>NC_141691.1:2018682487-2019326492 GCF_964263255.1 Lissotriton vulgaris
TACTGAGCCGCAAAGACAGAGAATCCCCCAGAACCTCCGTGCACAGAGTACCTCTTTTAGTAGATTTCTGTCTTGCCTTCCCCAGTAGATTTCTGTCCTCTGACAAGATTACTCCTCCAGATAGTCACTTCTTGATGAGGCCCACCGTTGGTCGCGCCATCTGAAGAACTGAAAATCCTCATACTCCTTCTCAGGGGTCTTACCATTAAGTAGTCCATCCAAAAGCAGCAAATAAATCAACAGAGAATCTGAAATATGAAAAGACATCTTTATTACACTTAATTTGAGGCTACGTCGCCCAGTCACACCTAAAGCAACTGAATGAGATGGCCTGCCTGAATGGTCTCCGCACAGACCTTTTATACAATTTATTGTGCCCTAGGCACACATTTTCTCTTTGAAGTAAATTATTGTTGGTCACTCCCAGGACGTGCACACAAAGCACTGTATGATGACAAACCCACTTTCAAGATAAGTCCAGGCCATAATTAATCATCAAACAAACCAATAATAAACATTCTTCTTTAGACAAGCTGGACAAGACCCATAATGAAAAGGCCCGCAACCCACATCATAAATAGCTGTGGAGGCAGGAACAAGAACAGATGGAAGTAAGATAGGCACGTTTTTGTGTAGTAAATCTTTACAATGTCCTGCGCTCTGATCTATAATCTTGATCAACTAAAGGGCAGGAACTGGTTTGGCAAGGAAAGGCCAGCTTCTAAAATTAACTCCAGCGCACGAAGAAATCCCTGGTTAATGTGTATATATGATTCACAATAGGTCAGACTGCTTTGCTCACAAACTAACTTCTGAAAACCTACATAAAAGTAACACTAGATGGCAGTCACGACACATAACAAAAACCCAAGTTTCAGAAAAAAAAATCTTTAAGGAAAGAAACCATTTAGATATTGTTTAAGATAACATATGCGCAAGAAAACTACTGGCTAACAAGGTCCTGAATAGTAATTGAAAACTCAGACAACAATCAGCTAACAAAACTGGTTTTGCAAAAGGTCAGTTCCACATGGAAAATAGGTTACTCTCTCTGCAGTTCATTCAGAGTCAAAGAAACCCATGCTAAGGTTATGTCCTTAGCATACTTAGAATACTTGTTCTGCCACAGTGAGAGCCTACTGTAAGGGCAATGCACAAAATGGCTGCTATTCACAAGATGGAACCCAAGGGTTTCAAAACAGAACCTTCAAATACACAGTGAATCCATTGGTGTAATATGATGAAAACACTCATGCATACCGCATTTGTCATTTGCGGTTCGCTGATACCAAATTCATAACAGAATCATGATATTTAAAACACAGGTTCAGAATTTTCAGAACCACAGATCTTCGAGCGTGTTTTGCTTGGGCCGCCAAAAACCGTAAGTTGACATTTGTCGAAGGGAAGGAGCCAGGATCTGTTTGGCTGAACTGTCTCCTGCCACTGTGGTGGAAGATGCTTCAGAGGAAAAGGCTCTGCTTCAAAAGGGAAAGTTTAAATGTAGCAGGCTGCCTCCATCAATATTTCTCCAGTAAATAGCAATCTTACTGCCAAACCTTTAATCAGAACCTTTGTTTAGCATCAACACTGTTATAATCCTGGAGTACAGGAATTTGTGTGAAACATACAAAGAGGGGTAAGTCTTTGTATTTCTTTTTTTATTTTCTTTCCTATGAAGCATCTTTTAGCACCTTCTCCTATTAACAAACTGCGCAGCAGAACAGTATTGTGCCTTTCACATTTTTCAAGTATATGTCTAAGAGAGAGGTACCTGTAAAAGGGGGCATATCTAATCGATACTCTTTAAGTATTGCCCGGCGTTAATCGCATCTCATACCACTCGATAATTATCAAACAAAGAGGCAGGCGCTGGAGACTGGAAGACAGAAAACAGAGGTTAATCCGTCGAAGCAGAACACATCAGATCAGACAACAGGGTATCATCTCGAGGTGCTCTAACCGCATCTCTGAGACCTGGCCTCTTATACACAGGTTTATGGTCTTTATTGCAGTTTATTACATGTGGCACATTCTTGTAAATACTTTGAAGTACGGAAAGACATCCTCGGAATCCCCCCTTCAGGCCTGTTCCCACACATATCTACAGTAGAAGTCCCCTCCCCGATCTCAGTAGGTGATGACTGTCGTGCAGCTAGACATTCCGCCGGTTCCCGGAATGTGTGAGGCTGATCGGATCTCATGGGGTCGGCGCTTTGATCAATCGTAGCTTCTTTGAAGAGGAGCAACTTCTTACAGTAGGAGGCAATAATCTGCATCCACAGGACTAGGTGATGGCCTGGGATCGGGTCGGACAATCGGGCACAGAGGAAGGAGGTTTATCAAAGGATGCGTGATCATGAAAGGGATGAAGGGAGGTGTTAGCCGGGTACGGGATGTGGTTCTGAGGCAGGGCCGCGCTGAAGGGGTGGTTTATGGCCCAAGCATGTGAGAGCGGGGGCTGTCAGTGCGCGGGGGATGCTTGCGAGGTCAGAGAGAGACGCGCTGGCGATCGGCAGTGGGCAGAGAGGCCATGGTACTCAAAATGGCTGCTGCTTACGCACACGTATGAGCCTGAAAAAGGGACAAGATGGCGCCAATAATGTTTACGCCGCAACCTAGATTTTAACAGTCCTCCCTTTTCAACATATCTAGCCAGCTTGCCAATCTATATCTATCCCCATTATGTTACGGATTTCCACTTTGTATAAAGCTTTCATTCGTTCAGTTTCGAAGTCCAGAGTCTTAGGGCAGATATAGTTCGTAAAAAGTGAGCACAGGGGCGGCAAGCATTGAACACCCAGGCAGAATCCACATATTATTACAATCGGTATCAATATGATCATAAACAACCTCCACCCCCAGTCCTTTACGGCACTCCAGAACCAGCTCCCAAGGGACCATCCTTCTTGCTCCTGATGAACCTCTGAGGAGAGTCTGTGGAGGTGTTCAATGGCCTTGTAGACTGAAGGCGAATTGTCCGGTATGTAGGTGCAGCAGCTGGACCCAATGATGTGGCATGCTCCTCCACGATCCGCTAGAACCACGTCTAGAACAAGGCCGTTCTGAAGGACCACCAGGCGGACTGCCTGAAGCTCAGCCGTGTTGTTTGTGAGGATGCCAGCTGTGATATTCATGGTTGTTTCAACTGCCTGGGTCAAATGTCGGATGGCACGGCTGTTCGCCATCGGACCCCAGAGAGGAACAAGTACCTTCGCTGCGTCCAGGAACTGTGCTCCGGTGGAGTCGGCTTGTTCAATGCCTCTTGCTCGTTTTTGTCAATGGTGGCTTGCTGGAGCCACATAGGTCGGGGGGTGGATAAAGGCGACGTAGCAGGTACCTCCCCAGCCCTTTGGGAGCCAGGTATAGGCTTTTGTACCGCAGACAAAGTACATGTTCGGGGAGGTGACAAAAGAGGGTGGATCAGCTGAGTCCAAAGTTCTGGTGATGTGGCAAGCGCTGTGGCCCACCAACTGTGTCCCGAGGCCTTCGATGCATTCAAGGCCCGAGACATTGACGACAGACAGGGCCACAGTCAGGGTAGCAGCTGTTCGTTTCCAGAGGTAGGAGAAGGTGGGTCTGGCTGGATTGTTGAACACCTGCATTTCAACCCGTTCTTTGGCAGGGATGTCCATGTGAAATGAGGCGTTGGATGTCACAGGTCAAAAGGGAGCAGTGGTTCTTCTAGTTTTGTTCAGCCAGAACCCATGATAAAAGTGCGACACAGTTTTGCTGGAAGTGGCATTATCCCTGTAGCTCTCTTGCAAGAGGATCAGCCAAGCAAGGCAGGAACCATGAATGGAGAAAGGTGAAGGGATGAAGGGGATGGAATGTCCAGTGGCATGTGGTGACAACCCACAGATCCAGCAATTCGTGGCATTGGCTGCAAGGTTGTGTTGGTGCAGCAACTGCACAAAGGAGTTGTTCCAGAACTCCTTACGCCTTTCTCGGGGGTTGAGGTGAAAGAGAGATCAGGTAGTGTTCTTTCATGGTGGTAGGCTGTGCAGTAGTAGAAATGTCTCATGAGCTGGTGCGCTCTCTTCTACAATCCAGAAGGTGGCCATGAGGAGGAGGCAAAAGAGAAGGGCGATGAAAAGGGCAATAGTCTTTGAACTGTGTATTTTGTCAGTCTTTGGGTTTCGGTAGTGGATCTTCGGATGTCCGGTTGCTTCCATCATCTTCGTATCGGGCGCTTCCATCATCTTCGTATCGGGCGCTTCCATCATCTTCAAGGGGCTCGGTAGCGGGCAGAACCACAAACTTTGTTTAGCCTCTCTCCTGGTAGCCTTAGTAGTGTTAGGCTACCGTTCTGAGATTTTTTTAAATTTTTTTTAAACCTTGGTTTTATTTTACTTTGACACACACATTATACATTATACATACGGTAGTTTGTTTCCTTCACAAACAATATCATTATAGTATTACAGAGCAGCACCTTTCCCAAATAAAGTAATCATTGAGTTCATAGCCACAGTGTTATACATTAATTGCTCAGACATCCCCCTATATTCCTACATAACAATTACAATTTAAGACGAAAACGCAGGCATTATCACATTACCCTATCCCGTCCCTCCATTTAGCTAGGGGTTCCCATATTCTTGCACCCCGAGCTCTTCCAACCCTTCCCTTCCTAGCATATATAGGTTCCAAATTATAAGCAGCTATTAAGTTTGCCAACCAAATTTGCAGTTGCGGGGGCGTCGTATCTAGCCAGGCCCTTGCTAGGGTTAATCTGAAGACTGCCATTGCCAAGAACATGAAATCAGACTGAGCGACTTTGTTTCCTTCTGTTCCAATGCCCAACAGAATCCAACTAGGAGTTAAAAGTATCTGAATCCCCAATGATTTATCCAAGAATCCCTCAATACCTTTAATTAGTGTATGTAATTGGGGACGAGTAGCGAACATATGTTGAATATCCGCCTCAGGGAAATTACATCTTGGACAAGTTGTCCCTTCTGACCCCCCCCCCCCCCATTTGGCAATCCTAGCTGGCATATGATAGAGTGAGTATAAGGTCTTATAGTGCTGGGATTGAAGGGGGGCTGAACACAGAATAGTGCGACCCAGGTCCAGTGAATCTTGAAAGGCTTCAGGTTCTATCCCTACTTTCTCCACCCACTTATTCCTATATTTATCTATATCATCTGATTTACCCTTTACTAAAAACGCATAAGCTGATCTAATCGTGGTCTCGCCTCCAGTAGTTATATTTTCCATGAACTCATTACTGTTGTATCCAACTGAACCCCCTTGTTTACTACTCAGGAAACTCCTAACCTGTAAGTACTTAAAGAAATCTCTTCTATCTAAGTTGTATCTTCTTACTAAATTATCGAACTGTGCTACTCCCTCTGGATTCCTTAGATCACCAATCTGCCTAATACCGTTATCCTCCCAAGCGGTCATTACTGAATCGGAAAATATTTCTGAAGGAAAGGATTTATTGTTGTACAATTTGACATATCTGTTATATCTACCCAAGCCAGCCTTTTTCAAGAAGGCGTTCCAAATTTTAAGGGCTACACCGATAGTTTTGGCTGATTTCCTTCTAAAATATCCTAAATCGACATGGTGCAGGAAACAATTTTCTACCTCTGGCCCTAGTACTGCTGCGTATACTTCTGTGGACATAGTTGTTATTTTCTGTAGAATACCACCACCATCTATCAAACCCTGCATATATTGAAGAGCAGTCGCCATGTAGTACAACCTAAAATCTGGCGCACCCCAACCACCTCTTTCTCTTGGTAGAGACATGAATCTATATGTCCTCCGAGTTTTCCCGTGGGCCCATATAAACCCATTTAATATGCCTTCCAATGTATTAAACCATTTAGATTAAAAAAAAAGAGGTATCGATCTAAATAAATACAAGAATTTAGGTAGTATGACCATTTTCACTACATTAGTACACCCAACCAGGGAGAGATGCAGATTGTTCATCCTCTCTAAATCCTTTTTTACCCTGGTCAGTAGCGGAGCCATGTTGATCTCTACCAAATTATCCAGGTTCGCTGTTATTACAGTTCCCAGATATGTTGCAGATCCGACCACCCTAGTGTCAACACATCTTGTAAACTGGTTTGTGACTATTTGCGTCTTAGACTTATTTAAACTATATCCTGACAAATGCCCAAACCTATGAGCCTCTATTTCGACGCATCTAATAGCTGCGTCTGGGTCTGGGGTTAAAATAGCCACTTTGTCAGCATAAGCTAAAGATTTAATTGTACAGCCATTCGATATCATAGGTGGAATCCCCACATTTCTTTCCAATTTACGTAATAGTGGCTCGAGATACAGTGCAAAAAGGAGCGGGGAAGATGGGCACCCTTGCCTCGTGCCCCTTAAAATGTTAACTGCCTCTGAATGCCCCCTATTTACTCTAATCTTTGCATATGGATCTTTATACAGAGCTTGTATAGCCATTGTGAATCCTTTACCTATTCCACTCCACTTCATTACTGCCATAGGAATTTTCAGGCGACCCTATCAAATGTCTTCTCAGCATCCAGAAGGAGTGCCGCGATAGGATCGCCCGAGACCCCTGCAGCATCAAACCTAGTAATTACTGTCCTAACGTGCTGAGTTGTGCTCTTACCGGGTATAAAACCATGTTGTGAAGGGCTTACCAATTTTTCAATGCACCCTCCGAGCCTTTGCCAGCATTTTTTAATACACCTTAACGTCTGAATTCTTCAGAGTAATAGGTCTATAAGAGCCAGGGAGAGTTGGCGGCTTCCCTTTTTTGCGATAACGACGATATCCGCTCCTCCCCAGGACTCTGGCGGTAGTTCACCACGTTGTGTACGTAACATAATATTGAACATATCGACCATCAACACATTCTGGAAGACTTTATAAAATTCAACAGGGATTTGGTCTGGACCCGCTGCCTTCCCTGAGGGTAGACTACCCAAGGCCACAATAAGCTCATCCAATCCTAGTGGAGCATCTAATATTTCCTTCTCCTCAAGAGACAATGAGGGGGAAGAAATATCGCTAAGATAACTATCGATTTCATCCAGGCTCCTTATATCCCCAAGAGCATATAATTCAACATAAAAGTTTCTAAACACTTCTCTTATCAGATCTGGATCTGTAACTAAGACTCCCTGTGAATCCAGAATCTCCCTAATATTGGCTGCAGCAGTACGTTGCCTAGTTCGGACAGCTAAAATATGTCCAACTCTCTCACTCAATTCGTACGCATCCTGTTTTTTCACCAGATAATTCTCTGCAGCTTTCCTACTAAAACCTTCAGTAGCCTCTCCTTTAAGGGTTATAATTTTAAGCAAAAAGGGCTCTAGTGGACTTATAGCTGTAGCAAGATTTTCTTCTTCTAACATCCATCTATGGCGGGTTCTTTCTATTTTAATTATTTCCCTTTTTCGTCTCGCAAGCACATAACTCATTGTTTCCCCTCTGACACCAGCCTTAAATCAATCCCAGACTACCCCTGGGGATGCAGAGTCTCTTTTGATGTCCCAAAAATATTTTATCCAGGCTTCCATGTGTTTCTGATAAGCCCCATCCTTTAATAAAATACGTTCAAAAGTCCACTGGGAGTTCCTGCTCTGAGCCATGGGTAGATTAAATGTTAAGACAATGGGGCTATGATCTGAGATAATCCTAGGTTGTTTTTCCACTTGGACACCAGGAATTAAGAATTTAGAGATTAAGAAATAGTCCAACCTGACCAGAATTCTATGGGGGGGCAGAAAAAAATGTATTCCCATCTATAAATGGATGTTGCATCACCCATGGGTCAACTAAGGAGTTGTGCTGAGCCATATTAGCTAACGCACTGTATGTCTTTTTCTCCCTGCATAACCCCCACCCGGTTTTGTGAACGTGCTTTCTGGGTCATGGATATTAAAATCCCCACAGCATACAATGGGCTCTGGCCACAGGGCAAGTTCTGTATCCATAAATTGCCAGACATCGGGATCATCATCAGTGGAGCCATAAATTGTAACCAGAGTAAAACTTGTTCCTTTGAATACTACTTCCACTATGACCCACCTACCCCATTGAGCCTCCTTTTTCCTACGAACCACCACATCTCTGTTCCTCCCAAGAATTGCCACCCCTCTGGTCCTGGTTCCTTGTTTTGAAGCAGCTAATACTGCAAACCCCAACTGTCCCAGTAGATATACTTGTGATGCTTCTATATGGGTCTCCTGTAGACATATCAGGTCTAAATGAAGAGCTCTCAGTAAACCTGACACGTTGAATCTCTTATTGGAGTCATTGAGACCACATACATTAATTGAGGCAATCTTACAGGTCATTAAAAAAAATCATCAAGTCTCTGCCGATAAACTGTCCTACTATGGAAGAAAAATCAACAAATCTATGAAAACAACATCTTACAAACTTTATCTGGTGAGTGTGCTGCCTATGCTGAATCTGACACCCAAACAAAATGTGTGTTATAGCACCGAAAAAAACAGTAATTCTGACCATTATTAAAACCCCCAGTCCCATCCCTTGGCCTCCCTCCACTGCTGCCCCCCCCCACTACAGGCAAATAGGTCATATTTGACCTATGCGTGACCGTTTTTGGATTGCGTCAGTCGCACCCCTCCCCCAACCCCACTCTCCTGCAGATAACCCCCCCTGTGAAAAACACCCCACATATCCCTAAGTACTTATTAGTACTTAGTGTGCCTACTTAGCTACTCCACCATCATTCAATTCTACACATTTTATTCCTTATGCGTCTTATTTTTTCAACTCTTCCAGATACTGTTGAGCTTTAATTTCTGATAGGAACATTCTAGCTCTGCCATTTGTGACAACTTTCAACTTGGCGGGAAACAGCAAATATGCTTCCGAGCCCAGAGCCTGAAATTGCGAGATCATTTGCCTCAGCCTCCATCTTCTTTCGACCGTCACATGACAAAAATCCGGCCTGGCAAAGAATGTAGTCCCCTCAAATGTTCACTTATTATCAGGTCTCGCTTTTTCGATAATTTCTTGCCGTAGCAAAAAGTTCCCTACGTATACTAGAATAGCTCTTGGGAAGGGTGGCTGGCTTCCTTCTTCTGCGCCGTGCGTTTTCTTCTGAGTGAAAGGAAACCTATGGGCCCTCTGTATCTCTCTGTCCCACTGTCACTGGGACTCCGGAAAAGCACCTTGAAGTAGATTAATCACATAGCGCCTGGTATCCTGCCCTTCCAGCCCCTCTGCCACACCCAGGAGTCTAATGTTGTTACGCCTTTGTCTATTTTCAAAATCCTCCATTTTCCACTAGAGGTCTTTGTATCGGGCGCTTCCATCATCTTCGTATCGGGCGCTTCCATCATCTTCAAGGGGCTCGGTAGCGGGCAGAACCACAAACTTCGTTTAGCCTCTCTCCTGGTAGCCTTAGTAGTGTTAGGCTACCATTCTGAGATTTGTAACTTAGTCAGTGGCCTGCTTAGCCGAAGCTCCCTCCTTTCGTCGTAGGTTATACCCTTCTCTGGACGGCACAGTGGGATCGGGAAATTTTGCCAATTCAAGTGTCTCTGTATCAGGGTAACAGCTCAGGGATGGTCGGTCTTTGTTCAGGAGCTCTTCTTGGGTGGCCACGTCTTCGGTCGTTGTCAGGGTCGAGGATATTTTCTTGCAGTGGTGTGCGTGCAGCCAATTTCGTTTCCCCTCCACTCTAAGAGCTGTTCGGGTGGTGATCAAGACTTGCCGGGGGCCCGTCCACCGAGGTTCCAGACTCTTTGCACGCTGGAAGTTCCGGATTAGGACGTAGTCACTGGGTTGGATGTCGTGTCCAGGACCCCTGGAAGCATCGGGGATGGCCTGCAGCATCTGTTGATGGATAACAGACAGTGTTTTAGTCAGATTATACAAATAGTCAAACATTAGGACGTCCAGGACGTCGTAAATGGATGTCGGTTTTGGTGCGGCCCAAACGCTCATAGGTCGGCCGAAAACGACCTCGTAAGGGTGTCAAGTGGTGTTTGGTGGGAGTAGAACGCATTGATAGCAATGCCAGTGGGAGAGCGTCTGGCCATTTCAGTCCTGTGGTAGCCACTATCTTTGCCAGTTTGAGCTTCAGCGTGGCATTATGTCGTTCAACCAGTCCAGCAGATTGGGGGTGGAAGACTGCGTGAAACCTCTGTTTTACACCCAACCCCTTCAAGATGAGTTGGATAACCTCGGCTACGAAGTGGGGGCCATTGTCGCTCCACAAAATTCGACAAAGGCCGTAGCGAGGGAAGAATTCCTTCAGTAATACCTTTGCAGTAGCAATGGCAGTATTGTCGCGAGTTGGATAGGCTTCCACCCACTTGCTAATTGCGCACACGACAACAAGCACATACTTTAAACCATGGCACCTTTCTAACTGGATGTAGTCCATCTGCAGGACTTCAAAGGGATGATTGGGGACCCCAAACCCTCCCCGGGGTACGACAGTTCCTTTCCCAGGGGAAATATCATATCAGGCATATCAGACATTGTTGGACCAGACGTTTAGCTGAGTCTGTGATCTTGTCATTGTGCCAAACTTTGGAGACAAGTTCAGCCATGGGGGCAGATCCTATGTGTGCAGGGGAATGTGCCATGGTCAGTATGGGGATCAGGTACGAGTTGGGTAGCAACCATTTGTTCGTGTCTTTTGTCCGCCAGCAGCCTTCATCGTCTTTCAGTCCCACCCGTGCCCATTCAGTCAATTCGCGTGGTGAGCTGGCCATTTGGATATCCCTAATAGTTTCCCTAGCGTCCTTCCATTTTTCTGCTTGCGACCTGGTCACGTACATGCGTGTCGTCGTCCTATTCTCGGCTGTGGTCCGGGCACTGATGTCGGCCAATGCATTCCCCTGCCCAATGATGTCCGTCACCTTTTTGTGTGCCTGGCATTTGATTACAAACAAAACAGGTGATGGACTGAATGTGCATCAATGTCACACATTCACCCCAGTCAAAAGATCTGGGCCCAAAGCCATCGTTTTTTTGCACTCCACACCACCCTGGGTTAGACAATGGCGATATGCAAATCAGCTCTGACCCTGTGCCCCATGGCAACAGTCCAGTCCGAACTACAAAAGCCATGTCCTTCCCAGAACGGAATCAAGCATCCGAGGACCGGACCGGTTTCGAGGTAACACCTCTCATCAGCCCGGCTAGCTTGACTCCAGTGGTGTGGAGTGCCTGGGACCCACGTCTGAGCATCCCCAGCGCACTTATGGCGGTATTGCAAACAAAACAGGTGATGGACCGAATGTGGATCAATGTCACACATTCACCCCAGTCAAAAGATCTGGGCCCAAATCCATCGTTTTTTTGCATTCCACACCACCCTGGGTTAGACAATGGCGATATGCAAATCAGCTCTGACCCTGTGCCCCATGGGAACAGTCCAGTCCGAACTACAAAAGCCATGTCCTTCCCAGAACGGAATCAAGCATCCGAGGACCGGACCGGTTTCGAGGTAACACCTCTCATCAGCCCGGCTAGCTTGACTCCAGTGGTGTGGAGTGCCTGGAACCCACGACTGAGCATCCCCAGCGCACTTATGGCGGTATTGCAAACAAAACAGGTGATGGACCGAATGTGGATCAATGTCACACATTCACCCCAGTCAAAAGATCTGGGCCCAAATCCATCGTTTTTTTGCACTCCACACCACCGTGGGTTAGACAATGGCGATATGCAAATCAGCTCTGACCCTGTGCCCCATGGGAACAGTCCAGTCCGAACTACAAAAGCCATGTCCTTCCCAGAACGGAATCAAGCATCCGAGGACCGGACCGGTTTCGAGGTAACACCTCTCATCAGCCCGGCTAGCTTGACTCCAGTGGTGTGGAGTGCCTGGGACCCACGTCTGAGCATCCCCAGCGCACTTATGGCGGTATTGCAAACAAAACAGGTGATGGACCGAATGTGGATCAATGTCACACATTCACCCCAGTCAAAAGATCTGGGCCCAAATCCATCGTTTTTTTGCACTCCACACCACCCTGGGTTAGACAATGGCGATATGCAAATCAGCTCTGACCCTGTGCCCCATGGGAACAGTCCAGTCCGAACTACAAAAGCCATGTCCTTCCCAGAACGGAATCAAGCATCCGAGGACCGGACCGGTTTCGAGGTAACACCTCTCATCAGCCCGGCTAGCTTGACTCCAGTGGTGTGGAGTGCCTGGGACCCACGTCTGAGCATCCCCAGCGCACTTATGGCGGTATTGCAAACAAAACAGGTGATGGACCGAATGTGGATCAATGTCACACATTCACCCCAGTCAAAAGATCTGGGCCCACATCCATCGTTTTTTTGCACTCCACACCACCCTGGGTTAGACAATGGCGATATGCAAATCAGCTCTGACCCTGTGCCCCATGGGAACAGTCCAGTCTGAACTACAAAAGCCATGTCCTTCCCAGAACGGAATCAAGCATCCGAGGACCGGACCGGTTTCGAGGTAACACCTCTCATCAGCCCAGCTAGCTTGACTCTAGTGGTGTGGAGTGCCTGGGACCCACGTCTGAGCATCCCCAGCGCACTTATGGCGGTATTGCAAACAAAACAGGTGATGGACCGAATGTGGATCAATGTCACACATTCATCCCAGTCAAAAGATCTGGGCCCAAATCCATCGTTTTTTTGCACTCCACACCACCCTGGGTTAGACAATGGCGATATGCAAATCAGCTCTGACCCTGTGCCCCATGGGAACAGTCCAGTCCGAACTACAAAAGCCATGTCCTTCCCAGAACGGAATCAAGCATCCGAGGACAGGACCGGTTTCGAGGTAACACCTCTCATCAGCCCGGCTAGCTTGACTCCAGTGGTGTGGAGTGCCTGGGACCCACGTCTGAGCATCCCCAGCGCACTTATGGCGGTATTGCAAACAAAACAGGTGATGGACCGAATGTGGATCAATGTCACACATTCACCCCAGTCAAAAGATCTGGGCCCAAATCCATCGTTTTTTTGCACTCCACACCACCCTAGGTTAGACAATGGCGATATGCAAATCAGCTCTGACCCTGTGCCCCATGGGAACAGTCCAGTCCGAACTACAAAAGCCATGTCCTTCCCAGAACGGAATCAAGCATCCGAGGACCGGACCGGTTTCGAGGTAACACCTCTCATCAGCCCGGCTAGCTTGACTCCAGTGGTGTGGAGTGCCTGGGACCCACGTCTGAGCATCCCCAGCGCACTTATGGCGGTATTGGAAACAAAACAGGTGATGGACCGAATGTGGATCAATGTCACACATTCACCCCAGTCAAAAGATCTGGGCCCAAATCCATCGGTTTTTTTTTTTTGCACTCCACACCACCCTGGGTTAGACAACGGCGATATGCAAATCAGCTCTGACCCTGTGCCCCATGGGAACAGTCCAGTCCGAACTACAAAAGCTATGTCGTTCCCAGAACGGAATCAAGCATCCGAGGACCGGACCGGTTTCGAGGTAACACCTCTCATCAGCCCGGCTAGCTTGACTCCAGTGGTGTGGAGTGCCTGGGACCCACGTCTGAGCATTCCCAGCGCACTTATGGCGGTATTGCAAACAAAACTGGTGATGGACCGAATGTGGATCAATGTCACACATTCACCCCAGTCAAAAGATCTGGGCCCAAATCCATCGTTTTTTTGCACTCCACACCACCCTGGGTTAGACAATGGCGATATGCAAATCAGCTCTGACCCTGTGCCCCATGGGAACAGTCCAGTCCGAACTACAAAAGCCATGTCCTTCCCAGAACGGAATCAAGCATCCGAGGACCGGACCGGTTTCGAGGTAACACCTCTCATCTTTGGACTGGGGTGAGTGTGTGACATTGATCCACATTCGGTCCATCACCTGTTGTGTTTGCATTTTCCGCCCTAAGTGCGCTGGGGATGCCCAGACGTGGGTCCCAGGCACTCCACATCACTGGAGTCAAGCTAGCCGGGCTGATGAGAGGTGTTACCTCGAAACCGGTCTGGTCCTCGGATGCTTGATTCCGTTCTGGGAAGGACATGGCTTTTGTAGTTCGGACTGGACTGTTCCCATGGGGCACAGGGTCAGAGCTGATTTGCATATCGCCATTGTCAAAAAAACGATGGATTTGGGCCAAGATCTTTGGACTGGGGTGAGTGTGTGACATTGATCCACATTCGGTCCATCACCTGTTGTGTTTGCATGGCATTTGATTACAGCAAGTTATTTGGGAAGGAGAACTGCTTCAGTCAGAGCGGAGACTAGATCTCCATGTAGGATGGGTGTGCCGTGTGAGGTCAGGAATCCCCTCTCCTTCCACAAGAGCCCAAAATGATGAACCACCCCGAAGGCATACTGGCTGTCCGTGTATATATTGGCTGTCATCCCTGCTGCTAGGATACACGCTCGTGTGAGGGCAATCAGTTCCACTGACTGTGCAGATCGTTGTGTGATGCGGGCTGTCTCAACTACAGTTCGGGCTGTGGTAACTGCATAGGCAGCTGAGGTGGTACCGTCGGGGAGTTTGATGCAAGAGCCATCCACCCATAGCTCTCCGTCAGGATCTGGGAAGGCAGTGTCTCGGAGGTCAACCCTACTCCTAGTCTGTTCGTCCGTGAGGGTCACAGTCATGTATAGGGGACACATTGGGGTTGTTTTCAGGTAGGGGCAACAGAGTGGCTGGATTCAGCGTGGTGCATCTTTTCAGTGTGATGTGGGGTGCAAGCAGAGTCAGTTCGTACCCAGTCCGTCCTTCACTAGTCAGATAATGCGTCTTAGTCTGGTTCAGGAGGGTGTCAACCGCATGGGGCACTAACACTGTAAGGGAGTTCGAGAGCACAATTCCCTCACTTTGTCGGATAGAGACAGCAGCGGCAGCTACAGCTCCAAGGCAGGCAGGCAAAGCTCTGGCTACGGGGTCAAAAGTGGCAGAGAAGTAGGCACATGGGCGTTACTTGAGGCCGATGGACTGGGTCAAAACAGACAAAGCGCACCCCTCCCTTTCGTGAGTGTAGAGGGAGAAGGGCTTTGTGTAATCTGGGGTTCCTAGGGCTGGTGCCGAGCAAAGGGCATCTCTTAACTCTTTGAAGGAGGATTGGCATTCGGGGGTCCAAGGGAGTGGGAAGGGGACATCTTTAGCCAGCAGGGAAAGTAGTGGTTTTACAATAAGGCTGAAATTTGGCAACCATTGCCGACAGAAGGAGGTGAGACCTACCAGAGAGCGGACTTGCTTCTGAGTCTTAGGGACAGGGGTCTCTAGAATGGCTTGAATTCGGTCGGGCGTAAGTTTCCTCCCGTCTTTGGACAAGAGGTGGCCTAGGTAAGTCACCTGGGGTTGGCAGAATTGTAACTTCTTCTTGGAGACCTTGTGGCCATTTTCCGAGAGGAAGTGTAGGAGTTGGATGGTGGCTGTGACTGCAAGTGGAGTGGTGTCGGCCGCCAAAAGGATATCATCGACGTACAGTATCAACACCACTCCATCCGGTAACTGGACTGCATCCAACTGTCTCTTGAGGGCCTGGCTATAGATGATGGGACTTTCAGTGTAGCCTTGGGGTGCTCTACAAAATCCATATGAGCGGGATTTTAAGGTGAAGCCGAAGAGGTAGCGGCTGTCTGGGTGGATGGGGATGGAAAAGAATGCGTCCTTGAGGTCGATTACAGTGAAGGTGGTGGCAGTGGAAGGAATCGAAGTCAGAATGGTGGTGATGTCTGAAACTACGGGATACTGGGGTACAACTACTTTGTTAACCTCTCGTAGGTCAATGATGAAGCGGTACGCTTTCTCATCTCCCTCACCCTGCTTCTTTACAATGGGTAGGATAGGGCTGTTACAAACATTGCTAACTACTTCCTCTACCACTCCTGCATCTACTAGGGACTGGATAATCTTTATCAATGCCTTCTCGCCCTCGGGCGATATCCGATACTGTGGAAGTTTTGGGAGTACTGCGTCCTGTCGAACAGTAATATGCACTGGGTCAATCATCATGCGTCCTACGTCCGAGTCAGTTTTGGCCCACAAGTACAGAAGTAGAGCGTCGAGTAGGAACAGGTCAGCATCGGTAATGGAAAACATGCGTTGTGTGGGACAAGGTCTGAGCAGAGTCGGGTTGTCGTACAGAATGACTCGAACTCCGTCTTGTGAACATCTAATAGTAGCTCGGAAATGTTTAAATAAGTCAAGTCCCATGATGGCGTCGGGGTTGTTGGAGGAGAGCAAAAACGTTGTGTCAGTGGTGTTATTTTCCAAGTCAAAGGGGATCGGTGTGGACAAGGGATTTGTGGAGGGCGTTCCATCAAATTAGCAATAATGATGGGAACCCCTCAAGACTTGTACAAGCCAGGGAAGGAGGGGAATGAAATGATCAAACAAGAAAGAACAATTTTCCCTTACCTACCACATAATTGAAAAATGCAGATACTGCAAAATAGGTGACAAGAACAAGACCATAACTTGCAATATTACGACAAGGTATATATTATTTATTTCATTTTTATAAATATATGCTCCATAAATTTACTTCAAATAACATTGTTTCAAAAATTCATAAGATATGGTGAAAGTTATAATTTTTATACAAACAATATTTTTATAAATACAGAAAAAGAGAACACAAGAATATAACAAATGCAAGTGAGTCAAACATTTATAACAAATCAAATGACTAAAGACTAACACATGTATGAAACAACCCCTGGAAAAAAGAAAAAAGATAACAACATCCGAACACATTCATAACAATCTCCACATTACCACTCAAACTTCACACATACCCACAACATTTAAAACACGGAAGAAAATTCAAGAGTGAAGGTCTCCAAGGTCAATGAGAGACCCCGCACTTGGTCGACGCGTTTCGGCGGCTCAGGGCCACCTTCTTCAGGACCACTTCCGGTAAAGAAACCCAAATATCCAGGGGGTAAAGAGGAGCGAGGGT
This sequence comes from Lissotriton vulgaris, assembly GCF_964263255.1. Classification (NCBI taxonomy): domain Eukaryota; kingdom Metazoa; phylum Chordata; class Amphibia; order Caudata; family Salamandridae; genus Lissotriton; species Lissotriton vulgaris. The sequence continues at coordinate 2,018,699,363 of NC_141691.1, forward strand.
TGACAATACTGTTGACGATCTAGTGGTACAATCCAATTATAAAATATCCTGAAGGTAGTATATCATATATATTTCAGATAATGATCCCTATATAGGTAGCTGTTGGAGTAAATCGGATGTTCTGAGATTACTGAAATCAGATTAATCCTTGGCCTTTTATTGAAAAAAACCACCAATAGTTGGGTCCCAGCTGAGGATAAGAATAGAGATAAAGAAGAACTCTATTAGATTAAAATTATGTCCATGAAGTTTTGTTAATTCATATTCTATTCAGGTTACTGAGGGTATTGCATCCAAACTATGGCACGTCCTGGTAAGTTGTAAGCCTCGACTTTAATGTGTCCGCATATTATGTGATCTCCAACGCAGGGAAACTGCGTTGGAGATGAATTAACAAAACTTCATGGACATAATTTTAATCTAATAGAGTTCTTCTTTATCTCTATTCTTATCCTCAGCTGGGACCCAACTATTGGTGTTTTTTTTCAATAAAAGGCCAAGGATTAATCTGATCTCAGTAATCTCAGAACATCCGATTTACTCCAACAGCTACCTATGTAGGGATCATTATCTGAAATATATATGATATACTACCTTCAGGATATTTTATAATTGGATTGTACCACTAGATCGTCAACAGTATTGTCAACCCTCGCTCCTCTTTACCCCCTGGATATTTGGGTTTCTTTACCGGAAGTGGTCCTGAAGAAGGTGGCCCTGAGCCGCCGAAACGCGTCGACCAAGTGCGGGGTCTCTCATTGACCTTGGAGACCTTCACTCTTGAATTTTCTTCCGTGTTTTAAATGTTGTGGGTATGTGTGAAGTTTGAGTGGTAATGTGGAGATTGTTATGAATGTGTTCGGATGTTGTTATCTTTTTTCTTTTTTCCAGGGGTTGTTTCATACATGTGTTAGTCTTTAGTCATTTGATTTGTTATAAATGTTTGACTCACTTGCATTTGTTATATTCTTGTGTTCTCTTTTTCTGTATTTATAAAAATATTGTTTGTATAAAAATTATAAATTTCACCATATCTTATGAATTTTTGAAACAATGTTATTTGAAGTAAATTTATGGAGCATATATTTATAAAAATGAAATAAATAATATATACCTTGTCGTAATATTGCAAGTTATGGTCTTGTTCTTGTCACCTATTTTGCAGTATCTGCATTTTTCAATTATGTGGTAGGTAAGGGAAAATTGTTCTTTCTTGTTTGGGCGTTCCATCAAAACCTATTGATGTTACATGTGAGCCAGACAAGGGTGCCCTTGGAATCAGTCATGTAGATAATGCACTACGTGTCGCGCCAGTGTCTACCAAAAATGGAGACTTCGTACCCAGGACCTTAGCGGTGACATAAGAACCTTGCTGGTCAACATAGAGCTTGACTGGATCCCTCCCTTGTCCTTGGCAGTCCTATGCAAAGTCATGGGTGTTTTCGCAGTCAGACTGTTGGTACTGGTTCTGCCGGGGACGGTCAAATGCGTTCGGTCTGCCTGGCCTGTCGTTGTTGGTGTTGTTCGTGTACCCTCGTCCCTGTCCTCTATTTCTTGACCCACCGCTGTGTCTCTTGTATCCCTATTTTTGTTCATTTCTAGCAGGACCGGACACTGGGATTTCCAATGACCGAACCCTTTACAAAACGCACACTGGTTCTCATCTATGTCTTTACGTCCAGCATAGGGTGCAGATGTACGGTCTTTAGGGGGTGGATTTCTAGGAGCATTTGATTGGTAACTTCCTTTGTATGGTTCCTTTCCTATAGTCACCCCTTGCAACTGTGCGATCATCAACCTTTCCTTCAGGTCCTTTTTCTTTTTCTCAGTCGCCCTATCGTTCTCGTTCTTTTGATGCTCATAGTATTGGGCCATCTGAAGGATAGCCGCAGGTTTGGAGGCCGCCCAACTACTCTCACTAGTCTTTAGTTTCTGTGAGACTTCCTGCGACAGACCTTTGACATAATTCTGGACAAACAGATGATGTCCGGTTGCAGTGGTCATGTCCTGGCCACTGTAATCGGAAAACATCGTCTCGAACCAGTAGAAGTATTCTGATACGTCTTCCTGGGGTTTCTGGCGGCAGGCCGTTACTATCGACCAGTCCACCTTCTTTTCTGGGATCAGGGTTTTTAGTTTCTGGACGATCTTGTCCGGGAGGTCTAAAATGGCTTATAAGGGTTTCTGTCCGGGCTCTCGTTGTCTATCTATGCCATTGAGTTGTGACCAGGTATGTCCGAACAGCTCAAGGTGGTCGACTTTCCGGATTTGCTTCCACACATCAGCCGGCAGACATAGCCCGAAAAACAAATCAATGTCCGCTAGGGTCATAATCGTCGAACCCAAGGCTGTGCCTAGTTCAGTATAAAATATTTACAACAAGGGGTGGTGAGGGACAGAGTCTCTGAATTAAACAGAATACTCTCACCCAGTCAAGAGATCAGGGCTAGATCCAACACCGTTTTTTAGCTCACTGCACCATCCCAGTTTCAGAACCTGGCTGTATGCAAATTAGTCTGTTCCTGTCCCAGTGCATGATGGGAACAGGGCAAACCAAACTACAAAAGCCAATTCTTACACTGGGAAGGAAACAAGCTACCGGGGACCGGTTTCTGGCATTTCAGCCTCTTCGGCCCGGCTTGCTTGAATCCTGATGGTGCAATGAGCAAGGGACTCACATCTGAGCATACCCTTCCACGCTTAGGGTGGACAAAAATATTTACAACAAGGGGTGGTGAGGGACAGAGTCTCTGAATTAAACAGAATACTCTCACCCAGTCAAGAGATCAGGGCTAGATCCAACACCGTTTTTTAGCTCACTGCACCATCCCAGTTTCAGAACCTGGCTGTATGCAAATTAGTCTGTTCCTGTCCCAGTGCATGATGGGAACAGGGCAAACCAAACTACAAAAGCCAATTCTTACACTGGGAAGGAAACAAGCTACCGGGGACCGGTTTCTGGCATTTCAGCCTCTTCGGCCCGGCTTGCTTGAATCCTGATGGTGCAATGAGCAAGGGACTCACATCTGAGCATACCCTTCCACGCTTAGGGTGGACAAAAATATTTACAACAAGGGGTGGTGAGGGACAGAGTCTCTGAATTAAACAGAATACTCTCACCCAGTCAAGAGATCAGGGCTAGATCCAACACCGTTTTTTAGCTCACTGCACCATCCCAGTTTCAGAACCTGGCTGTATGCAAATTAGTCTGTTCCTGTCCCAGTGCATGATGGGAACAGGGCAAACCAAACTACAAAAGCCAATTCTTACACTGGGAAGGAAACAAGCTACCGGGGACCGGTTTCTGGCATTTCAGCCTCTTCGGCCCGGCTTGCTTGAATCCTGATGGTGCAATGAGCAAGGGACTCACATCTGAGCATACCCTTCCACGCTTAGGGTGGACAAAAATATTTACAACAAGGGGTGGTGAGGGACAGAGTCTCTGAATTAAACAGAATACTCTCACCCAGTCAAGAGATCAGGGCTAGATCCAACACCGTTTTTTAGCTCACTGCACCATCCCAGTTTCAGAACCTGGCTGTATGCAAATTAGTCTGTTCCTGTCCCAGTGCATGATGGGAACAGGGCAAACCAAACTACAAAAGCCAATTCTTACACTGGGAAGGAAACAAGCTACCGGGGACCGGTTTCTGGCATTTCAGCCTCTTCGGCCCGGCTTGCTTGAATCCTGATGGTGCAATGAGCAAGGGACTCACATCTGAGCATACCCTTCCACGCTTAGGGTGGACAAAAATATTTACAACAAGGGGTGGTGAGGGACAGAGTCTCTGAATTAAACAGAATACTCTCACCCAGTCAAGAGATCAGGGCTAGATCCAACACCGTTTTTTAGCTCACTGCACCATCCCAGTTTCAGAACCTGGCTGTATGCAAATTAGTCTGTTCCTGTCCCAGTGCATGATGGGAACAGGGCAAACCAAACTACAAAAGCCAATTCTTACACTGGGAAGGAAACAAGCTACCGGGGACCGGTTTCTGGCATTTCAGCCTCTTCGGCCCGGCTTGCTTGAATCCTGATGGTGCAATGAGCAAGGGACTCACATCTGAGCATACCCTTCCACGCTTAGGGTGGACAAAAATATTTACAACAAGGGGTGGTGAGGGACAGAGTCTCTGAATTAAACAGAATACTCTCACCCAGTCAAGAGATCAGGGCTAGATCCAACACCGTTTTTTAGCTCACTGCACCATCCCAGTTTCAGGACCTGGCTGTATGCAAATTAGTCTGTTCCTGTCCCAGTGCATGATGGGAACAGGGCAAACCAAACTACAAAAGCCAATTCTTACACTGGGAAGGAAACAAGCTACCGGGGACCGGTTTCTGGCATTTCAGCCTCTTCGGCCCGGCTTGCTTGAATCCTGATGGTGCAATGAGCAAGGGACTCACATCTGAGCATACCCTTCCACGCTTAGGGTGGACAAAAATATTTACAACAAGGGGTGGTGAGGGACAGAGTCTCTGAATTAAACAGAATACTCTCACCCAGTCAAGAGATCAGGGCTAGATCCAACACCGTTTTTTAGCTCACTGCACCATCCCAGTTTCAGAACCTGGCTGTATGCAAATTAGTCTGTTCCTGTCCCAGTGCATGATGGGAACAGGGCAAACCAAACTACAAAAGCCAATTCTTACACTGGGAAGGAAACAAGCTACCGGGGACCGGTTTCTGGCATTTCAGCCTCTTCGGCCCGGCTTGCTTGAATCCTGATGGTGCAATGAGCAAGGGACTCACATCTGAGCATACCCTTCCACGCTTAGGGTGGACAAAAATATTTACAACAAGGGGTGGTGAGGGACAGAGTCTCTGAATTAAACAGAATACTCTCACCCAGTCAAGAGATCAGGGCTAGATCCAACACCGTTTTTTAGCTCACTGCACCATCCCAGTTTCAGAACCTGGCTGTATGCAAATTAGTCTGTTCCTGTCCCAGTGCATGATGGGAACAGGGCAAACCAAACTACAAAAGCCAATTCTTACACTGGGAAGGAAACAAGCTACCGGGGACCGGTTTCTGGCATTTCAGCCTCTTCGGCCCGGCTTGCTTGAATCCTGATGGTGCAATGAGCAAGGGACTCACATCTGAGCATACCCTTCCACGCTTAGGGTGGACAAAAATATTTACAACAAGGGGTGGTGAGGGACAGAGTCTCTGAATTAAACAGAATACTCTCACCCAGTCAAGAGATCAGGGCTAGATCCAACACCGTTTTTTAGCTCACTGCACCATCCCAGTTTCAGAACCTGGCTGTATGCAAATTAGTCTGTTCCTGTCCCAGTGCATGATGGGAACAGGGCAAACCAAACTACAAAAGCCAATTCTTACACTGGAAAGGAAACAAGCTACCGGGGACCGGTTTCTGGCATTTCAGCCTCTTCGGCCCGGCTTGCTTGAATCCTGATGGTGCAATGAGCAAGGGACTCACATCTGAGCATACCCTTCCACGCTTAGGGTGGACAAAAATATTTACAACAAGGGGTGGTGAGGGACAGAGTCTCTGAATTAAACAGAATACTCTCACCCAGTCAAGAGATCAGGGCTAGATCCAACACCGTTTTTTAGCTCACTGCACCATCCCAGTTTCAGAACCTGGCTGTATGCAAATTAGTCTGTTCCTGTCCCAGTGCATGATGGGAACAGGGCAAACCAAACTACAAAAGCCAATTCTTACACTGGGAAGGAAACAAGCTACCGGGGACCGGTTTCTGGCATTTCAGCCTCTTCGGCCCGGCTTGCTTGAATCCTGATGGTGCAATGAGCAAGGGACTCACATCTGAGCATACCCTTCCACGCTTAGGGTCGACAAAAATATTTACAACAAGGGGTGGTGAGGGACAGAGTCTCTGAATTAAACAGAATACTCTCACCCAGTCAAGAGATCAGGGCTAGATCCAACACCGTTTTTTAGCTCACTGCACCATCCCAGTTTCAGAACCTGGCTGTATGCAAATTAGTCTGTTCCTGTCCCAGTGCATGATGGGAACAGGGCAAACCAAACTACAAAAGCCAATTCTTACACTGGGAAGGAAACAAGCTACCGGGGACCGGTTTCTGGCATTTCAGCCTCTTCGGCCCGGCTTGCTTGAATCCTGATGGTGCAATGAGCAAGGGACTCACATCTGAGCATACCCTTCCACGCTTAGGGTGGACAAAAATATTTACAACAAGGGGTGGTGAGGGACAGAGTCTCTGAATTAAACAGAATACTCTCACCCAGTCAAGAGATCAGGGCTAGATCCAACACCGTTTTTTAGCTCACTGCACCATCCCAGTTTCAGAACCTGGCTGTATGCAAATTAGTCTGTTCCTGTCCCAGTGCATGATGGGAACAGGGCAAACCAAACTACAAAAGCCAATTCTTACACTGGGAAGGAAACAAGCTACCGGGGACCGGTTTCTGGCATTTCAGCCTCTTCGGCCCGGCTTGCTTGAATCCTGATGGTGCAATGAGCAAGGGACTCACATCTGAGCATACCCTTCCACGCTTAGGGTGGACAAAAATATTTACAACAAGGGGTGGTGAGGGACAGAGTCTCTGAATTAAACAGAATACTCTCACCCAGTCAAGAGATCAGGGCTAGATCCAACACCGTTTTTTAGCTCACTGCACCATCCCAGTTTCAGAACCTGGCTGTATGCAAATTAGTCTGTTCCTGTCCCAGTGCATGATGGGAACAGGGCAAACCAAACTACAAAAGCCAATTCTTACACTGGGAAGGAAACAAGCTACCGGGGACCGGTTTCTGGCATTTCAGCCTCTTCGGCCCGGCTTGCTTGAATCCTGATGGTGCAATGAGCAAGGGACTCACATCTGAGCATACCCTTCCACGCTTAGGGTGGACAAAAACATTTACAACAAGGGGTGGTGAGGGACAGAGTCTCTGAATTAAACAGAATACTCTCACCCAGTCAAGAGATCAGGGCTAGATCCAACACCGTATTTTAGCTCACTGCACCATCCCAGTTTCAGAACCTGGCTGTATGCAAATTAGTCTGTTCCTGTCCCAGTGCATGATGGGAACAGGGCAAACCAAACTACAAAAGCCAATTCTTACACTGGGAAGGAAACAAGCTACCGGGGACCGGTTTCTGGCATTTCAGCCTCTTCGGCCCGGCTTGCTTGAATCCTGATGGTGCAATGAGCAAGGGACTCACATCTGAGCATACCCTTCCACGCTTAGGGTGGACAAAAATATTTACAACAAGGGGTGGTGAGGGACAGAGTCTCTGAATAAAACAGAATACTCTCACCCAGTCAAGAGATCAGGGCTAGATCCAACACCGTTTTTTAGCTCACTGCACCATCCCAGTTTCAGAACCTGGCTGTATGCAAATTAGTCTGTTCCTGTCCCAGTGCATGATGGGAACAGGGCAAACCAAACTACAAAAGCCAATTCTTACACTGGGAAGGAAACAAGCTACCGGGGACCGGTTTCTGGCATTTCAGCCTCTTCGGCCCGGCTTGCTTGAATCCTGATGGTGCAATGAGCAAGGGACTCACATCTGAGCATACCCTTCCACGCTTAGGGTGGACAAAAATATTTACAACAAGAGTGGTCTGCTCAATTCAGACACTCTGTTCATCACCACCCCCTTTTGTAAATCGATTTTGGCCACTATAGGTGTGGCAGGGTATACTCAGACATGAGTCCCTTTCTCACTGCTCCATCAGGATTCAAGCAAGCCGGGCCGAAGAGGCTGAAATGCCAGAAACCGGTCCCCAGTAGCTTGTCTCCTTTCTGGTAAAGAATTGGCTTGGTAGTTTAGTCTGCCCTGTTCCCATGATGCACTGGGCCAGGGACAGACTGATTTGCATATAGCCAGGTTCTGAGCTGGGATGGGGCAGTGAGATAAATAACGGTGATGGATCAAGCCCTGATCTTTGGACTGGGTAAGAGTGGTCTGCTCAATTCAGACACTCTGTTCATCACCACCCCCTTTTGTAAATCTAGTTCAGTATAAAAGGCAGTGGGGTTCTTTCGTAAATTGGGTAAGGATTTTCGGAAAGTCAGGATGTCTTGTAGATCCCAAGGTTGGTAGACCCAGTTATAAACTACCCTTCCTCTCGCATCTTGGTGATTAATGTCATCATGTGTTCCCTGTCCTCGTGGGGGAACCCAGTAGGGAGCGGCCTCCTTTATAGGCATCATTGTGTCCGTTTTTTCTGTTCGGGGTTCAGTCGCTACAGGAGTCGTAGTCTTAGTTTCTAGCCTCTGTTCAGTGAGGTGGCGGAAAACCTCAAGCGTACGCGTGAAGAGGTCTGTCACATCACACTCGCCTTCGTCTCCAATGTTGACTTTCCTATATAGGGTCGTTAAGCTCTCAGGACCTTTATCTTGATATCTGTCTTCATAGGCATTGAGGGTGTGATAACAAAATCGCACAACAAAATGTCGTCTGTGGCTATCGGCATATGAATTGTGCATATCTGTTACGTATTCTTCGGTCTCCTTCCGTTCCACCAGTGTTTTCACTATCTTATCGATCCCTGCTCGTTCATCTTTGCTCAACCGGTTCATTCTTGTGGAATCTTTCTTTCTAGTCTCAGGGTCATCTAATGTTACTGTTTGTGCTGTGTTCAGTACAAGGGGCTCGGCCGGCGCTGAGGCCGTGAGGACCGAGGTCCTGGCACTATTCTCACCTGTACTTGGGGGCTGCGGGTGCTGTACTAAGTGTTGGGAGGGGGCGTATGGAGGGGGCATGTAGATGATTGGGGGACCTAATAGTAAATCATCGTTCGCTCGTTGTTTTGAAGGTAACTCAGGGTAGAGCGTAAGGGTGTTCTAACGGGACACTGGCCCGAAGTTTCTGACTCTTGTTTCTGTCTAGGTTCCTCTCTCTCCTTTATCTCCTCCTCTAACTTTTTGGCGGCAAGGTGAGCTGTTTTTCGTAACTCTTTCTCTAATCTCACTTCATCTCTCTTTTTCCTTTGCGCTGCTTCTTTGCGCCACATGCCGAGACTATCAAGCATAGTGGGCGTTGTCTTATTGGTACGAAGGGCTGCTTCTAGTATGTCTATTTTATTCTCATTGTAGGACCCTATCAGTGGCCACTGACTCTCCTGATTCTTCTTTGTATAACTATGCCATAGCCTACTTTAAGCTACGACGACTAATCCGTATTTAGTGAACATGTCCTTATTAGGGGTGCCTTCCAGTGGAGCTGGATGGTTCATCTTTAATAAGCGGTCTTTGCTGAACCAACTACCAATCAGTGGGGAGAAGATAGGCATGACAGATTACAAAGGGTGGACAAAGGTCCACACTACCTATCCTTCACTACTTGCAAAGACTAGACAGAATATTTCTATTCTACGTTATTTGCAAACAGAGAATATCTCAAAAAGAACCAACTTCGAACAATCAATGTTCGGAAAATCAATCAGTGGGGAGAAAAATAGGCACGACAGATTACAAAGGGTGTTCCGCGTTACCTACCCTTCACTATCTGCGAAGGGAGAGAGAATATTTCTATTCTTCCCCGTTTGTAGGCAGAGAATATCTCAAAAAGCAACCAATGAGCAATACTAGTATTTTCAGACAATCAAACAATCGTTTCGCAATTCGTCGTGTTACACGACCTTACCCGGACCGCATGGACAGTTTCTCATCTTCCGCTTCCAGCGCCCGATCGCCCTCTATTCTCCGTTATTGCCGCGGCACTCCTGATGGTTCCCAGTCAGGGCCGTAGATCACTCGAGAGAGGTCTGCTCGGAACCGGTGAAGTTTGGATGATCGGCTGCCAGACGAGGGTCTATCGGGCAGGAGCTCTTCCCGATCGTTACAGTCGTTCACTCTGTCGTCAGGACCTCTCCCACTGGATCCACGTGTCGCTGATGGGCCCCAAGCTTGGGACGCCAATTGTAAAGGGGGCAGATCTAATCGATACTCTTTAAGTATTGCCCAGCGTTAATCGCCTCTCGTACCACTCGATAATTATCAAACAAAGAGGCAGGCGCTGGAGACTGGAAGGCAGGAAACAGAGGTTTATTCCGTCGGAGCAGAACACATCAGATCAGACAACAGGGTATCGTCTCGAGGTGCTCTAACCGCATCTCTGAGGCCTGGCCTCTTATGTACAGGTTTATGGTCTTTATTGCAGTTTATTACATGTGGCACATTCTTGTAAATACTTTGAAGTACGGAAAGACATCCTCAGAATCCCCGCTTCAGGCCCGTTCCCACACATATCTACAGTAGAAGTCCCCACCCCGATCTCAGTAGGTGATGACTGTCGCGCAGCTGGACATTCCGCCGGATCCCAGAATGTGTGAGGCTGATCGGATCTCATGGGGTCGGAGCTTTGATCAATCGTAGCTTCTTTGAAGAGGGGCAACTTCTTACAGTAGGGGGCAATAAACTGCATCCGCAGGACTAGGTGATGGCCTGGGATCGGGTCGGACAATCGGGCACAGAGGAAGGGGGTTTATCAAAGGATGCGCGATCATGAAAGGGATGGAGGGAGGTGTTAGCCGGGTACAGGATGTGGTTCTGAGGCAGGGCCGCGCCGAAGGGGTGGATTATGGCCCAAGCATGTGAGAGCGGGGGCTGTCAGTGCGCGGGGGATGCTTGCGAGATCAGAGAGAAACGCGCTGGCGATCGGCAGTGGGCAGAGAGGCCATGGTACTCAAAATGGCTGCTGCTTACGCACACGTATGAGCCTGAAAAAGTGACAAGATGGCGCCGATAATGTTTACGCCGCAACCTAGATTTTAACATACCTAAGGATGGAGCACACCATACCTTTAAAAATCAATATGTCTAGGATTCTTCTAAACTCCAAGGTGAAGATTTATCAGCACTTTGCACCAGTGTAAACTCTCAAAAGTGATGCAAACTGGTGCAAAGTGATGATAAACTATTACCTTTCAGTGTAAAACGTTATTTGCTTGGGAAATATCCTGTAACATCCTTCAAAAAGCAACCTGTACTACTTGAGGAGGAAGTCCATGGGTGGTACTTGAGCATTCCTATGCTATCACTTATGGTTTTAAATGCAAAGCCCTATCTACTAACAGTGGTAGATAGGCTTTTGCACCAAAACAAATCATCAAAGCAGGCCCTTTAGATGGAGAAAAGTTTAAATTGATCCTAACTTTTCAAAAATTGCATGGTATATCTCATATCCAAGGAGTGAAAAGTTATAAACTTTGTATAGATAAAGAATTGTGTACAGTAAGCATGCCCTCCAAGTACAAAACCTCTGCTAAAAGTCACATGCACACCTTTGCACTAGGTATGTGCACGGCCTAATTGTGCACCAGTGCTGGGAAAGAGAGAAACAGTACCATATCTGAGTAGACATGGCTTTCTCTCCATGGGGTTTGAATTCCAGTTCATTATTTACAGTTTGTGTTTCCTGCTCGAGACAAAAGCCCTTTCATGAAACAGCATTAAAGATTGCTAACTTACTTACCTTTCATCAGTGCATCAAATGGGGATGCTAACACTTTTCGAACAATATTGACACCGCAGTAATACCTGAATGCAGCAATCAACAGCTGAAAAATGTGAGGTGCAGTGGCTCACCCAAGCCCTGCTCAAACCCACTGCTCAGCACTCTAAGACCTCATATGTTCACCAACAATGTAAGTTGCAACTACCAAGAGACAAGGATATCAGTAAAAATAAGCTGCAGTGCTTAATTTGAGCCTGTGGTTTCCGGTCTTCTGCGCCAGTAGTTAATTCTCAACACCAGTACTTATGACAGCTCACCACACGGTGGTGCTGTTTGCTAAATTTGAGATCAGCTCAACAACAGAGTTCTATAACTCAATATATATTAAAAATGAATAATACCTGCCACCTGACCCATCCTTATATATTTGAGGGGCCTGGAATAGTCTAAATTGTCACACTTGTAAAGAGGGTAATCGTTCGTAGTCGTGCTGCTACTGTCATTGGCAACGCTGGCAGGGGCAATGGGTGGTGCAAGCTGCAATGGCCTTCTGAAAAAGGCCCTGGCTCTTACATTTTACAAAAATAAGCACTGAAACTACAGGAGGCTTCACATTGTCACCCAACAGTAGTAGTTTCAATGCGAGCCAAGTGGGTAAGATGCTAGTGATAAACCTGCGTGACACATCCAGACTTACAGTTACCAGTGAAAGAAAGTGTTGCACAAGAAAGAAAGATAAATAACAACTTCTACTAGTTAAGTGAGAACTAAACACAATGTAATCTCAAGAAGGTGTACAGGAAGCAGTACGTGTACAAATACAATGCTTAAGCCCGCATCCATGACCATGACCACACATGTTTGTTTTTGCCTGATAAAGGGTTGGTGTAATCAGGAACCTTGCAACTGTGGTTTTCCCAGGATCATTTGCCGAGGGCTTTCAATATCAGAGCTCCTTTTGATGTGATGGCAATCAATAATTCACTAGGATTGCTGTGAGGATGATCAGTGCTTGGGTGGAACAAGTGGTCTTCACACAGAACGTCCTCAAAGGCCAGAATGCCAATACACGCTATGGCACACTTCAATCATGATGCCATTCTTCAAACAATTGAGTGAGACGCCCCTAAAGTTTCACTTAAAGGGCTTTCCAGTGGAGCATGAAAAAACACAGATCCCTTTACCCAGTAAGAACTCACTAACAATCACCTCCAGTAGACATTCTAGAATGTGGCTTTGTTTGATGACGTCAGCTGGGGATTTGAGATGTATCGTGACATCAGTCACCGAATGGCCCCTTTAAGCTGTCACCATACATGCATGTGAAGGCTTTGGGATGAGGAGAGGGCAGCCATGTATGAGCAGGTAGAAGTCGTACATCCAACTGTTGGCATGCTGGGCATAAGGGAGTGACGCTTCCAAAGGTGACCTTCCCTTAGGAACTACACCGAAGAGACTATTTCTCTCCAGATTTATTCTATTCTATTCTGGGAGCACTTATATAGCGCATGGCTACCCGTAGGCATCCCAGCGCTGTGAGTGCCGCACAGAAAAGAGTTACAGGCACATATTCTGGAAGAGCCAGATTTTTTGTGATTTGTGGAAAGTTTCTTATCAACAGAATGCAGTGAGAGGGGAGGGAAATTTAGCACTTCGTCCAGGAATTTGGGAATTTTCCATTACTGCCTAAAGCTAAAGTATGCCCTTAGTCTTGTCTCCTTGAAGCATAGGTGAACAGTACAGCTTCAGTAATAACTGCTGGATTTCTAATACAAGCCAACTGTGACGGGTTAAAGGATGCCCGGAGTGTGCTACAACTCCTCTCCGCAGGCTCTGCGTGAGCGTGTGCCACATTAGGTCATTTCTTTGGAAATATCTTCAAGAGGGAATCTTGAACTTTTCTCACGACTGTGGGAGATTGACATTGATGGGCAAAGATGACCAGGGTGACTGACTTCATCTAGCCCCTCTTCCTCTGCTATCCGGATCCAGGGGGCCTATTACATCCTTTGCAACATCAAAGGCAGGAGCCCTTAGAATCTTCACTATGGGATAGAGTTACAGAAAGAGAACCCTCAGCCAACACCAGGCACCCCGTTGACTGCGATGATCCAGAGGGGACCAGAGTGGCCAGATGCCGCCTGCGGATACCCTACTGCTGCATCTTTGGGGGCAAGGGAGTGCCTAAAGACAGGTCTACCACTCCCAGGAGCCCCTCTTGCTACTGTACTAAGATCATGACCTCCAGGCCATGGAGGATTAACTCACCTTCTACATCGTCCAAGGACCCCAATCTCCCCTCCTCCTATCCAGTCATAGAAGCTTGCAGCTAAAGGTTCAGGGTCTTCTTAACAAAAAAAGAAACCCCACAGTCTGGTGGTCAAGACTTCTTACGCGAACACCTAAATAGCCCATCACTGGGTCAACACCCGTATTCATCATACTTATATTTTTTACAAATTCTGGGGCAGATTTACAAACCCCCTACGCCTCTTTTACGCCGCCGTAGCGTCACTTTTGTGATGCAGCAGCGGTGCAAAAGATGCGCCATGGTGCGGGGTATTTACAATGTGACGCATCTCCCAGATGCGTCACGTTGTAAAGCCCTGCGCCAGAAGGAGGCGTTCAATCGCAGGGGGTGGGGACAGGGGGCGTTCCGGCGCAGGAACGCCTCCCAAAAGTGGCTGAGTGAAATCTACAAGATTTCTTTTGAAAACTGTTAACTGTAAACCTTGACCAACCTTTAATACAAATCCCCCTGCATTGAAATGGCTGAGTGAATAAAAAGCGGGTGAAATGAGGAAGGCTTTGCAGCTTTCAGAAGATGCTGATTTTATGTTCGTCTGCTTGTAAAAGTCATAAATTCTTGACATGACCATGAGCTAGCAATCTGTATGTTCAATGATCTGGTACAACACAAGTATGTGTGTTCAACCACCTCAAATAAAAAGGTCTGAAGGTTGAGACATCAGCATACTTCACTACGACCAGAATTGTTTTAGCCTTCTACCGGAGAGGAAGACACCCTCAAATATATCACCATGGACAATGGAGGCTGTTCTTCAAAACAATACAGTTTATTGTTCCCAGACAAATCTTTGCTTGTACTACAGAGACCGAAACCCTCTTTCACTATGATGCGCTCCAGGTTATCTCTGCAGTCGTCTACCTTTAGGCATGGCTCACTTCATGATGTCAACCTTGAAATGCTCCTTTTTGTGGGTGAATTCAACACTGGGAGGATGATCTACTTGACCCTTCTGCACAATCAGTAGTGGTTGACGCGGGCTTGTTAGGCACTGGATACCTGACTAACATCCCCGTCATGACACCAAACTGCTCTCCAGTCTACAAATGTAACTATCCACGGGTGCCAGGCTTCCTCTTGGCCGATTACACCCTAGCTCACTTCTCTACAACACAAGCGTTCACCATATGGGTAGTCACAATGGACCACAGCTATCCCAAGCGCACCCAAGGTGATAGCTTCCTGCAGGCGTATCTCTTCTTAGAGGTATTGTCTTGAGTATGTGAAGCTATGACTGCAGGTCTTGATGCAGTACCTTCCCTGGGAGGATGGCATGTTATGTCCAGAGAAGTTGTAAGGCGTGGGCAAAGTGGGCTCTGACCTGGGGCCCCAGCCTTTCAGGGGGCCCCTAATAGAGCCAGCTCTGTTCTGCCAAGAGTCTTCCCTGTGGACCTTGAATAATTCTTAAACAGATTGTTGCACATAGCATTTTATTTTATTTTATTTTGAATCTGGGTAATGTGTGGACGTTTATTACGGACATTTCGCAGACAAATGTTGCGTTTGTGTTTCATGCAACATCCACAAAAAAAGTTTATTTTAGGCTCAAATAGATTCTTACGTATGAGAAATGGGAGGGTGTCCCCGAGATTATTTTCAGTATTATTAGTGAGCTGCTGCTGTGTTACAATATTGAAAACACGTCCCTAGCCCTGAATATTAGATGTAAACACATTTAGAATTTGGACGAGTGTACCTGTGAACTGTCAATGACCTGGTCAAAGAGGGCATGAAAGAGCAGAAACTGGATCATAAATTCAAAGCTGATCTGCACAGGGGCCCAATAATTCGCATGGCCAAGGGCCCCACAAATCCTTAAGCTGCCCCTGGGTATATCACCTTCATACCTGATTATGCTAAATTTTACTCCTTGCCTTCCCTACTAAATTTCAAATCAGATGGTCTTTTTATAGCCACTAAAAGTGTTGAGGGGAGTAAAACAATGCAAGGTTATACTTACAATTTAGTCATGTTTTTAAAGGACAACAGACTCTGACTTTGTTTTGTGGATTTATTATAAGGACAAAAATAATTGAATATAAACACACCTTAATATCAGAGTGTACAGATAAATAAAAATCAATACAGAGCCGAATCCACGAATATAATTCTTTCGGCACTAAAGGCATAATATGATGAACTCCAAAATCAAAATGCACCAAAGAATAGAAGCTGAGTCCAATTCTCTTTTCATTAGAGAAGAAAAGAAAGGTATCTTTCCCTACACTGCTCTACATGAACATCCTACCTACTTCCCTAAATCCTATCTAAAGGTGTTAGCACGTCCTTCCTAAGAAGTACTCACGTCAAATGGGTCTGATAGCTGAAACCTATGGAGCTTGTTCTGAGATGCTCCTTCTTCTCCGAAATAAGCAGAAGTCTCTCAAATCTCTCCCTGTGCATCATACAAAAAGGCAATGTTCAACCCACAATACGTCACAAAATAAACTTTTCCATTAGCAACATCTTTCAGTAAGTTTCCACAGAAGCTCTAATTAAATTGGTTCAAGGTTCAGTGGCCTTGGTTCCCAGATAGGCCAGACACGAAAGGACCTCCCTGTTTTGCCTTCCAGCTTTCTTCAAAGACATTCCGGGTATCTCCTTAAATCTAAGAGTAACGAGGTTGAATTCCTGCACCTGCAGTAGGATGAGAACATACTGTCTTTGAACACAAAAAGGATTAATTTAATTATAATTCTTGAGGAACCAAGGAGAAACGAAACTCAAAACAATTCAGGCAACTTAAACTGGACACAAATTACATTGCACGAGTAATATTTCATCCTGAAAATTATACATACAAGAATTGTAGGTTTCTTTAATACATACAAAGTCCTACTTAAATGTACACACTATATTTCAATGCTAATATAACTTGAATAAATGCATCTTAATAATCATGGAACACTGCAAACTATAAAAATACATGTAAGTGCTTTTAAACCATGAGTATAGTGCACCCATACAATGTCGAGTGCTATATGCGCTCTATCATACCTGATCAAGAACTGGTACTCTGATGAGTTCTGTCACCTATAACAATTGGGCGCATTGCTTGAAAAGCTTTGAAAACGGTAAGCGTGCTGCTGCATTCGCGATCATGGCTACAAAACAGCCATCCTCAGAGCAAACATGATCTTCTCAATATCACCCATGGCAAAGCAAACTGACCACATAACCACCCAACATCACTCCATCACTATATGTTTATACTATCTCCATCTTGTGCCCTATCAAACCAGAGGCATCCAAAATAGATCCCGCCTTACTTTGTAATTAATACTGTGAGCCAACCTTGAGGATGAACATCAGAAGACATTCACTCCAGCATTTGCAGAATCTAATCTTCAATGATTCCATTATTTACCAATACATATTCTTATATTGCTGTGACCTTGAAATGACTGCTTCCTTTGTGCACAGCCTAAATATCTCCATCTTTCTCCATCCATGCGTACAGCAATTACTTTACGCTACTAAATCCTGAGCTGAGCTGCTGACTTTGCAGTAGGGGTGGCTTAGTGGTAGCCTAGCTGGAAACATCCTTTACAACGCAACTTTTACCACGCAGTGCTTTTACATCACAACTTTTACAATGCAAATCATTACAACGCATTGCGCTGGAGGCCGCTCTAGGATAGGGAATAGATTTATTTACTATCCAACACCTTCCCTACTATCCACGGGGACTGGAGTTGGAATAGTAAATTAAACTATTCACTATCCAGCACCCCTCAACACTATGCGTTGTAAAGACATGCGTTGTAAAACTTGCGATGTAAAAGCATGCGATGTAAAGGCATGCGTTGTGATGTCATACATCCAGCCTAGCAGCATTCACATAAACCTACTCCCTCTCAAAATGAGCTAATATTGCACTACTTATATAGGCAAATAATGTTATGTCTTTTTACTGCCCTGCCTTTTGAAACTGCATCCTCCATATTTCCAGAACTTCCAGCATGAAAAAACTGACCTTTACTTAAAACTCCTGACGGTCGCCCCACCTTTTTTCCAAATAACCTCCCCTTACTCTTATGCCCTGTATGCCACCTTTGTCTGAGCACAGTGTGCTCTAAGTCACTTGCACATTTGACTCAATCTCTCCATATATTTCTGAAAATTGTCCACAGCTCATTTCAAAGTTCTCTGTATCCATCTTTGAAATGTGTCCCCTGCTTACTCAAAAAACCTAATTTCCTCTAGCCATATACAAACCCCACCAACTATCTGCATGAACTTACATCATTGCCACCCCTCCAAGGGTCACACCTAGCTCGTATTTCATTTAACCCACTACAAAGAAAATGGAAGGAATGCACGGAATAGCTTGTTTGAGAGCATTGACCACTGCCAACAATAAACGATAACCATTAGATGAACTACTAACCTTGGATTCTGGAGCAGCGTGCCCAGTGGAAATCGTTGTAACACCTCATAGGGAGTAGTAAGCATTATGTAAATGTAAGTATAGTACAATACTACTACTTGAAAGGTTTCATTATATGAAAACTGCTTTTTTTTCTTTCTGAGTTTTATATAGTGCGAAATTGACCCGAAGGTATCAGATCACTTTACATGAGCACCAGTTGAGTTACACATGGTCACATTCATTTTGTTAGGCACAGGGAGATTAAGGGATTTGCCCAGAATCACAGGATGTTGAGCGTCATTGCCGAGACTCGAACCCAGTTCACCAGATTTGAGATTGACTGCCCTAGCCATAAGGCCACATCCTCTCCCTTAGTCTTGCAAAGATGGAAGACAACTGGATGTCACAGAGAAGGGTAGGAATCCCACTGGCAAGCAGAGAACTACACAGTTACCATATTTCAAGAACCATCCAGATACAAGAGCACCCGGAGGCTGATATGAACCGTGCCGAGTTATGGGGCCTGAATGTCTGCTTTTAAAAGAAGGCACTGATGGGCCACTTATGCTCTTCTAACACTACACCCAGGGGCATATTACCAAGGGCCTTTTCGCCGCTTTAGCGGGAAGCGGCGAAAATTTCATCGCCCAATTACCAAGCTGTCGCTAACACCAGTTAGCGACAGCTTGTAGGCGATAGCGAGCATTTTGGGGTCCGCTTTGCATGTCAGCGATAATTATCGCTAATGATATGCAAAGTGGGCGTGCCAAAATGTTAGTGACTGAAAACAGTCGCTAACATCGCTATCGCCTATTACCAACAAAGGCGAAGCAATGGAAATATTCGCGCTAAGCGTGAATATCTCCAAAAGCTAACGCCTGCTAATACCAGTTCTTAGCCATGTTATCCAATGGGAGGTGGATAACATGGCTAAGAGCTGTTTCACGCTAATGCGTGAATATCGCTGTATTGTCAGCGATATTCATGCATTTCGCCTGATTTTTATCGCTTTTGAGATAAATCTTGCTAATAGCAAGTTATCTCAGCGATAAAAATTGGTGAAGCGCGGCGATAATAATTTTGCCGCTAACCCTACCTAGCGATAAATATCCCTGTTTGAAGGTAATATGCCCCCCAGTGCTTAATTTGAGTTTGTGGTTGTCAGAGGGGGTCACTAACATTCCTTTTTCGGGAATGGAACTTATGATTGCTCATCAGACATTCATCGATAGTGAGGGAAAAGCACACACAGGGGAAAGAAGGAGAAAGAGAAAGGCAGAGATATGGTCACAAAGGGAGAAAGCAGAAACCCCACAACGTGCAACGTGAGGTAAAGGGGAAGGGAGTGTCTGGTGGTGAATTAATGCAGCATGGGGTGAATTTAAGACTATGCAGCTTTGGTGTTCAATGCTGCAACATTTAGTTGCACCTGTCGGGGGCTTCTGAGCAAAGCTCTGGGCACCGGCACTTCCCCAAGACAGTGGAAGTGCATTGGCTGCATTATGTGGTTGACAGCTGGAGGCTCCAAACACTGAAGTGAAGAGGAAGGCTGAAAGCCAAAGAAATGGAAAGCCACCGAGTATTTTTCCGTTCATTATAAACACTTCAATCATTTTCATACATCACATTTTTGCTGTTTAAAGGGATCATCCATTCTGAGAGTTATATTTCCACGTAATCAGTGTACTAGGTCCATTCCACACAGCCTATGGGCTTGGGTGTGGTTCACTTTAATTAGTAAACGGTCGTGTTTTTCCCATAGATTCTGCTTTCCATTTTAGAATGGAATGCTGCAGTGCCCTCCTGTGGTCAATAAGGAAACTAGTGGCATCCTATATCATCTCCATGTCCATACCTTAACTTGCCACTGGGTGTGGTGACACTGCGGCACCAATGGAGGACTCAGGATCCGTCTGCTATCGACATACCTGGCTTTCTGATTCAAACAGGATGTGTTTCAAATCTTCGATTTAATATTTAAAAAAACACAGAGTTTATTGTAGGAAATCAGCAAGCAGAAAATGTGTCTTTGCTTATCTCAGAGTCCAATGAGAGCTCTCTTGACCTTTGTAAACAGAGATTGCAAAGCTGTGTGACACTGATTCTGGCTGCTAAAAATATACATTTATTGGACACTGCTCTAAGATTAGATTCGGATTGAGTGTAAAAAACTTGAAAACCACTGATAACCAATGATAAAAATAGATAGTTGACAAGCACTTAAGATCCTAAACTGCACTGAACAGTTCTGTGAGATTCTGAAAAATAACTCCATACATGATTTGCCCAGAAGACAGCCTTCTCGCACACACTCCCTACCCTCACCCACAATCCTCAGCCCCAAATTCAGCAAAAATCAGCCTTTGTCTGCAGAACAAGCCCAAGGTGGTATTCCTTGCAGATATGTCTAATGGTGCACTTTTGATGGGCCAGTGTTGCAGCGTGTTCAATAAGACATTGCCAGTTGTATGAAAGGCCCAGAGCTGCACTCTTACACCTTGCATTAGGACACATGTACCTTGTTGTGCCACCTTCATCCATCCAGGCATGTCAAGTCGCTGTCATGCGAGCTCACAAAAATGAGTATCTAACCGCAGAGAATTTGGCAACAAGTTGCGTTTCAAGAGTGCCAGAGCCCAATCAAACAGGTGAAATGTCCCCTATACCTTGAGTAGTAAAATACAGCCAATATCAGTGTGCAATGGGTATTTACATTGGGCCTGGTGCCATTGCACCAACTGCACTATTGACCGCTACCCTCTGTTGGCAACTTTGCCCAAATTTAAATAATTGATTTGTTGACTGCTGAAGTGTCCACATTTTTGCCAATGTTTCCATAGGAGTCCCTTTTACAGAGACTCTTGCCTGGGTGCTCAAAAAGCCGAGTCAATATATCTCTTGTGTTGGACTGAAGCCTTGATGTCTCCAAAAAACTCTGTAGGATTTCAAGGAGATTGTTTCATTCAATAATCTTTACTCAGCAGCCAGGTTCACCGTCAACCTCCCACACAGAGCTCGCATAACAACACACCCCAGGAAACTACACTGGCTTCCAATACACAAGTGTGCTCAATTCAAATTCCTCACACACTCATTCAAGGCAGACACACCTCAGGTCCCACCTACCTGAACAGTCACATCTCCTTCCACCAACCAAGCAGACACCTTCACTCTGAAGTACTTCAACTCTCACAGATCCCACGCATATTCAGAGTCAGATCAGCAGGGCAGGCTTTCTCTAACATGGCTCTGAAAGCGTGGAAGCACCTCCGACTCCACTTCGGAACCTCCTCCTCTTACCTTGAATTCCAAAAGCAGCGGAAGACCTGACTTTTCAAGCAATGCAACCTACCATCGGTAGGGCTAGGCACACACACACCTGCCTAGCACCAGGATACCCTTGCGGGTGCACTGAACAAATACACATAATTTAAAGTAACATAACGTAACGTAACATAATACAGCATATCTTCAATCATTGTTGCTTTCCACTAATTGTGGAGATGTGAACAACGCCACCAGGTATGGAGAAGTACACCCTCATGATCACGTCCCATCCAACAAGTACCAAAGAGGAATCATCCCAATATTGTATAACTGTAATGGGGTGAAGAACCTCCTATGTAATAGTTAGCATGCCATCTTTCTATCTCACATGTATCTCCAAGTGGGTGCACCACATACACTTGTGCTGTATCTACTCCGTCTTCTTCTAAAACGGCTTTGACCACCCCACAAGATAGGTGAAAGAATTGGTAGGCAGCTGTCTTAGGCCTGTGCATTTAGAGTCTTCTCTCACAAATCATGTGATATGGTAAATGCATTAGCTTTTGATAAGTTTTTTCAGTGGAACAGTGCCTTGACTATAAATGTCTAAAATTCTCCACTACTCCGAAGAGGACCTTTTTTTTTAACTTAGTGAAAATATTTATTAACTTTAACAGTCCTCCTTTCCTCCAATCTTCAAGCCCCTCCTGTTTTGCACCCAGTGTAATATCTTTATTCCCACATCAAGGGGTATAAATGAGATGAAATATTCAACTTGCCCCCCTACTGTCAGTATCCACATCCCAAAGAGTAATTAGAGTCCCTGTGATTGCACACACACATACTGCAGTTATCAACTATTTTCAGGTATCTAGAGCAAGTCCTCGGGTTGGTTTCTAGGTTGCAGGTTGATCCAAGTTCTGCCAAGTCCTAGTATCCTTCTTGATGGCAACTCAACGATCACCTTCAGTTCTTCAACATTGTACTTATGTGTTTTCTTGTTGCATATAACACATTGGCCAAAAAATAGTCTCAAATTTGTTCAGATGTCCTCTCCTCTTAGTTATAAATGAAGTCCTTGTTAAGGCCACCAGTGATCCCTTTGCCAGGGACTGTGCTTTCATCTTCCCGGCCCCCATAGCTCCTCCGGCATTTTAATCTCTCCGGTACTTCTTCCAACACTCCCTCGGGGTCACTAGCTTCTTTGTCACCAGTCTAGACACCATCACCGCTGAATCTAGTTCTATCCCCAATTATTCTGTTGATAGGCCTTCAATTGGTTTTTACTCTGGGCAGACCCGGGACACCTGTTGCACCGTGGCCATCAATGTCACACCCTTCCAGCATCCACCTGCACATTCTACAAAACCAAAGTCATCAAGGTAATGAATCCCCTGTTCTGAGCCTGCATCACCCAATCAAGGGAGGTGCTAAAGTATTTAAAAGCATTGCAGGACATTGAACATCCCATGGGCATGGCCTTGTCTGCATAGTAGACACCCCCAAATTGTATACCTGCCAGGGAAAAATCATCTGCGAGCAGCGGCAAGAGGCAGGAAGGCAACTTGATGTCCGTCTTTCCCACATCTGCCCCTTTCCAAAAAAGTGCGCAACCGCTACTGCTTTGTCAATTCCTGTGTATCTCTCTGAGCAGGTATTTTTTGCAGTACAGTTATTCACTGGTTCTCCCTCTGGCCATGACAGGTGCGGTATCATCATGTGTTTTAACCCGTTAACCGCGGCGGTAATTCCGCTGTGGTGCGGGCGTTTTCGTGCGCGGGTTGGGCGCCGTCGGCCAATGGCCGATGGCAGCACTGGGGAGGTAGTGCTGCCGTCGGCCATTGGCGGACGGCAGCAGGGAAAGGGTTAATGCCATTTTCTCTGGGAGATTTCCTAGTAGGGAGCTCATCAAGGTTGGCATTGGTAGCGCCTTGAAGGGTGCGTCCATCATTGCACCACATTTACACGAGAAAAAGGCTGAAGGCAAGACATAAGCAAGACTAACTTGGTCAGGTTTTGATCCCACCGATGAACCATAGTGTAAGGCAAATGAATGGTAAGTGCCACCCGCGTGAGGCTGTCATCATGCGCAACATCTCACTGTTCATGCAGAAAAATCTCAAGCAGAGCAAACAGACGAAAATTGCAAAAAAGAAAAATATAGAAACCTTAAAAATGTTCCAAAATTCTAGAAAAGGTAGGAAATTCACTGCAAATGATTTGTTTTAAAAATGTTAAAAACGCAAGGGAAGACAGGCTACTGAACTGCGCAGGGTTGTCAAGTTAATTAAATGGCACAGAAATGTTGTTGCTGAACCAGGGACAAGCATAAGTTTGTGCCATAGCATTTTAGAAATTGTTATTTGTCCTAGCATCATCTCTGCAATGGACATTTTTAGGTCGAGCATACAGCGCATGCACAGTCTGCAAGACCTTTTGTAATTACTTACACCATGTTTAAGCCCGCCTGCTGCTTGCCATTGGTTCCCTCCAGTGCCCCTCCTAATTGCTGCATCCTGACTCGTTCTGGGTGCTGATAGCTCACTTCCGTTCAAGACAGAGGAGCACCGCCCGATTACAGTCTCCTTGCAGTTTCATTCTGTATCTGTTTATTTTGAGAACTCCTTTCTTTATTCACTGCAGGTGCGGGGCAGCCTTGTCTCAGCACTTCCTCATTCTTGTGCTTTCGCGTTCAGTGCAGCCTTGTTTTAAACCGATTCCAAATCCTATTTTAATTCAGTCTCATCCACCCCTTCCAAGCTGTGTTCGGAGCTTATGGAGGGGGGGCTTCGAAGGCAGCCGCCTGCAAGCTGTAAACTCCGCAGAGCACATTGAAAGGGAGCTTTACAGAAAACACAACACTGGGAGGATTTTTTGTTGAAAACCCTTTCCATGTGTTTCATAGTTTCGTTTGCGCTTCTGTATGGAAAATTGTGAATTATGTTTCGCAGCCCACATCAAGGGCTGCAGCGACAGCTGAGCATGAATTGCCCATTCAGGTTTTGCTCACATTTGTGCACTGGCTCTTTCCACATCCTCTCGGTGCGCTATTCACTGGAGAAGAGGGAGGCAGAGTATCTGGAACCAGCAATAATATCTGCTGGAGCACAACCAACCTTCAGCTGCACAAAAGGACATTGGTCACCCATTAGCTTTCAGGGTGGTGTGTGTGGCAGACATAAAACATGGGGCATATTAGCAAGAACCTCGTTAAAATTATCGCCGTATTAGCGGCAGGAAACTGCCGCTAAAACGGCGATAACGGGCTTGCTAATATGAGTTATAGAATTCCAATAGAAGCCCAGGTTAGATGTGCAGGACATCTAACCTGAGCTTCTATTGGAATTCTAGAACGCATTTTATCAAGTTTCCTACCGCTAAAACAGTGATAATTTTAACGAGGCTCTTGCTAATATGCCCCTTAGAGCATTCCTCCATCACAAATAGATGCACTATTGCTTAACTTCTTCCGGTGCACTAGCATTACCCTGACACAAGCCTCACGCCGGAACCGCCACTATGCAGCCAGGGAACAAACATGCCTTGGAAAATGACTGGGATAAAACTGTCTTGTTGAAGCAAAAGCTTAGGATACAGTCTATACTAGTAATTTCCAAACCTTTTAGAACCACAACCCACTTTTTAGTACTGCAAACTTTCACAACCCACCTAGCTATGAGGGACTGGAGGCGGGCAATTTTTTAAAGTAACTAAAACGTCATGTGGTATTGCGTTGCCTTTTACAAACTACACATTTTCCATTGAAATGGTCACAAAATGTACACAGAGATACAGTACTGATAAAACTATATTGCACATAAATAATATATGCAAACCATGTTTCCGTGAATATTTATTATTTGTGCATCACCATGTGAAGTGCCTTGATTTGTTCTGATCCTACTAAAATCTTTGGGGCAGATTTATGAGTTCTGGCGCATCTCTGCAAATCAGCAGGGATGCGCCAGAACTGATGCGTCACGCAATTCCCTCCTTGCGGCACCACAGATGCGCCGCATTTACAATGCGGCGCACCATGGTGCAAGGAAGGGCAGAAGCGTGACGCATCTTGTGGTGTACGGGCGGCGCATTGCTGGAGTAGCGTCGCAAGTGCGACGCAACTCCTGCAATGTACAGAGGCCACCCATACATAACGTGGTGCATCACTCCTTACGCCTGCTTCAAGCAGGCGTAAGGATTTGACCCAGCAGCGTCTTAAAACTGACTCAGTGAAATCTTGTAGATTTCACTGCGTCAGTTTTTTGGGGCTTTCCTACGAGGGAACGCCCACCCTGCGACAGAACGCCCACATGAAACCTGACACAGGTTCCATGTGGCGCAGGGCTTTACAACGTGACTTAAATAGGTCGCATGGATGCGCCACGTTTCCGCGCCGTTGCGTGACGCAAAGGCGGCGTAAACGTGGCGCAAGTCCGACATAAATCTGCCCCTTTGTTTCCATCACACTTCAGGGTTACAAAACACCTGCTTCATTTTTGCTTTCCTAACTGCTGAAAGTGCACAGCTCATTCACTGGTGCTTGTTGTGTTGGGTGTTACAAAAAATGACACCCTACAGCCTTTCCTTTCACACTTCATGTACCCCAGCAAGATTGTCAGATGATTCTCTTAACTTTTCTTTCTATGACTCTAAAGTGAAAGTAGTTTGTAAAGACCGGTCCCCATGTTTAACAAGCATTTGCAATGCAATAGGTCTCGCACTTGTGAGATTTTGAGCCATTGGCATGGTAATGACAAAGACTTTTATTTATGTGTTTTGAAAACATGCACGAGGTGCGTAAACACGCACTGTGTACTTACGTCGTTGCTTCGGAGAAGCAAGGCTGACAGTAACTGCACCTCTTTTACGGCCAGCCCTGCTTCTTGTAAGCGAGGACTATAAGTACAAAGTGCGTCTTTAAGCCCCCCTTGCAGGTTTTCAAAACACATACATACAAAGGCGTTGTCATTCACAATGCCAATACCTCAACCCTCGCAAATGCGAGACCTATTGTATAGCAAATGCTTGTTTTTTTCAGTGCATATGGAGTCGGATTGGCACTGTTTCCTTGCAATGCATTTTACGCAGTTTCCTTGTTGGCACACTGTGCAAGCCCGGCACTCCTCTGTCCTGGTACAGCACACACCTTTCCAAGTACACTCGCTTCAGCTTTACCTGCATCTCCTTTCATTCGATTTTTACCTGTTTCTTTTTCCTTCTACTGTTTGCATAGTTGTCTTTCGTGTAGAATGTTCTGCTGCTTCTGTGGAGAGCTCTGTGCCTTTGAAATATTTGTATAAAGATAGAAAGGCATCGTTCGCTGCTGCGGAGATGTATTGCTTCTGGGAGCTGTGGCAGCGCCCAATGTGGTGGGATATGCCGTTAGTTGTGCTTCTGAGCTCACCCACCCCCAGTGAGCCCTCCCTGCAGCGCCCCCAGGCGCGGGGTCAGCCTTATTGATCCAGACAAAGTCTGGAGCTTTTAATCTGCTCCTTATCGGAAGGGGTTTTTAGAAACAGGCATCCACTTCCTGCTGCGGGGGACTTTGCCCTCCCTGGGCGTGTTATCTCATTCTGTGCCAGGTTTTTATATTTAGGCGCGGGCAGGCTTAGAGGGCTCTCAGTACGAGCGCTGCTACTGAAGGCTTCAGAGCTGCCCGTCTCTGGGCACCGCCATCATCTTGAAGGCACAGCCAACCACCTCTGGGCGCTTCCATCCACCTCTGGGCACAGCCATCCACCTCTGGGCACAGCCAACCACCTCTGGGCACAGCCAACTACCACTGGGCACAGCCAACCACCTCTGGGCGCTTCCATCCACCTCTGGGCACAGCATTCCACCTCTGGGCACAGCCATCCACCTCTGGGCACAGCCTTTCACCTCTGGGCACAGCCAACCACCTCTGGGCACAGCCAACTACCACTGGGCACAGCCAGCTACCTCGGGGCACTGCCATCCACCTCTGGGCAGAGCCATCCACCTCTGGGCACAGCCAACCACCTCTGGCCACAGCCAACTACCTCTGGGCACAGCCAACCACCTCTGGGCACAGCCAACCCCCTCTGGGCACTGCCATCCACCTCTGGGCACAGCCTTTCACCTCTGGGCACAGCCAACTACCTCTGGGCACAGCCAGCTACCTCGGGGCACTGCCATCGACCTCTGGGCACAGCCAACTACCTCGGGGCACAGCCAACTACCTCGGGGCACCGCCATCCACCTCTGGGCACAGCCATCCACCTCTGGGCACAGCCACCCACCTCTGACACAGCCTTTCTCCTCTGGGCAGCGCCAACCACCTCTGGGCACAGCCAACTACCTCGGGGCACTGCCATCCATCTCAGGACACAGCCAACCACCTCTGGGCACTACCATCCACTTCTGGGCACTGCCATCCACCTCTTGGCACTGCCATCCATCTCCATAGGGCACATCCTTCGTATTCTGTGGCACAGTCATCCACATCCGGGCAGAGCCATCCTCCTGTGAGCATCTGGGCAAATACATCTCCTGTGAGCACCTGGGTAGTGCCATCCACCTATGGGCATCTGAGCAGAGGCATCCTCCTGTGGGCATCTGGGCAGCGCCATCCACCTGTGGGCATTGCCACTCACCTGTGGGCACACCCATCCTCTTCTGAGCGCAGGTCATCTCACTGCAAACATGGGGGCCGAAGCCAGCTTCCTCCTCAGACCCAGGTCCGTACCATCTGCACTCTCCTTGCTTTCAATGGCTCTAGTGGGGGGGTTTGCTTGTTTTCTGCATAATGAAGTTACCCTGCCAGCATGCTCAACCGCTGCACTCTGGGGCATATTATCAAGGGGGTTTATCTCCGCTTTTTTGGCTTTAAAAGCCAAGAAAGCGGAGATAAAATTATCTCCCTATTACCAAGCTGTCGCTAACACCAGTTAGTGACAGCTAATAGGAGATAGCGACCATCTTGGGCCCCGCTTTGCATGTCAGTGATATTTATCACTAATGACATGCAAAGTGGGCGTGCCAAGATGTTAGCGACTGGAAACAGTCCCTAACATCGCTATCTCCTATTACCAACTTTTGGAGATATTCGCGCTAAGCGCGAATATCTCCAAAAGTTAACACCTGCCCTGAGCAGTTCTTAGCCATGTTATCCAATGGGAGGTGGATAACATGGCTAAGAGCATTTGCTCGATAATGCATGAATATCGCTGACTTTTCAGCGATATTCATGCATTGTGGCCGTTTTTTATCGCATTTGCGATAAACCTTGCTAATAGCAAGGTTTATCTGCGATAAAAATCGCCGATGTGCGGCGATAAATTTTGTCTCTAAACAAGTTAGAGACAAAAATTATCGCTAGTTGTTGGTAATATGCCCCTCTGTATTTTGGTGGATGTGACAAGTTGTTCCTTCCTTTGCTTGAGCTTTTTTCTCACAATAGCTGCCGTCCAGGGCACCAATGAAGTGGCGGAACTAACCTAGTTAATCAGTATGCAGGTGGCATCGCAGCGAGGGACAGAGTATCCCAGCAGGAGTCAGAAATAAGAAAGCCAGATCCCCGCCTGCACGTTGTAGTGATCAAAAATAGACAACAACGTGGAGGCGCTGCAGAATGTGTGCTGTTGTTTGGAAATTACACCGGGACGAATTCAGAGTCTTTTTCAGCGGGGCACAACTTCTTGGCAGGGTGGACGGCGTCCACCCTGTGAAAGAAGTGGGCGGACGCCAGGTGGACCCCCGAATCATGCCTTGCTGCCGTCTTTCCCTTTTCTCCCCTTGCCCGGGTGTCTGACATCTTTGACTTGGCCTTTTCTTTTCCTGCTGATTGTGATACTTTAAATCGTCGGCTTTGTCGGAGACTGTGACTTAATCGGTCTGTGTCCTCTCGGTTCCGGAGTTTCTGCTGTATTCAGGGCTGGCTTTAGCTCTGGTGGCGCCCTGTGCGACAATGTTTGTTGGCGCCCCTCACACAGACTCCCTCACTACCACCCTTTCACAGTGCCCCCTCAAGTCTCCATAACCACTCTCTCCCAGATGTATTTATGAGCGCCTCCTATACCAGTGTAGGGTATCAGAGCACTTTACATCACACACATTACACAGAGACAATCAATCATATGTGTGTAAATCAGTGTATAGGAAATGTTACATAAGTGAGAACAGTACAAGGTGAGTCACACTTCATCCATACTTGGAGACTGTATAGGTTAAGAGAGCTTTGTCTGGCGAAGCACAGACTCAGAATTTTAAACAGAACCCCATGGTTGGGGGATACATTTAATAATAAGGATTTTTTTAACTGAAATAAACCATTTTTGAAACATTAGAATATTGAAAAAATCATAGCGCTTAATCTATACCGTGCAGTTTGGATGCAGCTCTTTGATGACAGTTCACAGCTCAATGTTCCATTTTAGGATTTTAACATCTACACTGCTAGTAACAAAAGAATCTCTCTGACAAAAAGCGTTGACCTATTTAAACTGACTGTATCAGGAGTCTCAAGATCCAACAGAAGTACAAAAAACCTCCTCCTGAAACCTCGTAGATTCCGGAAGGAAAAAACATACAAACGCTCCTTCTCAGGAATGGCACCTAGGATCTGGAATGCACTCCTGCTAGAAACTAGGCTTATCGTCTCCACTGTTCTCTTCAAGAAAGAGGTAAAAGCCATCCTTATGGCTAAGTTTACCTGAACACTACTGTTACTGGAACATTGACACCACACGGCCCCTATATTATCGGCTACCTGAGTGTTTATCTGTGTTATAATCTTTTTTGATTGCTACTGGATCAAAGCCACTGCACGGTTTCTATATTATCGGTTTCCAGTTTGTTTACTAGGGTTTATACTATGACCTGATTGATCTACTAACACCCCCTAGGGTGCTAAAATCTTAGTCGATCGCCACTGGAGCAAAGACACTACACGGCTCCTATGTTTTGTTTCCTGATTGCTATTAGTGTGTATACTTGTATGCGATTGCTACCCTACCTTGCAATCCTCTCACTACCGAATATTATAATGTCTCCAAGAGTTTGTCTTCCCCACCTCCTGTTTCTGTAAAGCGCTCTGATATCTGCAAGGATCTTGTTCGCGCTATATAAAACTTTAGAAATAAATAAATAAATAAATAAATATGCACTTTGTGATCTGCATGGTACACATTCTTTGCAGCAGGCACATTAACCCTCCGTGCTACCATAAAATGAGATAAAACTTCCACTAGACGAAACTCCTTCCCTCTCCAGGAATGAACAGTAATCACCAGAGTTATCTTGACATTTTTATGGTTGTATAAAAATTGCTGGAGGCCAGCAATGCAGCAGCAGGTGCTTTTAAAACCATAAACGGCGTGGCACAGGTCGCGCCGTCCTAGATCGGCCATGGCTGTGTTGCCACAGCATCACCTGCCATTTTAGTCCTGGTATTCTCCATTCTGCCTGCAATCCAGACGTTTTGCCCTTGTACTGTACAATTGTTGTCAAGCCTGAAAATCTTTGGCTTGATGGTCTCTATTGTGCTTGAGGTTGGTTACCCTGGAATCCCAGCTTTTCTGGAGCCTGACATTCCTGGCACTCTATTTTACATTTTAGTTGTGTCTCTGATATTTTGCCTGGTAAAGTCAATTTTACTGAAGTTTGACATTTGTGTAGTATATTCTCTATTTTGCTCAAATCATGTTTTTTCAATTATATTCCCTTTTGGCCTCCACATTCCCTACCTTGCTTGGGACACTGATATTTCTTCTGATATTCGCATTGTTTCCAGAGTGTTAAGTTTCTTTGGTCCATGTCCTATGATCTTGTTAGCGACTGTTGCTATGTCATAGCATCTAGTTCCCGGATGTGAATCCTGTTATTCACGCCTGTGACCCTCCACCAGAGCCAGGCACCGCATTAGGCCCCGGGAGCAGTGTTTGTTCCATTGCATGACGTGGTGAGAGGAGGAGGGAGCCCCTTTCTCAAATGTTTGCAGCCATGGCAGGGCCTAAGGGCAGGAAATGTGCAGAGAAAGGTAAAGAAACTGCAAATCAGAAACCCGGATGTGGTGAGCAATGTCTGAATCACAGTGTTTGTTTTTGGAGGTGGGCAAGCCGCAGGATTCATGGGAAGAGCCGGGGCAGACGTCCAGCACAGCACTATGGGGCTGCTTATTTATAGGACGCCCGCCCTGCTAGAGTCACGTGTTTGGACGTTCTGGGGGCGCAAGGCTCTCAATCACATCTATGAGGTGACGCAAAGCCACCCTGCGTGGCTGAGTGGCCTGATAGAGATGGAGTACGGCGAAGCAGCGCAAGTCGCGGCCTTGCCTTACTCTGCGTCAAGGAGACTTTCCATGGGCGTTGCGGTGGGTTTTTTCCTGCAGCACTCATGGATTTTGACGCTGCCTCAAATGTACTAAGGGCCATATGTATCAAGGCAAAATGGGTTTGCAAACGCTGAAATTCGCAGAATTCCGGCGTTTGCGACCCCATTTTTGCTAAATGATATGTATGAAACATTTTTGGTGCAAAAAATAAGGAATCGCTAAATTTGCCATTCCTTATTTTGCGATGGCATTTAAGGAATTGTAAATTTTGCGATTCCTTAAATGCAATGTATCAACGGAAAAAAATGTTCCAATATGCCATTAAGGAATCGCAAATTACCACCAACTTCTAGTTGGTGGTAAGTTGCAAATTCTTTAAAAAAAATTTTTTTTTTTTAATCAAAAGGTGCCATGTGACGCTCATACATGCCCTTAGGGCATGTATGTGAGCCATATGCGCACAAATGTCATTTTCAGGGGTACAGCAGGGTGTTCTTGAGGCACCCCTGCACCCTTGAAAATATTCACAATTTGCGATTAGCAAATTGCGATTCGCAAATTTCCCCTTCATTCCTATGGGCCTCCTGGCCCATAGAAATGAATGGGAAATTATTCTTTAATTGTGATTAGCAATTTGCTAATCGCAATTATGGAATTTTAAGGAATAGCTAAAAAGAAGCGATTTTCTACATACATACCATTTTGCGATTTCTAAATAGTGATTCCTTAAAAATCGCTATTTAGGAATCGCAAAACAGAATGTTGATACATATGGCCCTTTATCATGTAAACCTGGGGCAGCGCTTAAACCTTACACTTCTTCAGAGTTTCTGTAAAGAGGAGAAATATTCATATTTCTATTTTTTTTCCTCCCCCCAGTTGGCAAACACCTCTCAAGATTGTCTTTGTGCAGGAAGTTGCCCCTTCCTGCAAAGAAACAATTCTGCCTGCAATGCGGGCACCCTAGCATCAAGGTGCAAGGGTGCCCACGCTGGCGCTAAGCAGCAAATTGTGCGCCAGCACTGGGGGAAAGGACAGGAACGCACTGTGTTTCATAAATACGGTGTATTCCTCCCCTTTCACATTGGCGTAGGGCAGCACAGCAAGAAGACTTGCGACGCTGCCGTACCCCAATTCCTCATAAATGATACCCTAAGACCCGAAGTATGACGTGAGCCTACCAACAAAAAAAACAAAGGAATCGTGATTTTTTCTTTTCTGTAAATCACAAAAAAAGACATAAGTTCTCCTAAATTGTTTTATAAATAAGCCAAAATTCCTTGACATGTAGAAAATAAATGCATTTGTGTTTCAACTTTCTTCAGTCATTGCCGTAGCTTGCTTGTATCAAAGTAAGGATTTCTACATGTGTAGGTTTTAGGCATGATACCTGCTCTGCTTTGAACCACACACTGCGTATCCCAGTGATAAATAATAATATACTTACAATCATAGTGCACCTTTCGGTTCATCTCTGAAGCACTGTTTGATCTTGGCCAGATGCCGGTCTTCCTGTGCAATCTCAGTTGCAAATGTATGTATCATAAATTAAACAATACTTTGCAGGCCAGATTTACAGTCCCCTCGCGACACTTTTGCACAGCCGTTGCATCACTTTTGTGATGCAGTGGCGGCGTAAACAATGCAGCCAATTTTCAACGTGACGCATCTAGGAACATGCCTCACATTGTAAAGCCAGGCGTCACTTTATACCTGCATCAGGTATAATGTATGCAGGGTGGGCGTTCCCACGCAGAAAAAGCCTTGTAGAAGGGATGCAGTGAAATCTACAAAATTTCACTGTGCCACTTCTAGGACGCCACTGCGTAGAAACCTTACGCCTGCTGGAGTTGCTTTAGACACGACTCCAGCAATGCGTGACTATTGGGCTGACAGATCTCTCTCTCTCTCTCTCTCTCTCTCTCTCTCTCTCTCTCTCTCTCTCTCTCTCTCTCTCTCTCTTCTCTCTCTTCTCTCTCTTCTCTCTCTTCTCTCTCTCTCTCTCTCTCTCTCTCTCTCTCTCTCTCTCTCTACCCCACAAATATATTGAAGGTGGATGACCCAATAAACCCTAAAAAGCATTTACTTGGATAGCGGATTAACGTCGCCACAACATCTTATCCAATTACGAGTTTCAACTAACAAGGAACGTTTGAAACAAAAGTCCCGCATGTCTTGTCCACTTGTTCATTGTTGATTATTTTTCACTGCTTTTTAAGAAATTGTACCCCATGAAATGAAAATTTGATACATAAAATTATTTTTCATAAAAAGTACTTCCCGTGTAGCATTTTTCTATAGTGAGTTGTTACCACTTTGTCGAATAAGTAAGTGTTGAATCAGAAGAGAAACAGGTTTTTAATTGAGTTAAGTTGATCTAAAATCTCTGACAGACAAGTTTGATCAACCTTCTGTTTCAAAATAAGTTTCTAAAAAAATCCCCTTGCAAGCAATTTTGCATATACTACAACCCCACAAAGACAACAGAGTGCCTACTATAATAAGGGGCATAACACGTTGCATCTCTTAGCGTTCCCCTCTAGGCCATCATTAAACTACTCACCACTGAAATGTTCACCCATTCTCATATTTTTTGACTCCCCACTGTCAATCACAACATTTTCCACTTCTCTTAATGACGTGCCCCTACATCTGAGATTGTCCTTATCCCTCCTCCAGGTCAGCAAACATCTAAAAAACATTTCAGTTCTACCTTTTTCTGCTGTGCACACCACCTGCTGAAGTCTCCCAACAGCAGGCTCCCATGAACGAGTTGAAACGTGTACACATTCTCATCTCACTCAAGTCATTAACACTAAACAGTATTCTCTGTACATGGTCATACTTTTACAGCATCACATTTACATTTTCAGAATTTAAATTGTCGTCTTTCACACTGTAATTTTATAATTCAGGATTAGGGTTAAAGTTAAGGTTTAGGGGTTTGGCTACAAATTGGGGTCAAACTAAGTTATGCTATTGCTAAATCATTCATGTTAGGGCTGTTAGTAAGGCTATCTTCAGGTATATGAGCTACGGTCGGGTTAGAGGTGGAGTCCTCTATGAAACGAAAAAATGGCTTCAATATCCCCTCTGAAGGTCCATGAGTTTATTTACTAGAAAAAGTTATTTTCCTTTAAACTGTTTGTTTTCGGACCTAGACCGGGTGTACACAGAGTGCAAGCTTGCATTGAAAAGCAAGAGGGACTATTTTATCATTCACAAGTACACTCACTATAGCACACTTGTCGCTCTATGTGCTCTGTCAGCAGCCCTTTTTTACTGCTTTTTTTCCGCACTTGCGGTTGAGCCTGACCAGATCATGGTCACTCTATTGTCTTTTCTTTTTAACACAGCGAAACACATCCCCAAGACAGCTGTTTGATCTCGCAAGGCTTTGTGTGGTCTTGGGGACATGCACTTATATGCATTACTTAATTTGTAGAAGAAGAGTGCCCGTGCCCAAAGCTCTGCTCAGAAGCCCACAGCCGGGTCAATTAAATGTCAGCGCACTTAATACCAAGGCTGGTAGTCTTAAATCTACCTCATACCTCTTTAATCCACTGCCAGACACTCCCTGCCCTTTTATTCCAATCCTGCAGGTTCCTACTTTCTCCTTTTGTGATGAATTTCAATCATTCTCTTCCTTTGCCTTTCAGATTTAATTGTTTTTCTATTATGGATTTTCAGTAAGCCTGTGATGTGGAGAAATAAGTGAAGGTGGCCCCCACCAGCAACCACTGGCTCAAAATAAGCACTCCTTATATATTAAAAGCAAACGTCATCACCACCCCTCTTTTCTCCAATGTGCTTCATCACAAAGCTGCACCTCTATTTTTCCCACCTTCCTCTCACCACTCCCTCTTGCCCTTTAGTCACTCCCCATCAGTCTCCCTCAACCCTCTCTTGTTCCTACTTCCCATCCCTCTCTCTCCCTTTTAAATGTTGCCTAGCTCAGCTGTCATGTGACCCTTAAATGTTGCCTAGCTCAGCTGTCATGTGACCCTTAAATGTTGCCTAGCTCAGCTGTTATGTGACCCTTAAATGTTGCCTAGGTCAGCTGTTGTGTGCACCTTAAATGTTGCCTAGGTCAGCTGTTGTGTGCACCTTAAATGTTGCCTAGGTCAGTTGTTGTGCGCACCTTAAATGTTGCCTAGGTCAGCTGTTGTGTGCACCTTAAATGTTGCCTAGGTCAATTGTTGTGTGCACCTTCAATGTTGCCTAGGTCAGCTGTTGTGTGCACCTTAAATGTTGCCTAGCTCAGCTGTCATGTGACCCTTAAATGTTGCCTAGGTCAGTTGTTGTGTGCACCTTAAATGTTGCCTAGGTCAGTTGTTGTGTGCACCTTAAATGTTGCCTAGCTCAGCTGTCATGTGACCCTTAAATGTTGCCTAGGTCAGCTGTTGTGTGCACCTTAAATGTTGCCTAGGTCAGCTGTTGTGTGCACCTTAAATGTTGCCTAGCTCAGCTGTCATGTGACCCTTAAATGTTGCCTAGGTCAGCTGTTTTGTGCACCTTAAATGTTGCCTAGCTCAGCTGTCATGTGACCCTTAAATGTTGCCTAGCTCAGCTGTCATGTGACCCTTAAATGTTGCCTAGGTCAGCTGTTGTGTGCACCTTAAATGTTGCCTAGGTCAGCTGTCATGTGACCCTTAAATGTTGCCTAGGTCAGCTGTTGTGTGACCCTTAAATGTTGCCTAGGTCAGCTGTCATGTGACCCTTAAATGTTGCCTAGGTCAGCTGTTGTGTGCACCTTAAATGTTGCCTAGGTCAGCTGTCATGTGACCCTTAAATGTTGCCTAGGTCAGCTGTCATGTGACCCTTAAATGTTGCCTAGGTCAGCTGTCATGTGACCCTTAAATGTTGCCTGGGTCAGCTGTCGTGTGCACCTTAAATGTTGCCTAGGTCAGCTGTTGTGTGCACCTTAAATTTTGCCTGGGTCAGCTGTTGTGTGCACCTTAAATGTTGCCTAGGTCAGTTGTTGTGTGCACCTTAAATGTTGTCTAGGTCAGCTGTCATATGACCCTTAAATGTTGCCTAGGTCAGCTGTTGTGTGCACCTTAAATGTTGCCTAGGTCAGCTGTCATGTGACCCTTAAATGTTGCCTAGGTCAGCTGTTGTGTGCACCTTAAATGTTGCCTAGGTCAGCTGTCATGTGACCCTTAAATGTTGCCTAGGTCAGCTGTCGTGTGCACCTTAAATGTTGCCTAGGTCAGCTGTCATGTGACCCTTAAATTTTGCCTGGGTCAGCTGTCATATGACCCTTAAATGTTGCCTAGGTCAGCTGTTGTGTGCACCTTAAATGTTGCCTAGGTCAGCTGTCATGTGACCCTTAAATGTTGCCTAGGTCAGCTGTTGTGTGCACCTTAAATGTTGCCTAGGTCAGCTGTCATGTGACCCTTAAATGTTGCCTAGGTCAGCTGTTGTGTGCACCTTAAATGTTGCCTAGGTCAGCTGTTGTGTGCACCTTAAATGTTGCCTAGGTCAGCTGTTGTGTGCACCTTAATTGTTGCCTAGGTCAGCTGTCATGTGACCCTTAAATGTTGCCTAGGTCAGCTGTTGTGTGCACCTTAAATGTTGCCTAGGTCAGCTGTCATGTGACCCTTACATGTTGCCTAGGTCAGCTGTTGTGTGCACCTTAAATGTTGCCTAGGTCAGCTGTCATGTGACCCTTACATGTTGCCTAGGTCAGCTGTTGTGTGCACCTTAAATTTTGCCTGGGTCAGCTGTTGTGTGCACCTTAAATGTTGCCTAGGTCAGCTGTTGTGTGCACCTTAATTGTTGCCTAGGTCAGCTGTTGTGTGCACCTTAAATGTTGCCTAGGTCAGTTGTCATGCATTTATATTTGGTATTTTTACACAGCGTGACCCTTGCCCAAGGACATTACAGCTCTTAACAACAGACACGCAGACTACTTTCTGGCACAGGGAGATTTGCCAGGATTCATGAAATGTTCAGCAGAGGTCTGGGTTCAAACCGGATGGTATCTGTACCCCCAGGTCACACTGTCTTCCGTGAAAGCTCGGCTCGCTTTGAGCTCGAGGCTCCGTTCCAGGAAGACATCGAGCTGAGCCAGAGCCAGGCTTCTGACTCGAGCTTTCTGTAGCTCAACCACCTCTAGTTTTTCGGGTCTGGCTGTCTTGTTTCTTCTCAGTGAACCTCATCTACGAATGAAAGTCTCTGAAACCCTAGAGTGAGAAGATATACGGTGTGTACACTGTCGAAAGCAGAACTAGTAAACGTTGTCTTTTAATCCTATCTTCAGAGACCCTAAATTGCTGCCCCTCGGCTCTGTTTTCACTGCATTCTGGGACTTGTAGTTCTGGATATATCACCTGGGGTTACAACTCCATGTACCAGCCTTGCGACATGAAGAATATAGGAGGGGTCAATGGGTTCCCATATGGCTTAAATGGAGATCTGTAGAGATTCCAAAATAAATAAATTAAGTGATTAACTATTCTCACTGTGCCTTGGTTCCCTCATCTGTCCAAAAACCTAAAGTCTTAAGAGGCATTTAAGTACTGGTGCCACGCGCCACGTGATATCATGCCGCCGTCTGCCTCATGGAATCCTTAACATGTCTATGTTTGTTCCACAGTATGAAGATGATGAAATCCAACTCTGAGAAGAAAGTTTTACAAACCCAGACACCTGTGAGTATTTTCACTCTTAATTTCCGTGTGTTGATTACTCGTCCTTGTTTGACCCCCCCCCCCCCCCATAGCCCATTGTGCAGACTAGTTGCAAAAATATTTTGAATCTCAAGAAAAATAACATCTAGCTGTTAAGGCCCTTCCTTTCACCAAGCAAGCAGGCTATGTTTAGGGCATGTATTGCACCCTCATCTGGTCTATTGTGGTAGTACCATAAGGCATCTACATGCAGTCGCCTCAATAAAGCACAGCCCAGCTACTCTGCTCCTTTTCGCTCCTAAAACAGGTCCTGGAATGGGTGTGTGATGTGTAATTATTAACCTTGCACCCCACTTGTGTGAAGCGGCTGGGAAAAATGAACCCCTTCTTTTGTAAATAGCACCTAAAACCCCACTGTCAGCCCAAGTTAGAGACAGACCTATGATTAGAGTAATAAGAATAACTGATAAGGTTTTATGCATTCAGGGAGTTATTTATTTAATTGTTTATTTGTCTACCATAATGAACAAAAATCAGCATCCCATAGACTTAAAGACCTAATGTAAAATACGTTTTTGTGACTTTTTCAAGAAGTTCATAAACATAGAAGACCCACCGAATCAGCTGTGTATCACACACATCTATCTACATTGCACCCAGCAGTAACTACTGAGACAGAACTGTGGGGCAATTATATATTACTGAGTTCACATTTTCCTGACAACTCAGTCCAGACTGGGCGTCAGTGCGCTTTACTGGCATGCAGTGCTTGCGTCTGTCCCCAGAGCCTCTACTCCCTGCAGGCCGAGCCAGCTTTCGTTTTTGCTTGGCCAGTCACGTGGTAAATGTTATCTTCTCTGTTGCCGCTTTCTGCTGAGACCAGGGCCGTCTTAACAGCATTATAGGCCCCTGGGCAAAGCAGTGCGCTGGGCCCTGCCTACACAACCACTCACAGGAATAAAAATGTTTAACTGAAAATGTGTGTTAAATTCTGGTCTGCATGGGGCCCCTGTGCTCGTGGGGCCCCTGGGCAACAGCCCAGCGGCCCATGCGTTCAGATGGCGCTGCTTGGAGCTCAGTTTTGAGTCTAATAAAAGACCCCTAGGAGACCATAGGTAAACGATTCCAATTGACACAATTTGGGCCCAGTAATCCTAGACTGTCATGGGTCAACCCCCTTCTAAGCCCCCAACAGTTCCTGCATCTTATGTTTCATGTTGGTAGCCAGGAGCTCAAAGCCCATAGGACTAAAAGTGCTTCAGCATCTCCCCCCATCGCGTGTCTCAGCCCGGGCTGCTGCAGCTTGAGCTGCTGTGGGCTCAGCGGGGCAGTGTCTGGAGTCTTATTGCAAACAGTAGAGATCACGGACAACGGGAGGGAGGGTGTGGGGGGAGGCACGGACAGCGGGAGTGCGGGCGGGGGGAGGGGATGATTGGGGGCGAAGGCATGGACAACTGGAGTGGGGTCGGAGGGGTGAGAAGGCACAGACAACGGGAGGGAGGGGGATTAGAGAAGGCAGTAGGAGAACCTCATTAAAGAAAATAGTGCTCACAGTCTGAATAACACGTACAGTGGAACACATGAAGTAAAGGGGCCAGTAGCCGTGGGAGGATACAAATGACGACATGGCCGCAATAAGGAGGGACTAACAAGCCTATAAACAAATCCAAAGGCAGCATTTCCAAAGGACAAAGACTCATGCCAATGAAAAATATGGGCGGGGAGTGGGCATGGCATCCCTCACGTACTGAACTACAGCAGATCTTCACCAGAGTAGTGCTTGCGCGCTGACTCTAGGCTCAACCTAAAAATCCCAGCATGTGTTGTTTAAAGAGCCTGCAAAGGCCTCATCTTGACACTAAATAGGGTTATAAATAAAAAAAAGTATGTATTCATTTGTAATTTGACTTCTCTGTCTTAGTTCCCTTTAATTATCAGTCATGGATCATTCAGGCAGCCCTAGAACACAATTAAAAGTGCTTTCTATTTATATTTACTGTTCGAAGTATGCACAGATAAGTGCTGGAAATACGGCTTAATTGACTGTTTACGTTTGTACCGTCTGGGACATCAAAATAATGACCTGGCAACCCTAATCATAAGACTGGAAGTTTGTTGCAGGATCAGCACATTATTTATTTCCTCCACCCTCGATCCCTGAATAATGCCATATTAACAATAGTTTAACTTGTATCTGAAACCCCCTCTGCCGTCAATAACATGCTGATTTACTTCAAGTGTCTGGGAATGCCCCCCGCATTCAGACAACTCAGTCCTCATTCTCGCCCTTCACTTTTACGCTCACCCTGCACTCACAGCCATCACAATGCACTCACACTGATCACCATGGGCTCACACCATTCGCACGCTCACCCTGCATTCACAGCGATCACGCACACTTGTGCTGTTCATCCTGTACCTCACCCGCAGTCAAACAAGCACACTACTCACCCTGCACTCATGTGACCCTTCATTCACCTGTTCCCCTAATTGCTCAGTCTGCAATATCACTCAAAAAAGCCCATCACTAATCATTCATTCATTCATCCCACTCTGCATTTACAGCGGCACCCACATTTATATGGTAACCTCACTCACCCTGCAGTCACTCCTCTTACCCTACTCTCACACTGTTGCATCGATCACCATGCACTCACATGGGCACTCCTGCCACCCACACAGCGCAGAGGGTTAAGAACGTGTACCATGCAGATCACAGAACTGAGTGTGAGTAAACTATGAGCAGCGCTATAAAAAAATGAAATGTTTCTCAGAAAGGTGCTATAGAGAGATGAGGTGCATTGTTGGTGAGAGGTAGTGAGGGAATTCATGGAGAAGGAGGAAATGGGGGAGGGGCGCCAAAATAGACTGTTGCACAGTGTGCGACCTGTGCTAGGGCCAGCCTTGGCTGGGAGTATTAGCCCCCACCCCACCCCCGCCCCAAAGTTTGGGTCTAGTTGCGCCCCTGTCGGTACCAAAGTCTCAAAATGACTTTAAGATGTCCAGATGCCCTTGAATACTGTTAAAGGATATCTGATGTTTCAGTTGATGTCTTACTTGTCAAAGGCACACAAGCAAGTCAGTGGTTCTCCTCAATTGAACCAGTTAGATTTAAACTCTGCATCATAAATGGTTTGCAGAATGAAAATGTTCACTAGAACATGTACACTGACTCCTGGTTACCTGATTATCAGACTATTATTAAAAAAGGATCGTTGATATTTTTACTGTGTGTTCTGAAATCCTGATAAACATGTTTTAATTGAATGCCCCTCAGTTTTTTATATGGGCTGCCAATCACTCAGACCCTCTCCTGTGCTTACTTTTCAGCCTCCCAGGAACAGGCCCCAGGATAAGTTGCTGGAGATTCTGCTGGTGTTTGCCAAGCAGCACTTCCGGTAAGAAGGCAGAGAAAGTTGGGTGTTGCAGACAGGTGGGGAGCGTGAGTGGTGGAGTGATATCAAGGCACTGCAGGCAGCAGGGTGCTGTTAATACTGACAGATGTCTACCACCACCAGACTGATGGACAGACTTGTAGGGCGCACCTAACTCATGAAATGCTAAATTACCTATGAGATAAATCTACTGTTCTGTCCTTATGTACACTCATTAAATGTTAATTAACTTTAAGATAAATGTACTCGCCTTTCGCTCCATACACCTGGGGCCTTATTTATGAAGGACTTGCGCCGCCGGTGCGTCACATTTAACATGGGAAAAAGTGACGCATCGGCGGCGCAAGTCCTTCATAAATAAGGCCCCAGGTATACACCTACTGGGGACATCCTGGTTTGACTGAGTCTGCCTTTGTAAGCATCCTACCCTAATATGTAGGGATCTCATTCACACTCATCATCCAAAACCTGATAGTACAACCACAAGGACAGGCTGTATTAAGCAGGACACTATTCAAATGGAAGGATATGTAAACAAGCATTTGCAATGTCAAGAGGTGTGGCTTTGAAAGAAAGTTGTATGGTAATATGATGCATTACAAGTAGATAGCACTGGAATGGTTGCACATTTGTGTGGAAGCGAAGGACTGCAGAATAATATTGGTGTAGGTTAAAAAGTCAGCTGACAGTTGGACTGGTAAGCCAGATATAAAAATTCATGTAGTTTAATGACTGCTCCTGATCTGTGCTGCTGCCAGAGAAAAACACCATCAATTATCTAGTTATCTAGGAGACTTTAACGCCTTAATTGCGGCGGTTTTTCCGTTGCGGTGCGGGCGTTCTAAAGGGTGGGCAGGGCTGCGCCGGCCATTAGCCGACGGCAGCACGGAACGGGTTTATAGCTTTACAATGCCACATGGGTGCCTCTGACAGAATGTAGCACACATAGAAAGAGGAAAAAACGAAGAGAAATAAACATATTCCTCCTCGTTACGCCTTCCCTGGGAAGGCGTAGCATTTTGGAACATTTTCCAGATCGCCCAGTAATGCTAAGTCTGGAAATTCATCAAAATCCATGGGTTTTGTGGGGTAACACCCATGCACCACCCAAGGAACGCCTCCCCGTCGCACGCAAAGTGGCACCGCGTGACATCATGAATCGCATTTCAAGAGTTGTGTCGCTGTTGCAGCGTGCTGCGAAAGTGACGCAAGCCTTGATAAATATGGCCCACAGTCTCTTGAAAAGTATGCAGGTACATATATAACTAGTGCAATATCAACATATGTAGAGAACGTTAAGATCAGGAAATATACAATCTGTTACAAATGAGTATGTAATGTGCACTATTTTTCTGCAATATTTATTTATTCAGCAACTGCATGATTTATTTCTCGGTGCTGAATATACACATTTGCTACTTAATACATTTCACACAACGCAGGGCAGAAGGCAAAGTTGCTGCGCTGTGTTGCGTGAAAGGGAGACAGCAGAAATATGTACTAAGATATGGCGTATTTCTGCTGTCTCCTAGCACTGATGCACTGTGCTGCTTAGCGTCAATGCAAGCAACTTTGCACCCTGGTGCAAGGGTGCCTGCGTTATGGGCAGGATTGTCTTTGTGCACCAGCAGGCCTGGACTGGCTATAGCGTACACCGGGCAATCCCCCGGTGCACCGCACGGGTGGGGGCGGTTTTAGGCCGTTTTTGTTACAGGG
The DNA here is from genome assembly GCF_964263255.1 of Lissotriton vulgaris. NCBI lineage: Eukaryota > Metazoa > Chordata > Amphibia > Caudata > Salamandridae > Lissotriton > Lissotriton vulgaris. Next base: position 2,018,742,765 of record NC_141691.1, read on the forward strand.
TCGTTTTTACAAAATCGGCCCTGTACCAAAATTGGCCGAAAACTGGCCCCGTGCCCATGAATGAGCTTGGCGTTTCCCCCCCCCTCCCGCCCCCCCACCCCCGAGTGGGAAGAGGGGGCCGGCTGAGCACTTTGCCGGGACCGATTTTGTTTCCCAGTCCGGCCCTGTGCACCAGGGGCACCTTCCGGCACAAAAACAAACCTTCTATGTGTGCTGAATAATGCAGAACACATAAAAAGAGGAGTAACGAGGAGACGCCTGACTGAGGAAGGCGCAGCATTTTAATGCATTTCTAGGTTCATTAGTTTTAGTAAATCTGAGAATGCACCAAAATCCATCTTCCGAACACTTCTCAATATTAACTCTGCTGGATGAATTTCTACCTCCAAAACTAACCCTTCTTCTGCTTCTAGGAATCCAGAGAGAGTCTGCAGATCAACAGTGAAATTCACAAAGGTGAGAGCATTAGGGTCGGAGGTCAGGGTCTTGTTGAAATAGCCTGGGCAGAAGGAAGGTCCTTTAACCAGAAGCTCCTCTGCATTTTTCATTTTATTAATTGAGAAATGATCATCAGGCCTCTGATCCTCAGGGTTTGGAACAGGAACATGAGAGACAATTAATGATTTAACTTCATTTAAATATAGGACTAATAAATCAGCAATAATGCCAATAATGCAGAGGAAATAGCACATAGACTCCTACCACTCATAATTAGATTTTAGTTAATTGTTGTAATAATTGTATAATTCTTGTTGTAATATTTTTGCAATTGCAATTGTTGTAATCATTGTTCATAATTAGCTGTTTGCACAGATGTTTGTTACATAAACCTCAAAGCAATTGTTTGCCAAATGTTACTATTCTCCAACTCGGTTGCTTTGACCCACTGGGTTCTGCCACCTTCCCAAACAGCAGAGGCCTGGCTTTGAGTCAGGGGGTCATTGAATATCATGATGTTCATTCCAAGTAGAATCTACTGACTGAATCCCCTACACAGGGGTGAATGAGGACAGACATTGAGCCAGTGAATTCCCCTGAAGATCTTGAGCCATCTCCAGAAGTTGGAGACAGCGCGCAAGGTGGTCCTCCGCAAGTATTTGTCAATAGTGTTGTCTCTTCAATACAAAATGGAAAGTTCAACACAAGCTTGGAGCTCCTCTGGAAATTATATTATGTTGTTAAATGTATCTGTCACTTCAACAGGAGAACTGATCATTGCATTTGTAAAATCGTAACAATATTCGTGCAGGAAAATATATTTAAAAAAAGTTAGTATACAAATTTAAACATTCCCAAAACACTCTTTTTTAGAACATACAAACTTCCATGATGTCTTGATGCTGGCGGGAATGTCTTCATTTCGTCAGACTTGATGTATCCTACGGTGCGTGGAGTGGCTCCGTGTTCAGATGGTTCACATCTGACTTTCTTGCCAGCATCAAGACATCACGACCCTTGAGGCTATTCGAAGTGCAAAGAATATATTCATTTGATGAAGGTGTTTGACCACCCCACATGGCTCATGCCTTTATTGCTCCATTAAGACAGTGACATCCGGAACCTTGCAGCGTCCTACATGAACTCTTCTTAGCCCTGATGAAGGCCTTCACCTAAAAAATTTCCTTTGGTCCCTGTTTGAAGGTTGAAACACGTTGGCAGTTTTAACTTGAGGCCAAGAGTAACCTAAAAGGAATCAATGTACATATGTTTGTAATGTTCCGGCTTGATTAGATAACCACAGACATAGAGTTTTTGACCAGTACTCTGCCCCCTGTAGGACCTAGAAAATACACAGCAATGAGGATTGAAATAGAGTTGGTCCCGGCATTATTTAAAATATTGTAGGACAGAAGACTCTTTTCTTGTTTGGTTCATGTATTATGATTAATATTGTATTAAATGTGTAGTGGTATATTGGCCTCATTTGCTTTCGAATATCAGACGCAGGCCTTGTATGTGATGTAAACAATATCATGTATTTTGTATGTCATGTAAATATTGTGCTGTTTCTTCACATTGTTCTGTGTCAATATTAAAAATGACACCGAGGTTATGTTTTAAAATTCAAAAACATGGGAAAAACTAGATAAAAAACAAAGAATAATAATTGATGAAACTCGGAGTCAATAAAAAGGACTTCTTGAGGACAAATGATTTATGCTTGATCTATGGCTGGGGAGGCCCTTATGTATTGGTAATATGTTGTTAATTCCCACCTCTCCGTGCCTATATCAAATCATCCCCTTTTTGTGTTTAATGAGTTCAAATGATGGCAAAGGAACCCCAGCTTTCCATTCTTCTGAACTTGTTAAATTAAGGACCATAAAAAGAGCAGTAATATTTGTTCTTTTAAAGGCCTTAGAAACGACAGATGTAGCAATATAATGTTTGCTGTCATGGAATTTCTAAGTGATTTGAAATATTTTTATAGCACTTAGTAAGGAGTGGTTCATCCTATTTGCCAATTTTCTCACACACACACACACACACACACACACGATACTGGGGGATATGTACAATGAAGTGGCGGAGCATGTCGTTAGCCTTTTTGGCTTCACGACGCGCTCCTCCACTTCGGAAACGCAAGTCTGCACCATATTTACAAGAATGTGGTGCAGCCCTCCGTTTCTCTGCAATGGCGCTATGTCAACTTAGCGCCAACGCAGGCACCCTTGCAACAGAGTGCAAGGCTGTCTGTGTGCAGGGGAGGATTGTGTATGTACAGGAAGGTGTCCCTTCCTGCACATAAACAATTCTAAAATGTAATTCTTTCACTTTCATGTGTGCTGCTTCATGCAGCACACATGAAAGTGACAAAATTGCATTTTCTTAAAAGTTTGTTTATGTACAGGAAGGGACACCTTCCTGTACATAAACAAACCATGGCATCTTGCTTTTTCCATGTATGCCGCAAAAGGCAACACACATTGAAAAAGCAAAAACGATGAGAAATAATGCATTTCTCATTGTTTCGCAAACCTAAGACCAGGGTTTTCCTGGTCTTAATTTTGGTGCTGCCTCCTATGTATGCCACCCTTATACATTAGGGGCAGGGTCAAATACAATGGGTGTTGCGCTGGAAGTACCACCACAACACCCACTCCACCCCCCTTTCACACTAAAATAGCGTGAAAGGGGGCCTTATGTACAAGGCAGCGTTATGCCATGTTAAGAGGCTTAACGCTGCCTTGTACATAAGGCGCAGCCAATATCGCCACGTTGTGACGTTGTGGTGGCGATAGGGGCTTGTACATATGCCCCACTGTGTGGTGAGTGACAAGATGGAGTCAGTAGGGGCCCTGTGCTATTTCACGCCGGTACTAGAACGATGGAAATCCATTGCCAAATCTGGTCATGACGTCAGTTAACGCAGTGTGCTGTGAGCCTTCGTATGTTTATTTCTCAGTTCCAGCTGTCATATCTGTTTTAAAGGCGTTGTTTCTAAGATCTGCCCCTTTTTCCTCTGTTAACACAGAAGCTTATTTGGGAACCCCTGCTGCCTCATTCGGACCCGGAAGTGGATCGTATGGCCCTGGAGTGCTTCCAAGGTAAGAGGGGGCTTTCTCTCAGGGGGCGTGTTAAAAGTGATGCAACAGCAGCGCAAGGGTCTTGTAAATAAGCCCCTATGGGCCTCATTTATGAGGCCCCTTGTGCCGCTGGAACGTCATCTTTTGTCACCCTCGGTGTGTAAGAAGCCTGCTCCATATTTACCAGGCAGCACTAAGCCACTTTTTTTAGCTTAATGCTGCCTCCTAAATATTGTTCCCTTTAACACCGTTTTCTGCGTTAAAGGGGCGTACAATGGGTGTTGATGGGGGCGTTCCCGGCAACATCCATGGCTTTTTGACACTGTCCTAGATTTACGAGATATCCTAACTCTGAGGCAGCGCCAAAAACGTACGCCTACCCAGGGGAGGCGCAAGGGAGGCACAACCAGGGGAAATATCTTATTTGTCCTCATTTCTCCTCTTTCTATGTGTGCTGCATTCTGCAGCACACATAGAAAGAGGAAAAAGCCTTTTGTGATTATTTTTGTGCAGGAAGGTTTCTCTTCCTGTACAAAAATAATCATCCCCGCAACGGAGGCACCGTTGCACCATGGTGCAAAGGTGCCTGCGTTGGCGCATGGCAGCCCAATGTGGGCCAGCGCAGGGGAAAAAGGACAGGGTTGCGGCGTATCTCAAAGATACCGTGCATTCCTGCCCTTTTCTTTTGTCGTAAGGCAGCGCAGTAGGATGGCCTGCAGCGCTGCCCTACGGCAAAAACTCATAAATCAGGCCCTTAGTCGTATGACCGCTATGTGAGACAAGTCCTTGCTGTAGTTGGTCTTCCATTAAATGCTGACCCTCTTCACTTACAACCCTTAGGTTGAGCAAGTTACTTACCAAACATGCTCTGCTAGCACTGAGGTTGTGATCACTGGCCTCTCTGCATGCACCTTCCTACAAATAGGTAGAACCCACTTTCTCACTGCTTCACCTGTCCCATCACCACTGCCGCTGTGTTACTTACCATAAAACCCAAGGTCAGATGAGACCAAACGAAGGGGCAGATTTACAAGCCCCTTGCGTCACTTTTGCGCCGCAGTTGCGTCACTTTTGTGATGCAGCGGTGGCGTAAAAGTTGCGGCACATTTACAGCGTGATGCATCTAGGGAGATGCGTCACGTTGTAAAGCCCTGTGTCACATTATATCTGCGCCAGATATAATGTATGCAGGGTGGGCGTTCCCATGCAAAAAGCCACGTAAAACTGGCACAGTGAAATTTACAAGATTTCCCTGCGTCACTCTACGCCTTCACTGCGTCATTATCCCTACGCCTGCTCATGACCAGGCGTAAGGATTGACGCAGGGCATTTTACATGGGATCTACCTATGTTTTCTGGCGCATTGCTGGAGTTGCGTCACTTTTGTGACAAACTCCAGCAATGCGTCACTTTTTCCTCCAACAGATGCGTCAGAATTTCTGACGCATCTGTGATTCCTTGTGCCAAGGAGCACTGTATTGTAAATACAGCTCAACCATGATGGCGCAAGGACATTTGGAGGTGACCCAAGGAAACTGATGCATCTATGCAGGTGCGTCAGTTCCTTGTAAATCTGCCCCGAAGAGTCTGCCCAGGCAAGAAACGTGTCAACTCTCCTAAGTTAGGAGTGAGACTTGCTTTTGTGAGCTAAAAAGGAAGTTATTTCTCCTTCCTCCCACCTAACACCCCCTCTAATGCAACTAAATGGGGTAATTAAAATGGGGCAGGTAAGAGACCCCCCCGCACAGTTCTCTATGAATAATCACAACTTTGCGATTGAGATAGAGAAACGAGAAAATGTGCAATGTGCAATGTACAATAATAACAGATTCATTTGAAGTCTAGTTATGTCAACTTTAATTTAATTGTTATGTCAAATACAGCTCAATTATATTATCTACAGCTCAATTCAGTTGAATTCAGTTTTATTATTTGTTCTGAATCAGAGAAACACACAAAGAACGTACACACAACTAATGCCAAATCAATTTAAATTCATGAATTAGAATACAGAACACAGAAAGATTAACCAACATTAACAAGTCATGGATTTATGAGAATAAATTGCATAACGCTCCTCTGCGTTGTACAAAATGGAGCTGAGGTAAAAGTTGTTTTAAAAACAGCATAGCGTAAAAATCATAAAACTCACCGAAAAATATCAAATGCAGCACAGAATGCGAGGACACCCCGTCACAAGGGCACACTGGTAAAGCACTGGAAAAATTGTTGCACCCCGAGGGGAACCAGAGAAGACGCGATATGGTCCCAGCTCTAAAACGGACCACCAAAGACCTTTCCCAAGGGTTCCTAAGGCCCAGTTCCTGATGACGCTATTACATTGATATAAGCTTCCATCGTGCTTTAGACACTCTCCTCTCTCAGGCAAAGCTCCTGAGAATTATTTGAACCCATTCATGTTAACTTACCGGCCTTTGGGGCTATCACTGGATAATATCGCCTGGTTATCGCGTTATTAACAATACTAACCGCCTAGGCGATAAAAAATCCAGCGATAGTGGCATTTTGGGAGGTTATCGCTGGTAATGCAGCGATAAAACTACAAGGATAGGTATATCCTTGTTGATAGCCCATGGTGGATTTAGCCATATGATCCACCTCCCATTGGATTACATGGCTAAATCTGAAAATTAGCAGACGGAAAAAAGCAGCGTTAACCTTGGTTAGCGCTGCTTTTTTTGTCTCTAACAGGGTTAGCGTGATACTAGGAGAAATGTCACTCAGCGACATTTCTCCTATTATTTTGCTCTGGAACGCCCACTTTGCATCTCATTAGTGATGCAAAGGGAAGCGTAGTGAAAAAGGGAGCTAGCATGCGATTTTACATGTTAGCACCCTGTTGTTGATAGGGAGACATTTTTATCTCCGCTTCTTTGGCTTTTAAAGCCAAAAAAGTGGAGATAAAGCCCTTGTTAATGCCCCTTTGTAGGTCTAAATTCGCTCCTACAGTAGCTGCACACTCTACCGACAGGGGGGGCTCTACAAATCCAATTCCATTCCATAAATATCAATATAATTTAATGTTTATGCATTAATATTCGTCTCAAGGGAAGGTATTATGTCATTTTGGTTTCACATGTTCATTTCTGTCGCATCTACATAGAGAACATTAGAAAGAAATACATAGAAAAAAACAATGACTGCAAATCATATAGTCTTGACAAGCTATCTTGTTAAGATCACTTGAGAAGGTGCCCAGACAGGGTAGTTTGTCTTTTGCGCAGTCATTTGAGGCAGTTTTACCACAAGACTTAAAAAATCATCAAATGGTAATTGGTGATCAGCTCTTCAAATGGATTGACAGCTGGTCGAAAGGATAGTGCATAAGGGTAGAGATACAAGGCACAACGTCTGGGTGGTGTGCGGTGTCCAGTGGCGTTCCAGAAGCCCCGCCCCCTTCATTCACGGCCTTTTTATCAAAGACATAAATGCTTTGGAGATGTGTGCAATGAAGAGGTTTCCATCTGATGATGATACAAAACCAAGTATGATGGTAGACAGGGAAGTTGGATCACTAATATTTCAAAGGTATCAGGGCACCCGCGAGTTTCACAAGACAAGTAAAAGAAACACCAGTGGCCTCATTTATGAGAAATGACGCATCGCTGCGTGAAAGCAGCGATGCGTCACTTCTCAGTGCGCACTCCTTGCGACATTCCTGATGCGTCATATTTAATGTATGACACATCATGTCGCAAGGAGTTACAGATACGTCAGTATTTCTGACGTATCTGTAAGCGCAAAAGTGACGCATTGCTGGAGTGTGTCACAAAAGTGACGCAACTCTAGCAATGCGTCCTTTCACATGGGCAAGCCCCATGTGAAAGGGCCTGCGTCAGTCTTATGCCTGCTGTGAGGCAGGCGCAAGATTTTGACGCAACGGCGTCCTAAAAGTGATGCAGTGAAATCTCATAGATTTCACTGCGTCACTTCTACGACCCTTCCTTGCGTCAAAACGCCCCCCCTTGCATACATTATACCTGGCGCAGGAATAATGTGGCGCAGGGGTTTACAAAGTGACGCATCTACCTAGATGCGTCACTTTGTCAATATGGCGCAACAAGGCGCATTTTTTACACCACTGGTGCGTCACAAAAAGTGACGCACCGGCGGCGTAAAAGTGACGCACAGCCTCATACATGAGGCCCAAGGTGCGTGGTGATGGTTGTAGGCCTCATACTGCACAAAGAAAGACCACACTGAACCGGGGCCCTTGAACTGACCTAAACTGAAGGTCAGAAGGAACCCCTGCCCCATTTGTACCAGTGTTGGGTTTGAGTATAGATGCCTTTTGAGTCAGGTCAGAGGGAACGCCTGCCCTCAAAGGCCCTATGTTGGACTCAGCTATGGGTGCACTTTTTTGGGTCATAGGTGTGTCTGCTCACTATGCGTCGATAGCCTATTACGATCTAGAAATGCTTACGCTAGCACCGGTTGCGTCTTAAATCTGGGCAACACTAGTGTGAGTGGACTGAGAGAGCTCATTCAAAGACCCGTGAAACAGGATAAGTTCAGGTTGGTAAGATCCCTAAGGCGATGCAGGGTTTTGGAGATCTTGGGGTCCCCTTTGCATGTGTAAAAGGGAACAATTTGATATATGGAGGGTCACATGCACAGGAGGAGTTCCACCATGCTCAAACTATAATGTAATGCACGATTAAAGCTTTAGCTAAAAAATTTGAAGCTGTTAACAATGGTTAATGTTACTTTTGCTACTCTTTTAGCTCTGCTGTGTTTCACGGGGGACAGCCCGTGCCTTCCAAATATGGAGGTGCACCTTGTCCACTCGATTCTTCAGGTAAGTCACTTTCCTTTTTATTTTTTTTAATCGCGGTCGCAAGTAAGACGCGACAAGACAGTTCCATCAATTGCCAATTGAGAAGTTAAGAATTATAACAGTAGGGAGGGTGTAACTGGATGCATCAAGTAAAGTGCAACAGAGGACAGAGAAAAAAAGTAAAAAAGATTGTGGCCAGACTGTAATCACCTGAGACATCCCTAAAATGGTTCCCATAGTCTCCTGAGGGGAGCGCGGCCGCTCATCGTTGTCCATGATCAGACACTTGAGGAGGTCTGTGTTGATAAATTCACGCCACCAGAGCAGAGGGGCTGGGAGCCTGGGCCAATAGCCAATGACGAGCCAGGATCATTCGAGCTAGAGCAATATCAAAAAAATAGATACCACTTAAGTGGCTGGGGACAAGAGGTGCCTGGCCCAACACGATTAGCATAGGGTCCCACCTCACAGGGATCGCACAGAGCAGATGCAGCTCGCCAAAGACAGTCTGTCAATCATAAGAAATAGCAGGACAGGAGGCAAAAATATGGACTGAATCTGCCCGGTTACAGTCACAGGTATTAATAGAAATAATTAATACATTAAAACTAATGAGTTTGAACTCAGATGACGTTCAAAACTGAATGAGAAAAGAGATGTATATGTCTCTTTTCATCAGAGGTGATTGAACCCTGAGATGTTGGCTCCACTCAACTGCTGCAAAATGAAAGATATCAGACTGTTGTTGGCCTCCACTAGGAGCATTATTTAAGTCTGGTTAATGCCCTTCTTAGGTGGGCCGTGCCACAAATATTCAAGAAAGATTTTCGAGCAGCCAGCTTACCCCTTCCACCTTCAGACCTGGGATAAAGTGCTGGATTTGCAGGTGATGGGAAAAACCCAAGCGGGAAAGAGAGAATCTCAGGGAGAGTGTCTCGAAGGAGAGAAAACACTCGCCTTCGTAAAAAGTGCCCTATGTGAATAGATGGGATGCCTGCAAGCAATCTGTAAAATGTTTGTGCACTTGTCGGAGAAAATTAGGATTATAACCCGATAAGAACACATTAAATAATGAAATCCTCGGAATTCGCATTTAAAAAAAGCCCAAAATATAGTCAAAGACCCTCAGGGCCATATTATCAAGAAAGGGCGATACATTATCGCCGCTTTTAATCGGCAGGAAACTGCCGCTAAAGCGACGATAATGGGCTTGATAATATGCCCTTGAGAATTCCCATAGAAGCCCATGTTAACACCAGAACCAGGGTTTCTATGGGAATTCACAAGGGCCTATTATCAAGCCCATTATCGCCGCTTTAGCGGCAGTTTCCTGCCGATAAAAGCGGCGATAATGTATCGCCCTTTCTCGATAATATGGCCCTCAGTGTCTTAAATAAAGTGCTCTCAAAGTAGACTGTGTTAATGATGCAGTTATGTGGGCTGATATCTGCCCCCCAAAGGGAGATAGTCTGGGAACAGACGTTCTTACCCTCCCAGTTCACACCCCAACACTTTAACTAGTCGAGACATGATCGCCGTTAGAAAGTATACTCGTAAATCGGGTTAGGCGAGTCCACCCTCTAATTGTAGCCTCTGCTGCAATTTTATATTGGCCCTGGGCTTTTTATATTTTTATACCCCAGATTGATTTTTGCCAGGAGTCTTCAATCTGTGTTAAAAAACGTTAGCTAGATACAGGGGTATACACTAAAACAGATATAGGTAGAGAGAGCATTTTAGTTAGATTGCATAATCTAATGACACCAATATGTAAGCAATGACACTTACTAAATATCCCCAAAGTTCTTCTAGAGAATGCACCATAGTTGAGCTTCATCACATCTTCCATTTTAAATGAAATTCAGGGGCATATCAGTAAGAACATGCAGTATTTTCCCTAAATGCGCTTAGCCCTTTTTTTTTATCGCCGGATATTATCGCAGAGATAACACGTTGTTAGTAACGTTTATCTCTAATGAGATAAAATATCCAGCGATAGCGGCTAAATGCGCGAATATCGATGGAAATCCAGCGATATACACGCATTAACGCCAATGGGGACCTAACATGACAATCCACCCCCCATTGACAACACAGGTAAGTAAGGTCTTGAGCAGGCGTTAGATTCTGGTGATAATCGCGCGTGGTGTGACTTTTTTTTTGCACAGCCTGCGTTGTTAATAGGCGATAGCAGTGTTAGCGACTGCTTTCAGTTGGGTATGCCCAACAGTTTGGGTATGCCCACTTTGCATGTCATTAGCGATAAATATTGCTGACATGCAAAGTGGGCCCCAAACCAGTCGCTATTGCTTTAAAGCTGTCGCTAACTGCTGTTAGCGAAAGCTTGCTAATAGGGCGATAATAAAATCGCCAATTAAGTGGCAAAAAGTGCATCTAAAGCGGCGAGGAAGCCCTTGCTATTATACCCCTCAATCCCCAAATAAGTCACCGATTTGACCCATTGCCTGTCATTCTGGGAAGGAACAGTGGGCCATATGTACCAATGTTAGGTTTTGCGATTATCAAATAGAAATTTTTTGAGAATCGCTATTTGAGAATCGCAAAACGCTATGTATGTAGGATTTGCAATACATTTTGCGAATCCTACATATTCCTTAATTGCGAATCGCAAATTGCAAATCGCTATTAAGGAATACCTCCCCATTCATAGGAATGAATGGGAAGACAGTCTCAATTTGCGATTCCCATATAGAGAATCGCAAATTGAGAATGCAATTTCAAGTGTGCCAGGGTGTCAAAAGGACCCCCTATTGTACCCCTGGAATGAGCATGGGTGCACATGTGGTGCACATACATGCCGTAAGGGCATAGGTGTGCACCACATGTCACTTTGAAATATGCTAAAATGTGCATTTTTAAAAGAAATCGCACATTACCACCAACCTGTAGTTGGTGGTATTCCATTTAAGGAATCGCAATTTGCGATTCCTTTAATGCAATCTCAAAATAGAGAATCGCTAATTTTGTGATTCTCTAATTTGCGATGCCCTTTTGGGATGCTACATCCCAAAAGTCCTTTTCCCGGTCGCAAACGGTCCGATTCTGAGAATCGGCTCGTTTGTGAACAGGAAAAATGCTGATACATATGCCCCAGTATTTGCTAAAACCAGACCCTTGTCGAGGGTAAGTTTGTCCCATACTCACTTGCCATTTTTAGGTCTCGCCTGACCCAGCGCATGCGCTAGTCTGTCGAGACATTTAGTGAGGGCTCAAAAAATGCTACCATGGCCAGCCTGGCCAGCCTAGAGCTACAGTGCATGTGCACGGGCGCACGCTTAGGCCAAACCTCGTCATACTCATTAAGCGCCCGAGATCACTTTCGCCCGCGATCACTTTAGCAGCGCCCCTTTGATGTTCGCCTGCGATCACTTTCGCGGCGCCCCTTTGATGTTCTCGTTCACGGAACATCGAACATCAAAGAACATGTTAAGTTAATGCTTTGCTGCTGCCCGTTTGACTTACAACGTGCTTTCTCTTTCCACAAACTCGAGGTTTGTGTCCCATTATTTTGAGATGCTTTCAGTATTACTGTCACACACACAACCACACACACAACCACACACTCAACCACAACCTCACGCACAACCATACACACAACCACACACACAACCACACATACAACCACACACACACACAACGACACACACACAACACACACACACACACACACACCCACGCACACACACACACACACAGACACACACAAACACAACCACACACAAACAGTAAGATCTTCTGCATAGGCAAGCACTTTGGGTTCGAGTTGATGAATCTGCAGCTGAGTAATGTCCCTCGAGCTCCTTCAGGGCTTGAATGCAAGGTTCAATATAGAGCGCAAAGAGCAGAGGTGAAAGTAGACATCCCAGACGGGTATCACAATTGATCTGAATTATTTCAGTTGAGGAACCTAAACATAGAACTCTAGCCATAAAATTCTGGTAAAGCTGTTGAACCTGAGCAATATACCTCAATCCAAAACCGTGCTGTCACCATAGTGGCCCAGAGAAAAAGTAATGAGACCCGGTCGAAGGCCTTTTCTGTGTCTAACATTATCGGCCTGATCTCGTTTCTCTTAACACAGCCTGTCTCTAGGGTGGTGATAACAGTATTAACATGGGCAGCAGTATCCTGCCCCAAAAGGAAACTATTTTGATTCTCATCGACGTGATTTCAGATGACCTATGCAAGCCTATTAGCCAATATCCGGGTATAGATATTGGAGTCAGCATTATTCAACGATATAGGCCGTAATAAGCCACACAGAAAGGGATCTTTCGCTTACTTAGGAAAGATGACAATGTTGGTCTCCGTCCAAGATTCGGGAGCCTGCCCAAATAACTCAAAAGAGTTGATTCGTTTACAGACAGCAGTGACTAAAACATGCGTTCGTCTAACATAAAATCCCAGTGGAACTTGATCAGGGACACAGGCCTTACCTCGTGCCAGTTGGCCAATTGCGACTACTACTTCAGGGCACAAATAAAACCAAAAAAACGGTGAAATTGAAATTCTCAAGTTAATCTTAGGGCTGCAATCCATAACTAATGCGCCACGCAAAACATAACCCACACCCAATGCAATACTCCTGACCTCACCGTTGATGTAACAGATACATTACAAATGTTGTAAATAATCTTACAGATGGGATTCCATATCATATTACCCCTAGTACTATGAGATAGACAACTATGAATGTTGCATTATTTATTGGTTCGAGTTTGTATTGCTATTTAATTATTTTATGCTATTCATTGTTTTTCAATTTTGTATAAATATTGTGAAGGGGTAATCCATGCTGCAAGCAAGGGACAATTACAGTTGGGCACAGATTTCTGCAATAGAGTCCAGTCCACTGAGATATTGACTGCAAGGAACAAAATAATGTATATAGTAGCCTTGGAAAAGGGCTCTGGCACAAACCTTTGATCACTTGTTTGTGACATTAATATTTTTAAGGCAAGACTCTTTGAGATTAGTGCAGCGCTGCCCATTCCCTAGGGTGGCACCAATAAGCGGAGTGAATGTATGGACCGGTAAGATGCAGACAGGAGTACTTTAAGAAGGAGAACTTAGATGGCAAGACCGCTTTTTAGATAAACTTTAGAATGATATGTTGGAGAGGTTAAAAAACCTCAGACTAACAAGACGCTTGCAGTGGGAAAAGCTTTTCATTGTGCCTAGCATAGTATTTTGTACAGGAAGGTTACCCTTCCTGTACAAAACCTATGCTGCACTAATGCACACACACTAGCGCTACAGCGATAGGGTGTGTGCATGGCGCATGGCAGCTGAAATGAGCGCCGGAGCAAGGGAAAGGGGAGGAGAGAGCCATATCTTAAAAAACATGGCACTCTCCTGCTCCCTCCCCGACATGAAACGCAGTGCAGCCTCGCAGTGGGGCTGCGCTGCGTTGCATGGGGATTTTGTCAATGGCCCCCTGAGTCCACACATTCTACACCATTTTTAGCAGGCAAGTATCAAACTGATGGAAGTAAACTCCCAAGGGGCATATTCATCGTACGTTCACGCAACACAACGCATGCAGCAACTTGCTGCGCTGCGTGAAAGGGAGAGGACAGGAATGCATCATATTTACCAATATAATGCACATTTTTGCTGTCTGTCTGCGCTGCCTCACATTGGTGCCTGGCACCAATGCAGGCACCCACGTGCCAAGGTGCAAGGGTGCTGGCGTTGTAGGCCGTAGTAGGGGGTACCTTCCTGCACAAAAACAATCATCAGAGACATTTTCACAGCAGACTTAGAAAGAGGAAGCAACAAGGAGAAATAAAGATATTACTCCTCATTGTACCTCTGTTGGTAAGGCGTACAATTTGACGCATAACCAGGAATGCATGTGTGGATGTGTGGAGACATCCACAATCCAATCGTGTAACGTCCCCACCTGGAAGTGTAATGCAAGGCAGAGCTTTGCACTGCTTGCGTTACACCAGATGTACCAAGCCACGTAGAGTCACCCAGATTGGCCTTGCGAGGCTTGGTAAATCTGAATCTAGGATTTGCGTTGCCCTGAGTCTCCTTGCGTGGCAGAAGGAAGATGCACAACTATGATAAATGAGGCCCCTGGTATCCAGCACAAATCTTATTTGTGCCAGGATGTTTTTGCCCCCGTTATTACTGCAAGGATCTGAGCAGGTCCAGAGAGTGTGCAGTTTTGGGTTCATTTAGATGTTGATGATAGTCCAAAAGCGGCCACAAATAGCATAAACAGCTGTTTTAACACTAGTGCGTTTGTAGAGCTGAGCTAAAAGTGTGATTGGTTGTTCATGATTTGTGCTCATACATACCGCCAGTTTTTAAGTGGGGGTTAATACAAGCTCAGATGCACAAAATGCAGAAATATCACTCGAAAACAGGATGCAAATACCATATGCGCACAGTGTTTGGGCTGATGTAAAAATCTGGCGGTCCGTTGCAGGTCATGCAACGGATTGTAAATGACAAAGTACTACACCATACTCAGAACACTTTGGTAGGGTAATAGTTTTCCTACCAGCAGGTAAGGGCAAGGCCTGCTTTTCTGGGTTCTGCAGGGGTCAATACTTACTGGCCAGTATTTGTGGTGGGCAGCGATGTTTACTACTGGTGGCCCAGAGCCCCCAGTATGACTGCACTCCAACTGGAGAACCAAGTTACTTCCTTTGGACATGACTCTCTTGAGAAGTAAAGGGAAGCGGTCAACTGATGAGGTTGTGAAGTTTAGAAATGAGGGAAGGGCCAAACTTTAAATGACATTTGTGATTTCTGCTAGGATACGTCTGCCCTTTATCCTATTTTCCCAGTGGCCCTAATTGCAAAGAGGACCACTCTGGGAGTTTTGGCTATGGTGTCTGAGAATCTGAAAAAGTCTCTGAAGTCGAAGAAGGGAACCCAATATGTAACTGGTATTCCGAATGCACTGATAAAGGGAGCTCAGGGGCATATTATCAAGGGGGTTTATCTCCACTTTTTTGACTTTAAAAGCCAAGAAAGCGGAGATAAAATTATCTCCCTATTACCTAGCTGTCGTTAACACCAGTTAGCGACAGCTAGTAGGAGATAGCGACCATCTTGGGCCCCACTTTGCATGTCAGTGATATTTATTACTAATGACATGCAAAGTGGGCGTGCCAAGATGTTAGCGACTGGAAACAGTCGCTAACATCGCTATCTCCTATTACCAACTTTTGGAGATATTCACGCTAAGCGCGAATATCTCCAAAAGCTAACACCTGCCCTGAGCAGTTCTTAGCCATGTTATCCAATGGGAGGTGAATAACATGGCTAAGAGCATTAGCTCGGTAATGCATGAATATCACTGACTTTTCAGCGATATTCATGCATTGCGGGCAATTTTGATCGCATTTGCGATAAACCTTGGTAATACCAAGGTTTATTTGCGATAAAAATCGCCGCAGCTCTGCAGTAAATTTTTGTCTCTAACCAAGCAATAGCGATAATTATCGCTATTGCTTGGTAATATGCCCCTCAGTTCCTATGTCCCTCTTATCACTGCGTACAGTGTTTCATCGATCACTAGCTACGTGCTAGCTATAGAAATACCATTACTTGTCGTAACTGGATACGTATACGATGTGGATTCAAGTAATGTTCCACAATGTTGGGAACACATGCATTTGATGTTGGTTCAATAGGTTGAGCTCTACTGATCACAAAACCACACATTTGGTTATCCCAAGTCTGAATGAAGTGGACCACAGGGCACCACCACTGAAATCACTGCAATGCTTCAAATGTTGCACCACTCTTTACTCAATTGTTGCTTTGTCGCCTAACTTACCTTCTCCCTAAACTTCTATTATTGTCTCAGCCTTCCCGTTGAAGCCAGATCTACAAAATATACGTACTCTGCGTCTCACGCGACACCAACATCATGAAGCTATGATTCCCACACTCACCAGGGTCTCAGATATGGGACATCCTCCAATTGTTTCTCCTATTAAGAAAAGTCAACTTTTTTGATATGCATATGGGCTAAAATCCAACCCAATTACCTTTATGTTTACTGCAAAAAGAGAAATGGATGGATGCGTGCGACCTTTGGTCCTTCTCAAAGGCTGCTCGTGCCAGACCTGAGCCGGTGTATCAGTTATAAAGTTTACTAGGGCCAAGGTTTGACAAGCAGAAGGTTTATTGAACATACTGTTTCCAGTAGCAGCTTCTAAAACATCATAAAACGGCACCAGATAAGGTTATACAACTTGCCATCCTTCGCGTTGGCCACGTGCGTTAGGTTCTCTTTGTTCCCACAGGTAGTTTGGGTTGCTGCCTGAAGGCTTGCATGATGGACGTGTGACCTGCATGACAGTGTGAGGTTCCCATTGAGTGTGGACTTTACACAGGCCGCAGGAAACACCACCAGATCAGAAGTTTATTGTTACGGGTCTGTAAAATTGCAGCTGGATCCACTGAAATTTGTGAATGTTTCACAATTCTGTTGGTGGCATTGTGAAGAGATTAGGTATTGATCAATCATTTTTACTATTTAGCCAATGTGTCGCAGAAATGAAGCCGATTAAAGTCTTAAACTAGTATCGAGAGAGAAGACAATGGAGCAAATGCTATAGTATGATCATCTATGGCATAAAGGGAGTTTGCTTTGGAAAATAAAAAACTTTTCAAAAGTTTGTCAGACAGCCCTCATAGCTGACGGTACTGTCCGGCAAACTTTTCTTACATTGACGAGAACCGCCAATACGGCGGTTCCTGTCAACATAGAGAGATGTCCATAGGGCCAACAGACATCTCTAAATTTGGTGGGCAGAGATCCATCTGGAAGGCAGAGGGTCCATATAGATAAAACTCCTTCCGACAAACTCTAAATTGGCCACTAAGTTTTAAATGGTGTCCATTTACTGAGTTACTGGGCTAAGTCACAGATGTGACTGTAAGTAGAACATAGCTAAAGGATTCTAGGCCTTCTCCTGGATGTGGCAAGTAAGCCTGAAGTTTCTTCTGCTGCTGCCCAAAGGGGTCAAGCTAGCTTCTCTCACTCTACAAACATGCAATCACATGGCCCAGTAAACATTATACTGTGTGTTAGATATTTCATACTTTCATGTGCAAGCTGTTTTACATTTTACCATTCTGCAAAACCTCATTTGTTGTCAATGCTCTGTAAAACACATCACTTGGGCATGGACAATCAACAGGTTACAGATGTTGCGCAACATAACTACGATTTAATGCAGAAGAGATAACCCGCTGATAAACATTGTAAAATACATAACCACGATGTGTGAGACACATTCATAGTGTTCTTTTGGCATCAGGGAGGGAGACTGTTGTACATATCAACACAGACTACGACAAATGCAAAATTAAGGCATTTAAGTTACAAAGCAAAGGCGTTTCCAGCAACACTAAGCTGTTGCAGAAAGAAGTTATCATTATTACAAGACCTTCAAAAAAGAAAGGATTTTAGAATACCTAGGGCCTCATTTATAAGCCCTTGCATCACTTTTACGCAGCTGGTGTGTCACTTTTTGTGATGCACCAGTGGCGTAAAAAATGCGCCTTGTTGCGCCATACTTACAAAGTGACGCATCTAGATAGATGCGTCACTTTGTAAACCCCTGCGCCACATTATACCTGCGCCAGTAATAAGGTATGCAAGGGGGCGTATTGACGCAAGAAATGGTCATAGAAGTGACGCAGTGAAATCTATGTGATTTCACTGCGCCACTTCTAGGACACAAATGCGTCACTTTCTTACGCCTGTCTCACAGCAGGCGTAAGACTGCCACCACGGCAGTCTTCTGTGCTGGTGACCCACCCTACATCGCCGTCCTTATGGCACGGTCCTACCATGCTAATTTGGATGATCCCATTGGGATGGTATTTTATTTTTTACATATAACACATATATTTGGTGTATGTGTCCATATGTGTATGTAAGTTATGTGTAGTGACCCCATGTTGTACATTCTGCACTGCATCCTACCAACATACCCACACCATGCCCTGTGTACCCGCACACACCATGTACACTTACCTTCAAGTCAGTCAAAATGGGGTTCCGGCCCGTCGCAGTCAGTGCAGGGGGGACCTGGGCGAAGGTGAAGAGGAGGAACCCCAGCCCGCACCACGAACAAAGATGAGTTTTCACTCCTTTTCATCCCTATCCGCAGACTCAAAGTCGGAGGGATTCCAATCAGAATTCCCTTCGAAACAAGCCAAAACCAAATACCAACGGCGGGGATCCTAGCTGGAGTCCTGCTGCAGCCGACCCCGCCGAAGGGGCAGGAAGCGAAGTCCTGCCGGAGTCAGTAGGATCACGCCAGTCTTATAGCCTATTGAACTCCAGCATTTGAATCAGGTGGGCAGACCGCCAGTTAGGCGGGCAGGAAAACCGCCAAAAATACCCACTCCATCACGGTCCCGCCAAGATCTAAACCAGGCCCTAAGTGAGAGCCTGATATAGAGTTCTTAAGGGAGCAGGTTCTCGGTGTAAGAGCAGTTGGCCAGAAATATTCCTGGGTTATCCGGCAAAGCTTGCAGTTTAAACTGAACAATCAAAAAGATGTCTTTATGCATCCTGTTGAATACTTTTAGACAACGCTATCTAAAAAATAGATCGTGAATGGTACCAGAAAAAAAAGAGAAAGACATAAAAAGTTTACATTTAAGATGGATCTCTTAAGTATGTACATTCCACAAGAAAAGGATATCAAAGTTCAGTCAAAAGAGCAGGCGCATGCTCCCTGGCAAGGTTTAGCCAGGGAGCAAACGCCTCAAATAGTGAATATGTTTCAATTCTTGTGAGTGGGTATTTTAAAAATCAGAAATAGGAAGAACAAATTAGATAGGCAGAGAATCCAATATTGGACAAATCAGTAAGGCATAGATGCATCAAGGTAAAATCCGCTCGCAAAGGGCCAGATTCTCAGAATCTGCCCTTTTGCGACCGGTATTTCTGCATTTGGTATGCATCATCGCGCAAATGCAAAAATCGCAAATTAAGAAATTGCAAAATTGCGATTACTTGCATTTAAGGAATCCAAAATTGAAATTTCTTCAATGCAATGCACACGTTCGGGCCTAATAGTGACTTAGAAGAATAATTAATAGATTCCGATATTTCCTATTGTGCAGCATGAATATTATTTTAATTAAACGTGTTTTTAATTCAATGTCATACCTGAAAGAAGATTGTCTGGAATTCTTGCCTTAGAATTACATGAAATGTTTAAAGGTGAAGGTGAAATAACCCAGTGAAAGTATGAAGATTCTTAATTGATTTTATTTATATTTTTCATACAGATGTGCAGAGAAAGCCGGAAACAGCTAGAACTACAGCAGGAGGTGTACTGCCAAATACTGAAGCAAATGACTTACAACAGAAGCTCGAACAGGTAGTGAGAAAAGAACAGATGAAAAGAAACTCCTCACATTGTGTAAAGCTGCCAGGGACGTCTTTCTGACGTTTCTACAAAATAGGCTTCATGCCACAGTTTTGCCATTTCTAAGCGCTGTAAATAACACGTTTTACTGCTAACCAGTTTAATGAGCCTAAATGTAGTGACCTCGAAGGATGTAGGGGTGCTGGCATTCAAATTCATGATCTGTGAGTGACAGCAGATGCCTGAAACTAGTGTCAGTAGTTGGGCTTCACATTTAGGTGCCGCCCTAAGCCTACTGCCTTACCGTAATTTATGGAAGAGCCGGGGATTGGAAATGTAGAGTATTCTCTACTCTGTAAAGCACCCGAGTACGTAATTAGACAGCATCAGAACCTTAAAATGAAAACTCAGACTATCCACTCCAGCTTATTCTCCTAGGAAGAGCTCCATCCCGCAGAGGCTGTACTATGCATTTGAAAGCATTATGATGGATATGGGCGCTGCTAGGTTAAGGCAATATTTGCTGGTCACCTTAGGGCAACTCACAATGTGATCCCAGATTGCAAATACAGGTCTTAAATATTGTATTGTTACAAAATACAATAGGAGCACCAAAATGGCTTTTTACCTGAGGAACAGCTACAGGCAGTCAGCACGCGCTAGAGGAGATGAACAGGGCATTTTGGGGCCAGGGATACTTGCAGCAATGGACACAGTTTAACACCCACCCTTGTTCTCTGAATTGAGTAGTTTGATACACTGCCTTTGGAGAGGAGTATATCTCATTCCAGCTTCTTCCTCCTTCTGTCGCAGGGACAGCTCCTTCCGCTGCTGGCAGCTGCTCTACATCATGGCGGCCTACTGTCCTTGCTATGAACCTCTTCTCTGCACAGTGCAACAGTACCTGAAAACCGTCGTCAGATGTGGCAGCAACACCTTAGTTGGTAAGAAATGCATCGGAGACCACCAAAAAGAAACAGAGGGCGCACCGGGTAAAGATCCACACGCACAAGTTTTCCATTAAGAGGAACAACCCCTACTCTTTTTTGTGTAGTGACTGGTAACCAAAGAACAGAGGGAAACTAAAGGTACAGCCAGGAACAAGTTACAACAAATACATCAACAGTGTCACCCCATTTTGTTTTTGTTTAGTTTAGAAATTAGAATAAGAAAGGGCTGTCCTTTGTTCATCAATTTGTCTGATCTTTACCTGGATGAGTGTTGGGCTTAACTCATCAGTTTGTCTGATCTTTACCTGCATGTGTGTTGGTCTTAACTCCTCAGTTAGTCTGGTCTTTGCCTGCATGAGTGTTGTGCTTAACTCTTCAGTTTGGCTGTTCTTTGCCTGCACGAGTGTTGTGCTTAACTCTTCAATTTGGCTGGTCTTTGTCTGGATGAGTGTTATGCTTAACTCCTCAGTTTGTCTGATCTTTACCTGCATGTGTGTTGGTCTTAACTCCTCAGTTAGTCTGGTCTTTGCCTGCATGAGTGTTGTGCTTAACTCTTCAGTTTGGCTGTTCTTTGCCTGCACGAGTGTTGTGCTTAACTCTTCAATTTGGCTGGTCTTTGTCTGGATGAGTGTTATGCTTAACTCCTCAGTTTGTCTGATCTTTACCTGGATGAGTGTTGGTCTTAACTCCTCAGTTTGCCTGATCTTTACCTGGATGAGTGTTGGTCTTAACTCCTCAGTTTGCCTGATCTTTCCCTGAATGTGTGTTGGTCTTAACTCCTCAGTTTGCCTGATCTTTCCCTGAATGTGTGTTGGTCTTAACTCCTCAGTTAGTCTGATCTTTACCTGGATGAGTGTTGTGTATGACTCCTCAGTTAGTCTGATCCTTGTCTGGGTGAGTGTTGGGCTTAACTCCCCAGTTTCTCTGATCTTTACCTGCATGTGTGTTGGGCTTAACTCATCAGTTTGTCTGATCTTTGCCTGGATAAGTGTTGTGTGTAACTCATCAGTTAGTCTGATCTTTGCCTGCATGAATGGTGTGCTTAACTCCTCAGTTTGTCTGATCTTTGCCTGGGGGAGTGTTTGCTTAACTCCTCAGTTTTTCTGATCTTTTCCTGGATCAGTGTTGTGCTTAACGACTCAGTTTGTCTGATCATTACCTGCATGTGTGTTAGGCTTAACTCCTCAGTTTGTCTGTTCTTTCCCTGGATGAGTGTTGTGCTGAACTCCTCAGTTTGTCTGATCTTTACCTTCATGTGTGTTGGGCTTAACTCCTCTGTGTGTCTGTTCTTTGCCTGCATGAGTGTTGTGCTTAACTCCTCAGTTTGTCTGATCTTTTCCTGCATGAGTGTTGTGCTTAACTCCACAGTTTGTCTGATCTTTGTCTGTATGAGTGTTGTGCTCAACTCATCAGTTTGTCTGATCTTTGCCTGCATGAGTGTTGTGCTTAACTCCTCAGTTTGTCTGCTGATCTTTGCCTGCATGAGTGTTGTGTGTAACTCCTTAGTTAGTCTGATCTTTGCCTGCATGAGTGTTGTGCTTAACTCCTCAGTTTGTCTGATCTTTACCTGCATGTGCGTTGGGCTTAACTCCTCCGTTTACGTCTGATCTTTACCTGCATGTGTGTTGGTCTTAACTCCTCCGTTTACGTCTGATCTTTACCTGCATGTGTGTTGGTCTTAACTCCGCAGTTTTTTTGATCTTTACCTGCATGTGTGTTGGTCTTAACTCCTAAGTTTGTCTGATCTTTACCTGCATGTGTGTTGGGCTTAACTCCTCAGTTTGTCTGATCTTTGCCTGGATGAGTGTTGTGCTTAACTCCTCAGTTAGTCTGATCTTTGCCTGGATGAGTGATGTGCCTAACTCCTCAGTTTGGCTGGTCTTTGCCTTGATGAGTGTTGTGCTTAACTCCACAGTTTGGCTGATCTTTGCCTGAAAGCATGTTGTGAGTAATTGCTCAGGTTGTCTGATCTTTGCCTGTATGAATGTTGTGCTTAACTCATCAGTTTGTCTGATCTTTGCCTTGATGGGTGCTGTGCTTAACTCCTCAGTTTTTCTGATCTTTGTCTGCATGAGTGTTGTGGTAACTGTTTCATTAAACATTGTTTCCTATTTTAGTGCTGTGTTTGGTTCATGAGTTTGTTGGGTCTTTGCCTTATTGAGTCAATATCCTTAACTATTGAGTTTAGTTGGAGTTTGCATGTATATTGGTGATATGGAGCAGCTGATGCCTTTCTTATCCAGTACATCTCTGGTCAGTTGATCTAACCAGTTAGTTCATCAGTACAGCAAACATCTATCTGAATGTGCTTGTTCTTTATTTAGTGTGAAGCACAGATATCAAAATGAATGCCCTCCATTGTGGCTCAGTTCAGCTAGTCTCTTATCAGTTAGTTATTCCTACATTCCATAATTCTGTCTGATATTTACCTGGTTTAGCCTTTTCCTTGGCTGTACACTTTAAGTCTGGTTTGTCTGGTTGAGCGTCTTTGATTGTTCAGTTCAGAAGGTAAACGCATGGATGAGCGTAGCTATTGGATGTGCAGGTCAGCTGATCTGATTCAGAACATCAGGACATTTTCTTTTTGTTTTGGTGTTGTTGGGTCATCTTTACCTGCATAATTGCTGTCGATGGTAGCTCACTAAAGACAGTCTCCTGTTTGCTGCAGCAATAGTACATTCTAATAGTTCTCTTCTTGACCTAGTGCTTGGAAGAGCCTGCTACCAGCAGCTGAGACGAGGCTCTAGCATTGGAGGCCGCATCTATTATCCCTCATCGATGGAGATCAAGGCTTTACTGGTAAGATGTCAGCCACAATGGCCAAGATTTACTCACACTTTGCTCCAGGTTGCATCACAAAAGGGTTGGGTTTAGATTTACTTTTGAGTGCACAACTTGTTATGTGCTAGAAATAGTGCTAAACTAACGCAAAATAGTGTTAGGCACTACTTTTTATCAAGGGTCGCACCATGAGTGGTTTGTGGGTTTTCCCATGTATACTCCCACAGATTTTGATGCCAAGCCCCATTTACTAATAAAAAAGGATAGACAGGGCGTTGTACTGAACATTTACACCTCTTTGAGGCATGTGCATTGTTGGAGAAGTTTAATTTTCTCCAATCTTTTCTAAAGTTGCATGTGTGCTATACTGAACATTACACATTACACATACAGACTTGACAACATTCTAATGGGTACTCTTCCAATAAGAATCTTATGGTAGACACCACTCACACACCCTTGCTCCATGGTGCAAGGGTGTATGCTTATGATGCAAGAGGGTATGCTTATGATGCAAGAGTGTATGCTTATGATGCAAGAGGGTATGCTTATGATGCAAGAGTGTATGCTTGGCTCAAGGCAGCGTAAAGTGCTCTATCGCAGGGTAAAAGAGGCATCACACCATATCTTAGTAGTTCTAGTGTGTTCTGCTCTCTCACTACATGAAACGCTGCATCCCTTGAATAATTGTCAAATCTGTCCCAATGTATGTCAAATAAACCTTCAAGCTATCAGGGTTTTCTTCCAATAACAATGTCTAACAATAGAGCACATGCCTTCCTAATAGAAATGTCCATCGCTCTTCTGTTGATATTTAGATTATGAGTGCGTGCATAAGGCAATGGTGCCTAGATCTGGTACCGCCCACTGGTAGTCAAATTAGACCTACATTGCACAACACTTCCAAGTCTTGCTCTGTTTGTGCTCACCAATGCACGTGGTGTCTGGATAGACTAGAGAAAAAGATAATCACAATTATTGCAGCTGGACTGCAAGTGGTAGTCCTTCAGCCTGGGCCACGCACAGCAGCAGTTGTCTTCTCTTTCGATAATTCCTTTCTTCTAACCGCAGGTGGGAAAGGGTTTGCGGTGGATCTTTGTGAATCTACCAGGAGCCCGGCGGCAGTCGCTGAAAGTCCACATGGGGACGGTAAGAAGTCATCTTCATAACATTCTTTGAGGCACGTGGCCCACCAAAGTTTAGACCCTGTATTAGAATGCAATGAACTAGAGGGATGTTTGGGGTGGATGGGTGATGGGAGAATCATGGCAGAGGATTGTAATGGGGCTGTAATGGGGCTGTTGAGCTGATTACGTTCTGAGTTTGGGCCCTCCACTCTCAAACCCTCTGTGCTTCACTAGCAAAGAGAGAGACTTAGACATGAAAGAATAAAGAAACAAACACATGCTTTCATAAAACATTAACTCAACACACTCTTAAAAATCTAGGGTCAGAAGGCCCTAAAACAATCTAGAATATCTTAACTAAAGAATTAGATGGGGTACAGGGGAAATGGGGTACAAACACAAGATTTCTTCAGCCACACTTAGGATTTCCATATTCAAGGCCTGTAAAATACATTGTTCCAACTTGAATTTGGGGTCACGCCTACTCTCAATTCTCATCTAGTATAGTTAGTGGCCTGGTAATGGGGTCCCACTAGGCATCGTCCACCCTCTGCCTTGCTCGAGTCTGGTGGATACCGATTACCCTCCTCCTTTAGCCATGTCCTGGGTTTCAAACATGGTTCAGAGACAGGAAAGCATGATGCATCAACATCTCATCTCAAAACTAGGGGCCTCATTTATGAGGCCTTGCATCAGTTTTGCGCTTCCGATGCGTCACTTTTTGTGACGCATCAGCGGCGTAATACATGCCTCCATGTTGCGCACTATTTACAAAGTGACGTATCTAAGCAGATGCGTCACTTTCTAAAACCCTGCGCTACATTATACCTGTGTCAGGTATAATGAATGCAGGGGGGGTGCGTTCCCTCGCAAAAAGCATCGTAGAAGTGACGCAGTGAAATCTATGAGATTTCACTGCGTCACTTCTAGGACGCTGTTGCGTCAAACTCTTGCACCTGCCTCACAGCAGGAGCAAGACTGATGCAGGCCCTTTCACATGGGGCTTGCCCCATGTGAAAGGACGCATTGCTGGAGTTGCGTCACTTTTGTGACACACTCCAGCAATACGTCACTTTTGAGCTTACAGATACGTCAGAAATACTGACGTATCTGTAACTCCTTGTGACATGATGCGTCATACATTAAATATGACGCATCAGGAATGTCTCAAGTAGTGCGCACTGAGAAGTGACGCATCGCTTCTTTCACGCAGAGATGCGTCATTTCTCCTAGTTGAGGCCCGATGTATTCAGTCCTCAACCAGGCAGATCTACATAAATAATGTCCTGGTTGCTGATCATTCCTTGTGATCCGTGCCTTATCATCGGTCGATGGACCAAATACTGGTTATGTGTGCGGTGAGGTTGCACCCACTCACTGATACTTTGTACATCAATTAATCAGTAATTTTATAAAGTGCAACTACTCACCCGTGTGGGTCTCAAGGTGCTAAGTGGGGGGGGGGGACTTCTGCAGTGCAATCGAAGAGCCACCTCATGATATCCTTCCTGATTTGGGGCAGCAATGGTGATTGCCTTAGGTGCAGAGGCAGGGAGTTCAAGGTCTTCACAGAGAGGTAGGAGAAGGATCTTCCTCCAGCCGTGATCTTGCAGATCCGTGGGATGGGGCCAGAGCCAGTTGGGCGGAGAGGAGATGTATGGTGGGAGTGTTGAAGGAGAGGCGGTGGGAGAGGTATGCAGGTCCACATTATGGAGGGATTTGTAGGCGTGAATGAGGA
Organism: Lissotriton vulgaris; assembly: GCF_964263255.1. Classification (NCBI taxonomy): domain Eukaryota; kingdom Metazoa; phylum Chordata; class Amphibia; order Caudata; family Salamandridae; genus Lissotriton; species Lissotriton vulgaris. The sequence goes on from NC_141691.1 coordinate 2,018,769,070, forward strand.
GCTTGAAGGGGATTCTTTTGTTTACAGGTGCTCACTTGCTCGTTATTGTAGCTCTCAGTTTGACAATTACGGACAATGTCTTGGACCCAGTGGATTGAACAGAGAGCGTCAAATGTCTGTTCCTTAAACGTAAGCCCTGGTTGACCTATGACAGCACGCACAGGTTTTCAGACTGGTCCTCCGAATAAAGTCATTGGGCAGCCATCTTGTTCTTTCCTCTAACATGTTTCGTTCTCATATTAATTTATTCTGATAGGAAAATCTATGATGAATTAAGTTAGTAGAACAGAAATTCTGATATTTCAAAATTAAGGAGGGTTCAGTTAAGAGTTATGGGTTACAGGTAAAAGTGCTGATGAAGTTGAGGAATCAGAGAAGAGAAGGGTTTATATGAAATGGAAAAACACTGTTATGAGGAGAGCAGGCTTAAGAGAGGGTACTGGGGTCTCATCCTGTAAATAATAATGAGCTGCACTCCTGAGAATGTCTAACATCTCCTGGCATCTTTACGGCAACACCGTGAGGCTGTATATGATAGTTATTGCCATGGAGATATCACTTATGAAGCTCAAACTCCCACTAATAATCAGTCCTAAAGGGCAACCCCACATCTAAAACACAACCCCTTACAAGAGGCTTTCCTCCGAATCAACCCCCGCCAATAGCCCCTTCCAGTACAAACCTGGGGGATATTTACAAGGAAATGGCGCAGAGCGGCTCTGCGCACAATTTAACAATGCTGCACGGTTGTATGATATAGGCAAGCACGGCTAAACCATACTAGCCTCTGCCATGGTGCGCGAACCATGAATGCGTCTTAACCACACATTCCTTTACCATGCATGCCTTTACAAGGTAATTTCATGGTAAAGGCATGAATGGTACAGGGGTATACGTGGCTACGGTCATGCCCCCTCCTCAAGCTAGAAACCTCCTACCTGCCCTGTGTGTCAAATACCCTGGCCGCCTCCCACCCCCACGCTGCCCCTAACCCTTAATATATACTACCCGACCATCTCACACCCCCCACTGTCCCTAAAACGACCCCAGCTCATTCCACAGCCGTTACGCTTAAAACCCTAACAACCCCGCTCTCCCCTAAGCCCTAATAACTACCCCAACTACCCATTCCCCTCTCCCTACTCTGAGGCCTAAAACCCTGTTCCCTGACCCTCTCACAAACCCCACGGTCCCTAAAACTGCCCCATCCCCTTCCACTGCCCTTAAGCCTAATACCCTAACCCCTAATTAAAAAAACTACCCCGACCGTCCCTCAGCCTTGAAAACTACCAAGACCCTCCCACAACCCTCAAAGCTATCCCCTCCGTCCCCCAGCCCTAAAAACTACCCCTGACCCCCCTCCCCAGCCCTGAAAACTACCCTGACGCTCCCACCACCTTGAAAACTACCCCGATCCTCCCCAGCGCTAAAAACTACCCCTGACCCCCCCTCCCCAGCCCTGAAAACTACACTGACGCTTCCACTGCCCTGAAAACTACCCCTGAACCCCTCCCCAGCCTGAAAATTACCCCGACGCTCCCCCAGTCCTGAAAACTACCACAACCCTCCCACCACCCTGCAAACTACCCCGACCCTCCTCCTCCCTGAAAACTACCCCGACCCCCTCCTTCCTGAAAACTACCCCGACCACTCTCCTCCCTGAAAACGACCATGACCGCCCTCCCTGAAAACGACCCCGACACCGCTGAAAACGGACCCATCACCCCCCAGCCCTGAAAATAATCTCCCCAACCCATACAAACTACCTCCACCACCAAACCCCACCCTGGCCCCAGCCCCACTTACCTCACTGCATCTTCTCTTTCTGGCGTCTTCCTACTTCCGCCGAGGTGCATGCAGCAGCTAGACCGTGCACTGGCTTAACCAGGCATATCCGTGGTTAAGGCATATGCGTGATTAAGGCAAGCGTGGTAGGGCTTGTGTACTCAGAACACGCGTGGCTCTGCCCGCTTTGTTCCGACTGTTTCCCACGCTGCACTGCATCATGTAAGGAAACGCAGGGATGCGCTGTATTTACAAGAATACGGCACTCCCCAGTGTTGTTCATCCACCCACCTAAATATCCTATACTCGCTGACACTGCTCCTCTTCCATGGTTTGCGAATGCTGTTGCACGTATGTTCACTATTTTGGTGCAGTTTCAATGCGCCTTAAGCACTATGGGCCTTATTTATGAAGGACTTGCGCCACCGGTGCGTCACTTTTAACATGGGAAAAAGTGACGCACCGGCGGCGCAAGGCCTTCATAAATAAGGCCCTATATTTATTACACATGCACTCATGTTTTTGCTGTTACTGTTCACAGTGCAGATCTATATAGAACTACATATAAATAAGTGAAAGACTACAAAAACAAAACTGGGGATGCAGGTATATTAGCATTCACCAAAATAACACAGATTATTGTCCAAATGATGAAAAAATAGTAATTCAAAATTAATTAGATTGAGAGAAATCAAACATGAATGGCCTCAAAGTGATCCATTAGCACGAAAAGTCACTGGAGTTTCTGATGCCAAAATCCTATTCAGCTTTAAATATGTACTGTGTAACAACCATAAATATATGCCACACTACTGCCAAGGAAGACGTGCACTTACCTCAGTCTTACCTTCCCTCTCTGTAGACTGTCGGCGATGTAACCCAGAGTCTGTGCGAGAGGCTGGGAGTCACCCAGAAGGAGCACATGGAAGAGTACGGCATAACCTGGGCAGAAAGTTCAGGTCAGTACGCGCACCAGTGCATAGACATGGTCATTGATCTCTTACATGACCCTTCTTGAGTATGTGGTCCTCTGCATGGATGTGGTCATTGACACTCCTACAGGACCATTGTAGAGTATGAGGTCCCATGCATGGGTGCTGTTATCGTGTGTCCAGTACTCCTGAACCATCCCTCCTTGGGTACACACTACTCTAGTAGGGGTCAGTTACACTCCTCTGAGTGCACACTGCTATGCATTGGTGCAGGCATCATCCATCCTGGACATCCTTCCTCGAGTACACACTCCCCTGCATGGGTGCAGCAATCATCTCTCCTAAAGAGCCCTTCCTTCAGATTACACTCCCCGCATGGGTCCAGTCCTCATTCCTGCTACAGAATACTTCTTTGAGTGGACCCTCTCACGCGTGGGGGCAGTCATCATCCCTTCTAAGGAACACTGCTTTGAATTTGCACCCCCATGCATGGGTGTAGTCTTCAATCCCACTACAGAACACTTCTGTGTATGCACTCCCATGCGTGGGTGGAGTCATCATCCGTTCTATGGAAGACATCTTTGAGCATGTACTCCCAGGCATGGGTGGAGTCATCATCCCTTCTATGGAAGACATCTTTGAGCATGCACTCCCAGGCATGGGTGGAGTCATCATCCCTTCTATGGAAGACATCTTTGAGCATGCACTCCCAGGCATGGGTGGAGTCATCATCCCTTCTATGGAAGACATCTTTGAGCATGCACTCCCAGGCATGGGTGGAGTCATCATCCCTTCTATGGAAGACATCTTTGAGCATGCACTCCTATGCATGGGTGCAGTCATCGTCCCTTCTACAGAACGTTTCTTTGAACATGCACTCCTATGCATGGATGAAGTAATCGTCCCTTCTACGGAATGTTTCTTTGAGCATGCACTCCTATGCATGGATGAAGTCATCGTCCCTTCTATGGAATGTTTCTTTGAGCATGCACTCCTATGCATGGATGAAGTCATCGTCCCTTCTATGGAATGTTTCTTTGAGCATGCACTCCTATGCATGGATGAAGTCATCGTCCCTTCTATGGAATGTTTCTTTGAGCATGAACTCCTATGCATGGATGAAGTCATCGTCCCTTCTACGGAATGTTTCTTTGAGCATGCACTCTTATACATGGATGAAGTCATCGTCCCTTCTATGGAATGTTTCTTTGAGCATGCACTCCTATGCATGGATGAAGTCATCGTCCCTTCTACGGAATGTTTCTTTGAGCATGCACTCCTATGCATGGATGAAGTCATCGTCCCTTCTATGGAATGTTTCTTTGAGCATGCACTCCTATGCATGGATGAAGTCATCGTCCCTTCTACGGAATGTTTCTTTGAGCATGCACTCTTATGCATGGATGAAGTCATCGTCCCTTCTATGGAATGTTTCTTTGAGCATGCACTCCTATGCATGGATGAAGTCATCGTCCCTTCTACGGAATGTTTCTTTGAGCATGCACTCCTATGCATGGATGAAGTCATCGTCCCTTCTACGGAATGTTTCTTTGAGCATGCACTCCTATGCATGGATGAAGTCATGGTCCCTTCTACCGAATGTTTCTTTGAGCATGCACTCCTATGCATGGATGAAGTCACGGTCCCTTCTACGGAATGTTTCTTTGAACATGCACTCCTATGCATGGATGAAGTAATCGTCCCTTCTACGGAATGTTTCTTTGAGCATGCACTCCTATGCATGGATGAAGTCATCGTCCCTTCTACGGAATGTTACTTTGAGTTTGCATTCCCAGGCATGGGTGCAGAAATCAACCCTTCTTTAGAACACTTCTTTGAGTATGCACTTCCCCATATGGGTGCAGCCATCATTCCCACCACAGAACACTTCTTTGAGTATGCACTCCCATGCACGGGATTAATAATCACCCCTTCTATGCCCCCCCCCCATTGTGAGTTTGCACTTTTATGCATGGGTGCAATTCCTGCCGTCCTGCAGAACCAATTCTTGAGTGTGTGTGTTCAGCACTCCAGTCTCACGACACAGTTTTCAATTCGCTGCCAAAGCACAATGTAATTTGAAGTATAACTACGATTTAGGGTAATTTATATAGTTTCCTCTTTGAGTTCATCTAGTATTACTAACTTAGGATGTACATTAACTTATTTGGTTTATAAATTTAGTTCACCTTCTTACAATTCCACAGTTGTAGATCCGCCATAGTACAGTACCAGATTTACAGTATTGCGATATCATGTATGTGTATGTATGTATGCATGCATGTGAACATAGCGAGCACAAGCCTAACTGTGCTGCAGTCGAGGGCTGCACAAGCGAGATGGAAGTACAACTTACATACAAGCAGGGGAGTCATTCTTCACACAGCGACTGTGCGGATGGATCAATAGATCTAGTTACTAGCAGGTGATGTGTTCCTTCAAAGACAGATCTTCAGCTCTTTCTAAGCCATGCGTAGAGATGGGATCTGATGGATCACCATTGGAATCCTAAAAATCCTGGGCATGTTGCACTTCCCTTGTCCCCAGCATGTGACGCCATTGTTGCGTTGGCTGCCAGGCATCTGGTTATTGTCTGGCTGGTAGGGTGGTGGCTTGGAGTATTGTATGTGGTGCTTGAATGGGACGTCTTGAAACATGGTGGGTCAGTATGTCCTGTCTAGTCCAATGCTGAGCCCCTTCAATGATGGATAGTTGGTGTCTGGGATGTCCTGAGCCCAATGTTGCTTCTGTTCACGTGCAAAGGAATGACAAATTGAAAATCAAACACTGAGGCATTGTTGAAAACGATGGGATAATATAGAATAGAACCTGGAAAAAGAGTCCAGTGATAACCTCATTTTTTAGTACAATAAATGAAGCTCACAGTATTGGTGTTGTAGGTCAAAGCTTCAGACTGCATTTAAAAACCCACCTGTGAAGAATCTACGTAAAGAAATAATGTGTAGATTCCCTGTCGCGCGATAACCAAACTTCGATCTCCAAGTTACCTACGGCCCCGTGGGTACGTCCACATCTTAAATAACTTTGTTAATAATAGAAATAATTATCCAAATATTAAAAGTTATAACCATTCCTTTAGAGAGACTACAAAGCCCAATGAGGTCCTCCCTCTACATCTTGGATATTCTGCAGGACCTTGAGAACCAGAAGACCATCGCCACATCATTGTGGTTTTACCGGACCAGCTGGGCAGAGGCGCTGGTGCTCGAGAACAAGCTCTCTATCGACATGCAGTATCAGCAGGTGAGCGGGGTTTCTGTGGCACTCTACATGTGCGCAGTTGTGTCTTGTGTACTCATCTTCTCTTCACTATCCCAATCTTTGAAAGGCTTGTGTGAGTAGTTGCACCTACTGGATGTAATGAGGATACTGTGATAGTCCTTTACAGTGCCATGATGCCCATGTGTCTTGGTCTATAATATATTGATATATTCTGCACATACATAAATACATATGAGGCCCATGTGTCTAGGTCTATAACAAATTGATATATATGTACAAAAACAGGGCTTGATTTAGATCTCAGCGGACGGGTTATTCCGTCACAACAGTGATGGACATCCCGTCCGCTGAGATATGAATCCCATTATATCCTATGGGATTTATATTTCAGCCGATGGGATATCGATCATCGTTGTGACAGAGTAATCCATCCGCCAAGATCTAAATTAGACTCATAAATACATATTCTGCCCATGTGTCTAGAGCTCTAATATATTGATATATTCTGCACATACATAAATACATATGATGCCCATGTGTCTAGGTATGTAATAAATGTATATATTCTGTACAGAAGAGAAGAACAATATCCTTTGGACCAGATTGCAAACTCTAATAGTCAACCATTCTGCGCATTACATTCAACCTAGTATATGCTCTCCATTAAATCACATGCACACGTAAGAGGATTATGCCATATCTTGGGAAATATATGGCACAATCCTCTTAAGTGTGCATGTGTGCATGTGATTTAATGGAGAGCATATTCTAGGTTGAATGTATTGCGCAGAATGGTTGACTATTAGAGTTTGCAATCTGGTCCAAAGGATATTGTTCTTCTCTACTGTACAGTTCCCTATTCATTTGGTTTTAAGGGGCTCCTCTTTGTTTTTACTATACTCTGTACATACATAAATACATATGATGCCCATGTGTCTAGGTCTGTAATAAATGTATATATTCTGTACATACATAAATACATATGATGCCCATGTGTCTAGGTCTGTAATAAATGTATATATTCTGTACATACATAAATACATATGATGCCCATGTGTCTAGGTCTGTTATAAATTGATATATTCTGCACATACATAAATACATATAATGCCCATGTGTCTAGGTCTGTAATAAATGTATATATTCTGTACATACATAAATACATATGATGCCCATATGTCTAGGTCTGTAATAAAGGTATATATTCTGCACATACATAAATACATATAATGCCCATGTGTCTAGGTCTGTAATAAATGTATATATTCTGTACATACATAAATACATATGATGCCCATATGTCTAGGTCTGTAATAAAGGTATATATTCTGTACATACATAAATACATATGATGCCCATGTGTCTAGGTCTGTAATAAATGTATATATTCTGTACATACATAAATACATATGATGCCCATGTGTCTAGGTCTGTAATACATGTATATATTCTGTACATACATAAATACATATGATGCCCATGTGTCTAGGTCTGTTATAAATGTATATATTCTGTACATACATAAATACATATGATGCCCATGTGTCTAGGTCTGTTATAAATTGATATATTCTGCACATACATAAATACATATAATGCCCATGTGTCTAGGTCTGTATATACATGTATATATTCTGTACATACATAAATACATATGATGCCCATATGTCTAGGTCTGTAATAATGGAATATATTCTGTACATACATAACTACATATGATGCCCATGTGTCTAGGTCTGTTATAAATTGATATATTCTGCACACATACATACATATGATGCCCATGTGTCTAGGTCTGTAATAAAGTGATATATTCTGCACATACATAAATACATATGATGCCCATGTGTCTAGGTCTGTTATAAAGTGATATATTCTGCACATACATAAATGCATATAGTGCCTGTTAGAAATGGTGTTTCTGGTTGGGTAGGGTGTGCACCTAAGCCAGGCAGAACCCAAAACTCTACTCAGGGCAAGGGAGCTACACCACAGGACAATCCCTGCTCACCCCTTGGTAGTTTGGCGAAGCAGTCAGGCTTATCTCAGAGGCAATGTGCAAAGCATTTGTGCAACACACAGGCATACCACAAAAAGAGACTCCACACAAGGATATATAAGAATATCATGTGTATTATACATAAAACACATAGACCACAATCACATAAATCACGGTGCCACTAGGCACTTGTCATAAAAATGCATATAAAATACACAGTTCATCAATCACTTTGCCAACCAGGCAATTGGCATCATATCACAGGTAGGGCAATAACATAAAGTCACATATACTGCCCATGTCCTAAGCACATATTACGCCTAACATCACAGTTAGAGCAAACAGTAAAAACATCAAAGTTGCACCAGTCATAAAACATTGTAAAGCAACATTGTTGTGCATAGTATGCAGTTCCTGCAAATGATACTGGTTATGATGTCAATGCGAGGTACAAATTACATGCATCCACATATCAGGGCATCACAATGCAGTGGTTGTGAAAGCGTTCCGCAAATCACCAATTCCATTACAGTGGGTTCCAAGTATGTAAACAGTGATAATCTGTCATCTGCTGCATAATCTGCAGATATTAAGGAAAAAATGGGCTTCTAGCTCAGACTGATCAAAATTTACTAAAAATTTGGCAATACGCATTCGCGCACAGTGGAAGGTCCCTTTTAACAGTAGACTAGTCACCTTTCGTTTTTTTTTTACAGAGTTTTATATAGCGCGAACTTGACCCGAATCTGGTATCAGAGCACTTACATAGCACCAGTTACATTACATGAGGACACATTCATTTCTGTGTTTGCTTGTTGAACCGGTACTAATTAGGTCAAATCTTTGCCCAGATAGTATTACCAAGAGCAAAATAATGAAGCAGTACTTTCAAAAAATGTGCCACATTATTCCATTTAATTTGCCTTTTCTTGCCACATAGTTTAGTCCATATTTGGTGCTCCACTGCGGCATGATTCCAGTGGCCCTGATGAAAGTGGCCATGGTATATTAAATCAAACACAAGAGAGGCGGTTTCTTACAGCTCACACCCTGAACTCACGCATTTCAATGTCCTGTCGTGATAAGAAAGAAAAAGGAGGTGGGGTAAAATAAAATATTTGCCTCGAATGACACACTTTGGTCCTGCGGAGAAACCAGGATTGTGGCCAAGTTTTTTGTTTTCATATTGTGCATTTCAGCCACTACGTGGATATCTATTTATCACTCCTGTATTTACATCGAAGGTTAATGTTTGTCTTTAATTCTTGGTGCATGAGGTTAGAGCGTGGGTGGCAGGCACAAGCCACATGAAGGCTCGGCTCGTTTTGGGCTTGAGTATCCAGGAGGACCTCGAGCTGAGCCAGGCATCTGGCTCAAGCCATCAGTGGCTCGCCCACCTCTAGGCAGCATGAACGCTCTAGCATTGTAAGGTGGCCTTTGGCACGATGTGGCACACTGGATGCCATAAAATGGTGTTGTAAATGTGTCCACCTCTTCTGTCCCTCCTGTAGGTGTTGCGGCTTTACGAGACCGGGCAGCTGCTGATGCGCAGAGCGCATGAACCCATCTCCCAGGCAGAGCTGGCATCAAGGCTGGCAGCCCTGAAGCACCGGGCAACCGGGGCCTGCCATCCGCCAAACAGGTACGGTGTGAGTAAGGGTCTGTCTGTCAGGATAGAGGTGTTAAACCAGTCTAAGTCACAGACAGTGACACCAGGAGGGGGAATCAGGCCTCAGCTACTGACAGTAGGAGGGGAAATCAGTCCTCAGCCAATGACAATGACTCCAGGAGGGAGAATCAGTCCTCAGCCACTAACAGTGACTCCAGGAGGGGGAATCAGTCCTCGGCCACTGACAGTGACTCCAGGAGGGGGAATCAGCCCTCAGCCACTGACAGTGACTCCAGGAGGGGGAATCAGCCCTCAGCCACTGACAGTGACTACAGGAGGGGGAATCAGCCCTCAGCCACTGACAGTGACTCCAGGAGGGGAAATCAGTCCTCATCCACAGACAGTGGCTCCAGGAGGGGAAATCAGTCCTCAGCCACTGACAGTGACTCCTAGAGAAGGAATCAGCCCTCAGCCACTGACAGTGACTCCAGGAGGGGGAATCAGCCCTTAGCCACTGACAGTGACTCCAGGAGGGGAAATCAGGTCTCAACCACAGACAGCGGCTCTGTCTGTCAGGATAGAGGTGTTAAACCAGTCTAAGTCACAGACAGTGACACCAGGAGGGGGAATCAGGCCTCAGCTACTGACAGTAGGAGGGGAAATCAGTCCTCAGCCAATGACAGTGACTCCAGGAGGGGGAATCAGTCCTCAGCCACTAACAGTGACTCCAGGAGGGGGAATCAGTCCTCGGCCACTGACAGTGACTCCAGGAGGGGGAATCAGCCCTCAGCCACTGACAGTGACTCCAGGAGGGGGAATCAGCCCTCAGCCACTGACAGTGACTCCAGGAGGGGGAATCAGCCCTCAGCCACTGACAGTGACTCCAGGAGGGGAAATCAGTCCTCATCCACAGACAGTGGCTCCAGGAGGGGAAATCAGTCCTCAGCCACTGACAGTGACTCCTAGAGGGGGAATCAGCCCTTGGCCACTGACAGTGACTCCAGGAGGGGGAATCAGCCCTCAGCCACTGACAGTGACTCCAGGAGGGGAAATCAGGTCTCAACCACAGACAGTGGCTCCAGGAGGGGGAATCACCCCTCAGCCACTGAAAGTGACTCCATGAGGGGAAATCGGTCTTCCTCCACAGACAGTGGCTCCAGGAGGGGGAATCAGCCCTCAGCCACTGACAGTGACTCCAGGAGGGGGAATCAGTCCTCAGTCAATGACAGTGACTCCAGGAAGGGGAATCAGCCCTCATCCACTGACAGTGACTCCAGGAGGGGGAATCAGCCCTCAGCCACTGACAGTGACTCCAGGAGGGGGAATCAGCCCTCAGCCACTGACAGTGACTCCAGGAGGGGAAATCAGTCCTCATCCACAAACAGTGGCTCCAGGAAGGGGAATCAGCCCTCAGCCACTGACAGTGACTCCAGGAGGGGGAATCAGCCATCAGCCACTGACAGTGACTCCAGGAGGGGAAATCAGTCCTCATCCACAGACAGTTGCTCCAGGAGGGGGAATCAGCCCTCAGCCACTGACAGTTACTCCAGGAGGGGGAATCAGCCCTCAGCCACTGACAGTGACTCCAGGAGGGGGAATCAGCCCTCAGCCACTGACAGTGACTCCAGGAGGGGGAATCAGTCCTCAGCCTCTGACAGTGACTCCAGGAGGGAGAATCAGCCCTCAGCCACTGACAGTGACTCCAGGAGGGGAAATCAGTCCTCATCCACAGACAGTGGCTCCAGGAGGGGAAATCAGTCCTCAGCCAATGACAGTGACTCCAGGAGGGGGAATCAGCCCTCAGCCACTGACAGTGACTCCTAGAGGGGGAATCAGCCCTCGGCCACTGACAGTGACTCCAGGAGGGGGAATCAGCTCTCAGCCACTGACAGTGACTCCAGGAGGGGAAATCAGTTCTCAACCACAGACAGTGGCTCCAGGAGGGGGAATCACCCCTCAGCCACTGACAGTGACTCCAGGAGGGGAAATCAGTCTTCCTCCACAGACAGTGGCTCCAGGAGGGGGAATCAGCCCTCAGCCACTGACAGTGACTCCAGGAGGGGGAATCAGTCCTCAGTCAATGACAGTGACTCCAGGAAGGGGAATCAGCCCTCATCCACTGACAGTGACTCCAGGAGGGGGAATCAGCCCTCAGCCACTGACAGTGACTCCAGGAGGGGGAATCAGCCCTCAGCCACTGACAGTGACTCCAGGAGGGGGAATTAGCCCTCAGCCACTGACAGTGACTCCAGGAGGGGAAATCAGTCCTCATCCACAAACAGTGGCTCCAGGAGGGGGAATCAGCCCTCAGCCACTGACAGTGACTCCAGGAGGGGGAATCAGCCCTCAGCCACTGACAGTGACTCCAGGAGGGGGAATCAGCCCTCAGCCACTAACAGTGACACAGAGACAGGGAGCTCATCCTTCACTCACAGGCAGTGACACACAGGACTGCTAACCCTGGCAGCGTCTTTGCCACCCCTAGTCTCAAGGGTCATTAAGGCTGGAAGTGATCAAGGGTTGAGGCCTGTTTACTTTCAGTAGTTTCCTTTCTTGCCCTTTCCACAATGCCTCAGTACAAAACAGGAGGCTGCTGATTGGCCAAGGGTCAGTGGGTCAACCCTGTCATGTCATTGGGGTCAAAGGTTAAAATATATCACTTCCTCTGCCCCTGGTATTTTGATGCCTCAACTCCCACACATGCAGGATGCTTGCAGGATTAATTCTCATCTGTGTTTTCCTTCCAAAGGTGCGAACTGAGGGACTCGATTCCCACAGATATGTGGTCAGCCTACAACGAGGACTATTGGATGAGGAAGGTTCTACTTTACCTCGAACAACTCTTGGAAAAGAGATGCTCGGCCACTCAGGCGAAAACGATGTTCCTAGGTAAGGAGGAGCTTCTTGTGATGCAGTTCCCTTTCGAGAGGATTTGTACAACATCCATTTTAAGGCATTCTCATTCCACAGTCATTTCTCTTTCCTCAATCTTCATCTCACATCCATCTTCTCTCCTCCCATATCCATCCTTCCTCGTCCTTTATCTCCTGCCCGTCATCCATCAATTGTCATCCATCATCAATTATTCCTCGTCCATCTATCTCACTTAATGGCAGAAAGACAGAAGTTATGATTATGGGAAACAACCCCTCAAAATGGTCAGAAATTGATTGGCCAGAGCAGGTAGGTGATCGTCTTAAACAAACACAGGCCTTAAAGAAGCTGGGATTGTGGATTGATGAGAGACTTAATATGGAAACCCAGGCCCGCAAACTTTCGGATGTACATTGTTACAACGCATGCTTTTACCACGCATGCTTTTACAACGCAGGTTTTTCAACGTAAGTCGTTACAACGACTTGCGTTGGGGGGTGCTGGATAGTGAATAGTTTAATTTACTATTCCAACTCCAGTCCCCGTGGATAGTAGGGAAGGTGTTGGATAGTAAATTAAACTATTACCTATCCTAGAGCGCCCCCCAGCGCAATTCGTTGTAATGATTTGCGTTGAAAAACATGCGTTGTAAAGGCACTGCGTGGTAAAAGTTGCGTCGTAAAGGATGTTTCCCCAAACTTTCAGGTGGTTGCTTTGGCATCCTTAGATCTTTGAAGAAATGTCTGCAATAGCTTCCACCTCCTACGGAGAGAGTGGTGGTCCAGACTCTTGTCTGTTTTAGGCTAGATTATGGTAACACCATATACATTTGGAAGTCCTAAGTATGTCATTAAAAGATTACAGGTAGTCCAGAATGCTGTGGCTAGAATTTTATGCAAACTACCCAAATATCAGTCTGCGGGCCCGGCGTTGGCAGCCGTATATTGGCTGCCCGTACAAAAAAGGATTCCATTCAAAGCCCTGTGTATATCCCACAAGATAATTCATGGCAGCAGCCCTCCAATTATCTCGAAATGGATCTTGTCTTATGTTCTCACACAAACAGTTAGTTCACTTTCTCAAGGACTTTTGAAAGTCCCTGGGATCAGAAGAGCAAGATACGGGGCTGTTCTTTTCTTGTTGTGTACCTAAACTGTGGAATGGCCTCCCTGTATCCCTGAAATGTGAACAGTCAGAAGTAAAGTTCAGAAAAGTATTGAAACTATATCTGTTCTAGAAAGGCTGCTTGTGCTGTCTTCGTCCGAGTTGGTGGGTTAGCACTGGGAAGCCTTGGCAGGGTAGGCATGCACTCTACAACAGCCATGTAGCATGGAATAGATTATCAATAGGTAAGCGTCTTCTATTTTCCCTCATCCATCATTAGTCTACCCTCGACCATCGTTCCTCAATCCTCATCCATCATTCTTCATCGCTCATTCCTCTTCCAACAATTCTTATCCCTCAACCACCTTTCCCCAGTCCTCATCCTTCATTCCTCTTCCATCAATTCATATCCCTCAACCACCTTTCCTCAGTCCTCATCCTTCATTCCTCTTCCATCAATGCTTATCCCTCAACCACCTTTCCTCAGTCCTCATCCATCTCACTTCATCCATCATACCTCGTGCATTATTCCTTATCCCTCGACCACCCATTTTGCCTCAGTCCTCATTGTTAACCCATCACCCTACATGCTTCCTTGCCCATCGTTAATTCTGGATTCGTAATGACTGTGCATCCCTTGACCCCCTGCCCCCCCAACCCCCCATGCCTCATCCTCATCCCTCCTGCTCACCTCAACAGGGACGGGTGCAGTGGGCACAGAGCCGGATGCCATAGACTAGGCAAGAGCTGGATTAAGATCATTCCCAACTGACGTCTGTTCCACTGACCTTCCAGAGGTGCGCATGCCTGCTCGGAAGCCTGGTCATTTCCCTATGGGTCCGTGAACCAGACACACCATGTGCTTGTCCCAAGATAATCAAATTTATGGGTAATTAAGTCAGGACATTAAAAAACATTGGCCCAAAAAATATTGGTAATGGTCCAGGCAAATATTATTGGTGGAGGGAAAATGGGTTTCTTAAAATAAAATAAGTGTGTGGTTGAAGGAAGATGGGGCGGGTGGCACACCCCATAAAAAGAAATGGGAAGGGTAAAAATAAGTAGTGCGGGATTTTGTTAAAATTGCACAGGGTAAAAGGTTGTATTAAGGGTAAGATACCAGATTCTCTTCCCTCATAATAATAATTTGAAACAAGTTTAGGGCATATTTACAAGGGCTTTATCTCTGTTTTTTGGCTTAAAAAGCCAAAAAAAGAGGAGATTAAAATATCGCCCTATTTATAAGAGGGTGCTAACATGTATAATCGCATGCTAGCACCCTTTTTCCCAACACCTCCCTTTGCATCTCTAATGAGATGCAAAGTGGACGTCACTGGGCGTTCGCCGGATGGACTACCTTGCAAATATCGCTGATATCGTCCTACTCTAAACCAGGCCATAGCTTTGTCTTTCTGAAGCGAGTTTAGGGGGAAAGTTGCTTTGTAAATTAGGGAAACAAACAGAAACCTTTCATTCTGCTCCAAATGATGCACAACTGGTCCTCATAAGGTTACGACCAGTCACACAACTTCTTAAGCACGGTGGTTGCTGTGATCCAGATCTTATAAGGTTATGTATTTTTTCACCCCTGCAGACATCGCCAGCTCCTTCCCGCTGTTTGGAACAACCCTGCTGCTGCTGGCCAATACTCAACCTCTAGGAGCCCGCATGCAACCAAGCGAGGCCAAGACCTGCACAACAGGCATGAATGGGAAGGTATGGCTCATATACAATTCATAACTGGAGTTGTTTTAGAAGCGTTCCTGTACTTCCCTCCTGTAGACCTGTTGAGATTCAGTTTTTGACTTTGGTTAGATAAGGTTACCATAGAATACCATGTCTATACTCACCCTTCTCCCATGGCTTTTGGTGTCAAATGTGCTCTGTGGATGCAGAGCACTGGAGACAAATGTCCTTGGCATTAGGGTACAGAATGGATCCAGGGCAAGACAGTGCTCAGCTAAAACTGGATACAGAACACAAGGTAAATGTTCTTAATGTGGTCCATAAAATGGTGTATTGGATGTTCTAGAATGAGGCTGCAATGGTAAATAGAGGTCTCAGCTGGGCTTTAAGGTTGTTGCTAGACCAGGCAGACTATGGTGGCCACTTGGAAGACTAAAAGGTGAATACTATGCACATTACCTCAGATTGAGGCATTTCTTTAAGTTTAGGAATATTGCAGTCTTTATCCCAGCTATTAGATCATCTAAACTGCGATGTAATGTGTTCTTGTTGGGTTTCCACACAGAAGAGATTAAATTAGTACTCAAGTCAGTAACTTAAGGTCAATGCTTAAACAAGGTATTCACAGGAAAGAACCCTGGAAAAGTATATTTTGAGATAATGAAATAAAAGAAAGTATCTTGCCGCGTGTAGCATAGTGGTAAAGTTGAGGTTCTTTGGGACTTCTCGTGGTTGGAGTTCTGCTGAGATAGGAGGACTGAAGGTGATTCGTATTTTGACATGACTCCAGTTTAGTGCTCTCATGATCAGGGATATGACGTCCAACTGTGCCTTTCTGTTACTTTTGCTTAGTGCTGTAGACCTCCTGGAACGCGGAGATTTGATGTGTTGTCAGTGTGAGTGGTTTGATGTAGCTATATGGAGATGCTGGTTGTTTCTGATAATCCATGGTTGACCCTCAGGAGATGAGACGATGAAAGCGAGTATGTTACAAAGCTATTATTGGGGTTGTGCTGGTCACCAGACACTTAGAGCCTTTTTCCTGTTAAGGTTGATGCAAAGCTTTTGTACCTGCAGTTGGTAATATTCCCCACAGTTGAAGGAGCAACAAGGAGATATATTTGATGAGGGTCTGAGCTTGATTAAAGCTCTAATTCTTCAATGCATAGTATCACCAAGGACAATGTTGACACCAGCTCAGCCATCCGCTTATGAGTCCCAGGAACCACTTGTGGGGTAACTCCAAGCACAACATTCCACATGCATCCATTGCATCATACTTTCAAGGCAGTGACATCACTATGTCAGACACAGAGAAAGGACTAAAGCATACAAGATGAGTCTCTGTCCAGCTATGAGAGGTGGAGGCTGAATGAATGGAAGGTTGATGGCATGTCTGCCATTAAGGAATAACAGGTGAAAGTAGCATATATTGGGATCCATGAGATTTACTTTTACCTATGGATAGATCAAAGGCAGATCTCTTAGGCCTGAAATATATTTTGTTTGCTGGTGATGTACAGATGGGGGGGGGGGGTGGAGTGTTGCCTGCGTAAGAGTGAGAAATTAGGTCAACAATGGTCTTCACAGGGGAATGGCAGTAGATGTTGGGGGTCCCTGGTGCCATTAAGGGGGGGGGGCTATTCAAAGTATGTGAGACTGGATGGAATCTAGAAAGAAAGAACCCATCTGAGTCATTGAGGCTGGATATGGAGCCTACAATTTAAGTGAGGACAGTCCCATATCACTGAGCATGGCCCAATCAACCAATAGGGACAATTTTCAAACTTTGTTCGTTTGAAGAGCTTTGCTGCAACAAAAAAAATTTATTCAGCAGCAAAAAGTACATTTAGAGGGATTGTGTCAGGTACGACGTACTTTTTTACCTACTTCTGCAAGTTTTGTAAGGTATGCAAACTTGGTGTATTGTTAGAAAAACTTTCCTGAATTTGGTGATCTCTAACTTTGCACTTGTTATAATGAATACATTTTGGAAAACTGTATTAAATATATTTACTATGCTTGCCTTATATTTGACTACAATATTTCTGTCTTTCAACAGGCGAATTGGGCTTGTTTACCAGAAGCGGTGTTGATCCACATTTACTCCCTACTCCCACTGCCTGATAAACACTCCATGTCCCTCAGCTGCAAAGCCTGGTCTCAGGTGTTCCGTTCTCCTGCAATGTGGCGGAAAGTACTAGTTAGGTAAGTCTCAATCTGTGGCTCTGCGACTGGAAACAGCTGCATTCAGAACTCCTGGTGGAAAGTCTAGTTGACCAGTTACCAATGGTCTACCCTGGATCCAGGTGATGGCATGTGGGGGGTTTGAACATAAATTGAAATCCTGGGCATACAGTTTAGTTGTATCTTTAAATGGTGTTGGGATTAAATGGTGATTTATTTAACCATTGTATCTGACCTTGTGTTTTTTTCTGGTGACTATGAATAATCGATTGTCCAAAACCCAATGTGCCACAAATGCATCCATTTGTACTTTATTTAATGCGAATTACCTGTGACAGAGTTGCCACTTGTGTGAAAGACAACTTCTTTTTAATATATGAAGAATTAAAAACAAGGAATGTATTTCAATAATGATTTGTTAATAAATAACAAGCTTAGGGACAATTTGTACATCCTGAGATGTTCTACTTGAAGCTGAAGCAGATCCTCCTGGGACCCTCATCCTACTGATCGGACTCAAAAATGACCTCCCAGTCTCCTATCCAGCTTCGCTCTTGACACTAGTAGTAATCAATCCTGATTGGCTGTGTCATGATCACATGACAACTCACATAGTATCTCCAACCTCCCTTGTTAGCTTTGTTCACTAGACTTCCCAGCCATTCTGTCACAACATGGGTTTAAGTACTTAAAGGTGACTTCGCTTTGCGACTTGTGTTTGGGGCTAATTCTGCCAAGGTGGCCCGAGTCAGAAAGCACACACCAGACATACCCAGTGAGGCAGCACATAGGTGCAGATTTACTAGTCCACTCATGCGGCACTACATGACGCAAGGTGCTGCACACAGGTCCATCGGCCAACTTTCTGCCCCAAAATACGTTTTGTGCTAAAACTTTAATGTGAGTGCAGTGCCAAATGGCATTGTGTTGCGGAGCTCCGCCCCCATTATCTGTCCTACGAGAGTCAGGGGACATGAACAGTGCAAATAACCCTAGTTTTTTTACTCAAAGCCAACTCTATGACCTAGCTTTGTGTTTAATCATAGCGCCAAATAAAACATGGCATGGCAAAGGTACAACTACGAGAAAGTCGAATATTGCAAGATATCCTTATGCATAAGATATGTACTTACTGCAAAATTACCAATTTTATGCAGCTTAACCCTGCTGACTTGTCATCGGGTCGAAAGTTGTACTGGACAATGTACCTCAATACAAATCTAACAGAAAATTGTGGTGGGTAAAAATTGTGCTGTAGCACAAAACCCAGCATCATACTAAAATGACTTAGCACTTGTGTGGACAATTACATAATTGGCACTTGACTTTTTTTGTCCTTATATCAAGTTGAATAAGTAAGCACTCTCCTGATCAGTCTGTCCCTTGAACTTATAGCAGAGCCCATTTTCTGTTAATGTGTGAGCCAGGTATCACCCAACTCCATGCGTCAAAAAGAACTGTCCAAAAGGTACAATCGTTGGACATCCTGACCTTCCATCAATTTCCAAGAGATTCTAAAATGACCCAGATTCTGCATTACTCAAATTCAGTTGAACCTTAACATCTACTTCCCGAAAATTCCTCACCAAATTCCACCATTCCTGCCAAGTTGGGGGTGTGGGTTGGCACCACTTTCACCCATCTTTTGTGAAGGAGGGAGGGATGGCACTTGACTCTTAGTAAATATGGCATCTTACAAAGTTTATTAAACAAAGGAGCAGGCATTTCCTACTGCGCACCCCTAGACCCAACAACAGGGACCACTTAGATGCTGTATTCCTCACCGATCCATGGTTCACCTATTCTTGCAGACCACTGGTTGATCAACTGTTCCCCAATGGTTAGACATCTGGGCAGGGCCACGGACATGAACCGTCCATAACCCAGCGGCCTCTCCCATCACTTGTAGATATTACACCTTTATTTGGCCTTATACGGCAATTCACTGCCTCTGGCTTGGTTTGTGCTATGCAAATACCACATACATACACACACACTTAAGGGGTAATTTGCAGTGTGTATTATTCCCAATATATATGCAATCAAATCCCGATGGAAAAAGTAGGATGAACAAATGATTCCTCACATGAATAAAGTTGAAACGCTGAAATTGTATTAGCTTTTTTTTCTTTTTTACTTTTTAATCATTCTTATATTCGCGCTTCATAAGGAGATCCATTTTCCCAGTTCCAAATATATCATGTGGGAAGAATTGGTCCTCCAGAATACAAACACTTTAAATACATGAATTATATAGAATACAGCCACACAGGAATCGATATTCCCGAATATAGGCACTGCAAACAAATTAATTCTATCACTATTATAGGTCATTTGAGGAGTCATACATAGTGAGGAATCATTGGTATCATCATACTTTCTTCTTTTGAGATTTGATTGCATAAATATTGGAAATAACACTACAAAATACTACCTACCTCCAAATGAGAGATCTTAGGTCCCACCCTCAGCGAGTGTAAATATTCCTTCAATACAGATCTTATGATACAATAGGGGCAGGTCCAGAGTTGTTTAGGTCTTCATCATTTAACAGACATACACTCTTATTCAACAACAACGCTCATTTATTATTTATATTCTTTTATTTGATCAATTGATTTAAAATAAAATAAATGTATAACAGACTTTGGGTATTAATTAAAATGAGGATTTCTAATTTATAATAATGTAATGTTCAATTCAATATAATTTCCTCTGATCAAAATAAATTCCGGGTGAAGATTAGACATACAATTAAGTCAAGGTTACCCATCTACTTTAGTACAGTATAAAGAGTAGTGTTAGGGTAAATATTAGGATCTATGTAGAGTTGATGTAGTTGGTCCGAAGCTGTCTTGAAAGTATACTTTGTGGACCTTCCCCCAACGTGGTGGGAGATCAAAGTAGTGGATCTTGCAGCAGTTGCTTACTAACCAGAGCATTGAGGCGCCTTTTCAGGTCCCCGGGAATTGCACAAGGTGTTCTCTAGTGGAGGTCCACTCTGCTCCATCTTTACATGAAAGAGTGCGGGCTCTCGCCAGAGTAGACTCCGGGTTCAGGAAATTCGCCCGACAGAGCAGAACTCTACGAGTGGACAGTCCGGTTGGTCTTGGGTGGATCTGCACCTCAGGGTGCACATCCTACAGACATTGCACCATTATGTTCCTGATGCTGCGTCCCAAGACCCCAGTTAACGTTTACTTAGTTCAAAAAGGAGATAGGCCATTCTTCCCCTCTTCTAAACGGGACTATTACCTAGCAAAAATAATAATCTCAAATAGAGGCTATGCGTCATAAAAAATAGATTTATTTAGTAAATAAACTCAAAAAACAAAAACAAATTGATAGTTTATTAAAACTGTGCAACCTGTAGGGTAATCCATCATGGTAATATCACCATTCAGTGTTTGCAAAGACGGAATTGTAGGCAACTTCCTAATTAGTCACTTAGATTTCTGTAAATTTCTATCCTTCATCCATACCTTCTCAAAATAATATAGGAATAACACCAACCAGGCTTCATCCTTTACCAGACCAAAGGCAAATACCCATGCTCGGTGAGGCCTGGAGACTCCTCCAGTCTCTTGAAAAGTCCCTCAAGTCCTGGGACCCTATCCCATGGCGGCACCACCACTAAACGTTGCGCCCTCCATTGCTCTCCTGCTTCCGTCTACCAGGGGCAGCTTCTAGACGTCTCATTGCACCCATCCAGGTGATATCCTTATAACAGAAGCCTCTCCAAAATAAAAAAATATGGGGATAGTCTCAACCTTTCAATGTCTTGTGCACCCTCATCAGCAATTGATGGTTTATTCCTTGACGTATGTGTGTCTGGTCTGTGCCCACACTACTTACCAGTGGTTTTATCAGCAGATGTATGTAGGTTTGCTATTGTTAATGGTGACCAGTCTCTTTATATCAGAGAAAAAGTATAGCGCCTGGAAATCCTCACTGGTGATTAGCCACGCTCTACAAATTCACATAATATAAACACATGGATATTTGTAATTAGTATTCATATAAATGGGATAAAGAAATTTGAAACAGACAAATTGATATATAGGAACATCTGGACAGAGACAGTCAAAAATAGTTGGATTAAGATAGCCAAAAATACAGTGAAGGAGTGACAGTCAGGTGGACTGACAGGGTTGAACATGGACTCTCACACATGGAATCTGGAGGTATACAGAGAGGGACAGTAATAGTGACCGCCAGAGACAAAACTGTAGTAGCTGCAATAAATGCCTAAATTCCTATATATGCATCCATCTGTCTTGCTCTGGCTAAATACAAAGACCCCATGTCCAAGCTGTCAAGAACACTACAGTCAGACACGTTTATGAAGGCTACAGTGAATTCATGTCAACACATGTGAAGCTTTTAGTAGCTTT
The DNA here is from genome assembly GCF_964263255.1 of Lissotriton vulgaris. Lineage (NCBI taxonomy): Eukaryota > Metazoa > Chordata > Amphibia > Caudata > Salamandridae > Lissotriton > Lissotriton vulgaris. The sequence continues at coordinate 2,018,790,883 of NC_141691.1, forward strand.
TTGGTACAAAGGAAAGGAGATTCAAGCCTCAGTCGGTTGGTGACCCAATGGAGATGGCATCAAGTGATGTCGGACTCAATTTGGATGCTGCAAATCTAGAAATTTGAATTTATAAATCTTATCAATTCAGGACATACTAGGAATTCTGCAGGAGACGCTCTTCCGGCACTGGCTGTAGAAATACCCATCACGTATGTGCTACAGGCTTCACTCAATAAGAGCATTTGTCCCTTATGCCAAAGTATAGATAGATGACCAAACAGGCCAGCTCAAGTAATCCAGCTAATTTAGATACCTCAATGCTGAGCAATAATGTGGCATTTGAATATCTTGCATCCCTCTTTAAAATTCAGGAGATGGTGGCTGTATCCAAATTGCAGCATTTCCTGGGTACAGAGAGGTCCTATACCAGGCTGGTATCAGGCCATGGAATGGAACGTAGACTACACTGGTGCCAGCTATTTATTTATTTACTTGCAAACTTATATCACACAAACAAAAAACAAAAGGGTACATGAGCACTTTAAATGAGAGCAGTTACTATTCCATATAAGCAGTTTACAAGAGAGCAGTTGCGTATATTTGGTATATAAAACCAATAGTTACACCAGGAAAAAGAAATCTCACACATGAACAAGATTCCATAGAACGGTATAATCTGTCCAAAGTAGATATATGAAACCAAACAAGACAAATGGGCTGCTATTATATCTTTCAATTTGGGCACCGAGATTATACATAGATTAGGTACAAGGTTGCAGAAAGTTAGTGTTCTAGATGTTATCAGAGGGATCAAGGCATCGCATGGCATGATGGGCGTTGTTCCAACCCAGGTGGAAGAAGGGACACAGTCCCTGTTTATCATGCAGGGCTTGTCTGTAGTGTTCAACCCTGTGCCACCCTCTCCCATTTTATCATCTATTCCTTCTGTTGCAGGAACGACACCCAAATGGTTTAGGTGCTCTTGACCTTGAAAAGGTGCAGCTCGGGAAATGTGGGCAATTTCCTTCATCCCCTTTTGGGTGAATCATTTGGTTCACCAGGGAGAGCCCCCATTAGCTCACCTATTTAATGTTTATCTCATACCCAAATGGACCACCTCCCATCACAGGACATGCATGGGTCAAGAAGTTTTTAATTGTCACTGGTTGGATAACTGTAGTGTACTGTAGTAGTGCGCTCATTGCTATGTTAGTATAGGCTTATTAGAAGTTTAAACGCTATTTTACCTTTTTGCTGCTTTTGCACACAACACTACTTGTAACTGTTGTTGTAAGTTAGGCTGCGTGAAATTCTTCACATGATAATGACTTGTTTTCAACATCCCTAGACTTACATATCGACCTTAGTCTGTACAGGGAGTACCAAAGCCTCCAAGGTTATCATAATGTTAGGTGTTGTTTGGGCTGATTGGCTCATGCTCTAGACATAACTTGCATGCAGCTGCAGCTAGCTGAAATTCCGGCTCCTTTAATATTGCACTGCATGCAGGATTCAGAGAGAGAGAGAAAACTTTTTGAAGATCCTGATGTGATTCATCTCTACTGATCTTGAAGGTATGGGGTTCCCCATTCACGCCTAAGAGACCTTCTAATATTATATAAAACATAGCTCCTAGCTAGGGAGGTTTGCGTACAAGGCACTATAGGACCTGTTTCCACGATCATTATAGTAGGATTTCTCCCTTTGAGTTTTATGGAATTGTAACAATGCTGATTGTATTATTTTTAATTATATGCCTGCTTAGGTTAGCAAAAATACTGCATGTTAGAGCATGTTGTTAAAATAAACATTTTAAACTTTGTGTCTCTTTTTACCCATGTTGTGGACTGGTATGAGAATATAACGATTGGGTGTTCTTGATTCCCACCATTCCTGAGTGTATCCTAAATTGCATGTTCTGGGCTGTCTAATCATTGGTACCTTTGCTATAGGACGAAGAGCTAATGAGACACTGATGCTAGTCGGTTAGGGGTTTCTAGGTACCGAGGTGAGTTTTTTGTCCACCACAATTCACTGAGGTCCTGGGTCTCTATGCACAGTTCTGTGTATAAGCATAATCCCTGCAACAGTACCCAACACTAAATGGCCAACAACTGAGGTGGCCCCATGGAACCTTAGCATGTCCTTCACTTGCCTTCAGTGAGACACCAACGCACTCACCTGTTTGGTTGCCTAAAGATGTTTACAGACAAGGTCCAAAATGCAGAGTTCTATTGGGATGTGAATCCATGATAGATTCTCAGATGAAGGTGGGGTCAAGAGTGATTGCTTCAAAATCCATCAACACACGCACATAGTTTCATTCTTACGGAAAAACCATCATCAGCTTGATTATGTTAATCCCCTGTATCTCAGCCTCCCTCAGTATCATCTTCAGCGGACATCTGTGCTGCATAATCAGGGATCTAGTCTTTGGCACATGCTCCCACCTGCCATCTGCTCAGGAGTAAATACCACTTGTTCTTCAACTAGAAACAAACTCTTAGCATTCCCACCTATTATGTGGTTTTGCTTTTCAGCAAAGTAACACAGTGTGGGAAATTGGTTTGCAATATTGAGAATCCAAACTCTCATTTGTTAGACACTTAAAGAAAGCTAGGCAGACAGTCACAGGGACAGAAAGACCTAGGGAGAAATACAGTGATAAATAGAAATATAAACAATGTACAGATACTGCACATAAACTCGGAATTGGATCTATTAATTGGCAACAAACCAAGCAAGCACCGAAGTTAAAAAGTTACAGGAATGTACAACTAGAAGAATCTGTTTTGTAGTTTGCATTAGGTTATTCATTTAAAAATAGTTCGCTTCAGTAGAGTGAGGTTCTAACAGTTTGCATTGTGTTCCTTGTTATAGGGTTGAAGGTGGATCTACCCGCCCCTGGATCATGATGCTTTCACATTATGGGCATTTCGTCGAGTCCGTGAGAATCCTGCTCAGTGGCGAGAAGGGGATGCAGGTGGCGTCCATCATTGAGCACCTGGCTCATTTAAGGCGTTCTAAGCTTCGGAGTCTGGCTCTGGTTGGAGAAGACGACCCTGGTTCCTACTTAGAAGTATTTCAGGAGAGTCTACAAATCTTGTTTGAGGTCAGTCCTGCCACCTCTGTTGGGTTCACCGAGGTGGATTTCAGGCAACTGTCCGGGAGGCTGGAAGACAAAGTGCTCATTTCATTGGCGATGAACAACCCCAGTTTGGAAAAACTGCAAATAGCCAACAAACAGCCATCTATCCACCTGCACCCTAGGTCTCTCCACAAGATCCTAAACTCATGTAGGAGACTTTCCCACCTTTCGGTGTGGAGCTCCTCCCTGTCTGAGGACGTTGTTCGAGCCTTCCTGCAGGAGCGTAGGGCACCCCTCCAACTTCTGGAAATTCACTATGGGGGGTCAACTACAGGGTTCATCTCCAACCATCTCTGGAATAAGCTGCAAGAGAAGTTCCCAAATCTGGTGGTGCGACTCTGCTTCACCGTGGACGTGGATGGCAATAGCATACTGGATATCCTGCAATCGGATGCCCCTGTTGTTTCATTGGACATATGTTCAAGTTCTGGGCTGGACCTGGTCTTCAGTCATGTGGCTCAGTACTACCATCGCACTATAAAAAGTGTAAATATTCATGGCTTGGAGACCCCTGAAACTGCCAGGGCCGCCTTGATACTCCAGAAGAGCTGTGGTCAGCTGCGACAAATCACATACCACACTACCACATGAGTCGTCTCTCAAATCAACAGCTGCTGATACAATTCCCTCGTTGAATGGGCGCGTCACTGTCTCATACAGTATTGACCACTGCGCAGACATGAAATTGTTGCTCACTGGTGTATATTTAATTACCAGCGGCAAGGGTGATCATAACTTCGTAAAGCAAAGATTGTGAGGTTCAACAGTTCATCACCATCATCATGACATTAATAACACATCCACTAATCAGAGGTCTCTGGGCGTGGGTCACCGTGTAATCTGGAAAAAGAAGGACTGAAGGGATTATTTAAAGTTAAATGAAGCAATATTCCGAACTGGAGTAACCATGTGCTTTACAAACTGCTAAAGAATAATAATATATGTCCGCCATCTTTCGGGCTGACTTTCAGAAAAGGTGACCCTGCACTGAAAAAGCTCTGCTACCTTTGCTTGTAAGTTTTATCCGAGGCAAGATCAGCAGCCTGTGAGACAGACGTCTAAGTCTAAATTCTAGGGCCTTCTTTGAATCCTGATGGTTGGGTTTAGAGCTGATGAAAAAGATCACTGTAGAGTGACTTCTTACCCAAGCTCAGCGAGCGGACACAGCCGCAAGTGCCCCTAACCACTGCTGTAGAAAATTAGTTTACTCAAGTAGACATGGTGCCACTGAAGAAATGTTTGCATTTATGACAAAAGCTGGGGTGTCCTTCGCGGGACTTGAGGTTTGAGACAATTTCTTAATCTTACTAAACACAGAAGAAGCCAGTTAATTTGACTGAATCTCAGTGAGCCCCCATTGGGGTCAGATATGTTCTACATTATGCTGCTACATTATATTTTGTATTGTCTGATTTTGAAGCCTAAGTGTTAGGTTCTGTCCTGGTATGTCTTTGCAGTACAGAAGCAAATTTCTCTTCAAATGACCCTCATCAAAACTAAGAATTATAGACCATAATTTTATGTTTGTATTCTGGCTTTTGATGTGTGTACATGGTATGATTTGGGACCAAGGGAAGAGATTTGGACATTGTATCCTATTACTTTTGCATCTTAAATGTAAGCCTGCCATAAGCATTACCCCTTGTCCAATTTATTTCACTGCATCAATCAATTAACAATATATAATCCCTAATATGGATGTAAGGTACGATTACATATTCACCAGATTACTATAAATGGCAGATTAACATTTCTGAGGAGAAAATATCTAAAATCATTAATCCAGGTAGAAATTCCAGTCCAACAGTGACAAACTCGAGTTTGCAGTTGTTGGTTTTCAGTTAAAATTTGATTCCAAAATAATCTTGGGTCTGGTTCTTGGTGTCAATTGCTTCCAGTTGAAGTTGTTTTTTAATTGTTGTTCTGTTGACCACATGCGGTCCAGTGTCTAAGTACCTTTACCCATCAACTGGATCCAGTAGAAACCACTTGAACATGCTGGACCTTTTTTAAATGGGTCTTTGATTTAAATTCAAACTAAAGAAAAGTTGTATTTTACCAACGTGTACAAAATAAAATAAAAGACTTAAGTGATTGATTTACGGAGAGAGATAGAATGGGATACTAACAAGCACAGAAATGAGTGATGCATTTTTTTGGCTTTTACGCGTGTACACAAAAAATATCAAATAGTGTCCACAGGATATCCAACTATTGGTGCAAAACAAAGTCCAACACATCTCCGAGTTGATCCTAATGAGAGGACCCTTGGTCTGGCCTCCACATGGAAGACCAGGAGAGGCGACCTATAAGAGACGTCATCCTTAGGGTGAATCATCCTTGTTCTCTCTTTCAAGATTTAATTTCTCTTCCATGAGAAACCACACTAGCACATTCTTTAAGATAGTAATTGCATATTGCAAGTGAATTTGTTGGAACAGTTTACTTAAATGTTCAATAAATATTTGTATTTTAATACATATATAACATTTTGTGTCTGCGATGGTCATTTCAATATGGTAAAGTGGATATTATGGTCATCAAGTCCTAAGGTTTTGTCGCTTAACCCTAGAAGCGATCGCTGATCGGAAGGTAAATGAATGTGTCTGAATAACATATTTTGGGCAAGTGCACTAACAAACACACATTTATTACTACAGTCCTACGGCCAATTCTGTGTTATTGGCACAGTCCTCCATAACTGCCATGGGAAACAAATCTTGCTAGCTCATAGAATGCATTTTACAACGTGTTTGCAGAGGAAAACACCTATACTAATAGCTGTAAATATTGTCGAGTGCCATTTTCTCTCAATGCATGGATTTAACACATTGTATCTGGCTACAGATACTTTTGTTCATAACTACTGAACATGTCAAAATAGCACAGTATAAACCAAACATGCATATGCTGAACATAACATGTTATTTATCAAGATTGTTGAGGAAGCAGAGGAGCATCATCTTGGGAGTCAGGGCCCAACTCCACACTTAAAAATGGTCCTTAATTGCACATTACACGCTGTACATCTGTGTGCGTGTATATAGTTATATATATATGGAGGAAGATAGTACTTCACTAGCAAGATCATCAGTACTAGTTGGACTGCCTCTGCTGCTAAAAGTGGGTCCACAACTACTACTGACATTATTATGAGCATTAATGGAATGCACCCTGTCGATTGTGCCTGGCTAATGGATGAGCATACGTTGCACTGCTGACTTGCTGTGCTCCGGGATATGCAATGGAGTATTATGATCCCATTTTAGTGTCCAATGTCAGGCTGAAAGAGCATCACAATTTAACCTTGCCAATAACAGAGGAAATTAAAGAAGGGTGTAACGCAATATAATCAATGATACTAAATGTATTTGCGGTGAAATTATCATTGTAGAAGTACAAGATATTATACATCCTCTGCTTGTTAACAACAAAGCTTGAATATTGTATCAGGTCAGGAGAAGCGGGTAACCTGGCAATCCAACGAAATTGCCACCCAAATAAGAGGGGTCCCCTTTGTGTCTTTCAGAGATAGATGGAGAAGCAGGAACCATGAAAGAGGCAGATCCATCTAGAGGGGGCTCCTTCATAACCCAGGTTTCTTTCAATAAAAGGATATCAAAGACCCTGATTGCAGTGAGCCAGTTGTTATTACTTACTGTAGTAGAAAGCCATGGATTATTACTCGAAAACATGCTTAGATCATCTTTTGTAACAAAAAGTCCCTCCAAGGAACAGTTGGAGGGTAAGGAAAAAATAAATCTGAAGTCCTAAATTGGTCATGTAAACAAGATTTGCCAGTCAGTCGTTATTGTCTAAAGATTCAAATGGTACACAATGATTACATGTGGGCACTGAATATCTTTGTCCAGGACACATGAATATTAAGGGCTTAGAATGGTGTCCAGTAGTTATAGGAAGGTACAGAGAAGGAGAAATTCAAGAGAGACAGCCTTAGTGTGACTACAGGATTCCGTTCTTAATAATGTAATAAAACATGGCTAAGAAGGTGTAAACATTTAAAATAGATCACTATGCGTGGCCATTACCTTTCTTGACAAAAGGGCAGCCTATCCATGAAACATGCCGGACCATAAGTATTTCATCAAAAAGGGATGGTGGACACCCAATTGGTTTGTGTTGCCAATGTACTGTCTCATTCTATTATGCGTGACATATTTCATGTTCTATTTTGCCAATGGAAGGATCCTTAATAAATATAATTACATAAGGAATGTCTTTTGGGAGTAGGTGAAGGATAATATAGTCAGGCTTGGGGTTCTTGATCAACTTTTAATGTAAGCATTTACATTGTGGGTGCTACAGGTATTTGTCACACTGGTATCAGGCTGCAGTGGCAGTTTGGCAGCCATCGGGGGGAAGGAGGAGAGTGAGCAGCCATGTTGATAAGTACGGAGGGGGGACAATAGTTGCTGACGAGATTAGAGATGCATAAGAAGATTGTCCCTTTGTTAGGTAACTTAACGCTTAAATTAGGGGACAACGATGGAGCAATAAATTACCCACAGGAATCTTGGCCGACCATAAAAAGTTTACATTCGCAGAAACTTTTGACTCAGTGGCCAGGAGTCTAGTATTACATTGCGAGGAACAGGGATCAACCATGCCATTAACTTATTAAAATAAAATCCACAACAGATTGCAACAAATGACCATTGTCTGGATCAGAATTGCATTTTGGTGCAAGGAATGGTGGGGTTGTGTCCTCACCAGGGGCCGAACCATCTAGAACATCAACATCATGGATCTCTGCTTCGACAAAGAGTAGTTTGCACAAATGGGTCAATCACTGAAGTGGCATTTGAAGAAGTAAGAAAAAATAAAAACCAAGCCCAGCCAGTGTGTGGCCCAGATGGACCCAGTCTTAGGCTCCTCCTTCTCACGCACCCACACAGCATTATGGTAGCAGTAGTCTTTAGCACAACGCATCTCTAAGTGCACCACGCTTGCCAGTTATGCTTTGAATCATTGGAACTAAGGTTATTAAAACGTTAGAGAGCCTATACTAATTATCATAACATGTGCTCCTTTGCTAATGGAGATGGTATTTGTTAGGCTCTGCACATGCCTGAAGCGCGTCTAGGTGTTAATGAGGACTGGAAGAGACAGCCCCATCGGTGAACACGCATCCAGGTTCTCAATGTCTTACGAAACGTAGAGTTTGTTGTTTGTGGTGCAAATGAGTTTAGGAAGAGCACCACAGATGATCCACCAGGACCTCAGTGGCACTACCACCCATGGATGGAAGAGCAAGCAGCAAAAACAAAACAACATGTCTAAGAGGGACTTTGTCAGCCAAAAAGGAAGGATTCTGTGAATGTTATGAGCAAATATTGTTAATCAGTTCTAACAAGAAGTCCACGCGGAGATCAGAAGCAGGAGAAATGTGCTTTCTCCGATCACGATTGATAAACAGCCATGAAGCCACATGCCGAACCAATCGCAGGTTCTACATCACAACCTTAAACAGTTCTAGGTATAGTGCATTGCTATGTTAGAAGCGGTGGAAATATAACCTTCTGAATTGAGCCTACACTAGAACCATTCCCACCTCAGCCTTGTAATCTGGATCCCTTAAGTTCCAGCAAGCCTCCTTGGATCAGGAGCCCTAGTGACACGAAGAGTCCCATGCGGTGGTGCAGCAGAGCTGTAGTGGGACTAGAGCTGTGTAACTTCCTACCCTTGGAGATTAGCCACCTGTTCGACAGCTCAAAAGGTACCTAAAAACCTCACCCTGTATTGCAGATGTTCAGATCTAGCGGTTTTTCCCGGCACCATTAGAAGTCCCAACACCAAGATCCCGCTTGTGAATGTACATTTGCTGAATAAATATATACCATTGATAAGTCACTTTGGTGAAGACAGTTCTGGATTGGAAACTACAATCAGCCCGGGCAAAAATGTTCAAGCCAGATGCTCATTGCTGGAGCTCATAACTAGAAGGGGGCTTTTATGGTTCGATCATGGCAGCCCACCCGGCTATGAAAGCAGCCCACAGAGATTGCTGGAGTGCCTGACTGGCCAGCGGAAACTAGTTGAAAATAAAGAAATGAAGAATTTTCCACACAATGTACAGTTTGAAATAGACATTAAAGACAGCTGTAAGGTAGGGCAGTTGTGTAGATCATGTCAAATTTCACTTACAGATTATTCACATTTTGTTGCAGTCTGGGGCTGACATTGTCCCTGACATGCACAGTGTACCCACGGAAGGTCAACAGAATCTAGGCCTTGCTGTTACTATACTTTAGTCGTTTATAAGACAGCCAATAAATACTGCCGACAGCTAGCTGTGGAAGAACAATTCTGTAGCTACATTCATTAAACTGCCATTTCGGGAAATAGCCCTTAAATAGGAGCTTAACTACCCCAAATATACTCTCTCTGTACTCCTGGGTTGACCTCCCTTCTGACTTTCACAGTATGGGTTTGGTTGGCAGTCACCCAGGGGGACGTATGCCCCCCGAGAAGATTGGGAGAGTAGTGCACTATAGGAAGAAGTTCAGTTCTAGTAGAATGTAGATAGTTTCAGGGTTAGGTTATGGAGAAAGGGGGCTTTAGGGGTGGGGGTAGGATAACTTATAGGTGACTTTTTTGTATAGTGAGGCTTTAGTTTTATAATGCAGAAAGCTTAGGAAAATGTGTGATGTGCACGTTTCAATAAAAGAGGCCTTTTTCACACAAACGCCGGTGTCAATGGTCTAAGCTGTGCCCCTCTCACCCAAATTCAGAAGGAAGGTGTGAGAAAGTGGCTCTATATATACACTGGACAATAATGAAGTACAGTGTGTATAGAGTCCACAAACCCCAAAGGTATAACAGAGGTTAAAGTCAGGACTGACTGTACTCTCAAAAGTGGTAGCTTGGTCGAGCAATAAGGCAGTACCAGAGGGCAGTGCAAAGCATTTGTTGTACACACTCCGTCAGCAAAGGATCTCATACACTCAAAGACTGAACTCCAGGCCAATGGTTGTTATATCCAAAGATATAGTTGTTTTATTTTTAGAACCAACAGGCATAAAAATATACTTTGCTAAATATGAGAACTCTCATGTGATTACTTTGTAAGGAAGCAATGAAGTTGATGAACACAATAGGTACAGGAGTTGCTGAAGGCAACTCAAATCTAGACACTTTAGCATTGAGCTCAATGAATTGTTACCATAAAAGTACAGTGGATTACAGTACAGATTACTTTAGTAGTTCCAGGACTAGATCCTAGATTCAGTCCTGGGGTCTAAGCTGAAACTAAGTTAGCAAAAACGTTTTAGTTACTGTGGTGAATTTTCATGAATATAAAGCGGTTTTAAAAGTTCACACTTAGAAACTTTCCAATGAAAATCTGGCAATGTTATTCAAAGGGAGAAAATTTAGGTTGCCTGTAAAGTATGATTGCGTTACTTTTGTAATCTAGTACTGGGCTTCTAGGGCCAGCACTGGGGTCTGAACTTAAAACGGGTAGCTAATTGTGTTTCAGTATTTCGTATGATTTTTAAAGAATATTTCAAGTTTTCAAAAGTAGGCACTTAGAAGAAATTTCATAGAAAAACAGACAATGGGTTCCTAAACACAGATTACTAGTAAACCCGGTAAGGATTACTTTTGCGCTTCAGTACTGGGCTGCAAGGTACAGTTCTGGCGTCTCGCCCGCTTGCAGGGGAGTACTTCGGAATTCGGTTGATTTTATACGAATATTTGCCGTTTTCAAAACTTACCACTTAGAAAATTTTCGAGTCAAAATGGGACAATGTTATCCAATGGCAGGTAAGTGAGTTACCAGTTTCCAGGTGAGTACTTGGCTGGTGAAGTTAAGGTTCCGGGTGTAGACTCAGGGGTTCCCCAGGGTCAGGTAAGTATAGGCGGTTCCGCCCCAGCAGCGCAGGGCCGTGTGCAGAGGTAGGTAGGTCCAATGATATCTAATGAGGGAAAGGGGCCCTTCGGTTGGTGGCTGCTGGCTAGCAGGCCACGCGGCTGTGGGAGCTGAGCTCCTGGTCACTTGCTCAGGGGGACGTTGGGGGGTGGGGGGGGGGGGGAGTAGGATAGGACATAGGTGGCACAGCCAGCGGCACTCGGACGGCTGGGTGCAGGGTGCAATTGAGCCTTCGGGCGCTCAATGTTATCCAAAGGGAAAGGTCAAAAAGGAACAATGGCTACAGGTTCGGGGACGGAGACTCTCCAGGGGCGACCAGCACTTCAAGAGGCAAGTTGGGATCTTGGAGCACAGGTAGGTACCCCAAAGGGAGGCACAGGGGGCTGTAGGGCGCTGGGTACAGGTGTGTCTTTGGGTGTCGGAAAAGCTTACACTCGGCTGGTCGCGGTTGGGGTGGCCCCTGGTTCTGAGTCTGCAGGTGTCGGCTGGTTAGTCGAGTAGGGCCTTTGGGCACTGGACTTCAGGTCCCAGTCGCCAGGGGGACGTCCTCGTGGTCTTGGTTTGGTTGGGCCCGGTCTCAGCGGGTGCAGAGTGGGCCGGTCCGGAGCTTCCTGGTTGGCATCAGGTGGGTTGTTGCAGCAGAGCCTCTGCTGATGGGAGTCCCAGTCTTTAAGAGGGTCAAGGCAGGCAGGTCCTCCGAGTATCCCAAGGTTGCTGTCGGCAGGAGTCACCGGGATTAGGCAGGAGTAGGTTCAAGGATCGACAAGCTGGTAGGGCTGGGGCCAAGTCAGTTGTTATGGTCCTGTTAGCAGCTGCACAGCGGGTCTTCTTCTTGATCTTCTTTTCGTATCGGGATCTGAGGAAGGAAGGTTCAGGGAGCCCCTAAATACTGAATTTAGGGGCGTTACAGGGAAGGCAAGGACAGGGACCATGGGTCCCTGTCCTGACTTGAGTACACCCCCTAGTCCGCTCCTCTCTTGTGGGAGGGGGGCAGGAGCCTAGCTGGGATTGGGCAAGGCTCCCCATCTACAAGATGGCCGGAGCCCGGGGTCGTGCTTCACCTCGTCTCCCCCACCTGAGGGGTGGGGTTGGCACAGGCTGGCACACCCCCCTTCCTGACGTCATTTTTCCCGCCGGTCTTCCCGCCAGAGTGGGGGTTAGAACTGGTGGGGGCCAGTTGCTGGGTACAGCAAATGGTCTGGAGAAGCTCACAGAGGCTTCAGGCTTTTGAAGCTTCCCCCTTCCCATCCTGGGGGGAGGAGACCTAGCACCTCGCCTAGGATGTACATTGTTGCCGACCCAGGAGAGCGGGGGACTCTCCACCCAGGGGTCCAGCAACATGTCTGCTGTGTGGCAGCCTCTGCAGCCACTCAGCCCAGACCTGGATTGTAGGTTAGGATTTCAGAGGGCATCTCCAAGAAGCCCTCTGGTGCATTTTACATTAAATCCCACACTGGCATCAGTGCTGGTTTAATGTGCTGAGAAGTTTGGTACCAAACTTGTCAGTCTTCAGTGTAGCCGTTATGGTGCTGTGGAGTTCGTAATGACAATCTCCCATCACCATATACTCTTAATGGCATCACTGCACTTACAGCGCCCAGGAATGGCCCTGGGTACTGTAGGGGCACAGGGGTCGGGCACAGGGGTCATGCACTTGTGCCCACACCTCTGGCATAGGGCACCCAGCTACCCAGCTACCCAGCTGGAGGGGTGACTGAAGTATGCTAGGGCAGTGGGTTCTGTGGGCATGGCACACAGGGATGTGTGCCATGTCGACTCTTTGTTTAGTTCTGTACTTAGGCACTCAGCCTGCAAAGGCAGTGTGTGGGTTTCGGGGTACAGGGCCCCTGAGGGTGGCACAATACGTGCTGCAGCCCTTAGGGGTCTTCTCTGGTCACCATGCACTGGGTACCATTTACTAGGGGTTGACAGGTGGCCAGGGATGCCTATTGGGTTTTTAGTGTCAGCCCAGTTTTAAGGAAGGAACACAGGCCCTGGATACCTGGTTGGCAGAAACCCAGGGCACACTCAGTCAAAGCCCATCAGCAGTTCAGAAAAAAGTGGGGGCATACCAAGGCAAGAAAGATGGCACTTTCTCACAGAAGGGAATGCTGACACATAACCAATGATGCACTTGACGCCACCCGCTGAAAAAACCCAGGCCACATCTTTCAGTTCAAAAGTAGATGCCACTTATTCAGGAAAGGTTGGAAAACATAGTGATCAGCCTTTCCATTAGCAATAATTACCACTGCCTGCCCTCCCACCTTCTCCGGAAGAGAACAAGCCATACCACCTGTGGTACTACAGATTACTACATGCCTATATCTTCCAGACCCATCACTTACTATGGGAACAACAAGCGGGCAAAAATATGGAAAACATCTAGAAACTGGCACTGAGATATAGCAGATATATTAGTTATCTGTAGAGGAGGGCGGGGCGCTGAGAGGTCGAGCGAGTCTCGAAATCTGGCTCAGCTCGAGGTCCCCTTAGACCCTCAAGCTCCAAACGAGCAGAGCTTGCATGTGCCGTCTGCCAGCCACCCACGATTCGTCCTCACAAACAAAGAATAAAGTGACCTCTGAGGAAATAAGCTACCCAACTTGCAGCGGATTTTCACATTGCACGAAACCTGGGATCAATACTGGCTTCAACGCTTAAACAAATTGGGTGATCCTAAGCAAATATTTTATTTCACTGTTATGTTATGTTATATTGAACTTATGAAGCGCACAGCTACTCAAAGTGTCCTGGCGCTAGCTCCTGAAAGAAAGGAATGTCTGTTTATCTGATTAAAACAGCAAAGTCTTGAGTGCCCCTTTTTCTTCATTATCTTTCATTATCACATATAATAGCACATTCAAATATGTGAGATCAGGATGTGGGCTATACAAAAATCTCTTGCGTATGGTTTAGTAAACTATAATGTAACTTCATATACATTAAGATTCTATGCCACATATAGGATACACATGACATCTGACTTCCCACTTAGTCCACTAGTGGTATTGTCATCATAGGGGTATCAATGATTCTAACTTCATGTTTAAAAACACTCTTAATAAATTACTCTCAATACAGTGATATCTTCTGATTTATGAAGGCGAAAAACTTCCACATAGTAAAAAAAAATAATAATACTTTTTTTATATTTTGAAGAGACTTTATCCTAGATTTACATGATTTGTGTTGCATGATCTACATGCTAAATATTTACAGGGCTCAGCTAGTGCACGAGCTCTGAGAGCCCATACAGACAATTGGCTTTGCTCTCCTTTAATTTGTTGGCTCGCCCATCTATAGTTACTGTCTCCTGCCAAGTACTGCATAGACAAGTGCAGTCAAGTAGCCACAACTCAATATTCTTGAATGTACATAACTAAATATTACTAAAGAACGATCTAATTTAGGGAATACATAGGTGATCTCCAAGTATTGAGATATTCTCATTGAAAATTGTATGTATTTCACAAATTGTTGAATAATCATTTACTTATAGCCTTTTTCCACTTGGACAAAACAATCAAGACTTGGTTTTTACAATTATTGAAATGTGACAAAAACGGTAAGATCTAGGTGTGCCACTCAACTTCCTTAGATGAAAGCAATTTTGATGTCTCAACAAAGAACCTTTACTTTTCCCCAGATATTAAAAAATAACAATTAACAAAGATTTTAAAACAAAGTTTATTTACACTATACAAACAAAGTGGACACAGTTTAAAATGCTGCAGGTTACGCAGACCCCAATAACAAAATGTCATATTACTCAAAGTGCAGTAACAGAAAGAAGACATTATAAGAGAGGTAGCTGTCCAACTTTGATCCATGTGGGCCAGATCCATTTCAGATTTCAGAAGATCTACATGGACTAACTTTCCATGAAATGAATCAAAGAAGAGAATTGTGTACTTATTCAATGGTTACCTTGAGAAAGAGGAATGGATCTTGACAAATAGACACAAGATAGACATCACAGTATTAGATGAAGACAAACATTTTATCAGCATAACCCTTCCTAGGCAGACAAGGTATCGCATCAAACATTTATCAGCATAACGCTTCCTAGGCAATCAAGGTATCGCATCAAACATTTATAATAGAGCATTTGCTGAGGAGCGGACCATGTTAGTTGACAAAAAGAGAACCCAAGACCCATGACAAACAAACAGAATTGACTGCATTTTATGACCCTCTGCAATCACGTTCATACCGTACACCAATATGGCAATAACTTATACAAACGTAATCACTTTATTCACAGTTCTTAACATAGCTGCTTAATGAATATGCATTTAAAACCAGTTACACCATTCAGAAAATTAGGAAGTTTCTCTTTTCAGCAAATGTATTAACTTGACTATTCCGCAACATTTGTTTTGGTAGTCATGGCACTTCCTTAGGCTGTTCTCAACTTTGTGAGCTGCCTCATAACATCAAAACAGGGAAGAAATATGGTCTAGTGTGACAGCAAATATATTTAGTAAAGGATTATATGTTCTTCTTTTCAAGTAAGGAATGTGCTTACAAAAGAACTAAACATAGGATCAATGCAAAAGGATATCGATTTGTAAACCTTTCTGAAATTAAATCATTAATGGTAATGAAAAATGTTTTGTGTTTTTGAAAACATTTAGCAAATTCAGTCATGTGATATTGCAGTTACTAAAACATCCCTGTACACCACACTCCAATGATGATAAAGGGTGCCTTAAAGACTAAAGCGGGCAAGTCGCAATGGTGGAACCATTGTCTAATTTGGTGCCAGCTCAACTCTGCCCCATTTAGATTAAAATAAATGCACCGCTCATATGAAATACCTTTTCATTGTAAAAGCCACTGGTAATGTGGTGAAAATGCCAGCACAAAAAGAACAGGAGGGAGAGTTAAATATCATTCGGTCATGAACGGGAAGCAGAAACTGGGAAAACATAGTAAAGTTCAGAGGACTTGGGCGACTCTCACAAGAAAAAGAGAGAGATGTCTATCGCACAAAGTACAGCCGCTGGTACATGCTGCCCAAAGACAGGTGCAGCGGGCTTGTACAAGATGGAAGCAGTTACCTACTCTTACATTAGCCCATGTTATGTGGGCTACAAATGTATCATTTGTATACATTTCTGTTGAACCTAAATGTATCCCTTAAATGAGGAGCCAGAATGTGCTAAACCCCAAGAAACATGTAAGAAGGAAAAGCTTAACATGTAGAACTGTATTGATTCCAGTTCAATCGAGTATGCAAAGAAAATAAAGAAGGTGCTTTATGAGACAGCACAGTGCAAGTGACCACTGAAAAGATGTGAATGTGCACGACAGAACAGTATAAGTCTAATATAATAAAGGCTGTGCAAAACAGCACTCACAGAGAGCAGACCCCAGTATCAGTCCAGGCTCCAAAATGATATACAATTAATGTTCAACTGATATACTAAACATGACGATGTTTCAACCCCAGGTCATGATTAATTATAGGGTCTTTATCACTACAACAAAGCAATGGGTGCATCCTCAATGCATGGCAACTACTAACTGGTAATTATTCAGGATGAATAATCGGGTAAGAAGAAAATTTGCTATTTCTTCAAAAGATCATTAGCAAAACTCAAAACAACGCACATTTGAGTTTTGCTATGGATCCTTTAATGAAATAAAAATGTTTCTTTGCTCCGGATTTGTCTGAAGTTCATCCTCAATAATTGCAAGCTAATAGTTATCATGTATTGAAAATGCTGCCACCAACTTGTTTTCCTGATGAAGACACTATTATTAATCTTTATCAGGGGTTGAAACATCAATGTGTTTACTATATTGGCTGAACATTGATGGGAAATAATTTTGCAGCCTGAACTGATGCCAGTATTGTCTTTTACGTTTATTGTTCTGCCACACACTTTCACATCTTCTCTCTAGCCACCTGCACTGTGCCATTACATGGAGCACTTACTTACTTGTCTTTGTGTCTTTAGTGGAATGGCAATCCACACAAGTTCTACTTGTTTAAAATAAACCTTTTCTTCTTACATGTTTCTCGGGGTTTAGCTTGTCTTTGATCCACATTAAATGGATAATTGGTTTGCTGGGAGTGAATGCAAGGGAACCATTGCTGTCGTCTAGTACTACATTACACCACAAGTAAAAAGCACAATAATGTATTTCTCAATTAGAGTAAATGACCATATAAAAATGAAATTACTTTAAAACGAGGAGTTCTTATTAATCGAACGTGCTCGAGTTAATCGTAAAACGGGGGAAAAGTAGTAATTTATAAAATGTAGTTTAACTGAGGTGCTTTTAACATGTACAACTTAGTCCTAACCGTGGTGGCAGTCTTCACTCACTCACTTATTTTAAAGACTCATGTTCAGGAGGTTTCATTTTTATTCCACAACTTCATCATATGTTTTATTTTACTTGAATACTATGTGTAATTTAGCTGTACTGTTCCTTTGCATAAAAAAGGTATTTAAAAAGTCTCAGAAAGTATTTCAAGTGCTGTACATGGCGACAGGGACCATTTGGAAACGACAAAGCATTTTATAAGACAATGACTTAGGAATGTTAATTCTGAACACACTTTGCATCTCTAACTACAAATACATTGCTTTTAGAAATGAAAAAAACACCTTCCTTCACCTCATGAAAGACTTTGTTATATAAAAAGATTGAAAGTAAAAAGAGGAGCAACGAGTGTCACTTGCCATGAATTCCAAAAGCAACTATCAGTGGAGCAAGTAAATGTCCTCTCTATCCAATAAACAGGGTGATGTAATTTAACTTTGCTCACAATCTCTTTTGAAAGGTTTTGGTAGCAGTTTATATTTGATAATTTCAGCCTAGGTAACACTAGTTGTTTGCACTTGCACGAACTCAAACCTGTAAAATAAATGGCCTAGAAACCCTTGGAACGCCCAATTCGAATGCTGGTCAAAAAGCTGCATTCTTTTCAGAGAAGGGTAGTTTTTTTAAATTGAATTTTAGTGTATTTTACTTGTTTTGTGTTTTTGTTTAAAATGTATTGACTACCTGTGCCACAATATAAATCAATGTTCAACTGGTCATTCAAATTCAATTTTTTTTTATAGCCAGGTCTGCCTTTGAGAACTTCATTTTGTTGAAAGGGTGGACTCAAGATTTGATCAGAACAGAATTATATAAAAACATAAAAAAGACAATATTATACAATATTTCACACGAGGTATACAGCACCACTTACACTCAATGAGCAATAATTTATGATATATGTACACTGAAACAGCTCAGGCAACATTGAGAAAGCAAACTTTGATCAGAAAGAAAAATACATGCATGTGCCCGCACACACAAAATCACTTTAAAGCATGCCACTACTTTTCTTCCAGTACCCATATCTATTAAATGGAGAGTAAAGGTAGGGTACACTAGGGCGCCAGATTTTGTAACAGTTTTCACCTCTTAGCATTATACTTTAAATGTTAACTACTGTCGGAGAGTACTACTAAGGTGGGTACAAAGAGGTACCAGCATGCATAGGGTTTTGTCGTCAATCTGGGCTCCAGTATCACGGTTTTACACTGTCTGCGAAGAAAGATCCCAGACATTGAGATTGTGCATTGCAAGCAAAAGTTGCAAAAAGGGGAAGAGGAGTAAGGGTGTTATCGATTAATCGGCTGTTCAATTGCCTTGGATTAGAGCAGAATACAACACTAAGGGCGTCTTTGTGCCTCTGTTAATCCAATCTTAAGTGTGATCATTACAGGTTCTGATTACGACTATCAACAAACTGTTGGTAGAAAAATGCTGGATGGATCACATCACCTGGGTGACTTGTCCAGACATCATAAACGCTTTTGTTGGGCGGCATCGACTGCAGCATGTTGTCCAAGTTGACTGAAAGTTGTTGCGGATGGTTCTGCTGCAAAGGGGTGGATGGTGAAGACGTCAAACTCCAGCAGGCAGGGCTGATGCACGGTACTGGCCTGTAGCTGTAGTAAGGCAAGGTTGGAAATGGAATACTAAGAGGCATGTTAGTAGGTGCCACAACATTAGGGGGCACACACTTGGTGTATGATGTGGGCAGCTCCCATGGCTGCTGTTGGCCTTTATGAAGAGAGTCAATTTGTGGAACAGCCTTGGCATCTTCAGAATCCGATCTAGACCCACTGTCGCAATCGGACTCATCGCTGGTCTCTTGCACTCTGGAGCGTTTCTTGGGTCTCCTGCACACCTTGGTTTGCATTTGCTGACTCATGCAATCCTTCTCGTCATCCGATATCGAGCTGAGGGAGATGGCAGACATGCTTGAGGCAGAAGAGAATGTCCTTCGATTATTTGGTGTACTAAAGGAAAAGCCTGGACTGGAGAGTGGTGGCAATGGATTTGATGGTGGTCTGTAAGACATGGTTTGGAATTCGTTGGAGTTCAATACATGACTGTTTCTGGGAAGACTATTCAATGGAAGACCATACTGAGTGGGTACATGAGAATATGGCACTATCGGAACATCACTTCCTTTGTTCCTGTATTGTTGAGACTCCTTAGATTGGAATGGCTTCTCCGGCCCTGAATACTTTGCATTAAAGCTCATCTCAGGCAAGTGATTAAGTAGAGACTCAATCATGAAGGGATTATTGAATTTAGCCACGTTAGTGTTCAGGTGGAAATCATTCTGCTGGAACCTTGATGTACCCAATGGAATTTGGCGTTCTTGGTTGTGGGGTGGGTCATCTCCGCAGCCATATTTCCAGCCGTTGAGGATGTAAGGTGCTAGGTCGCGGGCAAACACAGCAGCATCCTTCCGGGAAGCAGCTGTGTTCTGCAGCTTTAGCAACTCTAAGGGGATGCGGCTCACATCCACCGTCCAGAAGTTTCCTTTGGACTGTGGCTTGCCGGGATCCTTCAGCACCTATAAACATAACAAGGCATTATTGGGGGTTACGGAAATGCAACATGGTCTAGAACAGTGATAATAATGCAACTACATTCTGGGGTGATAGGTGGCCTCTTTTTTGCCTCTTCCACTGATGTTCTGGAATTGTAATCTAGGAGCCATCCACAAGCCTACATTATTCACACAAAGACCCCCTCTAATAATTAGCAGCACACCTTCTTCAAAGAACCACCTCTTGACAGTGAAGCATCTCCCAACCATTCAGTACAGTGGCCCATGCTCAGAGCCTATGGTGAACTTCTGAAGCTCATGCCCGAAGGCCCTGGTAGAAGGATGGCAGGGTTTGCAGCCATACCTGCCGACCACCGTTTGAGGCTTGTCGAGTGAGTTAGATGGAATGGCAGAGGATGGAATAAATAAGAGCTCATGTGTCAAGGGGCATGCCTCTGAGACAGAAGGCATGATACAATCTAAGCGGGATGGCGGGGCATACATAGCTGTGATGAACAAATAGGAGTTGGAAAGAGGAGGGGACAAATGTACATACACAGGGTTGGGCAGTTAGTGAAGTTTAGACCCATTGTAGAGTGTGTGTTATGGATGAACATGATAAAGAGCGTCATAAAGTGTTCATGGAATCTGAATGACATTCATATCCAGAATTCTCCAAAGTTCTTTTCTAGACAGTCACATGCACACTGTATGATGTAGGGGTTCCTAACTTATAACCTATTCTGTTATCGCAAGTTTTGAAATATAATATCTAAAAACTTTTAATGAGATTTTGACTTTTTTGTGATGTTTTGCATGCACATTTTATTCAAGCTTGAGCGTAGGTATTATGCATAGCCCTAGCAAGAGAATGAGAATGCAAAGGTGGAGCTCCACGCAGACCGTGAAGGACTACAGTGAATGGGAGGGTACTGCTCCAGGAAGTCCACGAAGGGCTGCAGAGAATGCAAGGGCAGAGCTCCATGCAGACCGCAAGGGTCTACAAAGAATGCAAGGGGAGAGCTCTGCAAAGACCACGAAGGGCTACAGAGAAAGAGAGGACAGAGCTTCATGGAGATGGCTGGAGCAGGCCAATTTAGGATCCGCCATTACATGCCCACGAAGCGCAACGTTCACGTGTTCTTGATCTGCATATTGATTGTATTGGCTATTAACTTGTAATACACGCACTTAAATTAATTTACAGATTCCTGGTCCTCGTTGTGTGGCCATATGGGCTACACGGATGTTGAACTGTCTTATGGATGCTGACTCCCCTACCCGCTCAGTCAACTAAAAGATTAATTGACTGAGAAAACAATAATCACTATCCTGGGGGCCTGCACTGTGAAGGAGAGCTAGAGGGTTTCTAAGGGATACATTGCACATAATCGAAGGCACAGAAGCTTTGGGACACAATTTTTCCACCGCTGGGAGTATATAGTATAATTTATTTTGTTTTCATTTATTCATCTGTGCTGCTAGACATTGTTATTCATTTGCTAAATACAAGGATAGTGTAGAATAAATATATAAATACGTTATAACCAGCCAGGAGCCTTTTGAACAAGCCACGGTAGGAGCCGGCAGGGTACCACTTTCCTCCAATCATGAAGCCCTAGGGAAAGCCCCAAGAGCATTAGGGCACAGGAGATGCAATCTACCATGTTGTCCAAAGAATCTTTTAAAGGCTTCATAATTCCAGTTCACGCAATGCCCACCACACTGATATAGCTAATCTCAACAATGTGCATTACTTGGACTTAATATGTATAGCAATGTTGGTTTAACAATCACTCTCAAATCATCCTAGTCCACATCTTGGCAAAGATACAGAAATGTAAAGGCCAAGGGCTCACACCCAAACACAATCTCTGTGCTAGAGGAACCTCGCACCCAAGTGGAGCGTGAAGAGTAAAAGAACTAACTGATCACTATAACCAAACACTGATAGAAATAATGGAGGATGTAGCCCCACTTCACCTCAAAAGGCACAAATACAAAATACCACACTCTTTGCATAGCCAACACTTAGATGAAGAAAGGAGGACACTAAGACGAGCTGAGAGATCAAGGAGGCATAATCCCTTGAGGACACACCAGAAACAACTGTGGGGGAGAATAAATAACTACAAACGAATCGAATGCCAGAGCAGCTCTCTTCATATACCAACTAGATAACTCCAAAAATCAGCAGGCGTAACTATTCGAAATTGTCCATCAAAAGGAACCAACAACCCCACCGTGGACATCACTTTACTGAGTCTTGTGATGCATTCTCAACCTTTCATGAAGAGAAAATAATATTTTTTTTTTAAATCTAACAATCACAATCGACATGGAAAAGAAACAGGAGTGGATTCAGAATAATCCTCGCCCCCAAGTAGAAATGTCAACCTTTGAGAAGGCTGATACTCTCAACTAGCTCACGAAATCCAAAAAGGAGTCTACCTGGAGCAAGTCCCCTAAATTAAGATGAGATCAATATCATAATGCCAAATAAATCAACCTTTAATTTCAACAACCTCATCCCCTCTGTGATCATGAAGACTTCTGCGATCATTAAGCACATTAGTCAACTAGTTTTCGCCCTCTGGACGAAGATTGTTAACTCATCACTAACTCAAGGCAACCCCAGGTTGCTTGGAGATTTAGAAGCAACTCCGATCCTCAAAGAGAAAAAACGAAGCATGCCTGAGAGACCTAAACAAGTTTCCTTCAGTCTCAAACATCTTCTCGCGAAACTATTGGAGACATTTCTACACAATCAACTACATCAGCAAATTTAACAAGCCCACTTTCTCAACAAGATTCAGACATGGATACTGCACAGAAACAGTTATCCTGCACATTATGGCGGACGCTCTTAAAATTCTAGACCAAAATTAGCCTTGCCTGCTCATTCCCCTCAACCTTTTTTCGGTGTTCAACACGGTCAATCACAGTACGATCCTAGAGCTACTGGAACACAGAATGGGGCAATCCAGAAACGTTACAAAATGTTTCACCTATTTTCTGAAAAAGCGCTCACAATGAACGGGCTGCTCACTAGCTAACAAATCCAAAGGTGAAGTGTGTAGTCCCTCAAATATTCACCATTGATCCCCCACTCTTCAACCACTATATGGAACTGTTGATGGATGTTCTCAGGTAAGGGAACCTTGTGTATCATGTCTGTGGCAATGACATGCAGCTACACTTAACGAGCATTGGCATAGTCAATAGGTCTCGCCTTTGGGACCTTATAAGTGTTTAGCCATGCAACAGTAATGTTGGTGCACCAAGGATAATGTGCTGCATAACTTAATACTTATAGTGTCCCAAAAGTGAGACCTATTGGCTATGCCAATGCTTGCTCTTTAA
The DNA here is from genome assembly GCF_964263255.1 of Lissotriton vulgaris. Taxonomy (NCBI): domain Eukaryota; kingdom Metazoa; phylum Chordata; class Amphibia; order Caudata; family Salamandridae; genus Lissotriton; species Lissotriton vulgaris. The sequence goes on from NC_141691.1 coordinate 2,018,814,127, forward strand.
AGCAGATCTTGCCCACTTAAATTCCATGGTCTGCTTTAAATAAATGTTGGCATTTAGGGAATGCAAATACACTAACTGCAGGCCCTAGCAAGCTCCCGTCCATAAATTCTAACTAATCACAGGAACTCTTAAAAGGACTCCTGCGTCACAAATACTAAAGAGGCAGGAACATTTGTGAATCTCTGAAAATGGGCATTTTGTGAAGCAACCGATTACTACACCAGTAAAAGGTGAGGTCACAAACCTGTCGATATGTAAAAAGAGCACCTAGGAATCTGTGAGCACTTCATACCTTGGTCCACAGACTCTTCCAGTTAATGGACAGTAACATGTTAGAGTTCAAGGAATTTGGGGAGAAACGAGCAAACATTTGTTTGAGAATCGGTAATTGCAAAAAAATCCGAATTGCAATTTTCAAAAGTGCAAATCCGTATTTACTTCGTACTTTCATTATCAAGGTCGATTTCTTAGGATTCTCTGTTGCAATATACCAATTCTAGTTTTGCAATTCGGTGTTCATTGCAAATTGTGCATCCAATGGCATCACAATCAGGAAAAGAAGCCCCTGGATCACATTGCTGGCCAGAAAAGCCCACAGTACACAGTAGGGGTGCACAAGAGCAGGAGAAAGCACGGAAATAATGGCAAGTCAAGGGCCCGAGAGGAAAGAGGTGGGAAAAGGAAGCAAATCCTCTGACATCAAATTAGAAAATTCTTTGTGGAAAGAATGTATTGCGGGTGATGGTGATAAGTTAAATATGCCTGATGCCTCCAAAAGAAGATCTGGCAAGGAATCCAGGAGGTACAACGTCAGATAGCGAATAGAAAGTCCTTTTCTGACATATGAATTCACCTCACTCAAAGCACTATACCGTTGGCATTCAGAAATTATAAAGAACGGCCCTTGTAAATGAAGACTAAGCAGTGCCTATGCTGCGTATCTGTTCTCTGGGAATGTTTAAGCTCAGCCTGGCAATTACTGAGCTGCAGTGCATTCAGGAAAAAAAAAACGTATGTTTAAATTCCTCCTGCTGAGCTGTGACATTGTGGTGCATTATGTTAAGCGCTCTTGTGTTCTGCGCGGAGGGCTTAGCTAGCAGAGTGGCAAAGGAACTGAGCAGCGGAGCGGAAAAACTGAAAATATATACATAAAACAAACAGCAGCAGATGCCTGACAAAGCAAGGGTTGAATGTATTAAGCAGCGCGTGCAGACGCCTGTGCTATCGAAATCGCGCCATTATGCCAAATGCATAATTTCTTTTTGAATTACCACGAGAAAAACGGACATGGCATGGAGGCAATAGAATTTATGGTCCGTGTGGATTCATGTTTTCGATTCGCCATTGCTGTGTCCATTTTGGAAAAGGGTTTGGTTACAATTTGAGAAGTTTATCTACATGCTGCGTATCTGTTCTCTGGGAAAGTCAACACTCAACCTGGCAATTACTTAGATGTGGTGCATTCAGGGGGAAAAAAGCGTGTTTAAATTCCTCCTGTTGAGCTGTCACTTTGTGGTGCATTAGGTTAGCAGCAGAATGCATTGTAGCTGATGGGTAGGAAAACAAGCATGGCCGCGCGGCCGTGAAAGGCACACTGCCGCGCGGCAGTGAAAGTGATCAAGTGCGCGTGGTAGTATGCTGATTGCTGGCAAAGGAGCATTTCCCAGAGCACCTACTAAATGTCTCGGCCAGATCAACGCATGCGCTGGATCAGGCCGAGACCTAAAAAGGACCTCCTTGGAGAACATCAGAGTCAATGACCCCCTATAAAAAACCCAAACCTGGCTGACACAAAAATCATCTTACATTAAACAGCCCCCTATAAAAAACCCAAACCTGGCTGACACAAAAATCATCTCACATTAAACAGCCTAAAAGCAGAATTCTTCATTTCCTCTCCAAACAGCTTCAATCCCATTTTAAAACGGACCAACCACCTACATGCTTTCAATTGCAAACGAGCCATCATGAAATCAACAAAATCCCTCTGAATCACCCAGTATAAAAACATTAATACCCAAGCACATCCACTCGTAGTGTGGTTTACTAAAGCAACCTACTTAGAAAGGTGAAGCAGTTCATCTGGTGTCCAGATTTCAAGAACGCAGGACAATCCCCAGTCTTAGACCTGCAAATCCCTGAATCTAGGAATCAAGAACTTATCCCTTGGATGACTGGTATTCACAACACTCGCTGGAGTTGGAATAGTTAAGTGTCAGAAAGAAAATGTTTTCTTTCTCGAGTCCCCTCACTCACCAGGGTTTCCCCCATAGTGAAATGCTTCATCATTGGGGCCATCACAGTCTTTTACGGACTGAGGCGTGCTATGACTTGCGGAATTACGTGGGAGCACTGAAGTGATGGAATATGTGTAGTGCAGTGAAGTGGAGTGGGTTTAGAATTGGTTAAAACTACCTATCTAGTGGGCGACAATGATTTATTCTTGCTCCTAGAAGGTATGATTAAAAACGGGGTAGCATACTAGGGGTCCTAATTACAATGAGTTAAATGTATCTAGTAATTCGAGACAACATGTTTAGAGCATTCCCCAAGCTCTTCGTCAGGACTACACAGGGACCAGCCCTGTGTTCGCCACTCCTAGTTGTGCTCAAGTGAGGTAAAATCTTAATAATTAAAGTGCTGCAACAGGGCACAAATATGCACGTAAAAACTACATTGACCAAAACCTAGCTGCCAATTTAAGACATTTTCCAAACATACCATGGCTCAAAAGAGAAATCACAAGAGGTATCCAACCAATTAATTACTCTTATCAACAAGGAACACCTTTTAATGGAATGTCAATGTGGCTTTTGTGACGTCTACAGTATGGAAGTAGCCATTCTTAAGTTTCCAGATGACATTTAATGCATCACGGATGCCTACCTCCTGGTTGTCATCTGTGTGTCAGCAGTCTTTAATTCAACTGTTTACGACAAGTGCATACCAGTTGTGGACATTGGGTTTTGAGGCCAGATTCTGGGCTGGTTTGCATTACTTCCTATCAAATAGTCACCAAGAAGGAAAGATGGGAAAGCTCACCTCTGGCAGTACTTTGGTGTCTTGCAATGTACCCCAAGGATTAATCCTACCTCCCAGGCTTCCAAATTTATATCAGAAACCTCAGATGTCTGTACTAAAGGTAGATAGTATCCGTACATCAATAAACAGAAGACACAAGCCTTATTACACTTCTAAAAAACATCATCAATTAACATGCTCATCCTTCCTTCCTGTTCGATAAGATTAGATGTTAAAATAACTTCTTAATATTGAATCCAAAGAAAATGAGCTCCTACTCATGTCTAGATACACATTTGATCCTTCTTTCACCTAAGAGCTAGTAGTGGATGTCTTCTCCCCTTCTGTATTCTCCTTAGTTGTAATCTAAACTTCACTGTGTTCTTTAGACCACGTATCTGCAATAGAGGACTTCCAACTATCAAATTCACTTGCTTAAAAAGAACAAGCATTTACTTCCTCCTATCAATTTTGGAACTTTAGCACTGGCCCTTGTCATCTCTAAGCTTGACTGTGGCAACATCCTATGTGAACTTGTACCACAGTAATCTGTTGCCTTGCTTGAAGCAGTTCTACTCTCCACTGCTAACCTTGTAATATTTCCAAACAATGACCACTTCTCTCCTTTAAAAAAAAATTATTAGAAAAACACAATTCCTACTCATAGAAGCTAGACATATACAAATCTTTCCACAGCCCCCTATGGAAAACAGTTTTCGAAATACTCAGATGACCTGCAGCACAATGCATGTGGCAGGCTGCTAAGCTGGCAGGTGAAGTTTCCCTGGCTTGGGTGATCTGAAATTTGCAGGTTGTGCCCCCTCTGTGGACTTGAAGATGCTGAGTTCACTGTAAGAAAGACAGAACAGACTAGAAAAGCACAAACAGGTAGGGGCACATCTTTCCAGCTATGCAATAACTTTGGTATCTACACTATCGTAAAAGGCATTCCCCCATATTAGTGGTCAGAGGGCCAATCCCACTGTATCCACCTAAACAGAATACAGGTCAACAAAAAACAATTTTCCAGTGATCTACGCCCAAGCTTCGTAAAAAATTGTTAAATAAACAAAAAAATTGCAGACTCACATACCCTCTTTCTCTCATTTTGTTATCGGTTCACCTTGACCCTGTACATAGAAACAAAATGCTGACCTCAATCTGTCCTACCATGCATCTCCTGTCCTGAAGAGACGCAAACCATACAGAATTCAGAGGTCAGACTTATCCCCGAAGCTCCGCTGGCTCCCCATTCAGAAGAGATGTCAATTCACAATGCTGATCCACATCTACAAAGCCCAACACAACCTAGGACCAGCATACATCAACCACCACGTGAACTTCCACCAATCCTCCAAACACCAATGCTCCGCCTCCCTCTCCCTCCACCAAAACAGTGGAAGATGCTACTTCTCCTTCCACGCCGAGAATTAATGAAACAACCTCTCCCTTCACCTCTGCCCTCATCCTCTCGCTTGGAATTTAGGAAGGGACGTCCAACCTTGCTGTTCTCCTGAACCCTCTCGAAGCAGCAGGTTCACAGCGCCTGGATACTCTTACAGGTGATGAGCCATGCCTTAGAAGTCCTGTTTGATTGATTGACCTTCTCTAGAAGAGCACAGTGCTCAGTCTCTACAACATACACCATTCAGACAATCCTTGAACCTCTTGACATTCTTGTCCGGGGAAAGTCGAATGGAAATGTACAGAAGACCCTAATTACGGGCAATGTCTTTTTCACATCATCTGAGAGTTGCTTTTTTGTATACACCTTAGACCACATCTTCCCAATCTTGTCGTCAAGACAACCCCGTATTTCTTTAGTTACGCAAGAGCAAACCCACAAACCTTCATTTCAAGTAGTTTTTAGATGGTTACACACTGGAATTGAATAACCATAACTCTCCGGCAGCCACACTAGGGTCCCACTCTAAGGACTAGAGTCCCTCCATACATCAAACTTACTTGAGGCCCACTCACCTTCTGGAAACAGTCATTGAAGGACAGGTTGTGCCTGATGGAATCTTTCCAGCCTTGATAGTCGCCTTTAAAGAAAGGGAAGAACGTAGCGATGTCCTTCACAATCTGAAAGAATCAGAAACAACTGTCACAGCCATCTGCATAATGGACAATTGGTTGACAAGCTGTAAGAAGAGAACATGCATATGCGAAGGACTTGTTCCTGGAGACAGTTGTAGATGAGTTTTAATTGGCTAGAAAATAATGAATGATTTAGGGAGTACTTCAGTTAGCATTACTAGGCCAATTCAGGCTGCCCTCACAATCATTCACGAAATGCCACAGAAAAGTACATGGTATATTTGGTATTAAAGCATCCCACATGCAAGTGTCTTTTTCTATTTCAAAAAACAACAAAAAAAAAACAGGTTCGGCCATGGTCCGTCTTAATACATTTGTAGATATTTGTTGTTCCATAGGTAGCTCAGCTGATATTTGTTTTAGCTGAACAAGCTATTATATTCCCGCGTATCTAATGTTTGATTTTATCTCCTTAATTAAACGTGTACAGCTTTAACCAATGAGATCCCTTAGAAAATAGGAATTGGTGGGGGTGTTGTACCACGAATAGATTGACATGTTGTCATGAATGAAACATTTTTAATCCAACCCTTCTAGATCATGCTATGAAATGTGTGTGCCTTGTGTCCCTAAAATATTATAAAAGACCTGCTGTTTTGGAGGCTAGCCTGATATCTTGGGCTTTTCTCTAGAGATTCACTCCAAGTCAGTCTAGAGGCACCTCTACTTGGATCCTTATGATTATATTAATTAGTAGTTACCTACTTTATGTTTTTCTGTAATAATTTTTTTGAATAAATCCAGAAGGTTGATAACTTTAGAATTTTGTCATGCGCAGGTTTTATTTATAGCCTTGGACTAAGTCAATGAGAGACTCCGATAGTCCCATGACTGCCGGGCGACCCTCTAAATTTCTTAGAGTGTGGGCATTCCTTTAAGGGGAGTACAAATCTCATGGATCCTTTGAGGAGATGGGATTTGTCCTAACTAGAAACAAACTACTGGAAACCATTTAATTAAGGTTAACGGGGTAAATATGGTTTACAACTGAAAACCTCAAATGGCAGAAATTGTAGTGCTATGTTAACATCAGAAAGAGGACATATGCAAACCTGAAAAATATAAAACCTTTGTGATTTTCTCTTGTTTAAAAAAGTGACTAGATCAAGTAAGTTATGAAGGTGCACTCTTCTTTATATTTTGTAGCAGCTGGTTATATTGTGCTGTACATAAAGAGATACAATTTAAAGAGTTAGATATGAAACAGAATTGTTATTTAAATTTTGTAGACACTGTTTCAATATCGCCCTAACCGCATGCCGTGGAAGGACTAAAGGATTTTTTGTGCCAGTTTGGATGGTTGTGATCGCTAGCAAGGGTGCATCATCAGCAAGCAATGAAGAAGTGTCTCAGCACTTTCGCCTAGAGCAATCAGTATCCGAGCGCATTTGTTTTGAGCTTCAGTTCACAAACATACAGGGTTTGAAAGGACAACACTACAATGGGCGGTGTTTACAACATGTCTTGCCTCTGACCTCCTGTGTCCCTTCACCTTTTTGCCTCAGCCGCCTCCTGCCGTTTGCCCGCGCTCTCTCAATATGCTGCTCCCGCCTCCACCCTTCCCCCACCTGCCAACATTGGGAAAGCAAAGAGGGCAATAGTTTAAAAAAAAAAAAAAAAGTTGTGGGGAATTTATTTTCCCCATTGATTTGCATTGAAATGGGAGCAATTTCAGGCGGGAGAAACTAAATTAAAAAGACAGTTCTGTGCTTTAAAGAATGTGGTCTCCCGCATGAATCGGGTCTGTTGGCATGGATACTCACCTCAAATTCTCATACCTTTCTTTCTCCATCTCTTGTCACCCCCACCTCCAAATTTCTTTTATTCAGTGCTGCTTCAATTTTCGCCATCTCCCCTTCGTGTCCTTACAATCCCTCTTTTCCATTTCTCCCTCTTTAGGCTCTCGCCCACCCATATCACAGTCTTCATTGGTCTCACTCTCACCTCCTGAACTTGCTTGGATTATATTGCAAAACGTATACAGAGTTTACTACCACTATGGGGGGCGCTGAAGCGTTTGTCTACAAAGGTGGCAGGCTCCACTGTGGAGGGTGTGGGGTTGTTCTTACTTTTGATGCTACGTGCGTAGTGTTTCCATGTCTTGCGTGATGACCAGTCGAGGTGGTGAAGACAAGTAGACTGTCCACTCGCTTCAAAAAGCTGAAAAGACCACATGCTAAAGGCTGTTGCAAGGACATCCTTTCTGTGTGAGGAACCCTGCCTAGACAGGGGTGCTGCTGCTGCTGCCTATGGTGGCTGCCTTTGGTGGCAGCCTTCTCCTCTGAGGTCAATAGAGGTCACCCATCTTTAAGAACTCAAGAGTCTTGCTGGTAAACCTTTGGTTTGTGTGTGGATTGTCCAAGGTGCCCTACCCTGTTCACCATCCGCTCATCTTCCCGAGTCTGATCACCAGATCCAAGACTAATCGAGGAAACCATCCATGAGCTACAGAAAATGAGGCTAGCCGTTTGGGTGATGGATAATCTAGGTCCTGATGTGGCTCCCACATACGGCATGGTTTGTCAGCATCCCTGAGCTGGGTTTCCCAGTAGCTCTGGAACCTTAACTGAACAAGCATTAGCATAGCCAATAGGTCTCCCTTTTGCGACCTTATAAGTATTTAGTTATGCAGCACAATATCCTTGGTGCAACATCAACTGTTGCACGGCTAAACACTTATAAGATCCCAAAGGCGAGACCTATTGACTATACCAATGCTTGTTACACTTGTTAACACTATCTAGGCATTGGTTACACCTCATTTGTTCCAGTTTAACACTCAAATATAGCACCAAACAACTGGAAAGGTGACCAGTCAAGCTTTGGAAAGGGCCTTCTGGGTCAAGCGATGGGTAAGTCCAGGAGCCTCGATGTAGCAGGAAGCAATCAACAATTTCAGGGAGCTCAAAGCAGGCGGGATGGGTAAACCAGGTTTGAACAGAGTGTGTAAAATGTGTTATTGTGTTGTGCAACTCACACCCACAGCTAATAAGTCCTAAACAAGGAAGAACTTTCCAAATTCCTAGAACTAGGAAGCATATCGCAGTGGTGATTTTAGATATAGCAAGGTATAAACTCATGCACCGTGTAAATATATATGTTCCATTTAACTTGCATCTTTGGGTGACCTCACAAATATTTCGCAATGGACCAATTCACTCGGAGCTAAATCAAAATTGGGCTGACCTTGCAAGCATGCACCTGCAACCTGATTCGCTCTCAAAATACTCAATGCAGTTCCCTCAGAATTAGTGCACGATTCTACCTTGGCGCTCTGTATTAGTTCGGTACACAGTGTTGCAACCACATCTAGAACATGATTAATTCCCTACACTCTCCGATTCATCTATGTTACAAGTAATTGTCTGCATTTCATTTATTATTGTTTGCATGGGCAATACATTTTAATATGCAATAACAGATTAAGTGAATCCATGGAAACAATAATTCTCAAAGACATTTCTAGAGCACACTTGTCCTTTTGAGGTAATTGTTGTTCCCTTACAGATTTCCACATCTAACACTGAAAATGAGCAACTTCCTAAACCCGATGTACTATACCTTGAACTTATCAATGTAATGCACACTAACCTCGGATTGAAATAAACAAGTGGCAGTGTTATTTTTAGTGGATTTCCAGAGACATCATTTACACTTCGGCAGACCGAAAAATTCTCCCAAAAATAGTTTGAAGCATATAGTATGACCTGTACATATTTGTAGAATGTTAAGGAGCTATAACATACCAACTGACCGGAACTGTAATGTACCATCATCATTACACTGCAACGGAACAAATTAATTTTTTGAGCATCAACCCGACAAAATGTTAATTTGTACCGCTCCCGCACTAGAGTCCAATACTAAACCAAACACATTATCACCTGCAGGTATACCCTGCATCCAACAGCACATTAATAAACACCCCTATCCGAACAAGACGACATAACAACCTCCAGTAAACGAGAAATCCTAGAAAAGCGCTGAAACGGTGCCCAGCCTCAGAAAGAGCCATGTATGTAGCAGAAGCAAAATTACTTAGCTAGGCAAACTGAAAAACTAGCAAAATGTTTCCCTCCACTAATTAACTAGCTTTAACGCCGACTTTCATGAAGGGAACAGCTTACAGAACATTATATCTACAATACAGTAAGAGCTTTTTAATATGGATAATTGGATAGTGGAAATGCTTTTACAATAAACGTCAGATGTCTGGCCACAATCATGGACAACTAATGCCCCCGACATTACTGAAGAAGTCTCTAATTAAAACCCCTATTGTCATTTTGATGCACCTATAATGCCTGATAGGAGGCCGGGGCTTTTGTTAGGTCTGTGGAAAAGCCAGACGAAGCATTGAAGCGTTAACGGGTGTGCTCTTTTGTGGCATAAACCACAGCCAGGTACAGAGAATGCATCGCCCATTGTATAAAGGGATACTGATTCAATTACCGTATTGTGCTGCTCTTATGGGACAGCAGAGTCCTCCAAAAGAAGATAGTGACATGTTTGCTGCAAAGAAAACAGCAGGACTTGGGGAAGAAAATATGTAGCATCAAAGATAAGAAACAGATTATAAACGGGCCCAATGCTTAAACAACTGCACGCCCCTCATGCTGAAAGTTTTTTTTAAAACCTGCATTGGCCGGCGACGCTAGGCCACCAAAAGCATGTGGCAGCACTTCAAAACCCAGATACTAAATGTCTCGCAAATTCAGCGCATGCGCTGGCTCAGCGAGACCTAAAAAAGGCACGGCTCATGTATTTAGACTAGAAAAATCCCCACAGCTGTGAATCCACTTCAGTACTGAAAATGTTGAATCAATTAGTAAGTGAAGGTATCATGGTCACAGCCTGGTTATTGCATTGCGCACACCAATAAAATATATGCAGTGGATTCTTAATGGCTTCCAGAGAGGATGGTTCTCTTACCTGGGACAGCTTCAGCTTTTTCTCCGGGGAATTCTGGATCACCAGGGCGATCATGGCCAAGTAGGTATATGGTGGCTTGGCGTGTCGCTGGTAGTTTTTTTTCCTCTTACTTTTATTGCCATTGATTTCTTCTTCTAGAAGATCGGCTTGCTTTCCTTCCCTTTCACTAGAGGGACATATCTCAGCGGGCATGTCATTCCTAGAATGTAGAGTGAGCTTTTCCATGGGTTTGTAGTCTGGTGCCTTCTCCGTGGTGCACGTCTCATGCTGTATCGAGGGAGCTGGATAGCCGGCCCCTGGGTTGAAGAAGGGATATCCGTAATACAGTGGGTTGTACATGTCAGAAGCTGGGCGTGGGGCTGTTCTATACTGCTGCAGGGCACTCAGTTCACTGAGGTTCTGGTAAAGATGCCTCTGATGCTCAGTTGTAGCAGCAGATCCTAGGGTAGGGATGGCAGGATCTCTCATATTGATAAAATCGATAGGTCCCGTTAAGTTGATCGAAGAGACCTACCACCGATCAAATCACAACCAGAAGTCAACGGAGAGGGACAACTGTGATGAAAGGCACTCGCGTCTCAGCCGGATCGTTCCTGCAAGTGATCAAGTGAAATAGAGACCATTAAAATTGTACAAGAGGTGAGAGGCTACCAACAGGAGAGGTGAGAGGCTACCAACAGGCGAGGACAGAGACAACGGGACAGCAGGGGATGGGGTAGATGCGGGACACAGCACAGTTGAGAAAGTAACAGTGATCATTTGTAAAATTGAAAGAAAAAAAAAAAGTTTTGGCAAATCCTCACTAGTCATTTCTAATGCAAAAAAATGTTATGTTGATCTAAAATTTCAGCAATACCTCAGAGACACACAACTGTATTTGAAGGTCTCCTCTGCTCCACCGACTCAGCACTTAAACGCTGCTATCAACTCATTCAGATCTGGATGTCCAGGACCTCCATCTTAAATTCCCTCCCGCCAAGCCCCCCAAAACATAAATAGAGTTTCTGCTGCTCACAAGAATAACGAGCAACAACTAGTACAACCCTGGATTCACCCTAGATGGATTCAAACCCCAACTTTCACCCAATTCCCTTGGGATCACCCCGACTCCAAACTCACCCTCAAGGAACAGATCGCCAAGAATACTAAAACTGCCCATTAAGCGCTCTCTCTACTGAAGAAAGTGAAAACATTCCTCCCAGAAATCAACTTCAGTCCTGCCATTTCCATGGACGGTGGCAATGCCATGCCCCGTGGTCTCCAAGGCACCACTCGGACTCCCCAGTAACGGCGCCCTACACGCCACAGCACACTGTGTCAAGTATCTGAAAAACATGATCACTTCACCCCATCATGATGCAGCTCCATGGGCTCCTCTTGCCACCGCAACACCTTCAAAATCACATGGACTCCAGTTTCTCTCACACCATTCAGAATCCTACACAACCAACTTAAGTACAGTAGATTTGTATGGCTTGCAACGGTCTCAGTAATGGTTGGCTGCGGTTTCATTTTGTTCTTCTCAAATGCTGATGAGAAGTTTTGCCGAACGGTTTTTGATTGGATGAATGAGGCACATTTCATTGTAATAACAGAAACGGGATCCAGCGGGAACACGCGCCTTGGCCATACACTTGGCCATCTTGGTTAGTAGACTAAGTTGCCAATCATGACCAGTCAGGGTGATAACTGTCAGCACAGTAAGTAAAACATTTTTTGTAAATTGGAAGCCAGTATAGGGAAAGTTTGTGGACAGTTTCTAAGTGTTATCCCTTTATCAGTAGAGCAGTCAAGACTTAGCTCAGTGAAATGTTCCCAGCAGGAGGTACTTTATCCCTTCTATTAAGCTTTGGTGGCATCAACTGTTGTGATGTCATTAGGATCAAGGTCCTCTGGTATCACTTCAGTCAAAGTTCATATGATGTCACTTCCTGTGTTGTCATTGAGTTCAAACGGTGGCTGCTGTCAATTCCGTTATCCTCTCCATTTTGGTGAATTGATGTCAGTGGCGGACCAGTACTAATGTAATACACAGAGGTCAGACTGCTGAAAGTCAGTTGCAAGTAGCTTCTATAGTCAGGTAATAAAGTAAGTCGGAAGCCCCAGAATTATTGCTGTCAAAGGGTCCCTATACCATGTCTGACACTGTTGGCTCACGTTGGCTTCTTAGTCGACTGCACCAGGAATACTGGGAAATTAGACTAATATTTACAACGCTGAAGGCGCCCACAGACTGGTCGGGTACATTTAACAGAGATACATAAACATGCTCACTGTATTTTATTTTATTTTGAAGGTTTTATATAGCGCGAACAAGACTCTTGCAAGTAACAGAGCGCTTTACAAGTCAAATGTAAGAGAGAAAACAAAAGTAGCAAAAACAGAGTTACATAACTTTTATACAAGTACAGTCAACTATCTTGGTTGATCAAATGCCCGATATTGAGCACAGAGACCACGATGGGTGTAATATACAGCAGGTTAGCAGAACTGCCAGAGTTTGCTGTGAATTGCGCCAATTTACAAAGTAAACTTTCTAAGGTCATCTAAGAGGTCACATTCTTCCCTATCTGCAGGGTACCAGTTTTCTCAGTTCAAGGGAAACTATTCGCATATTAGTGCATTCTGAGAGTTGTAGTCCTTTTTCCCCTTAATTTGAACAGATTGAAATAAAACACCGAATCACAATAGCTTTTAAAATGAAAGCCCAGAATTGGAAACAAGGTGCAATTTTAACACGGGATCCTCTAGCAAAGCGTTGTGTAGGAGGGTTTGTGTGTGAGATGCTGGGTACAACAGCTCATAACTACACTGGGGGCTGTCCCCTGAACATCTACAAGGGCGCGGTCCATGCCAGCTTTTCGGGAGAACCTTCAGCTATCTACAGGAATGTAGGTAAATTAATGTCACGAAAGTAGCCTGAAAATACGGCTGTGTGTCTCTCCTGGACCACGCTTGGGCACCTGCCGGTAACAAGAGGCGGCCTCTGGAAGACCCTCCGCCCGCCTTCAAGCCCCAGCCCGACGGGTCCGTCCTGATGGACGTTCAGAGGACAGCAGCGCCTCTGTACGAACGGAACTCTTCTTTAATGGTGTGTGCCAGCTGCCCTCAGTCCAGCCAGATGCTCTAGGGGGCGGATAAAACTAAGACGTGGGGGGATACCAGCCAAGCCAACATTTGGGGTAGAGAAGAGAAGACATAAAAAAAATAATATAAAAAAGGGACCACCACATCATTAACAATTTTCAAGATTTACAGCGAATGAGGGAGGGCTCTATACGAAAGAAAGAAAGACATTTAAAATAATACCACGGGGGGGGGGGGGGGGGGGGAGGTGGAGGGGGTTGACTTCAACCTATAGTTAGTTAAAATAAAACTTTTTTGCTGAAATACCAGCAGACTTCCATTAAAATTGGGAGTTTTGGCACATATTACAGGCTGCCACCTTGTCTCTGGACTTTTATTTGATAGCCTGTTGCATTCTGGTTGTTGTAGTCTAGGTTTCCTTCAGTGGACCCAGTCCACTCAACCCACCTGGTCATGATTTGTAAGAGAAGCGCCTCGGACTGTAAACACGTGCCTCGTGTCACGGAGCCAGGCGGTACTTACTTAGGCAGTGCCTCGTGAATTACCACGAAGATAAACAAGAAAACAGCAACGAAGGTGCAATGCCCCAAAACGTAAAGAAATTAAAACAATGGGTTGCAATAAGACAACCAGTCACAATCCCCTTCACAACTACAACCAGGACATGGAGTTTAAACAAGCATTGGCCTCCGGGCAGTGCCCTCTTAAGGATTGTGGGAGCACTGGGCAAGACATATTTTGGGGTTTCGCTGTACGTAAAAAAAATGCATTTTACAACACAATTACTGCTAACTCAAGCCTTCAGGGTGCCAATCTAAACTAAACGTTATGTTAAACAGGCTCACCCCAAATTTTGGAATTCTGTATTGCGACCCCCAACATGCTTAAATTGACACCGGGTTGATAGTCACAGGGAGAGAGGGGTTTAAATAGAGAGAGGGTTCACTTTCCTAGGGACCCTCTTGGAAGGTCGGGCCCGGGACCTTTGCCTACTTTGCCCAGGCCTTACAACGTCTTGGCCTCCGGGTAACACAAACAGCAGAGCTCAGGTATATTACAAGGCCTTTATTGCGCCAAGTTTAACATCTTCTGCCTGTAAAAAGTTTTAAAACCTCCACTTACCATCGCCAGGGAACAGCCTTCAATCTCCTCTCTCTGCAGTCCACCTGTCTCGAAGAAGCCAGGTTCGTGACGTAGTAATGAGCCAATGGGAGAGCTAGTAAGGCTCCCAGGATGGGGCGTGCGGTCCGGCCCACGGCCTGTGGAATGATCGAGACTACATGTCCCATAATGCCTTCGAAATGCTTCATCATTAGGAAGTACGGCCATCCTTAGCCCCGCTATGTTGGTTACCGCTTCTGGCTGTCAACGGGGTTGACATGTTTCCAGTACAAATCCGTGTAGTTTGGTATTTTAGTGAAATTGGCTCCGTCCAAGAAAATCTGGACTGCAACTCCCAGACCGCACTGAAATCTTAAATAACAGTCAAATATGGGAACGTGTGAGCGCCCGTGATAAGTGTCTCCTCCCATAGCTTTGTATCTGGTCTTACCTCCTGACAGTGCTGTTAGTCCAGCCCAGGGGTACTCGCAAACATTCTCTCAGGGGCCACAAAGTATGGTCTGTGGTGTGCCCGAGGGCTGATGCCAGCAGGGTGGGAGAGAGTCTTTGCGAGGAACAGGCTCAGGTGGGCAAAGGGGAAACCCGAAAACCTGGGGTGAATCCTGGCTTTCCTATTTGACCAAATTGTGTGATCCTAGGCAGCTGTTTTATTTCACTTTGCCTCCTTTTTCTTAACTATCACATATAAGAGTACCTCAAAATACTCCAATTCTGGATGTACGCTCTATAAACCATTCTCATGTGTTTGATTTAATAAACTATAACGTTAATCATGTATAACAACTAAGGCCACCCAGGGGGGTCCATATGACCTTTGACGATTTACGGACTTGCCTCATGTGAAGGTCAGGAGGGCCGCGAGCGGCCCCCGGGCTGTACTTTGAGTATCAATGGTCCAGTCCTAGTTTTTCAGCTAATAACACCAAGCATGCTGGGATCTGTAGTCCAATTCGTTTATAATGTGCTCAGCACGTGAGACTTCCCAGCATGCACCCTGTTGCTAGCTGGAAAACCGTCTCTGGCTGTAAGTCAGGCCCTGACATGGACTCACTCGACAGCAGCTAGGCCTGAGCCTTTCAATCCAGGTTTGTTCCTGGACTAGAGAAACGTATTCAAGGGAGGGGAGAGCGGGGATTCAGAGAGAGGCCATCAGAAATGTGTGTATGAAAATATAAAAAGTAATAAAAATGGGCCACTTAACGCTTTTGTCCCGTACCTATGACTTGAAATCTGAAAGTGCTCGTGCTGGTGGCATAAATGCCCAGTCTGGCTGAAGGGTCACACGCCACCAGGGGTTCAGATGGCAGCTATAGAATGAGCTCCCAGATGTTGGCTGCATCTGCATTTATTTCAGAGGTTTAAAAGCTAAATGACCAGTTCTAGGATCTTGCCTCAGTAGCTTATCCAGTTCAGGTTTCTCATATTCCAATCTGTGGCTTGTAGTTCAGTGCACCCAATGTAACATCAGGACTATGAGTCCCAGAATGCAATGCAAAAACCTGGAGTGGGCAAGCTATTTCTGCATGGAACGGTGACACTTGAGAGCTCTGCCAAATGGTGCCCTCAAGGGCGGAATCTCGCGGATTTTTTTTTAATTATAACTCCGCAGAATTCCGTGGAGTGAAACTCCGTGAGCAACGCCCATCCCTAGGAATAATGTATATAAACAATGTTAACAAATAGCGTAACACACACACACTTGATAGTGTTGAATTGTACTTTGAAATTAGATTTTAAAAAGATCAACTGTGTAGTCTCATAAGGATGTTCATAACATGTTTTTAAAAATCACTTCAGCTCAGTTCAAAACTTTATTGTTTAGTTAATAAAAATCATTACAGTTGGCTAATATCTGATTAAAAAATCACCCAAAAAATTAAAAGTGCGATATGCAGATAGCCAGTATGCGTAATTGATCAAAACCATTACAATTGAGGAAAATCAGATAAAAACAACTAAAACATTGAACGTGTGGTATACTAATAACCAATGTACAAATACTAAAAGTAATGTAGTCTTCCCCAGAGGCTAAGTTCTACTGTGCATCCTGTCTTGTCATACTAGATATCGGCCAGTAGGGATTAACGTGCATTACACCCTTTGGCTGCCGGCCACAGAATCACCAGCTACGTCTTGTCCTTCCGAGCTTGGCCAGCATATGTTGTTATTAGGTTCTGCTCTTGGTTTCGGCTCGGTGCTGCCGCAATGGTTTGGGGGCGCTGTTGTCTAAGGGGCAAATTTACAAGCCTCCCTGCAATACTTTTGTGCCGTCGTTCCGTCCTCTAGAGAAGTAAGTCACGTTGTAAAGCCCTACGGCACATTATACCTGCGTCAGGTATAATGTATGCAGGGTGGGCGTTCACATGCAAGAAAGCCTAGTAAAAGTGACGCAGTGAAATCTACATGATTTCACTGCACCACTTCTACGACGCCACTGAGTCAAAACCTTATGTCTGCTTGAAGTAGGTGTAAGGAGTGACGCAGCAAAATTGGCATAGGCCTTCCTGAGCATTGCTGGTCTTGTGTCAACAGATGCATGACGCATCTGTCAATCCTTGTGCGTGATGCGACGCATCCATGGTGGCGCAAGGGTTTTTTGTGTGACGCAAGTAAGCAGACGCTTCTCTGCTATGATGCAGAGATGTGTCAGTTTCTTGTGAATATGCCCCCAAGTATTTTGACTAATTTGGCACATTTCACCAGCGCCCAGAGAGCAACGCTCTTGAAGCAGATAGAAGATGCTTCCTGGCACGTGCGTGCCCCAAAAGCCAGTAAGACCAGTTTGAGCAGTAGTCTCCATTGGTGAACTAGGGTTGGACGCCTGCAGTCCCTTTTTCGGTTGAGCTGAGCCAGTGCTCGTGGTCATAGCTCAGCACCCTTGAGTACTAATTCTCTAGGACAGGTATCGCTGGAAAGGGAAGGATCTCTATTGCCATGCCCCCATCCCAATTACAGGGCATACTGTCTTTCAGCTTCCCACAGGAGTTGGATAGGGGCCAACAGGGCACAGTCTAAAAACAATAATCGGTTGGGGCTGCCCACTATGGGCATAGCCATGCCCGCACCCCAAAAAATGTGCTGCCAGTGGTTACACCCAATTCCCCCCCCAGGGAAGGCAGCAAGCCCTCTGGACACCAGGGAATTTGTTAAAAAAATATAGGGATGGGGCTGCCCAACATGCCCCTACCCCAACATCAAGGCAGTCTTTCTGCCCTCTGGGTGGTGGATGAGGTTGATTACCCCCTAACCTGTCCCTCCCCACCCCCACCCCGGGGGACAGAAACCCAGCAGACACCAGGGACTGCATTTATGCAGTATATTGTTTTTGGGTTGGGGGGCATGGTCCAGTGCTCTTACACACTCCATGGCCCAAAAGACTTTCTGCCTCCTACGGGGTAAATAGGGGTATTCACCCCCATCACCCGGGGGGCGGGGGGGGGAAGGGGGCAGATAGCCCACCAAACACCAGTGATTTCAAAACAGCCAAATAATCAAAAGGAGGGGCCGACCTACTGTGGCATCGAGCCATACCCCCAACCTAGAAGGGGCAATAGTGTCTTTCTGCCCCCCCCCCAGGTTGCAGATAGGAGGTTTGCCCCAATTAGGTAGAATGCCCCAAGTCCCCCTCCTGAAGGGGTAGAAAGTCCACATGGCCCCAGGAATTTTGCCTTTTGGTAAAAATAAAGTGATGTGGGTATTGCATGCTGGCACGGGCACTGGTCATGCCCCGGCACCCCAACAGGGACAAACCAGTATATAGCCCCCCCTCCGGGCACATAGGAGGTTTGCCCCAAATTTGCCTGGGGTGGGAGGGGTAGAAAGCGCCCATTGTATGGCAGGAAAATATTTTTTTAATAAAATAATGGGGTGGGTCTGGCCCATCAGGTTCCAACCTCACCCCTAAACCCGCAACAGTCTTTCAGCTCTCCTGCAGACTAAAAAATGACATCCCAGTGTCAAGCAAGAGGACGATTCTTTTGGGTGCTGCTTTTACATGTGGGCCAGGAGAGTGTGACTAACTCCCAGCACCCTCCCACTTGCAAAGTTGAATGGCTGCACTTTCTGGATTCTAAAAACTAGACACCTGTGGAAGTACAAGGTGGTGTGCTTCACATGGATCTCATCACATTTTCTTACAATACCTTGCAAACCCTCAAACTTGCACAAAGCCACACATTATCCTCACATTTCTATGAAAAAAAACGACTGAAATCTGCAGGGACCCACACATTTCCTACTATCCAGCATTCCTGCAGGTCTCCTGATAAAAACAGTACCTCACTTGTGTGGGTGTGCCAAGAGGCCTTGACAAAAAAGGCCCTAAAGCGCTATGTGGTGAGATCAGTGACAGGGGTAGCTGTGGGAGTCTCCTTGCCAGGGTTTGATCAGTTCCTGTTCCGGGCACGAGGCCCAGCCACACAAGTGGCTCCATGTTTTTATTGGCACAAGTGGGGTAACGCTGGGTGCTAGCAATATTGTGGACCCCTGCTGATTATGGAAGTTTCCATTGCAGAAATGTAAGTAAAATGTGTGATTTCAGGCAAAGTTTGAAGTTTGCAGGGTATTGTGGGAGTGAAAACCTCATGAGAAGGCACATCACCCTGGAATCCTCTGGTTGTCTGGTTTTCAAAAATGTCTGTGGTTCATAGGTTTGCATGGGTGGCGCCACAGCACGGCCTCAAATACTGCAGCTATCCCTATTGCTTATATATCAATGTAGCTCTTTAGTGCCTTTTGTGTTGTGGTCTCTTGGCCCACCCACACAAGTGAGGGATTGTTCTTATCAGGCAACATGTCGGAACTCAGGATGGTAGAAAAGGTGCAGCTCCCCACAGAT
This sequence comes from Lissotriton vulgaris, assembly GCF_964263255.1. NCBI lineage: Eukaryota > Metazoa > Chordata > Amphibia > Caudata > Salamandridae > Lissotriton > Lissotriton vulgaris. The sequence continues at coordinate 2,018,833,226 of NC_141691.1, forward strand.
TACAGAACTTTCTGACACAGAAATGTGAGAAAAATGTATGTGTTTTCACCAATATTGGATGTTTGCAAGGGCTTCTGGGTAAAATTAGCTAGCGAGAGCCACACAAGTCACACACCCCTGGAATTCCCTTGTTATGTAGTTCTAAAACATGTGCAAGTTTGTTATGTTTTTATTTATTCATATTCACATATAAGAGGTATGTACATCAGAAAACAGCCAACGCATTTTGTCCAGGACATTGGACTTCTTCAGGGCAAGATCAAAACGATGTACAGGATGATGATGCCTCAGATTCACCCATCCAAATGTAGGAGCAATTTGTGGTCTTGTTGCGTCTTACTAACCTAGTTCTAAGTAAAAGACACGTTCAGTGAGGGATAATATGACATGGGTAGTCAGAGTGAGTCTACTCCTGACTCTTGCCCTCAAGAAGTCCAATGTTCTGGGGCGACTATCTCCACAGAGAACTCACCGGGGGATTTGGGGATTTCATCGTTCAAAGTGCAGTCAGCGCTAACATCCTTACTAGCTGCTGGTCCCCCCCGCAGCCGCGACCGGAACCCCACGCAGCCGCCGAGCGGGGGGACTACAACCCCCACAAACCTTTGCCTCTTTTGCTCTGCCCCTTCCCGCCCACTGACGCGCACAGAAGGCGCAGAAAAAGACAGAGCCCCATCTTGGGAGCGGGCGACTATCTCCACAGAGAACTCACCGGGGGATTTGGGGATTTCATCACTCAAAGCGCAGTCGACGCTAACATCCTTACTGGCTGCTGGTCCCCCCCGCCGCCGCGACCGGAACGCCACGCGCCCGCCGAGCGGGGGGACTACAACCCCCACAAACCTTTGCCTCTTTTGCTCCGCCCCTTCCCGTCCACTGACGCGCCCGGAAGGCGCAGAAAAAGACAGAGCCCCTTCCGCGTCGCGGGACGCGCTCTGGTGGCGCCGGGCTAAGCCCGAGCAAAGGGCGGGCCCTCTGTGGCCCTCAGAGGACGGGACGGGGCCACCCCCCTTGGCTCTTCGTTAAGAGGAGGTAAAGAAAGACATTTGCTTCCTTTTTGTTTTCCGCTTATTGACTTTGCCTTTCTCCAAGGACATTTTCCCTTCCGATGCGTATGATTTGTCGATAACTATTCTGTTACACCCAAATCACACTATGACTCGCAAGGGGGATAAAATCAACAGCACAACATTGTCCATTGCTAGAGAAGTCGATAAAGGCGTATCTCCCCAGCCCACACAAACAGTAGACACAGAGCACGCTTTTGCGTGGTTAGATGACTTAAACACCCTGTGTAAAACTAAACATGTTTTAGTGGAATTACCGCTTCCTGCCGAAAGCTCCTGTGTATTACATGATACTGTTAGCCCCTGCAACCCCTCCCATCATCCAAAAAAGCCAACATTGAAAACACCCAAAGGATTGTATCTCCCCAGTTCTCATCTGTTAAAAGAAAACGTAGTGGGGTTAATCACATTGGGAACCAATCAAAATTCCAAAAATTGTGCTCAAGCCCCACAGTTCCAGTCAGCAATTCTTCTACAACTCCTGAAGCTGCCAAGAAATTAGTCGTTCCAGCGTCTCCTACACAGCTGGATCTATTATCCCTTATTGAACAACTGGTCAGCTCTATTATATCACCACTAATAGAAAAAATAAACATACTAGGGGATAGGCTGACTGGAATGGAGGAAACCATCAAGTCGAACTTGCTAGCCAATAAATGCTTTAAACACATAATTTTTCCCACCCACCTACTACTCCCAAAGACCCCAAGCCAATTACGCAAGACAAAAATGCTCCAACCCAATCAATAGTCCAGCCTGCAAAACTTTTTTTAAACCCGTTTTGCCGCAGATTACTGCTCCTAGAGCACAGTATAATAAAGTTACCCCTATCCAACTCCCACCAGAGGCAGCTCCTTTTGTATGTGTCCTCACGGGAGTACCATCAATTACACCTGGGAAAACCGAGAGACAACATGATCTGCTGAACAAGGTTAAATTTTGGCTGGCAAAAAACAGACCCCTGCCACCTAACCTTGAGGGTACAATACTGAGTGTCAGAAGGGTGGGTTGGCTGGGTTCCCTCCCAAAAGAAATTGATGGGGACCTAGTACTCGTTAGATTTAGGCAGAGACACATTGTCCCATACCTGCGTACCTGTGCACCCCAAGTGGGAAACGGCCCAATCTCCGTCTGGGATTTGCATGATTTTTACCCTAGAAAGCCGTGCATCCCCACATCTAGCCTAAAGGTAGGCTGCAACATGTTAATGGGCAGAGGACTCCATGTACCGAGCGGCCGTAGCTTTCCCACTTATACCAGACAGGAATCATTGTTTTATAGTCCTAAGTATTGGAACCCCTATTAATTACTGTTTGATTTAAGCTTAACCTGTGAAAAGTACGCTATAGTTAAGATATTTATCCCCACAGGTCGGGCAAAAGTTTTTTAACCTCAGATATTATGTGTTATTGTATGTATGGTTTTACCTATAACTGATTTTAACTGTACGCTTTTATGATTTTAAACCAAAATCGAATAAAGCTATACTGACTGACTGACAATGTTCTGGACGAAAAACGTTGCCTGTTTTCTGCTGTACGTACCTTTTATATTATCATATGACTGAATAAAAAGAAGATTTGAATGCATCTCTGGAAATCACATTGAATTGTTTGGATATCTTGTATATTTTTGTTGCATGCTGCACCTTTTTACCTGGTCTGAATCTCTATAGTCCTGTTAGGACCTCACCTTGGCAGTGGGTGCTTGAACTGTGGATATCAGGACAAGCTTATCTTCAACCAAAGCGTGCCGTGAGGGGAACGGCCATCACCTACCCTCCAGCCCGCATCGCTGCATCTCACCGGGGGTCAGCACGGACTCCTGACGCAATGACATTCCAGCCGAGGAGGAGCTGCACCTACATTTTCCAGGAGCCCCGCATGGCGCAGGGCCTGTGACATCACCGGAGGGCGCTAAAGGCCCTCTTAAATGGCGCTGCACTCCCGCAACGAGGACCACCTCATCTTCAACCAAAGTGTGCTGTGAGGGGAACAGCCATCACCTACCCTCCAGCCCGCATCGCTGCATCTCACCAGGGGTCAGCACGGACTCTTGACGCTACGACATTCCAGCCGAGGGGAAGCTGCGCCTACATTTCCCAGGTGCCCCCCCACGGCGCAGGGCCCGTGATATCACCGGAGGGCGCCAAAGGCCCTCTTAACCGGCGCTGCACTCCCGCAATGTGAGACGCACGCGAGCGCTGCCCGGGCAAAGCCCAGAGGCTGGAAGTGGCTGGACTGGGCCTGCTCTCTAACTCCTAACCCGTGGGACCTGAAATTAAGGTACTGTCGCTGCATCACTCAGACTGCAAAATATTTATAATTGCCCCCATTTTTTAATTTTGTATTTTTTTACTGGTACCTAGTTGGCGCAGTGTGTACCACAAATGACTCTGCATTGAGAATACCGAGGAACATTGTGTGTGTAGAACCTTTTTTGCTTAGCTTGTTCGTTTTAGATAGTATTCCCTTGCATTGGTCAACTCATCAAGCTTTCATGTAGCAGTGTATACTTACAGAGTCTGGTAGTGGCGATCTTCACCAGTAACCCCCCCCCCCCCTGCTCACTCAAAATCCAATTCAAATACTAACGTGAGAGTCTAACCCAAGATACTGCATGTGTTGAGAAGAAACAGGCCCGGACTTGCCCAAACCAAACACCAAACCTACTTCTATTGACAGGATGCTGGAAAAGGCTCTAGGAGCAATGGCCACTGAAATAGAGTGGACTGAGAGACGACTGTCTCTGACCCTAAACCTAGAAATTGCACCCACTGACCTTAGTTCCTCACAAATCTTAGGGGTTACAGTAACTGATCTCTACAGTGACCAACCATCAAATACTGAAGTAGCTAGCCCAGAGCCACCTAGGGTTACCAAACTAAACCAATCGGGCAGAAAAGGCAAACCCAAGGTGAAAGCAACTGCAAGAAGGAAAAAGCCCCAGGGTATATCTTGCGATAATAGAAGATTTGGGAGGAGGAACCCAGAAGAGAGCACAGAAACCACAAGCGATCAGCTAGTGTGAGTTACAAAGCTGGTGATGGATCTACAGATTGAAATGAGAGATATAGTTAACCACATGACTGCTAAGACGTTTCCCCTCCTGTGCTGAAAAGTGATTTTCCCCATTATTCATGACGAACTCAGCTCGTCATGAGTACACGACCAGTGTACTGCATGACGAGCTGAGCTCGTCATGAGCATGGAAGGGGTTAAGGATGAACATGGATTTTTACAAAAGAGGGTTGATGGGTTGACTGCACTTTTTAAAGACTGGATAAGCACTAGGGGGTCAATACATGGTATTGTTTGTTCTAAAAGTAGGACACGAGCCCAGACGACCATAAGCAATGCATTGTCCAACCCTTGTCCAAACCCAAGTGAACAAGCCCTGCCACCAAAATCAAACTGGGAGACGCATGCATCGGAGGCTAATAAAGATAGTATTGCAAGGCCCCTACCGGTCATCGCCAACCCAGCCAACCGCCACCTACATTGCTTAACCCCTTTGATGCTCATGACGAGCTCAGCTCGTCATGACCACACCCATCTATAGAGGCCACTAATTACATCTACCCCCGCCAGTTATAAATGTACCTCCTGCATCTACCTCACATGTCCTCATTCCGAATCCCACCAAGAATTAAAGAATAAATGTGTTCACTGGCTTGTAAACCACAGACATTTTAGCTATGAGCATGTGGAAGAGATTTTAACCACATGCAGGGTGGGATGATAGACAGACGACACAAGGACTTACACGGAGATTGCATAGTAATTAATTTTAGAAATCCGCGGATGACCCAAAAAGTTTGATCTAGTGAGGATGGGAGAAATATGGGTGGCATCTCCCATTAGGATATCTCTACTCCCCCAATAGGCCCCATCATGACTTCTGGCATCTGGAGCAGGGTTGGAGAAATGACCCCAATAATCATTAGTTGCCTCATCCTGACCTGCACTGGCAAAAGCAACTTATTTTTAACATTCCTACTGTAAACAGGTTCAGCTGATTAGATGGAGTAGACTGACTAAAGGAAAATCCTCCAATATTAAGGCACAAACATGCCCACCACAAACAGAATTCCTGACCCAAGTTAACGTCGCAGGGCCTTGTTCTCCGCGTCGGGAGGGTCTAACCGGTGGGAGCAAGAGCAGCTCTCCAGGTTGTTTTCACGAAGGCGGTGACTCGGTTCTGATTGATAATCCTAAGCTTCGATTATCCGCAGGGTCAAATTTTAAGGATGATCGGGGAAAAATAGAAGTCCCACTACAACCACCCCCCTAATGCCATATAAATCGAATCCCCCTAATTGCCCCAAAATAATGGTCCTATCATGGAACATTGCGGGTCTGAATAACAAGATAGATGACCCTAATTGGGGTTCATTCATTAGCCAATTTGAGATCTGCATGTTTCAGGAAACATGGGCCAGAGGGGAGGTCCTCAAGTTGGGGTTTGCCTCTTTTAGCATTCCTGCAACATTTGGGGGTAAAGGGAGACCATCTGGAGGCCTTAGCACATGAGTGGGAGTCCACTTAGGATGCATGGCCGAGCAGATTGACACAGGATCTGATGATATATTATGTGTTATACTGCAGTTTCCACTAAGACTTCTGTAGTTCTTTTAAATGTATACTCTAGACCTACAGTCCTGGATAAAGAGTCTACCAAGTTCGAAGAACTAACTACGTTCTTAGGTACCATTGCTGACAATCACATGGTGATCATAGGAGGGGAGTTTTCAACTGTCAGTTTGAGCCTCTGGAGGGAATGCTCCCGGATAGCCTATATGACGAGGATAATTTCTGGGCAATCTCGGAGACCAGATGTCCATCAGTCAAAAAATGGCCCCCTCTGGTGATCCCGATGAACTACCTTGTTTTGAAACACCCCCTAAGAGCTTGCAATGGTAGAACTTTGTCTGAAACTTCGAGTAGTTACACCTTCCACAGAAAAGACAGTGGTTCTCTAGATTACATCACATAATTGACTCTAAATCCTGGGATAGGTTGATTGATTTAAGGTCCTTCCACGGCTAGATAGTGATCATAATGCATTAGTTCTCAAACTAAGAGCGTTTAATCCAGAGAGTGTCCCAAACTTGGACTACCCTATTGATCCCAGGTTGACACTCTCCAATTGCAGGCGAAGAGCGCGATGGATTCATTTGAGTCAATCACAAGATAAATTGAGCACTTTATATGAAGCCCTGCCCCCGGTGCTTCTGACAGCATTCAACTCAATACCTCATAATGGGGACGGTATAGCTTTTGAGTTGGTCATGACGAACCACACTAGACTAGGAGAAGTCACACTGAACTTCTTCTACCCTAAAAAAGCAATCCGGTCAAGCAGGCCGCCCCCATCCTTGGTATAATGATCTTTGCTGCAAGACCAAAAGATCGCTGGTATCGTCCATTAAGGCTAATGATCGTTTGCAAATTAAAACTGCAGGGACGGCATATAAAGCGGCCATCTTTGAAGCTAAAAAGGTGGGAAATGGATAAGTGGGATGCTTTGATAACCTCCTTAGGGGCTAGGGATATGAGGACCTTTTGCAGAGTTGTCAATACCGGCAACTTTGGTCCCAAACCGCTGGTAGACCCGAACTTGGAAGAAGAGGTCTGGCGGGACCACTTTGAATCCCTTGACTCCAAGGAAGCAACGCTGTCCGATGAGATATCAGAAGAACGCCTCATGGGGATTGACTTCCTCTCCAATCTCCGGGAAACTAAAGAACCCTGCGACGACAGCTTTAGTATAAGCATGTCTAATCGAAATCAAGGGAGCTATAGCGAAAATAGCCCCAGGCAAAGCACCCGGCTTGGATATAATCCCCGGGGACCTTAATCGTAGCAAACCATCTGTCTGGGCCCCTTACCTTTGGGTGCTATTTAACGCCATACTGCAGGGTATGAAGATTCCCCCCCAGTTGGGTTGGAGTGGAAATTATTCCGATCTATAGAAAAGGCTCACCACTTTTACCAACCAACTATAGGCCAATTAGCCTGATAGATATCTCACGAAATTATTTTACACATGTATTGTGGCTCAGGTTGCAAACTTGGTTGGAAGAACAGAAGATATTATCCCCCTTACAGGCTGGGTTCAGGGAAAAATTGTCCACTCTGGACCAAATACTCAGATTACAACTGTTGTACTGGAAGACTGTGTGTCTGGAGGGTGGCAGTCTCTATCTAATATTTGTAGACCTGGGGTCAGCCTTTGATTTGGTCCCAAGTGAAAAACTGTGGACAGTCCTCCATGGGATGGGGGTTCCAGTATATCTAACCCATCTCATTAAGTGGCTGCACGAGGACAATTTTGTGCAAACTAGGTTTGGCAAGGATGGAAAGTTAACTGCACCCATCCTGATCAAGCACAGGGTTCGCAGAGCTGTGTGCTTGCCCCTACTCTCTTTAGCCTCTATATCAATGGCCTGATAGATTCTTTGCTAGCAGAAAAAGACCTTGATGCACCCAAGTTAGCCTCCAGTTTAATTCCAGCAATGATGTTTGCTGATTATACTTTATTAGTATCTAAATCACCTGTGGGGATCCAGTGGGTACTCAATACATTTGAAGTATTCTGTAGTGAAAGAGGATTAGAAATTAACCTGCAGAAAACCAAATTTATGGCATTTAATAGCTCTAAAAGTACATGAGCAAACCCTTCATTAAATGGTAAACCCCTTGAAAGAGTTTCCTCTTTTGATTATCTCGGCATCACAATCACAGAAACCATGGATTGGGGGGCACAAATTCAAAAATCATCATTAAAATTAGGGCAATCATCAGGTGGCATAATTTTCTGCAATTCTAGCCAGAAACCAGTGAGTCCAGCCATTGAAATCTATAAGGCTCAAGCCCGGGGAGGGGCGGTATATGGTGCAGAACTCTGGGGCCACTCAAGTCCCGAGAATTTATCGCAGGCAGAGAACAATTTTCTCAGACAGCTGTTGAAACTCCCACGGAGCACTCCGCTAATTCCGCTTTGATTAGATATGGGGCTCATGGCAATCGCAGACGTATCTAACCTCAAGCCCTTATTGTACTGGTGTCGCCTGTGGGTACCCCAGAACTTTTATCATACAGGGAGGAAACATTAGAAGTAATGAACCTGCGGGGGCTGTCATTCTGCCGTGGCTAGCGTACATTATACACATGCTAGCCAGTATGGGGCTGGGGGAACTTTAGGTTGATCCCGAGTCCGCCTGTTCCTCACTACCTAGGAAACTACTGAAGGCCCATTATGAGGAGCATAAAATGGCACAGCTCCATAGCTGCCCCCGAATAGGCAAGTTAACCTCAGCCTTTCTAGAAATTAAAGATAAGTTTAGCTTTGAGCCGGCCCTAGATGATATCAAACCGGCAGCTGCTAGAAAGCTTTACCTCCAGTTCAGGTATGGGGTTCTGGCTCTCCGCTGTTTTACACATAAGTAGGGGGGTCTGCAAGTTTTGAACTGCCCGGCATTTGACTGCCCCGAAGAGTTAGTACTCCACGTGTTTTTAGCTGCCCTGGCTACTATAAGGCAAGAAAACGATGGCTGGTGCAGATTTGTAGGAACCTTGGAACTAGACGTTGCTCTGAGGCTTTCAGGATACTGGAGCATGATACCAGTAACCCGATTGTTTACTCAGTCGCAGGTTTCTTATTTTCCATGTGGTGTACCAGCAGGATACTCACAAAAGCACCCTAAAAAAAAAAGCTACGATGTGCTCCCGGTGGAAATGTAATACATTTTTTTTTAATTAAATAGCCGGGAAAAACACTTATCCGTGGTTACTTCCGCTAGTTTTAACAAATAGGTCTTGTTTTTGCTTAGATCAAAGGGAGCTTGTCCACTGGCCCCTCAGTCATGCTACAGGGAAATGGTAATTTGTTAGTCTACTTCCACATTTATTGTAAACATTTTGGGTAAAAGTAACCTGTAGTATAGGGGACTCCCAGCGTTAGGAATTATTATCTGCTGTATGGTAAGAATAATGGTCATCCTTTTTAGGTATCTTTTTTATGTAACCTATTTATTTAGTTATTTACTCACACTATGTACTTTCCAAAGGCGAATCCGTGTTCCCTGCCTAGAATAACCCTCTGTGACTTTTTGCTTCTTTCGTCTTTCCTCAGCCATATAATTTAGAATTGTAAGCTTTTTAAATGGTGCATGAAATCCATTTATTTTACATGTGTGCCAATAATGTCCATATTGATTTCCTCATCTCTTTTAATCATATGTAATTTACTTTTGATGCAATTTTAAATGTACTTGTATATATTGTGATTGCACTTTTGAGGTCATATTGACCGAAATAAAGTTATTGAACTGAACTGCATATCATGATAGGAACGATCTCTACTGTGGGTCCCACTGTCGTTCTTAGGCTTGTTGAAGTTTGTTAGTTTTCTATAGGTGCAGGATAATCTAGGACCCAAAACCCATAGCCTCTCACATTGCAAAACAGGGTCAGTTTTCAGTGCCAAATTATGATGTATCTAAGTTCCGATTTGGGCCCCTTCCTGTTGCGGCCACTAGGCCTACCTACACAAATGAGGGGCCATTTTTTATCAGGAAACTTGGGGGAATGCTGGGTTGAAGGAAGCTTGTGGCTTCACACAGATTCCTGAACTTTCTATTGCACAAATGTGAGGAAAATGTGTTTTTTAGTCAAAGTTTGAGGTTTGCAAGGGATTCTGGGTAAATGATGCAAGTCACTCCATCTTGGATTTCCCTAGGTGTCTAATTTTCGAAAATGGACAGGTTTCATCGTTTTCCCTAGGTGCCGCCGGAGCTAGTGTCCAAAATCCACAGCTACCCACGTTGATAAAAAGGGTCAGTTTCAGTGGAAAAATGTGATGGGTCCATGTTGTGTTTTGGCCCGTTTCCTGACGAGGGCACTAAACCTACACACAGAGGTGAGGTACAGTTTTTATCAGAAGACATGTGGGAGCATAAATTAGTAGAACAATTGTTATTATCTATTGGATTAGACCAGATGGATCTAGCAGACAAAATGATATATTGCTTTTGTGAATCGGCCATTGTGACAACAAGTTACATATTAAAATGTTGTCCCAAATGCCCAATTTTTCCTACTCATTTTCAATATTTCTTTATTTCACCAGTTAGTTTCTTTGGGAAATCCTTGAGGAATCTACACAAATACCCCTTTCCTGAATTCAGAATTTTGAGTACTTTTTAGAAATCTATAGCTTTCCAGAATCACTTATGTGCTTCATACTAATTTCCATCACCAACTGAAAGTAGGTCGAGAGCACAAAAAACACGAAAAATGGGCTCCCTCTTTGACAAATTCCCAAACTGGGGATTTCTTTTTTATTCTGCTCTGCATGTTCCTGAAAGCTGGGAAGATAGTGACTTTAGCCCAGGAAACCAACTTTAGCACAGAAAATCGTTTGTTGGTGCAATTTGTAGCAGAAAAAAATGATGACACTTTTATCAGGAGCCCTTTTTTGCTATTTTTTCTAAAGGCTACATTCTGCCTATTTTCTTGTTCACCTACAGGAGAATTCACAAACCCTGTGTACCGTTAGAATCCCCAGGATGTTGTAAAGAGAAGGATACAAATTTGCCATAGATACCTTAGGTGGAAAAAAAGTTATAGAGCCCTAAGCGGATAACATGCAGATTTTGGTTTAATGCACTAAAATCTCCATGACAAGGAAAATACCATATGGGTCACCCTGTTAAATGTAATGAAGGTTGAGCTATTTAACACAACCGATAATTATCAGATGTGTAAAAGAACTTCACACTCGTAATTGCGACCTATGAGTAAACAGGAGTTTACACACACCTGGGTTGTAAAATTACGAGGAACTCTTAATCAGGTCCATTGTCTCAGTAGTGGCTTATTATCATCACAGTAGCTCAATATGATCAGTGGATCAGGTATATAGTAAAAGAAGGCACAGCTGATACAATCATCATAAAAACAATTACATAAGGATAGCCAACATCGGAGCATGAGAAGAACCAACATAGATTGGACCGTGAGTGGCCAAGTAGAGTGCCCGAAGGGGCAGAGTATTGTAGAAATCAATAAAGTCTGGTAGACAGCTCTTGTAGTTTATTCTTCAAGTTACATCTTGGTAAATTCCAATGTAAGTCTTAATATAAGCCCCACCAGGAGCAGCCTCCTGGCTGCTCAGCCCATCTTCTCCAACAGCTCCAGCTTCAATTACAAACATCCATAACATTCCAAATGACATCATATAGCTAGAGCATCAGGCAGACAGCCAGGGCCAGGGAGATGCATTACATAAGAAGCAGATAACTACACGTAGGTGTAGGAATAGCCACAGAGAGGCAATAGTGAGCAGAGGAGGGGGGTGACATCGACAAGCCAGCACCGGCAGGAAACGCGGACAAGGAGCCGGCGGGGAGTGCAGGAAAGAAAGAAGAGGGCGAGGCACGCTTGCACTGGAGGTTTGAGACAAGAGGTCCCCAGATATCATGCGGCTGGCTGGTTGCCGACGTCAGGTCTCAGAATTCGGACAGGAGCGTCTGACAACGTGCAGCATCCTCCAGCCAAGCGCCAACCTTGGGCGCGGGCTGGCGACCCCAATGCATGGCGGCCCTATGTCGCGCAAGAACAAGCAGCATAGCAGTGAGCCTACGGGAGGTGTCGGGACAGTGTTTCACAAAGCCTAACAGGCATAGCAGCGGGTCAGGTAAGACTGGCGTGGAAAAAAATCCCAGTAATGGCAGTGCACACATCATGCCAAAATATAGAGACCTCGGGACACAGCCATGCGAGGTGAGAGAAGTCGGCAGCCGTAGCACAGCAATGAAACATTTATTGCTGGGGACTAGACCTATTCTATGCAACTGGGCAGGATAGCGGTATAATCCATGCAAATATTTAAAATGAATGAGGCCCAGATGGTAGTTAGGAGACAGTCATTTGATCTGCCGGCAACAGTACAGCCAGGTCTCCGGAGAGAGGTCGGTTCCAAAGTCCTAGCTCCACGCAACGCGCGCCCGTTCAGCGGAGATCAGGGATTCTGCCAGTGTAAGGGCATAAAGTCTAGAGACCAGCTTAGGAGGAGAAGCAGAGGTGTATGCAAGGTCAAGAGCGGCCATCGAGGGGGGAGGCTGTGGAAACGTGCAGTGCAGTTCCCGACAGGCAGCTCTAAGTTGGTAGTAGAGCAGAGTATCCAAGGGGCCGGATTTGTCTGGAAGAGTAAAGAAGAGGCCAGCAGGATAAAGATCTGATAGCGTAGAGAGCCACAGGCAAGTCGCACGTTTTGCCATTCCAGCAGAATGCAGGGAGGGGAATGCTGGATGAAAGGCGATGGGCATGGAATTAGCAGACAGCAAACTAGAACCAGAGAACTTATGAAGGCTGTCCCAAGCCCAGAGCAGAGTCTTGACTGTATCTATCTCTCCGTGCTGTGTTTCTCAGGGGCAAAGATGGCTGTCTGAAGCGGCAAGGGGTGCGCAAGGTCTGCCTCAACAGTTACATGATGCTAGAAGGGCGTTGGATGTAACCAGAAGTGAAGAACGCTGGCTTGGGCACTGAGGGCATATAATTTGAAATCCGGGGCACCCGGCCCACCACACTTTAAGGGAAGTGTGTGAAGTTCGTATGCGATTCTAGGCTGACAACCAAAACAGACAAAAGAGATGATGAGGGAGCGAAGGGTCCGAAAAAAATGAGCCGTGAGTGGGATGGGGATATTGAGAAATAAGTACAGGAACAATGGATCAGGTATTGTTGAGAAGTGAGGTGCAGACAGGATGCGTTAGAAAACAAATCTGAGATGGAGGGCTGGACAGGCATATGGCAGAAAAGACAGAAAGGCAGAACAGCAATTCTGAAGGATTTCAATTTTCTGCCAACAGACAATCATGCGGAATTGTAAGTGACAGAAACTATGATAAATCGAGTATCTTCTAGCACTGTAGTCAAATATGAGGCCATTTCATTAGGCGCATGAATTATAGTGAACGTATTTCCCTGATGGAGCAGAATATATGGTTGTATGACGTTTCAACGCATGCTTTTACAATGCATGCCATTACGACGCAACTTTTACAACGCAAGTCGTTACAACGACTTGCGTTGGGGGGCGCTGGATAGTGAATAGTTTAATTTACTATTCCAACTCCAGTCCCCGCGGATAGTAGGGAAGTTGTTGGATAGTAATCAAACTATTCCCTATCCTAGAGCGCCCTCCAGCGCAATTCGTTGTAATGACTTGCGTTGTAAAAGTTGCGTTGTAAAGGATGTTTCCCGAATATATCATGAAGACATTAGTATTTTGCACATCCAATGTTCCCATCAGGCACATGATTTTCTGTTGCACACTTGTCTTTGTAGCTGAAGAGAAATAATGCTGTGCTATGCCCTAAAGTACTTAAAAAAAAAAACCTTGAGAAACTTTACTAAGCCTGTGATTTTTTTAAGACAACAGATTTGAAAAATGTACTTGTGTGATATCTCTGCAAACACTCATAGGTAGGGTTGCCTTTCTTACTGTGCTTTTTTTACCTCTTGCAAGTCTGTGGAGACTACTCCAGTGATTGAAGGTCATAGGGGCTATTTGCAGTGGCATGTTCCTGGCCTTTTGAACCACTGATATGGCACTGTCAAAGGCAGTAGTCAGGAGAAGTTAGAAAAGAGAACTTTTGACAAAGAAATATTTAATTAGACATAAAACAAATAAACAATCTTCATTCTTTTTTGCCATTTACATTTAATCAACAGTTGTCCTGGACATTATAAGTCATTTGCATTGGAGTGTTATATGAACAAATGAATGGAAAAAGGCACTTTACCTAATACCACAAGTTTTCAGACAACGGACACAGCATTATTATTATTTTTTTTTTAAACATTCTTTTTGCCACACCTGGAAGAGCAAATTCTGGAGCCTTGTTCGAAAGCCACACAAATGTGAAGATTTTACATCCAAATATCATACAGCTCCAGCAAAATAATTTAATTTCACTGGAAGTCTTTAAAGATAGGGTAAGAATGGGAACATTACATTGATAGGTGAAAATGGTTTAAGGAGCAGGAGGGAATAAGGCAGAAGTCATGAAAAAGGAGATAAGAGCACTTCAATACAAAAACATTGCATCCAACTGATTGTGATGCTTTAAGAATATTCTCCAGCCTAAAAGGTTTCTTGTGACCCTCAGCGGATTCCTCTGAAGTGTGCCTGATGGTCCAATGCGACAGCAGACCCTCCGGGATCAGGGATCCTGCATCTTTAGGTTGGGAGATATGGAGTAGTTCAGCTTGTGGTCCATACAGACTGCCTCGAAGTCCCATCAGACGGTCTCCTGAGCCATCCGATATTCATAGACACTGCCCCTCTCTGCGAAGGGCCTTTCTGACTGCTTCTGTGCAGTTGCGGGCTCCCTGTTTTCATCGGAACCATCACTTTTGCCAAAACCACCTCCTCCAGGCGTCTGCAGACGGAATGTGTCCTATGTAGAGAAAAAGATGGGAGAGACACAAAAGTTAGTAAATAAGGACACACACCCACTCACACACCCAGACTGCTCAGGGAAGAGGAGACTCTGACTTTGAAGAATTTATCATATTTGTGGTTTTAATAGGGTATTAAAATCTTTCTATTTTAGCAGATGAAGGTTAAAATAGCCACACATAAAAATGTTTCATCAGCTAGGGCATGCTTCCAAAAGATCCTAAAGTTCAGAATAAATCATTATGTTTGAGCTGCACCTCAAAACAATTTAAAAATGATATCTGGCTTTGCATCTTTTTTAAAACCTATTCATTTCAAGTAAAAGAAATCGGACTGAGAAGATTTGGCACCAAACAATCCATTTCAAGTTGCCTTGAAATCTACATGTGCAACCAATGTCTTCCACATGTAGCAACAACCACTACTGATAGACTCAGATGAAAGATTTTTACAACAGATAGTTACTAAGTAGAACAACAGACAAGATGGAATGTGTGTCAGTGTATGTGAGAACTCTCCAACACAGCTAGATATAGTGCAGAGATTGCTGAAGAACATGTTACTTACCTTTGGTAACCATCTTTCTGGTAGATACTCTATCTAACCACTAATTCTTTACCTTGTGAATATTCCCCAGGCATTAGATTTACCTTGTGACTATTCCCCAGGCATTAGACTGGATATAGAAACGTTTCAGTAGTACCTTTGTCCACCAGTAGGTGATATTGTTCTTCTCCATACCATGCCATTCCTCGCCCGAAGTGACGTGTGGGGCCAAATATAAGCTCCACCCACGCGAGCTGACTTCAGTTGCTTTCTAGGCAGTCCCTGTCCTCAGATTTAGAGCCCAGCGGCAAATTGGTATGACCAGTGTACAGATCTCAAGATAGGGACATTTTTAGATGGAAAAAATTCCAGTTACAGAACAGGAGGTGAGAGGGTTTGTGAGGAACCTGTGGTTAGAGTATCCACCAGAATGATCGTTACCAAAGGTAAATAGTTTGTGCTTCTAAAGGATACAGCTAACTGCAGATTCCTCACCTTGTGAATAGATTCCAAAGCAAGTACCTCCCAAGGCGGTGGGGCTGTGATCTAGCTTAGACCAAAAAGTCTTGCAGGACTGAGCAGGAAAAAAGGCCCTTTCGATGGACCTGACTGAAAGGCTTCATGAACATGTGTACTGAAGCCCACCTGGCTGCTTGACACGTGTCCAGGACAGGCACTCTGTGTGCTAATGCAGTGGAAGCAGCATTGGATCTGGTGGAATGAGCCCACAAGCCTTTTGGACCTGCTTTTTCAACAGTGCATAGCACATCTCTATGCAAAGAACAATTAATCTGGAAACGGGACATTTGTGCACTGTTTTACCCTTCTTTGCTATGGAAAACTCTACAAAGATCTGAACATCCACTTTGTGTTCCTTGGTAAGATTGATATAGAAACTCAGTGCTATTGCAGGGTCCAAATGATGGAGTTTGCTTCCTCCCTCGAGAGATGAGGTGGAGTAAAAAAAGCAAGAAGGGAAATAGCATGACCAATATAAAAAGCAGCGACTAATTTTGGTAGGAAGGAAGCTAAGGTCTTTAAAACCAACTTATCAGGGAAGAAGGTGAAGTAAGATTGATTTAGCAAGAGAGCCTGACGCTCACTCAAATATCTAGCTGAAATTATGGTGACAAGTCAGAAGTCTTAAAGGAAAACTGATCAACTGCTCAAAAGGGGTGCACATCAAAAACTTGATGAATACGTTCAAGACCCACTAGGGTATTACAACGGGTTTTGGTGGAAACAAATCTTGCAAACCTTTTCTTTTCAAATTGTCATGTGCCACACCAATCCACAAACGCGTCCAATGGTTGTGTATATTGATTTAGTGGAGGACACCTCACTGCCAAGATGTGATCGACAACCTTGGGGTGGAGATAGAAGGAAGCCAATTGTTGCCACTCAGTCTCCAAGGACTAAGATGCAAAGTGTGCAGACCCAACTGGGTGAAACACCCTGCCCTGCTGTTGTGGCAGAAGATGCTCCCGAAGCGGGCGCTTCATTGGAGGACAGATGCTCATGCCCAGGCATTCAGGGCACCACTCTCTCTTTACCCAATCCAGTGCCACTTAGGTGACTTGGGCCCGGTCGTTCCTGATACTCTTCAGAATTCGGGGCAGGAGAGGCAACGGTGGAAAGGCATAAAGGAGTCCTGAGCTCCATTCTAGATGGAAGGCATCTCTGAGCAACAGATGCTTTAGAAACACCAGAGCTCAGAAGTGGTGGCACTGCATCTTCTGGGAGGTGGCAAAAAGGCAAAATGACTGAGCCAGGGTTATCCCCATTGTTGGAAGGCAGACTGTGCCACCTCTGGATGTAACTGTCATTCGTGATTCGCTAGGTGCCCGCAACTGAGTTTGTTCACCCTGGTGTTTAAAGATCCAACCAGGTGGTTTACCACCAGGGATATCCCTTGGTGGTTCAGTCACTTTCAGAGGTGCAAGGCCTCTTGGAACAGGGTCCAGGACTTAATCCTACCTTGCTTGTTCAAGTAGCAAGTGGTGTGGTGTTGTCTGTGAGCATCTGCACCAGTTTCCTGTGATGATGGGCAGGAGTGGCTTCAACGCTAAGCAAATTTCTCTCAACTCCACCAAATGGATTTAATGCACTTGACCAGTCCTCTGATTTCCACATCTCCCAGGTGGCCTCACCAACACTGTAGTAATGCATCCATGACCACGTCATCTCTGGGTGGTGTAAGGAGAGGGACCGGTGACTGACCCAATCTCTGTCCAGTAGCTACTACTGCAGATATTTCGCAGTCGCCACCAAAATCTGTATAGAATTTGAAAGATTTTCTTAGGGATTGCCAAGAGGTTGTGCGCCGAGTGGCCCTAGGCGCAACTTCGGTCGAGATCGAGGTTGTGTTGATTTCAGTTCAATATAGGTTGTACATCCTCATCCCTCATCAATGACAATTGTATTGGAGTCAACACAAACAGGACTGGTGCAAGGGTGAGGTCAGAGCCGAAGCGGGCCCCGAAGATGGTGCTAGGCCCAATGTGGATCAAAGGGGCACATGGTGCTGATGGAGAACCCGCTGGCAGAAACCGACTGGAGGCCCCTGCTGTTCCTTGGGCCCAAAGACGTGCCAGAGGAAGCAGAAAAGTGCAGAGGATCCACAGCATAACCTCCCTGATGGCTTCTATTTGCTGCAATGTGACTGACAGACCTGGAAAGTCAGGATACATCGCAACTAGAGATTAAATCTTCTCTGATGGAGACCTTGGAGGGAGACAGGGAGGCATGCTAGTCCCCTCACACCATCTCAGGAGTGTGGCAAATAGGGGCCATTTTCAGGTTGGATGTCTTATGTTTTTTCTTTGACTTAACCGAAGACTTCGACTAGCAAAAGGACGTGCCACGGAAATGACTTCCAAAGCAGGAAACTGACCTTCCTTTTGACTACAATTGGGCACAGCGCAAAGCTTCTCGAGCTTGGAGACAGAGTTTGGCTCAATGTACCGGTATAGCCTTCGTGTTCATATATGAGCAGCAACAACAGGCCTTGGAGTCCTGGTTGGACCCCAGGCACAACGAACAGACTTTGTGTGGGTGCATCACTTTCAACCTTGTTGTTTTAGGGGGTGACATTTCCCTTGCACACTGGATTCATTTTGATGAAAAATCAGGTGAAAGACCAGGGAGAAACTCTGGATCAGCGTCAGAAGGCATGGAAAGAAAGGAAATGATGTCAGAATATAAGGGTGGTGCTAATATTCAGTTTTGCATGTCCCATCGATAGTGGAATGACATTGGCATGGAACCGCATGACGCCACCTACCGGCGCCCAAAGGTACTGATGATAAGTTTCTGGATTCAGTCTGCAGAGGGGAATATTCACAAAGTGAGGAATCTGCAGTTAGAAGTATCCATTAAAATGACTCAATGCATAAGTACACAGGTAACTCAAGGTCGTGTTCCTCAATAAGGCAGCTATGGTCAATGGCCAGATCATTGATGACAAGTGATTTCTGTGGCACACAACCTCGCGAGGACCCTCAGCCAACTCCTTTTTTCACCAAACACAAACTGGATTTCATCCCAGCCACAGTACAGAGATCGCCCTGAGATTACGTCCTACTGGCTTCAAAGATGTACTTATGGCAAAAACTCAGTGATATCATATTTTAAGTGGGGAATATTTTATAGTAACTAAAATAAGTATTAACACTAAAAGCAACGTTTTTAGGCGATGGACTGTGCAACAGAGGGAAAAGAATTGCATGGGTGTGAACATGTAATCACTGTACATTTCTGAAGTACCAGGGTCGAGTCAGAGAGAGTGGAATATCTACAAACTGAGCGGATTCATTTTTCACTTTACTTCCTCTTTTCCCTTTTCCATGTCACCTGTGATGTGGCCTTAACACCATCGCTGCTAGCGATATTTTGCTCCTGTGCTATAATTTTCAAAAACCCATTGTTCATGACGAGCTGGGCTCGTCATCAGTGTTTGAGGAGGCTACACCATGACGAGCCCAGCTCGTCATGAGCCTGGAAGGGGTTAAGCTGACAACATCGAAATCTATCTCGATCATAATCAGAATTTTACAGCAAACTCTACTCAAGCCCTGTGAGTATTCAATACAGTCTGGGATGCATGAATAGTGTTGTGAAACCTGTCAAGCCACATTTGTGAGCCGTCAGGTTGAGGATGGAACCTTTGTCCACCCTTGTCCACCTGTTTGCCCCCAATAGCATCACTAAAGGATTTGTGACTTTTATGGATGAATTGGTACCTGTGTTTGCTCCTCCAAACAAACGTTCATCACTCGGATATTGTCCCTAGTAAGTGCTCTAACTGGGTTTAGATGGAATCATGACAAGTAAAGGTCACTTACTTGTCCTCGTTCTCCAGTGTAGGAATCTTAATTGAAGCCATAAATGTGAGAATAATTGATTGGACTAAATTACGTAAATTAGGGAATTGGGCACCCTCCTGACATCTGATTGTGCCTTTTATCCTGGCATCAACATAAAGAACCTTTTCCATTTCATGATTTCATGGAAAAGCATAGACTTGAGGGAGGGCGTGTAGCCTCTTTCAGGAGGTAGATTCAAATGACTGTATTGTCTGACTTCAGGAGCCATGCAACCAAGTTCAATGATGTTAATGCACAAACGTTTCCTGTGCGGTTCCATGGGCATTTGTAGGAGGTACAGATACCACCACTGCCTCGACTAATGTGGCATTATTAAAATCATTTGTGATGGGCATCTCTGCAGTTTTAATATTAGGGGGGATTAACAGAAGGTGAAAAGAAATGGTCTCATCCAACCAATCAAAAGCGCATTCCCCGGTTCTGGCAGCCTGGACGCAAAATGTCAGCATTTTTAGCATCTGAGGAAGACTGACTGTTGATTCACTGTCCCTCTGAGGTGCACTATTGTTAGAGTCAGGTCCCTGGATACAGCTCAGTGCAAGACTATTTGTACTCCCATGGAAAGAGGACTCGATATGGTGTCTTCTTTGGTGCCTCCTTATCTATTCGCATAACGCGTGGTGGTGGCATTGTTTGTTTGAATTAGAATTTATAAAATAAGATACCTTCATTTAACTTATTTCCGTTAAATTAAGGTACATTGTTTTTTAAATGATACTTATCTTTGGTGACGTAGTGCCTAGCGAAGTAGTTGTCATCTCGATGTGCGGGTAGTGCTGGCGATGCAGTGTACGATCATGTATTAACACTAGCGTTTGGTACTTTAACTATTACTGGTTGCTTCTTACCCCAGGTTGCATCTGTACAGATGTTTTGCCCCCCAAGTTGATGGTCCGCCCGTCTCTTCGAACAAGAAGATTGACACCTGGTGCACCAGGATCTCCACCTAAAAGGAAATGCATGGATTATAAGGCATTCTCAAACAGTAGGGAGCAGAGACTGGAATGAGAGCCACAGGCTGAAAATGCCAACCCCATTAACACAAAAAACAAGAGCAAGGTGAGAGTAAAAGAACTACTTTCACAGAATCAACAAATGAAGAAAACTACAAAGCAGGAGATTGACTACTGGGAGAGAAACTGGCAAAGGCCCTCGTTGAAAAACAGGAGAGTCCACTCATCATAAAGGTACTGCGATAATACTTGGTTGGGGGCCCGCAGTCGTTGCGGACGTCTGCAATGAGTCCTGCAGTGTGGAGGCCCCGCTACGAGTGTGTGCTTCCCTGCCACGACTGCGTGCCTCACGCCATGAATGCGGAGGCCCTTTGTGGATCGTCCTCTTAGTGGTTCTTTTCAAACTCTGTACAGAGAAAGAACGCCAGTAGCCCAGAATGGATTGATGGTGAAACAGCAAATATGGGCAAAATACTGCAAGGTCCATGCACAGGGTCTATAGATTTTAATAATTGTTCACATTTAAAGTAAACAACCGAACATAACACAATAACATACACAAAGCAACACAGCAACTCTTAAAACACAACAGAACAAATCAAAACAACAGTCAAACATAACGCAACACAACTACAGTAGTACAATACAACACAATCACAATGCTATATTGATGTGCAAAAGCACATAAAACAACAGAACAAACCACTACCACAACAAAATGCCTCACAACAAATATACACACAGTTTCTTGTCACAAATTACCACCTGCAGAAACCTGCTTTTTTAATACGGAGGTAAAAGATGTCTTAACTTAGCACCAAGAACATGAAGTAGCGCCAGTCAACAATGCTCTGTGATGCGACCCTTACTTCATATGCTGGGGAAGCTGGTGATAAAACCATGTTTAGTTTAAAACACTCTGTGGCTTTACTGCCGTGGGGCCAGATGGATGGTCACATGTGGCTACTTCCACCTACCTGGGGTGTGGGACCCCAGTTTTAGCCAACGTCTCTACAGCGCTTGCACAGCTGAGGTTTGTTGCTGAGTTTTGGAACAGAACCATTATCAAAACCAAAGTCCCATCTTGAAAACCCAGCACACAGTAGGGGTTCAGGAAACATTCTTCTACGAGCAATGACAGAATAGTGCTGAAAGGACCAACATTATATTGTGCCTTTATAGAACTGGCAACTGCTCACACACAATAAACAGAAAAAGCCATGGAGAAAAAACAACTAAGGCATCCCACTGGCATTGCTGAAACTACTAGAGAGACTCTATACCTGTAACTGGGCAGGTGTTTATGTTGACTGAGTCAGTCCACAATCAGAACGCGTCAGCTGGCTAGGGGATGTAAGCAAAGGGTGTGTTCTAAACTATTTAATCTATACATATCTAATTTAGAGGAGGTGTTGCTGTCCGAATACCTATGCCCTCCATGGTTGAGCCGGTAATATGTTCCTGCTTTGTATAATGTTGGCAATCTGAGTCATAAAAGCCTTGTTTTGTTTTATGATACTAACAGTTTAATGATAAATCAAAAATGCAAGTTAATTAAATTTACAAAAGCTAGTCGTCAGGCCCAGTGGCTTATGGGATTTTGCTCGATGCCCTCTCAACATACGATTAGCACCTTTCAAAGACCCCCTGCCCTGTGTGTCCTGTCTCACAAAAGAAGTTCGACCACATCGCCCCCTGATGAAGAAACAACACCGACTTTCCTTCATTCTGAAGGGCAGCTGCATCTGCAACCTCATTAGCAACAATCCCCTTCGTATCTGGCCAAGAAACCAACCACCTCAACCCACGACAGCAGACAGGACATTACTAGAATAGATACACAGAAATGTAAGCAGAAGACCAGAAGGCAATCCTGCTCTATCATGCACCATGCCCATCACCATCAAAAATGCTTCACCACTCCTGCAATTCAGAAAGGAATTCAAGACATATTTCTTCGAAGAACACTAAAAGGCCACAAAAGAAACCTACCGCTTACCTGCTTTTGTGTTAAACTATTCTGAATCGTACCTATGACTTCTTGCTTGATTCCCAGCTATGTTTGTGGTAACACAACATACATAATTGAACACACACATATATAGACAATATATATTAGTGGATAAATAGTGCTATGTGGGAGGCCTCTAAGAAGCCAACAATGATCCCATTAGTAGTGGATGAAGATGATCAGTATTTGCCACCACTGCCGGCCTGCACGGATATATCACTAAAGAAGGGGTTGCTTGAATGACATCACACATGAAAGTTGATGGGGCAACAATTGCCCCATTTAAACCATTCTGAGGATTCTGTAAGAACACAAGCTATTAGCTAGAACATCTTCTCTTTATGCCAGTATTTATGAAGCTGTCATTGAGTTAAAGTCCAGCAGCACTTTTGTCGGTAGTTTATACCCCCATTTGCACCCTGATGGGATTACGCTGCTGGGCGAGCCTCTGATGAGTTGCCAAAGTAATCAAACAGACAGGTGATATACGCTGATGGGGAGGTAAGGTAACGGTTGAAGATACTACAGCATCAAGACTTGCTCGTTGACCCAACAATCTCCTGTGCAACTTTCACGTTAGCTGAATTTAGCAAGACGTAAAGTAAGAGGGTGGCAGAAGTCTTCCATCATCATGGCTGTTGAGAGAAGACCATCATACAGAAATGTAATAACATATTCCTGGTGTGATGAAATCCCACAGTACGGTAACATTATTAGGTTTATGGACAGACTGTCCAGCTTCTTACAATTTAGTTTGGGGTTTCTTCTGATTGGGAACTCGAAGAAGCATGGATAGAAATTCTTGAAGAACACTGGTGCCTTATGTTATCAATCGGACAAGTCTCAATTTCTAGCTATGCATGGATTGTTGGCGAAGGAAGAATATTTACCAACTCACAGTGGATTTGGGACTAAACCATCAAAGCTATAATATGAGTCTTAATAAACTTAGGTGTTGTTAATAAATGTCCCAATGTTAATTAATTTGGGTACAGAATTTGATAAACCCAAAACATGATTCAGACTTAACACTTGACGGACGTCTTTCTGTGAAAGAGGTCTGACTCTAGCAAATGGCAAGATATTGAGATACAAATTAAATGGAAATCCCTATTGATTTTGATAATGCCATAGATGTGAATGCACAAACTTTGGATTAAAATGATATCTGTTGCTACATATAGTGTCTCGGCATTAATAAGCAAATATCATAATTCTAAACATTATCCTCTTTTTTAATAGGTTTTGGATGTATATCTTTAATCCAAAACTAATATATTGTAAATGAAAATAATACAAATTTAGGAAGGATTCAGCCCTTATGGTCTACAGTTGGACATGCATGCTTTACAGTAGCCATGTCATGTGACCTGTGTAAACACAGTATTATGGGGATGCCTCTAATTTGGTGCGCACCTACTGATGGAAGAGGACATCAATACAAGCTGTATGAAAGGAAAGAAAATAGCCAGCAGCGGAAGGCAAGACCGTAGTATAGGTAGACTTTTAGTCTAGATTTACCTTTGTGAATACCGAAAAGTAGTAAACATACACAAAAGTGTAAGTTTAACTTTTTGTGAATTGGGCCCTTAGACTATAGGTGTAAAGTTAGACTTCAGGTGTAAGTTTACCACTTGTGAATCGGGCCCTCAATTTCTAAGCAGGTCAATAATACCCGAAGATAACCACGACTAGTAAGAATTAGTGAATACATTGAATAGTGCAGGCAGCGTAATGACCAGAGATAATGTGGCTACTGCAATATGAAAAAAAACACCGAAGCTACCTAGTTATTTGCTCATAAAAAAAACAACAATGCAATTTGAAATATGTATTTGTAAAACTTTTTAAGAACAATCTATAAGATCACCAACGTTATGACCGCGCTGTCATCACTTTGACAGGGTCATCGTTCTGATAGGATGGCTCAGCTAATATCAGTAGTCACCATCAAGGGCCGCTGAAGGAAAAAGCAGCAGCAAATTGCTAAGGTCAATTGGAAGCAGGTTAGAAAGGTCCAAAGCAGGTAGTGAAAAGCTGCAGGTCACTTCTCTTTGTGCTTATGATGCTGGCACCAAAAGGAAGCAAAAGAAGAAACATCAGAAAGACAGAATGAAATTAGATAGCTAATTAAGATCTAGCAAAGAGAATCATTGAAGAATTGGAGCACCAGAGACGACAAAAGAGGAAAGGAGGGAAGAAGGACTCACCATTGATACCATAAGGTCGAAATGCACGACGCTCGGTCAAAACTGACAGAACCACTTCTTCTCTGAACGTCAGCTCCCGGATCACACCGTCCCCTCCATGGAACCGCCCTGCGCCCCCTGTCCCTGGTTTCAACTCAAAACGGTTGAGGATAACTGGATACCTGAAGTAGGAGACACAGAGAGAAAACACAGACAAGATGGGAACATGCGAAGATGTACAGAGCTTTGAAGCAACAATCATCATTGTGAGTGGGCTTGCAACATGAAATATTTGCCATGTAACACAAAATGTGTATTACGCAATCCCATAGCATACCATGCAACACCATAAAACACTTTCAAATAAGATATGGCACAGATCTAAGTTCAAGAGGAAGCCCAACACTTAAAGCACTCGGATGAAACAGTATTTCAGAAAGCAGGACTTGTTGGGGGAAAGGTACAGCTAAAATGTGATGGGAACAGTACTAGATAAGACAATAAACAGGTGATTTTTTGATTACATACATTTTTTTAATCACATAGTTAGGCATATTTATCATGTGAAGTGTAAACAGATTAAATGATTTTCCCAAACTAACAGGATTTGGTCCAGTAACAAAACCAGGATTAGAATACTATGCTTGTTTACGGTCCAGATAGGACCTGGCCTGGCAGTTCGGTCTGGACTGTTCCCATGGGGCACAGGGTCAAGACTGATTTGCATATGGCTGGGTCCAAACTTGGGTGGCGTAGTGGGCAAAAGAACGATGGATTTAACCCAGATCTTTTGACTGGCGGAGAATGTTTGCATTGTCAGTATTCCGTCCATCATTTATTTGCTGTAAAATTTTCGCCCTAAGTGGGATGGGTATGCCTATACGTGGGTCCCTTGTTCACTGTGCCACTGGATTCAAGCTAGCTGACTGAAGAAGGGTGACATACCCTGAAACCGGTCCCAGGATGCTTGTTTCCGGTCCAGGGAGGACCGGGCCTGGCAATTCGGTCTGGACTGTTCCCATGGGGCACAGGGTCAAGACTGATTTGCATATGGCTGGGTTCAAACTGGAATGGCAGGGTGAGCAAAAAAACGATGTATTTAGGCCCAGATCTCTGTACTGGGGTGAATGTATGACATTGTTCTGCATTCTGTACATCAACTGTTGTTTTTGTGACTGGATTCAAGCTAGCTGACTGAAGAAGGGTGACATACCCTGAAACTGGTCCCAGGATGCTTGTTTCCAGTCCAGGGAGGACCAAGCCGGGCAGTTCGGCCTGGACTGTTCCCATGGTGCACAGGGTCAAGACTGATTTGCATATGGATGGGTCCAAACTGGGGTGGCGTAGTGGGAAAAAAGAACAATGGATTTAACCCAGATCTTTTGACTGGGGGAGAATGTTTGCATTGCCAGCATTCCGTCCATCAGTTGTTTGTTGGAACACTCCTCAGAAAGTCAGCAAAAGCAGAGCTAGCCTCAGTAGCAAGACTAGGAGGAGAAAACGAGCCATAGGTAGGGGAAGAGTCAAGGCCACTAGCCTCATGAAGGTCAGACACCCAATGAAAATCCAGAGGAGGCTGAGCACTGTCACTCAAGTCATCACCGACTTCACCAAAATACTGGTCTACCAAGGGGAAAATAGCAGGGGGTTCCTCCAAAGAAGGAGGAAGGTAGCCCAAAAAGAACTGTTCTGCCAACGCCACCCTCGACGTCGTCCAGCGTCGATGTGACAACACCTTGGAATAGGGGAGGAGAGACACTGTAGTGGCGATTGGCACCGTCGACGTCAGTTTCGGGGGATCCAACACTGGCATCAGAAGTAGAAACCCCGAAGGGCTCTGCACCCGAGCCGATACAGATTCAATCAACCACCGATCCAGAGGTCCTTACTGATACTGAGGGAAATCCCGCGGCATGGAATCAGTCAAGGCTCCTCAAGTCTCCTTGGGGCATAGAAGAGCACCAGAGGGAGGCAGAGATCCAAAAATAACATGAAGGGAGAGATAATACTCCCACATCTGATCCAGAGTCGCGTAGGCACCAGGTAATACTGGAAGGTACATGGCAGACTCTCGCTCCAAGTCCGAAACCGGAGGAATTGGAGGAGTGTCAGAGACACAGCGCATATGCGGCAAAGTCAGGGACGTACCAGCTGGCAGCAAAGACAAAGCCGAAGGACGTGCACAGGAAGAACTTTGGGAGCGGGCCCTTGAGCGGTCCTCGGAGGGAGAAGAAGACCGTGTCCGACGAGTGCCGCAAAAGGTGTCCTGCGGTGTTCCTGCAATGCAGACTACTGAAGACAGGAGCCGCACCCTTCAGAGTCACAGTGCCTAGAATCTATATGCAAATAGAATGAGGGTCCGGGCCGACATTATTGTCCACAGGACGCTGAGGGCATCAAGAAAAAAGGCACACTGTGTTGTGTACAAACTTCGAGATAGGATAAGAATGAACAGAGGTACTGCTCTCCAGATCCACATGGAAGCACGGAAAGGAAGAAACTGACATCAGCGCGTCAGGGGAGGGCTTAAATGGACTCTGTCGATGTTACATCCAAAGGACGACATTGTTATGGAGTCGCATAACGCCCTCTACCGATGCGCTGAAGTACTGCTGTAGAAATTGTTCCGGATCCAGTCTGGCACCTGGGGATAATTCAAAGTTAAGCAATCTACGGCTAGATGTCTCTATCAGATTTATGATTAGGGAATTCTTCAGATATTTCTCACAGATCATCATAAAAAATCTGTGACTGCGTTGCTCTTCCATCACCAAAATACTGGCTACCATCTAATACTCCCCGCTGCCTGTAAAGAAACCTGCAGCTGACCTCATGGTGATAGTCAACTACAAGCCTATTTTACAGCGCCTATGATCCCAGGAAAAGACTACAGAGGAAAACTGCCCAATTATTGTGGGCCCAGGAAACACCAGACCTGTCAAATACGCTGCACTGCAGGGGCTGCCGGAACCCCCTGCAGCAATGATGGGGGAGTAGATAGTGCTCCCACTTGATAGGCATAAGTGTCCCCTGCAACTCTGTCTCTCACTGCAGTCCCTAAAGCTTCCATACTCCTGCCGACATTTTTGCATTTTTTCCAAAGAAATATGGTAAACTGACCAGTAAATTCGCTGATAATTCAGTTTCCAAGCAGTTGTCCTCTTCTTGAGATAAAAACTCATAATGGCCGGACTGTGCTGAAGAGACAACCGCTGGGAACGAAGATTCCAGCCCTGAGTATCTCCAAGTCATTATGAAAGCTATAATCTTTGATGCAGACCAATTGAATTTCTTCCTCTCAAACATCTAGCCATGCTTAGGGCCCAACGGAGTAAGCAATACAAATGGGTTTCCGATTAATCCAGCTACGGATTCTGCATCGCTCCTACTATGCTTCGACACTCCTGTATAAAGATTGGCAGAGCTCCATCAGCACAGTGTATGCGAGGCTGCCAGAGTGAGGGTACTTTTCTCCACATTCTATGGGATTGTCCTAAAGTCGTGCAATGTCAGCGTTGAGTCACAGCAATTATGGATAGAGTGGTGGGGAGTGATGTGCCGCTTGATGCAAAATAGTGCTTACTTATCATCAAGGGTGAGACAGTTTGGCCCAAATATGTCACCATTTGGCTTACCCTGGCAGCTGGGGTCGCAAAACCCAATATTGCTAAAGGATGGGGGGGGGGGGGGGGGGGGGGGGGGGCGGCATTCCCCCTTCAGAAACTGACTGCGAAAAAGACATAGATTGGTGCCAAAGAACAGAGGAAACAGTCTATAAAAGTAGAGGGTGCATAAAGAAATAGGAGAAAGTGTGGGCACCGTGGCGGGCATAAAGGGGGTTATTGGAGGGCTTTGTAGAAGCCGGAGATGATCTGATCGACTAAGGATTGCGGTGGGTTTTCTGTGGATTCCTCCTTGTTTCTATGATGATTCCTGCTTCACCCTGTCATTTGCGATTCTAATCAATGTAAATGTTTAACCGATGTGCATGCAATGGTAAATGTTATTATACTGTCTATTGAGCTTTTCAATAAAAAGAGTTAAAAAATAAAAAAAACATCTAGCTGTGCTTGAACTCTGACTAGTAGGTGGAACCAAAAACCTGCTCTTAGCGAGTTCTGCAAACCTTCTCTTTCCTAAGGTAGCAGTACTGTAAGGTGGTGTAACAAATTAGGTTATTGTTTGGGGTGGTTAGGCGGGGGTGGAAGCCCCACTCAGGCAACAACCACAATTCTGGTCAGGGTGTACCACAAAAGTCACTAAATGAACTAGGGCTCAAGCCTCTGGTAGCTTGGCACTAAAGCAGTAAGGCTTAACTTCAAAGCAATGAATTAAATATGTATGCAACACAGATATTGAGTAATAAAGAGAAAACAGAACACAAGAATGATCCCAAACCAATTTATAAAATAGAGTAAATTTTAATAAATAAAATGTCACCAACATTATTTAAATCCAATCAATAGAAACAGAATTATGAATTGTAAAGGTTTTTAGTGACAAATAGTGCATAAAAGATCAAAGTGCCTACCACAGGTATCATGTTGTGCGAGACCGATGCAAGATAGATGCATGAGACCAAAGGAGCGTGGATCGGATACAAGGAGCAGATTGGGCCCAGTCTGATCTCGGCTCACCTTCTTACTTAGAAAGAAAAGATACTGAAGAAAAGTTCCTAAGAAAGTATAGTTCAGCGGGACAAGGCAGCAGGCACTGTCCGAAGAGGAGGCATCGTCATTGGGGAGTCACTGAACGAGGTCACAGTAAAGATTTTTACGTTCAAACTTAGTTAACTTTTGGAATATGAAAATCTTCAGCGGCACAAAGCTGCAGGCTGTTGCTGACAAGGACTCCGCTGTAGTGTAGTTCCTATATTCCCAATAGGCTCTGCGCATTGGAATAATATATCCTATAGATTTGACGTAGGACTTAGGTCAGTAGGTCTCTATCGAATATACTAAATGTAATTGTGAGTGCCAGCTAGCTCAAAGGTCACTAGAAACTTTCTCGAATTCACAAGAAGGGATTAGTTTCGGACAACCGCATAAACATGACATCTTTGTTTCCCTAGGACTGGAAAATATCTTCAGAGTCGTAGAAACAATAGATAAGCATTTCACCCAGTCAATCGTGCATGCTTTGTTTCTACAGAGTTGCAGAGAAACAGTGAGAAGGGCGTTTTCAAAAAAGGTTTATTGAACAGTCTTCGTTCTCATGCAAGTAAGGTGAACTGCTACAATCGTTAGACAGAATGCAAAGTATAATGCGGACAGCGAGAATAGTATTAAGAAATAATACTATAATAGCATTGTATGGTTTCTAAGCTGTATAAAAATAAATATATAAATAACATAGACTAAAATACTCAACTGGTGTTTCTAAAATACGCCTACCACAATGTACCTAACCTAGGTGTAGTGCGAGTGAAGAAGTAAGTATGGTCTTTAGCATATGTTTAGTTTTTGCCAAGAATCTACCAAAGGTTTCTCTAGGTTCTAATCAGCTCCATACCTTAGAATGAAGGAGGTCTGGTATCTCTGTCTTGGGACTCGATTTCCCAACACCCCCGCAAGGGGAGTCAGAAACATTGGAGCTGGATTTCTCAGCAGGGGAGGAAGCTTACCGATCAGTGCGTCAGCACTTGCTGTAGCGAGCTGCGTCGGGCAAGTAGGTCGTCGATCTGTTCCGAACCACTGTGCTTTGCCATAGCAAGTGGAGGTTTATTTATACCTTGAAGGTGTTTAGGAATGCCATGTTTGACGTAAAGTCGGGCATATGAATGTCATGAATGAACCCCTAAGGAATAGATGTTCCTTGTAAAACTAACGGAGTTCTTGGAGAAATCAATATTCAAGCACGGGGAAGTCCCGAACGGCTTAGCTGATTTTCCAAGAAATCGTTGTGACATTTGGTGAACGGATGGAAGTAGCAATTTTTTTGTTGTAAATCTGTTTATTATTTTTTCACCACAATCGACTTACATAATGATCAAATATATTAATACGTGCTCTTCGATCTTTCTTAGGCATAATACATGTGATAACATAATCGGCATATTAGGTCAGAATGAGTATTGTCCAACCTTTAAGTAACAACTAAGTAGTTCCAATATTCTCATGTTATCACTGGAGTACACTACTGCATTGTAAGTATGTATGTGCTGCAGAGCCATACAGTAATATATCAAACTATCCCACCCTCCCACAAACCACCCTCAACCCACCCACCTCCACCGGCGTGTCATTTCCTATGGCTTAACATATTGCAATAGTATACTGGATCAGTACTAGTTAAACGGGGCTCCTTATGTATGTCGGTGTTCAAAACCATAACTGTTGTAGGGGGGGAATACACTCATACGCACCTATATCTGTCTAGCGACCTCAGTCATTTACGAGGCTCCATCTCCTGCATGTTCGCTTGACTCCAAGCCGGAGTCCGTATATGCAGCCTTCAAATCTATGACCAGGTCTTCCCATGCCCCCGCTGCTTCCAGCGCCTTATCATTGTGGGATCTCTGGGCCTGTTGCAGGCGAACTATGCTCTCGCTCCCCGCCCATGTAAGCAGTGCAGCCTTCCATTTGGCGAAGCTGGGCCCTCCTGTAGCCTTCCAGTGGGTTGTGATTTGCCTTTTGGCTAGCAACAATACCATAACGGATGGAAGTAGCCATGCCTGTATTTGGGTTGCATGGGCAATTCCTAAATATATCTATGCCTATATAAGGGAAACGTGAATTGTACCTTTATAAGGGCATGAATCGGGAAAAGTCAATCGGAACCGAAAACGCCACACAACACAGCAAGGCTGGATAGATTCACTGAGAGGTCCAGCTGAACAGGATTTTCTGCTGCAGACAAGTAAGTATTGGGGGCAACCGTGAAGTCAGGCCTATAAGCAATGCACCTTAGGCGGATCAGCTGTTATATAGATCCAGTTCTTCTGTCGGTTCTCAGGGCACTTTATGTTCAAAAAAATTCCAAAGTCCCAGGTTTTTGGAGGATTACCACCATCAGCACTACCAAAGGCCCAGGACGTTGGGGGCACCACTTGAGTGGTTAGGATTCACTCCAGCAGAGGCCAGATACAGGGTTTAAGGCCTCAGAGCTTGTTATGTTCCTTCATAATATGAGGGAGAAGGCACTGCCAGGTAAGATTTCAACAGAGAATGAGAGAAAACCTTTGGGTTATCTGGATAACTCTTCCATCAACCCATCAATGCCAACCGAGGCATGCCAGCTCTCTTAATACTTAAACACTACAACCCACACACCAGATTTCCTTCAACCTGTATAAACTGAGACTCTTCCTACAAGTGCTGCAGTGTCTGTGGCCTCCATGCACATAAGGAAGGTCTATTCACATCCAGAACCAGTTGCACTAACCTCCCTAAGATAACTATGAACTCACTCACTGGGGATAAAACACAGCTCTTTGCAATCTCTTCTGCTGCTAGAGAACCGATGCATAAACCTACAGTTGCTCAAAAATGTTTATATATGAACACCATTGTTACGACTCTCTGGCGCAGATCTGTGCACCGTCTTGTCTTCGCGTAACAGAGACAAAACCATTCCAAACCAAGAGGTGTCCCTACAGAGTGAAGGAACTATGAGAGGAAAACTTAACGTTTAAAGTGCCTAGTGTCAATAAAATATGTGTTTGTTATTAATAGTTGTTTTGTTATTATTCTTACCATTGCTAATAGTACTATAAATGTCATGACATGTTTATATTTTTCAATAATATTAAAATAAGTATGAATACTTTTATTATTAGTTATATTAACAGTATCGTAGTTGATAACATTCTCTATTTTAATTGTTCATATTATCGTTGTTACTTACTTCTCCTATTACTACTACTGCTACTACTATTACTACTTACTACCACAGCTAATGCTCAAGACAAACCTAGTGCCATACCATAGTTCCTATAACATTATCACCATGACCTACTTCTGCCATTATTATTACAACCTCTACTACCAGTACTGCTACTGGTAGTAGCAGTACTGCAAATACTAACTACTGCAACTAATGCTCAAGAAGTACCTAGTGCCATGACCTAGTGGCCTATATTATTATCAACAGCACCTTCCTCTGTTATTATTACTACTACTAGTACTGCTACTACTTCAACTAATGCTCAAGAAGAACCCAAGTTCCTATTTTATCACCATTATTTACATCTGCTATTATTTTACTACTAGTACTGCTACTACTATTACCACTAGTAGTACTACATCTGCTATTATTAATACTAATACTGCTACTACTTACTATCACAACTAATGCTCAAGAAGAACCTAGTGGCATACCTTTGTTTCTATAATATTATTATAACCATGACCTACTTCTGCTATTATTACTACTAAGACGACTTATATTACTACTAGTAGTACCAGTAGTAGTAATAGTACTACTACTATTACTACTACTAGTATCAGTACTGATCCTACTTCTACTTACTACCACAAGTAATGCTCAAGAAGAAGCTTAGTGCGATATCCTATTTGAATGCTTTGGATAATTGAATTCACAGAACTCCCTACACTTTAAAAGTTTATGAACTAGACCTTAAGTACACACATTTTGAAATCCTATGCATTGTATATGTACCTATATGGATTACTGAAAATAACTGCAGTACGAGCAAGAGGCCAGTGTGTTTATCAGTAGGGGAGGGCAAGTGGCAGACAGCGACTCAAGTACACCTCAGTTCATATGTTCAATATTTATGACTCTTAAAAATGTGTGTTCTCCAGTCCTAGCCCTATTCTTTCTCAAGCAAAGTTTCAATCATACCGTTTCTCAAGGATCTCAGGATCCGTGATGCGTGTGTTGGTCATGTGAGTGTGGATGCCGCTACGCCCATGCCAGTGCGGTCCTGCTCCGGCACCACCAGCCACCGTCTCGTAGTAACCAACCTTTGCGTTGCCAAAGGTGATGTTGTTCATACAGCCCTGCAATGAAAACACAGGAGGCCAGAGGAGGTCATTGACAATCAGCAGCAGTGCCAAAGATGAATGAATAAGCAGGACCACACCAATGAGAAGACTGTCAGCATCCTGTGCATGGAGTATACCATTTATGTAGCCCAGCATCTGTACCTGCTGGTGGGGAAGACCAGACTAAATGAACACATGCAAAACCATGGGTTTCTCTGGTTGGAAACACAGTGACCTATTTCTGATGCTGTGCATGTGAAGACTGCTACTAGGCGTGAGGATGTGGACCACCTGTATAAGGTTGAGGGCACCCAGTGGACTAAAAACATGCCTGCTTTTCCACCCTGGGGACATTCAACTATAGGCAATTGTGAAGATTAGGAATGGAGCAATCCTAGTTCTGTTTCACAATGTTGGACCATTCAAGATTTAACAGCAGCAATTCACAACTAGATACATTTGTAAATATAATAGTTACATAAACCTCAACAATCTTTATAGAGCATAGGTATGATGCTTCCCTTTTCTTTTGTAATGTTTGTAACAACGCTGTGTCATGATGCATATGGTAACCGTTGACAACAGTATCCAGATTCAGGCCATCTATAAGATATGTATGTGGCGTGCAGCATACTGTACCCAGATTCCTTAAAGGGGCGTCTGCAAATGAACAGGTATCATCAGACAAAGCATCATTCTAGCATGCTTATTGTTGGGATTACTGACAAGGCAAAACTGGGTAACAACAGCTGCGTTAGTCTTCACATTGGATGTAGATGGGCCCTTTTAACAAAAAATTATATTTTTCTAACATCAAATCATCTGTGTTTAAAGAAGGTTTTAAACACAAAACAGTGTTCTGAGCTAAAGAATAGCCTTTTTGAAGGCCCTATAGATACTGCCTTGAAGGAAGTGTCATAGAACACCTGAGAAAGAAAAATAAAAAAAACCTGTAAGTTCCACAGAAACAAAAAAAAGACTGCCCTCACCAGCAACAACCTTGCTCGTACCAGTCCTAATGGTGGTCAATGACATATTTCATTTTCATAGTGATCCCATCAGTAACTATAAGTAGGTAGGTATTTGAAAATGTAATCTGTGGCCATGTCCACCGCACACCTAAAAGGGCTTCGGGTGACAGGTTGGCATCCTTTACTCTTCAATATTATGAGTGTTCCTGTTTGATATGTTACCTGCTTTCACCAAGAACTCCTATATAATTTCCTTTTGTAGATTTTCTAAAATGTTAGCTAGTCAAGTCAAGCTTTCTGCAAATTAGTTTTTAAGGTGTACTCATGTTTGAATAGTCACACACTTCCACATACAGAACACCTACCTTAGAAGAAACCAAATTCCCCACACAAAACAGTCTCTACACAGGTGTTTGCACACCGCTACACACAAATCTGTAACAGTCGATAAGTCACACCTACCAGCACCACCAAAGCTAGCTTCCACCATCATCAAAAGTCAATGAAGCTAGGAGATAAAACGTGTGAAGGAATTAATATTTCCAAAACGCTTCAACATGTTTTACCTGTGACGCGGCACAAACAGCGAAGGCTTTGAAGATGACGTCCACAATTCTCTGTGATGTCAGCACATTGCCCCCGACCACTGCTGCTTCTGGAGATGGGTCCAGGATGGAGCCCTTGGGAATGATCACTGTCACAGGTACAAGGCACCCCTGCAAAGAGTGAGACATGAAGTCAGTCATGAAGACAGCCTAGTGCACACCTCTGCTAGGGGATCTAGCAGGTGTCTTGTGCAGGAAGTGGGGATCTGGTGCTCACCTGGTTGAGGGGGATATCCTGGCCCACCATGCAGCGCAGGCAGTAGATGAGGGCAGACAGTGTGATGGCGCGGGGGGCGTTGCAGTTACCATAGACTTCGTGACCAGATCCGCTGAAGTCAAACACAGCACTTCCCTGAAATTAAACAGAACACAACATAATATTTAATATATAATGATTTTAGCACAAACCTAGTACGTCACTTAGAGTTAGACATACTTGAAAAGCTTCTCATTTCTGGAGGAAGCTCTAAATATGGAGTAGAAATCGTTGGCTGAACTTTTTCCACCACCGGCATATTACTGTGAAGGAAATGTAGCCAGTGGATGATAATTCATATTTTGGGGCATACTCACAAAGGCATTTTGGATTTCATAAAGTAATCATATTGAAGTATTTTTTGCATACTGTTACATGCCGTTGAGAAATCCAAAATGATAGTTAAATTAGATTATTCAGGGGCTATTAATATACCGCTAGAACAAACTGGAAGGCGTGTGTCCCACTTTTATTTATAGGGAATTTGACTTTTTGGGGACGACTGAGGCAGATTCACGAACGCAGGTAAGAGTACGCGAATGAATATTACAGGAGTACGGCTGCTAGTACTCATAGATGCTTTTGTGAATCGGTCCCTTGGAGTTTCACCCAGATAGGGAATTTTCAGTTCCCTCCAAACTTTTTAAATGAAGCCCTTAGTCCTATACGTTCCCTTTTGAGCAGAGGAGCATAAATATTTTGCAGTTACTTGTTACAATTACAAATGCATTTGCTTTATTTACTGTGACACAACCCATCTATCAGCACTTTTGTAGGCCCAAGCAAACTAGTTTTCACAAATATCCTGAAGTTCTTGGGCAAGGTAATATTTGTAAACTAAAAGTGCACATTTCTACATTCACAGTTCCTCAGGATCAAGGACGTGGCCTTTTGTGAACCCTGCCTTGACTTGATTTCAAAATCCTTTGATAGGGCTTTGTATTTCAAGTTTAGGGTGGGCTTGCTTCCAGTTGGCGAATTGTCTGCTCAGTGGAACATTCCGGCGCAAACCTCTCCCTTTTGTGTATTTTGTACCTCTAGAGTGGAGTCTGTTGCCCATTTCCTATTCGAATGCCCAGCTTACAAATCCCCGAGATCTAGGTGGTTAAAACTACTATGCTGGGAGCTAGGTACCAGACAGCATATAGTCGCTCTGCGAATTTTGGTGTCTCACACCCAGCCCTTGAATGTTTGTGGCATGTCCAAATACTTTGGATGGGCTTGGTCAATCAGATTTAAACGGCTTAATGTTATTGTTTAATTGTGGTCACTTTACTTAGACCTTTTTATGTAATTTATTGAAATGAACATTATTTTAATTGACTAGGTGATGTATTTTATATGTTGTGGCTTTTTACATTGTTGTTCTATGTAATGCTTTTAAAGATATTTTTCATCGAAATAAAGCCGATTGACTGACTGACTGACATTCACAGTCATCCACACACAATTAGATTCTTTCTATCTATTATTTGTTACAACATATTTGCATGTGGGTAGTCATGAAGTCTGCCTTTTTAGATGAGGTTTTTGATGAAGTCTTCATGTATTAAGGGTTGACTGAAAGTTTCTAATCAAACATCTTGTCTGTTTTATGGCTCCTGAAAGGTTTGTGGCACAAAGGTGCTGAGTCAGTTATTTTCACAAAAAGGTCTTTAAATGAACTGGATGGTGCCCTTGGACAAATCATTGTTAGGGTTACCTAGCACAAATACAGGTCTCGCGGTGTGAACCTGTGGTCATGTACAAACAGAAGAGCCTGCAGGCACTGTACACAAACGTGTCCAGTCTACAAGGGTCTGCTTTAGAAGCAAACATAAATGAGGCAACATGCATCTCTGTCCTGCAAATGGACCAAAGGCACTTTGAGCTGCTGTGGGAAAAGATAGGTAAACTGTGGACACACAGAAGAAAGTGTTTAATGGAAAATTCACCTTCACTGTGTACAAATTCATCCACTCACTATCAAGTAATATATCTGATGAAACAGCTGCGTCATTGATAAATTAAGACTACTCCTTTGGCTGGTGTTGCTACTTTTTTTAAAACTTTGCAGGAAGCAACTTGATCACAAACGGATCTATGACAGAATTTCGACAGACAGAATTTCGACCTACACAAATATCGGCGTAATTATATCGATAGCAAAAATATCGACGCCCTATGTACAACATGGTAAGTACCAAAATATCGAAAAATTTATATCGATGTTAAAAATATCGTTGTTAAATATATCGATTTTTTTTAAATTTAAAATAACATAAAAAACTGTAAATAATACTTATTAATTACTTAAACATATTTAAATATATGTAATAATTGTTAAAAAAATAATAATACATATTTAATAAAAAAATAAAATGATAAATCATATATAATATATAATTACTTAACAATAATTACTATTCCCACTCCAGTGGGTGCAACAGTAGGGAAAACTGACCCTGAACACTATAAATACCCCTTTACCCAAAAACCTAAAACTGACCCTGAACCCTAAAAATACCCCTTTACCCATAAACTGAAAACTGACCCTGAACCCTAAAAATACCCCTTTACCAAAGAACTGAAAACTGACCCTGAACCCTAAAAATACCCCTTTACCAAAGAACTGAAAACTGACCCTGAACCCAAAAAATACCCCTTTACCCAAAAACTGAAAACTGACCCTGAACCCTAAAAATACCCCTTTACCCAAAAACAGAAAACTGACCCTGAACCCTAAAAATACCCCTTTACCCAAAAACTGAAAACTGACCCTGAACCCTAAAAATACCCCTTTACCCAAAAACTGAAAACTGACCCTGAACCCTAAAATTACCCCTTTACCAAAGAACTGAAAACTGACCCTGAACCCTAAAAATACCCCTTTACCCAAAAACTGAAAACTGACCCTGAACCCTAAAAATACCCCTTTACCCAAAAACTGAAAACTGACCCTAAACCCTAAAAATACCCCTTTACCCAAAAACTGAAAACTGACCCTGAACACTAAAAATACCCCTTTACCCAAAAACTGAAAACTGACCCTGAACCCTAAAAATACCCCTTTACCCAAAAACTGAAAACTGACCCTGAACCCTAAAAATACCCCTTTACCCAAAAACTGAAAACTGACCCTGAACCCTAAAAATACCCCTTTACCAAAGAACTGAAAACTGACCCTGAACCCTAAAAATACCCCTTTACCCAAAAACTGAAAACTGACCCTGAACCCTAAAAATACCCCTTTACCCAAAAACTGAAAACTGACCCTGAACCCTAAAAATACCCCTTTACCCAAAAACTGAAAACTGACCCTGAACCCTAAAAATACCCCTTTACCCAAAAATAATTAATATTACAAATAAATTACTTCCCACCCTATTCCCCTATAAACCCACAACCCGCTCCAGTAGTAAAACATATAATTTAGTTAAAAATATACATAAATTATCAATTAATTAATCAATTAATCAATTAAAATAAATCATTGCCAATTAATATTTAATTGCAAAATAAATTAATCATTGAAAAATAATTATTTAATTACAAATAAATTACTTCCCACCCTATTCCCCTATAAACCCACAACCCGCTGTGGTAGTAAAACATATAATTTAGTTAAAAATATACATAAATTATCAATTAATTAATCAATTAATCAATTAAAATAAATCATTGCCAATTAATATTTAATTGCAAAATAAATTAATCATTGAAAAATAATTATTTAATTACAAATAAATTACTTCCCACCCTATTCCCCTATAAACCCACAACCCGCTGTGGTAGTAAAACATATTATTTACTTTTATATATTTTTAAATTATAAAAACATATTAAACACATATTATAACAATTAATTTAAATACTTAACTAATATTTCTAACACATATTAGTAAATCGAAATTACTTACATCGATATATATGCTATCGATATTAGTGATTTCGATATTACTTACCTTAGGGTCGATATTCTGGCCATCGATATTCTGGACATCGATATTCTGTCCCATCGATATTAGCAACTCGATATAAGTGTAGGTCGAAATTAAAAACTCGATATTTTGACTGTTTACCATCACAAACGTCTGCACTCGAGTGTGTAAATAAAGAAAATTGAAACTGCATACAAGCATACAATCATAAAGTGTGCAGGGCATTCAAGAAACTCCAAGAGTAAGGAGAAAATCTTGAAAACGACCTGCAAGATCATACCATAGGTTAGTGGGTCTTTCTAACAGAGCAGAGGCAGAGAGTACACTGAGAAACATTCTGAATGCTTAAAGTCGAAAATTCTAACTTAACTAAGAAATCCAGCATCTATTAACTGATCAAGCACACTGGATGCTCCTTCTAATACAAACTGAAGCTGAGGTCTATCCTCGAACCTTTTAATATTTTACAAAAGATGATGTGTCAATTTACCCCTCAGATCAGAAATAGTTGAATCCAGGCTCCAATCAATCAAATATCAAAGATCTGTGTGCTGTAGAAAGGAGATGCGTTAATTTTGAAGACCAAGAGTATGGCCAGTCTACTGATGACTTAAAGGAATGAGAACCAGAAATAAAAGGAGAGGGTTGGAGAAAGGAAAAAAGCAATATACTGCTGGTGGGAGGCACGATTTGTAACAAAATATGCTAATGGTATAAGGTGTGCATCTGAATTCGAGACGTTCAGTTGTTTTACTTCTACCCATCTAGACCATACCTGCAAATCTGCTAGCTGTACTTTATACTTAATGATTATGTAAGTGGGGAGGAGGGAGGTTTATTTATTTATTTATTTATTTGAACGTTTTATATAGCGCGAACAAGATCTTTGCAGATATCAGAGCGCTTTACAAGGACAAGGGGGCGACAGAACAATAGTATGCAATAGTTGAGGTAGTTAGGTACAAGGTGCATAGTTACATAGGCAGGTCAAAATACAAGAGGTAGGTCAAAGTTGAGGTAGTGTAGGCACAAGGTGCATAGTCAAACAGGTGCGCCAATAGTATAAAGGTACAAAAAGAAGGAGCATATACTTTTTTAAGCGTGCTTAAAATGCTTTTGGAGATAGCATAAAGGTAGGCATAGTTGAGGTAGGTGAGTACAGGGTGCATAGTCACACAGGTGCATCAGTAGTACAAGAGTAGGAATAGTTGAGGTGGTGTAGGTACAGTATGCAAAGTCAAACAGGTGCGTCAACAATATAAAAATATACAAAGAGGGAACGTATACAATCAAATAAGTCGATAATACAAGTAATACAAATAGTCCAAGGGGTCAGGCATGTAGTACAGAGCGGCTTCTTGAGAAATACAGAATAATAGATCATGTGTATTTAGCCATGAGGATCGCTTTTACTTCTTTCTTAAACAGTTTGTTGGAGGAGATGAGCCTCGTTTCCGGAGGGAGTGAGTTCCAGATCCTGGGTGCCATTCCTGAGAAGGACCGTTTATAGGTTTTTTCCTTCCTGAATCTTCGAGGTTTCAGCAAAAGATTGTTTGTGCTTCTAGTAGTTCTAGAGCCACCCGAGATAGTCAGCTTTTGAGTGAGGTAGGCGGGTGAGTTCATGTGTACAGCCTTGTGTGTCATGCCGGCGATTTTCAGATGTATTCTGGCTTCAAAAGGTAGCCAGTTCAGGGATTTTAAGTCAGGGGAAATGTGCGAGTGTTTTTTTGAGCCAGTGATGAGTCTCGCTGCAGCGTTAAGGGACGCTCTTAGGAGTGCTGTTGTAGTTAGGGGGAGCCCGCAGAGGGCGGTGCTACCGTATTCTATGTGCGGGATGACTATAGATTGTACTGCAGTTTGGAAGTCTTTGGCTGGAAGGAAGGGTTTAAGTTTTCTCAAGGTATTGATTTGGAAGTTCGCTCCTTTGGTTGCCTTGCTGATGTGCTGCTGCATGTTGAGATTGGCGTCAAGTGTTATGCCTAAAGATTTTGCTGAGTCTACGATGATAGGTTGTATATTTAGAGCCGTTAGGTGCTTAAGCCATGTTTGAGTGGTAGAGATTTTCGCGGGAGGTGAGATCAGGAGGAACTCAGTCTTCAGCGCATTGAGTTTAAGGTGATTCTCGGCAAGCCAGGATTGGGTGTTTCTGATTGTGGTGTTCAGAAGCATGATGTCCTTGGGAGATTGTATTTTGAGATAAAGTTGGGTGTCGTCGGCATACATGTGAAAGTGAACATTGGATGCTTGTAGCAAAGTAGTGAGAGGTTCCATAACTAGGTTGAACAGTGTTGGGGAGAGGGAGGATCCTTGAGGGACGCCTAGCGATACAGGTACCGGAGAGGACATCAGG
Source organism: Lissotriton vulgaris (assembly GCF_964263255.1). NCBI lineage: Eukaryota > Metazoa > Chordata > Amphibia > Caudata > Salamandridae > Lissotriton > Lissotriton vulgaris. The sequence goes on from NC_141691.1 coordinate 2,018,874,897, forward strand.
TTGTTGCTTTTGAATCTCTGAGACCGGTTGTGTAGAAAGGAAGTGAACCACTTAAGAACAGTCCCAGATATGCCCATTCTTGTGTTTAATAGTTTGAGTAGGTTCTCATGTTTAACTGTGTCGAATGCTGAAGAGAGATCAAGAAGGATGAGGAGGCAGGTATCGTTTTGGTCTAGGATTTGGAGGGCGTCGTCAACTAGGTGAGTCATAGCAGTTTCGGTACTGTGCCCTGCTCGGAAGCCTGATTGATGAGGGTTGAGGAGATCAAACTTATCTATGTGTTTAGTCAGTTGTAGCTGTACGCATTTTTCCAACAGTTTAGCGAGAGTGGGAATATTTGTAATAGGACGGTAATTGTTTAGATCAGTGGGGTCTGCTGTTGGTTTTTTTAGTAGCGGTGTGACTTGTCCGACTTTGAGGGCGCTAGGGATGGATCCTTGTTGAAGAAAGCTATTGATAATCCTAGTCCAGAGTGGGAGGGGTCAGTGAGGTGATTGGATGGTTTCAGGGTGCTGAGCAATCTGCCAATTTCTTCTTCGGAGTAGGTGCCAAAGGATGACCATGTAGCATTGTTCTTTGGTTCAGACAATGCTGTGTGTTGGGGGTTGGAGTAAAGGATTGCGTCATTGAGGAGATCGCTTCTTATGTTGTCGGTTTTTTGGTTAAAGAAAGCAGAGAAGTCTTCACAGGAAGGTGTAACACCCATGGTGCTGAGTGTCTGGGGTTGTTCTTTGGATTGTGTTCTGATTAGCTCAAACAGTTTTCTTGGGCAGTTTTTTGCTTGGGCGAGCTGAAGGCTGAAGAAATCTCTTTTTGAGCGTTTTATTTTCCTGAAGTAGGCGTTTCTCTGTTTCTTCAGGGTTTTTAGGTGCAGTGCAGAGGGGGCTGATCTCCAGGTGCGCTCTGCCAATTGCATGGCCCGTCTATCTTCATTGAGGCTCCCGTCATACCATGGGTTGGAGATCTTGGACGACACTCTTTTCAGTTGCATAGGTGCAGCCTCATTGATGATTGTGGTCATAGCATTGAGATAGTGGTCAGTCAGGAGTTGAACGTCCGTAGTGCCGGAAGGGGGAAGTAGGAGATTGCAGCTGTTAGGCGGTAAGGAGTTTGGGTTGAGTTTCTTCATGTCTCTTTTCCAAACTTTGGGCTTAGAGGGTTGCACTAGGTTAAATTTAATTTTTTCATTGATAAGGAAGGAGACAATATGATGATCTGACCAGTCACAAGGTTGGATTGACTCAAGTTGAATAGCGTCCTCTTTGAAGATGATAAGGTCGAGGATAGAACCTTTCTCATGGGTCGGGCTATTGCATATTTGGGTGAGATTAAGGGCGTTGAGGAAGTTTTTGAGGCTATTTACCACTGTGTCACTGCTGTCATTCCAATGGAGATTGTAGTCGCCAAGGAAAATTTGGGTGTTTTGCCGTCCTGAGGTGGTTGAGATTGTGTCCATGAGTTGTTGGGAGAAGGAGAGCTTATCCCCAGGTGGGTGGTATATGATGTGTAGTGAGCATACCGGTTTGCTTTCGCTGATGACATCAAGGCAGAGGTATTCCCAGGAAGTAAGAGAGGGGGCGGACGCTTTAATAACTGAAAGGTTGCTTCTGTAAATACAGGCAATTCCACCGCCTGTCTTTTTGGTCCTGTCAAGTCTAATGATACAGTAGTTGGGGGGGACTAGGATATCCATGATAGGTGTAGAAGAATCAGACAGCCATGTTTCAGTCAGAATGGCTAGATCCAGTTCCAGAGAAATGATGAGATCGAGACCCCCGCGGAATGTCTTTGGGCCGATCTGCAATTGAGAAGTATGCATTTGAGTCTAGGGGTGCAGAGGGTGGAGGAAGGTTCTATAGTGAGGGTTACATTTGTGAGGTTGTTGGGGACGGAGCCTCTGTTGTTATGCGTGTGGTGCCTGAGGGAGTTAGAGATAATCGTTGGGCTGGACAGATGGTTGGTGGTAAGAGTGGAGAAGGGTGTGTATGTCATGGTCTGAGATCGTATTGGTAGTGCGTCTGGGGCGATTGGTAGTATTGCGAGAGGGGATAGAGGTCCAGTGTGGGGAGTGTTGTGTGATAGGGCGAGTAGGAGGTGAGGAGGAAGTGTTGTTAGGTATAAAGGTAGAATTGCGATTGGTGGTATTGCGATTGCGATTGGTATTGCGATTGGTGGTATTACGAGAGGGGATAGAGGTCCAGTGTGGGGAGTGTTGTGTGGTAAGGCGAGTAGGAGGTGAGAGGGAAGTGTTATTAGGTGTAAGGTTGGTGGTGGGAGGGGGGTGTCTGGGGTGTGTGGGGTGTGTGATGAGCAACTCTTTGATGGAGTGTAGTTCTTCTTTCATTTGGAGGAGGGTGGACATAATCATGTCCAGCGTGGTGTTGGGCGCGGAGTTGGGGAAGGGTACTGGCGGTGAACAGGCGTATAGGTTACTGGAGAAGGGGGGGAATCGGGGTGGAGAGGTGGAGCTGGTGAAGGGGTTGGAAATGTTAGAGAGAGGATTGGTGTTAGGGTTGGTGTTGGCGTTATTGGGCAGGGCATCAGTGCTAAGAGGGGAAGGGTAAATGGGGGCGGTGTGGAGGCTGGGGGTGGCGGGGGTGGAGGTGGGATAGTGGGGACTGAGAGTGGGGGGTGAGAGGTTGAAGGAGGGGTGAAGGCAAGGTGTACCGGGAATGCAAAGTGTGGGGGGGGGGAGATAGGAGGAGAGAGAGTCATGTTGTGTGGGGTGCAGGTGGGGGAGGAGGGGTGTTCTGAGAAGCTTGGTATGAGGGGCGGGACGGGAGTGCAAGGTGTGGGGGGATATGGGAAGAGAGAGAGTCAAGTTGCGTTTGGAGCAGTTAGGGGAGGGGGGTGTTCTGAGAAGCTAGTCGGAGGTGTGCGTGGCGTGTTATGTGGGGGAGGGGTCGAGGGGGTGGCGGTGTGGGGGATGCTAGAGAAGGTGTGTTCACCGTCTGATGCTGAAGGGTGTAATGTGTCTGTAGACGGAGGGTGATAGAGTAGAGTAGTGGGGGAGGGAGGCGGTGCGTGTTAATGTTAGGAGGTGGTGTGGAGTCCAGAATGTTGGGAATGAAGGCGGGAGGGTGTGGGATCAGAGATTTAGAGAAGTATTCTTTGAAGGTGGGGAACAGGTTGTCAAATAGGTCTAGGTTTCTGTCTGTGGATTGAATTAAGATGGTGCTGTTGTTGTAGATGGTGATGGTTGCTCTAGCAGGGTAGCGCTGGGATGGTGTGGTTGATAGTGTTACACCATAGGCAGTTTTCCTAGTGTTCGAGATGGTGAGTAGGGTAAGGAGTGCTTTTCTCCATTGTGCTCTGCGTGTAGTGTATAGGATGATATCAGTGCTCTTGGTTCCATTGTTGAGGGAGAAGTAGGTGTCTACAAAGGGGGTTTCAGGGTGGGACTTCAAGAAGTTGTGCTTAAACCTTTTTGCATTTTTTTTGGTGAGCCCGGGGGGGTAATTTATTTTGTAAGTGTGTTTGCCCAAGGGTGGCGAAGGAACCGGTTTTATGTGGGTTTCAGGGAAAATGGAGGCCGGTGAGGCTACAAGTTTTATGGCCCCAGCCATTTTGGGCAGACAGGTCTGAGAAATAAACTCGAGTAATTCAGTGAAAAGGTGATGCAAATTAAATGAAAACACGATACCTTGTCCTGAACCTGGGGGCGTTTTACGAGTGAGGCGATTGCACTGCTGGCTGTATTCTGTGTCTTTTGAGCACTTTGCCAGAGTGAGGCATTCCTTCTTTATCCGGCTGAATCCATCCTTAAAACATTAGCGATATTGGGCACACGATAGCCAATGCCCGTGTTATCGGTGCTGTTTTGTGCCGTTTTAGCTTCCTTTCCTTTAGTGCGGGGGCGGGGCCGTGGAGCGCCTTAGCTCCGTGTGTGTTGACGAGCTGTGGCAGCGTGGAGGCTCCCAAAGCCTGCTTTTCCCCGGTGCGAGACCCTCGGCAGGAGGGGGGGTCTCGTTGTCTTGCTCTGCAGGGCGTCGGGGGCGTCAGGGCAGTCCAGCGTCCAAGCCACTGCCCGCAGTGTCTTGCGGGACCCGCGAGGCTCGGAGCCTCCGCAGCAGCAGGAGGCTTGCTCCCGAGGCAGTTCAGGTTCTCCGCATCTACCTCGGGCAGCTCCCGGCGTCGTTGGATGAGGAGCGATGCCACAGTCAAGATTAAAGGCTCTGCCCCCTGAAGCTGTGGATGGCCCCTAGAAGGGAAGGTTTTTTTTTATAAATAACTTTATTGTTTTACAAAGTACAAGCACCAACAGCACGACCATGAAGAGCACCAACACTGACATAGTAAAATGAAGACATAAGTAACGCTTTTTTAGTCCCACCATCCAGCGGTAGATGCAAACGTCTCGTAGCCACTTGCCCCAAACCCTCCGGTATTTCTTCGGACACCCTCGTACATAGGTTTTTCTTGTGCCGCACACCAGTCCACCCCTTGTCGCTATTTTTCTGAGCCCGGCGGTGTGGGACGTTTCCAGGAGACAGCAATGTCCCTCTTAGCCACAACCATGGCGGTATTGTAGAATTGCTTCTCATTCCTGGTCCCATCTAGTCTGTCTGTTATCCCGAGAAGGGAATGACGTGGGTCATGGGGAACCCTCCCACCCCAGGACCTCGGATAGTTCACTCTCGATCTCTCCCCAGGCCTGAGTCAGACGGGGGCACGCCCACACCATGTGGTAGAAATTGTACGGGTCTTGGCCACAACTCGTACATGCCGCAGATGGGGAAAAACCAGCACAGTGCAGGAGCTACTGGGTTAGGTAAGTCGCGTGTATGTAGTATTGGATCAGGCGGAGCTTGGCGGACGCGTTGACTAACTTAGGCGACATGAGGATGAGGGCGTCACGCCAGTCCTCCTCGTCCTAAAGAACCACCCACTCCTCCCATTGGCCCCCTGAGTCGGTCTAGTGAGGTCGGGATGTTGTTGACCAGCGTCTTGTAGATGCGAGAAATGACCCCTTCCCCAAGTCGCCCAACATGGGCGGAGCCTCGAGAGGACTGTATTTAGGGATCCTGGTGCCGTCTTGTATGTGTACGTGAAGGGCGTGTCGTAGTTGTAAGTATTTGTAAAATTGCGATGAGTGCAGGGAGTATCTGGACTGAAGGTCTTTAAAGAAGCGTAGGTGTCCACCCGCCCACAAGTCGCCAAGCTGATAGATCCCAATAAGATCCTATGTTATGAACCCCTGTAGACCACTGACCTCCCCGAGCCACGCCCCGTGCCATAGAGGTGTGTGTTGAGTGAGCTTGCGTGTCCAATTGGTTTGTCGGAGGGCCGCCCGCCAGGCTAGAAGTACCGAGCGCGAGATATCAGGCAGGGAGGACGGAAGAGGCGTCCCGTACATTAGGGATTGGAACATGGGTAGGCCAAGCACACTGAACTCCAACCTATAAGCAGGGTTGGACCAGCCCCCGTTGAACCAGTCGTTTATACTCAGTAGACGGGTTGCCAGGTAGTGATATAAATGTGTCATCTCCATGCCCCAGACAAATGAAGGAATCTGACAGGTCCTGGACGCCAACCGGGCCCTTCCCCCCAGCCACAGGAACTTAGCAGCCACAGAGTCCAGTTCCCGAAACTACGCCTGTGGAAAGCAGAGGGAGGACGTATTTTGGAGGACGTAAAGGAATCTGGGAAGGATCATCATTTTAAATAAGGCGCCCCTCCCCAAGGGGTTCAAGGGCAGTGTCTGCCATCTGCGGAGTGCCTCCTTAGCTTTCTTGACAAGCAGGGCAACGTTAAGGGACCTAGAAGTGAAGGGTTAACGCTCAAGGAGTGAGATTAGCTTGGATTGGGTATGTTGAACGAGATGGGCTGCATGGGGCAGGAGAAGGGGGAAGTGGCTTGGTATTGGGAGAAGGTAGCGAACTTGCATGTTGTAGAGATAGAATGTCAGGGGTATGTGATGACATTGATCATTGGTCCTTCGAATGGTAGCAATGTCACGCCTGCACTGTAAGACTTGGCATTAGCCTCTAAACCTTGGCATGTATTGGGTAATTTCAGTGTAGTCTTTGTGGTTTTATGTCACAATACGGAGGCAATAATTCTGACATGTACACACATTGAATCCACTATCCTGATTAACAACATAACGCCAACTTATGCATATAAAGGAAGCTTTAGATTTAATATTCTGAATCCACATCCAGTTACCTTGCCTGTACAATGGTAGTGAATATTGTGGAGTCATTATAAGTGCAGGTTGATGTTAAAACCAGGAAATACGACTAGTCCTCGCCTCCTTATAAGCACAGCCTTTCCAGATACTCAGAATAGACTTAGGCTGACAAAATACTCAAATAAAAAGATCTCCAGTTTTTTAAGTTTGGGACCCAGATCTGGCTGTTTGCACTTTTTGGTGAATCCTTTGAGATTAGAGCAGTTTCTGCAGGGCAGTCGAGGCCTTACAAAATAGTTACCTACCTGCATTGACCACTGCCAGTCATTTCTCTTTTCCTCCATCATCTATTTAGATTGTCCATCATTTGCTCATGTATTTTGTCTCATTTGCTTACTATGAACATAGTGCACAGACTGACAGAGCAGAGAAGTGCATCTGGCAGCGATGCACCTAAAGTAAATGACACATTACGCTTAAGAGCCGGCCTCCCCTGCAGGACATTGCAATAAATAAATACATTGTTCTCTGGGGCTGTGCCCTGCTCCACAGGAAATGGTGTAAACAACACTTGTATGGTCAGAAGCCTGGTCCTGAATGTTTAAAATGACAATTAGCAGAACTACAAAAGTTGACACAAAATATTGAAATTCAAGGAGTTTGCGGTGCCCCTGTTGTATTTGGCAAGTAAGTAAGGCACTCTGTACCCGGCGCGTTGACGCACCAGGGACCAAACCACAGGACAATGCTCACCTCTTCCTTGTTAATCTGCACCTTCAGTCTGATTGGTGAACCATCATCCATGTGATCTTCGGCCTCCACCTGGAGGGAGCCGGTCTGCTGCTGCCACTGTGTAGCGAACTGTCTCAGCATGTCCCGGACCGCGACCTCTGCATTGGCCTGCAGGTGAGAGAAGCAGCGTCCTCAGGAAGAGACCTCCATTTTTAAATGCACCTACCTGCAAAGTGCCGCAAACTCTCAACTGCGTACGATCAGTACATCCTCAAGATACTTTATAATATTTTAACTACAATTCTCATGGATAATATTAACACATAACAGTAGCAACTCAGCCACAATGTAAATGAGGCAGTGAGTATTATTTGGTAGCTAACATTATTTGTTATGCATCAGAAAACGTCAGAGCTGGGGCTGGGCCTGTGTTTATATTTAAAATATATAAAATAAAATGCAGAACTAATGCCCTTACAACTATTCATAACCTAGCCATATTCCACAGTGAAGCATATTAGCATTTTGTTCGGTCCATTAAACCGTGTTTTTCTTATTGGTGCGATTGCATGTTGCACTGTGGACATCTGGCAAGCTTTGCTCCCGGAGTGCCTGTCGTGGCTTCTCTCCACAGATCAAACTAGGCCATGGACCCTGTGCATGTGTAACATGAGGAACCTTCTTCGTTTTATGGAGGAAGGAATTTGCACCCAGTTGCACATCACCGTGCTTTGCATGATGTAGGACCTTCTCTCGCCATTCCAGGAAGAGAGTGGGACCCTTGGAACACCCAATGGAAAGTTTGGCTTATCTCTGACAGAGACGGCTGGGGTAGTGGTTTGTTAACAGGGATGTTTGCCAGTGAGGAGGGAAAATACTCACTAATTGACCTGATCATATTTGAGATTGGGTTAAGAGATTGTTTTCTTCTACCATATGTGTGAAGCTATGCTTCAGATTGTGCCCAGCCGCGTTTGAGAACTTTATTTGGGTCTAATCCATTGCAGCCATGTTAATCACCAGATATACTCCTTGTTTATTCTTGGAATCCATTTGTTAAAAACAATACCCAATGAGCCAAGGCTTGATGAAGTAGAGCCAGCTCAAGCATCTCGCCTGGAATGGTTTGTCAGGGCTCAAATGGACAACTTCAGTTACATCTCATCTGCCTCAGACCCAAAGCACTCACCAGATCTATGATACATGGATCTCTGTGCATGGATCTCAGTATTACCACCACAGCCTCTCTCTCCTCTCCCTGTCTGCCTGGATGATTTTTATAACTTTGAAGAAGCAATGCATGCTTTGGGATGTATAATGAGAAAAAGCAAAAGTCTAAATTGGACAATATCACAGAGTCAGGAGCAGCCACCCGATAATAGTGGCTGAGACCGCAGATTGATAGAAAAAGCATTTATGGATCATTAATAACTGGAAGATTTGGAAAGCTCCGAGAGGAATGTGCAATCTCATTAAGATGTATAGGGGTGTATTGGGTAGTACCAAAATGTGGGCTTTCCGTTCAGATTTCCATAGGAGATTTTTGCGGAGTGGTAACTGAAAAGAAACGATTGATAATTGTCCATCAAATTTGGCATACCCTGCCTTTTGGGTGATTTTTGCGTGATTTATGACAAATCTCTACTATCTGGTGGATTATGAATATTACCATTAGGATGTTCTTATGATACTTGCATAGTTTGGTCTGTTAACCCTTCACAATGTGAAATCTGAATGGAAAATCAAATCTTGTATTGTAAAAATTGCATTTCAACACCATTTTGCAGATCGCAAACCTGCTGCATATCTCGCTGGGTTTCACTTCCAAGTTACAACTTGTTTTCTACTTTTAAGTCAGGCAGACTGACTTGCAAATCAATCAAAAACACAACCAAGGGTCTAATGAGGGTATTAAGGATCCACACTTCATCATGGGCCAAAGGCTAGGTGCACACGCCCATCTCCTGCATTTGCTTTCTGAGATCCAGGCTTTGTGTTTCATTGTCCTGATCTAATTCTCTTGATACATCATTAAGGCCTAGAGATGTAGAACTAGTCCTTCTCTTGAATGTGACTCGTGCATGTATAGTGATGAAGCTCCCTTTGCAGTCTAGTCTTCTTACCTGAATATAAGTCATGTACGCTTGCACAACATCCAATCCATACACGTCAATCAGCTCATTCACCAGCTGGATGCCCTTCTGATTGGCTGCTACTTGTGCCCGCAGATCAGACATGTTGTCATGGAGATTGCGGGTGCCACTGCTTCCTGGTATACGGCCGGGGGACATCAAAGCTTGTGTCACAGCTAATAGAGATCAGGAAATGGAAGTAGAGAATGGTGAACTGCCAGCAAGAGAGATATGCATTGATGTGCTTGGAGGAAGATGATAGATCATTCAGAGTTGATGAATCTCCTAGGTTTGACAATCCCAACTGGCAATATGGTATTTCCAGAGAGGAAGCTTTTATACCAGCAACCCTAGATTGAATGTGCCTACAAAGCAGCAACCCTGCTCAGTGTTTTCATGCTCAACATAAAAAATATCTTGCACAGAGAAATTTGTGCATTCTTGTTCTTGGATGACTACGCAGAAAAAAATGGAGGAGTGCAACAATTGAGAGAAAAGGAAGTTTAAGGGCCTTCGAAAGAGGAGAGGGACATGTAAACACATTACTGCCAATCCTGGAACCCCATCGTCCTGAAAAGCAAAGGACCTCTCTTTTTTTGAAAGTATACATAATGATACAAAGTTAAGTTTCACAACTTTCTGTTCAAAACTCCTCATTATACCTTACCTTCTTCCTGGAAGATGCCATCCTTAACCAGCTTGAAGGACATGAAGACAGCTCCCTCCTCCTTCAGGGATTTTGAGTGTGGGGGCATTGATCCAGGAGTTATGCCCCCAATATCAGCATGGTGTCCACGGCTAGCCACAAAGAACACTGGCCTCGGCACTTCTTTTCGAAATACCTGCCCCAAAAAAGAAGTGTCAGACTACACAGGTACTTGAGAAGTGCACAGTCCACAAGGTTGTATCAGATGTGGTGATGGGTAGAACCAGTCATGACAAATGGTTCCTGTGCGATTTTGTTTTTGGAGGCACATGCCAATATGAAACAGGGTCAGCCAAGTCTTATGACTGCAAATAATGGTAGGAAGGACAAAAGCATTAAGTTCATAAGCTGCAAAATTCTGAAAATAATCGAAAAGGGTGAGAATCTTACTAGTACATGGGCAAGGAAGGAGAGGAAGGTGGCAAGAATACCGATGTGACAGGGATCAGAGGTGGCCATGTTGTAGACAGGGAGATGGTTTGGGCAAATTATTGAGGGCATTGAGCAGATGTCAAGCCCTCATGGAATTCTTTGATTAAATCTAATTGGGACAGACTATTGGGCATTATTCCGTCTCCAACTCCTGGTAACGTGACTCCAGGAATGTTATCAGAATTAAGGGTCTAGGAGTATTTGGGAGGAAAACCTGCAGAAGGTTTCTCAGCTTGCTTGATTGCATGTATTAAGATAACTGTGTTGATATTACGTTTAACCTCATCGCTGCGGCGCTAATTCCGCCGCAGTGCTAAAGATTCCAATCGCGGGTGTGGTCATGACGGATCCCGGCCGTCATCAGCACACGCCCACCGTGATTCATGACGGCCGGGAGCCGTCATGAGCATGGAAGAGGTTAAGATCTAGTAAGGACTGGTACTCTAACAGTCTGAATTGCAGCCTTTGCCTCTAGTTCAGCTGCACAGTTTCCTTTAGCATGAATACCAGCATGCTGTTGGCCCAAAGTGTGCCTCACGTGGAACAATGGAAGCTTGTCTTGTAAGACAGACACCTTTCCCCAAACTTATTTATTCTTGAAAGTTTTTCCCTTTGAATCCTTGAATGTATTCAACCGACAATGTTGCAAATCAACATTGTAACCTTGCACACAGAAGGATGAGTCGGACACAATAAGTGTGGAAACTGACGATCAGCCTTTTGCAATGCAAGTAGCAGGGCATGTATTTCTGCATGTTGTGCAGTACTGTCACCTAGGATTTTCATACGCTATGGAACTGCTGCAGCCAGCTGGAGTCGGAGCAATGCCCTTTTGCATATTGAAGAAAAGCTTGTGTACAAAGAGAAGGATCATAGTGAAACGTTACATCCACTGGACTTGGAGACGAGGCCCATTTTACTCATTTCAGGTGTAGGGCATGAGCATTAGGAATGTTTGCCTTGGTAGCCGCTTCTAGTGCTGGGATGGGAGAAAAAGCCATACAGATTTTTCCAATGGAAGCAAAATGTGCTTTAGTGAAGTAATACAAGGGTCTATGGTAGTGCTTTTGATTTGACTAAGGTAGCGCTTTTGAATTTTATTGTTGTGACCCACACTTCTTTTCCTTATATTTGGAGGTGCCTGGCTCCCAAGCATAGCAGCGCTTTCCTGCAAGGGCTCTTCCCTTACTTCTCAGCTTTATTTTAATTGTATGTGTTCCTTTTAAATGTGTTTATTTTAACTTGCATTGCACGGAAGCCTGTGGTAGGCAACAAAGGGTTGCCGGACCCCTGTTGTGATGTTTTATTTCTCCCCTTTCTTTTAATTAGGTTGAAAATTCTGCGCCTTTGTCGCCATGACTCTTGCCACGCCTCTACCAGATGCAGCACTTCCTTCCATTGCAGATTTCTCTTTAACGTAACAATTACTGTCACCTTTAGGTTTTAAATGTGGCTTAACAGGTCGAGTACACTCTACCTACAGATGTATACATTTCTGTGATTATTTTTGGTAGATCCTGTTCACGGTCTTGAACTGGAAATACTTCCAGGTTCTGATGTATAGCCAGAACTGAAGCCTCTCCCTTGAGTTGATTCGGATGATAGAGAACATTGTAGAGAAGTTCCCTGTTAATTCCATTCCTAAGAGCAAAGCTGGTGCAGCTCTCTGCTCATTTTGTACCTGTCGAAGTACATCAGGGGGGACGGCCAATGAAGGTGTGCCGCTATGCGTACTAGTGTAAATGCATGCAGAGATTCTACCCCAGGTTTTGCACTCCTCAACAGAAGGCACCACCAAGAAGGAGACACATAGTTAGTATTCTGTGTTTATCTTGCGGCATAGTGTACGGATAAACTGCTTCCAATTGATTGGTCTTATGAGCAATCCAGAAAGCCATTTCCTCATGCTTCGTGGGTACTTTCCCCATGGTAGTGTTGATAGGACATAGGGCCAGATGTACGACCCACCAATTGGCGAGTCGCAAATTGCGTCGCATTTGCGACTCGCTAATTGGGATGCACAACAGTGTCTGAGACACTATTTGGGATTCCCAATGGGGTCGTAAATTGCATGCCTCATGCATATTAATGAGGCTGTCACAATTTGCGACCCCATTGAGAATGGCTAGCACTCCCACGGATGGTGGCCTGCTGGGGTCAGCAGACCTCCTTGTCTGGGGCTGCTTTTAAATAAAGCAGTTTTGTTTTTTAATGCAGCCCGTTTTCCTTAAAGGAAACCGGGATGCATTTAAAAAATAATATTGAAACTTTTCAGTTACATTTTTTAAGGGCAGGCAGTGGTCCCTGGACCAACTGCGGCCAAAGTCACTGAGAGACTCGTAAACAACCAGCTGACCACCTTCGTCGAAGATAACTCTGTCCTAGAATCCTCCCAGTCTGGGTTCCACAGCAACCACAGCACCCAGACCGCCCTCCTAGCCGCCACTGACGACACTCGCAAGCTACTGGACCAGGAACACATGATTACCTTTATCCAGCTAGACCTCTCCGCGGCCTTCGACACCGTCTCACATTGCACACTCACAGCCAGGTTTCACGACACCGGGATACAACAATCCGCACTCGACTGGATCAAATTCTTCCTCTCCGGCCAAACCCAGAGGATCAGGCTCCCTCCCTTGTGCTCTGAACCCATGGATATCAACTGTGGAGTACCCCAGGGATCATCTCTCAGCGATACGCTCTTCAACATCTACATGGCCCCCCTCGATGACATCATCAGACAGCGTGGGCTCAGCATTGTATCCTACACCGACGACACACAGCTCATCCTCTCACTCACAAAGAATTCTGAAGACACCAGACTCTGCTTCCAGGAAGGAAAGAAGAATGTGGCAGCATGGATGAAGGACAGCTGTCTGAAGCTCAACTCAGAGAAGACCGAGGTCCTTCCTAATAGCGAGTTGCTAACCCTATTTTGCGAGTCGATAATTGATTAGAAACTCGCAAAAGTCGTACATCTGGCCCTAATAGTTTATATTTGTGCACAAATGGAAAGCCACACTGCAACAGCAGCTCTGGAGTTCAAAGTACGTTGTATAAACTGTACAAGTCTTCTGTAAAAGCACCCCTCCTACCTCAGAGTTTGTTAACGTGTCAGGGTGATTAACGGAAGTGTAGCCGGGCACCATTGGCCACATAGCCTTTTCATTGCTCAGAGGCCACAAACGGATATTTCTGTGCGTATGTGGCAAATGCCCACCAAACTTGGTATGTTAAAGGGATTTCCAACTCTTGGTAATGTGCCGGCGGTTCTGCCGCTGTGTATTTGTGAAACTGCCGTGAGGCAGCATCAATAGGCTGTAACTCCACTGATGAGTAAAAGGTCTCAAAGGCCTACGCTAGATCTGCAGCTATTACAAAAGTTACTGCCCGCCCTTCACCGGGGACACCTCGAGATGTAAAATGCTGAGTGACTGCTTCCCTGCAATCGATCCCCCATCACAATAGGTGCCACCATAATGAATGGAATCAACTGAAAATTGGAATCAAAGAATTAGAATTCGAAAACCCACAGGATGGGGAATAACATTTCATGAGTCAAGCTTGACAAACCTATGGAAATGGGTCTCCCTTATCTCCAGTATGAGATAACCATGATTACTATGGATGTCCACATACAGACATATTAATGGTTCATGTGTGTGTGTGAATAGTGTAAAACTACTCTAGGTGTAACTGTAAGATACAAGTCCCAACTTTTGCGTAAGTCAGGACTCTGCTCTACAAGGGGTCCTTTCCAACCCATGGGTGACACAGGTGAACTTGGTTCAATGAACCAGCGATGAATGTGAAAGACCGATTATTGTAGCCGTGCAGAACACTACTCTATGTCTAACTGAAACAGTTATCGCTTTTAAGTTACTAACAATTCCTATGAAAGGATCAGGAGCACGGTGGTAACTGCAACAAGCCTATTTCGTTATGCAAAGTATTACTCACAGTCTCTCTCTCTCAATTAAGTTGAAATATGCTGCCTATCACAAAAACACACTAACAATTCCATAATCAGCAATTCCACTTTTAACTTGAAGCTGCTCAGTTACATTTCAAGGTTTAACTTACTAACAAACCTGCCTCTTCTCAACACCTCTCTTCGTACCTTCAACGCAGCTGACTCTCACTTCCATCCACTCTCTCACCCCTCACTCCCTGGCTCTCATCCACTCACCCATCCCTATCCAAACGCACCTCATCAATTGCTCTCTCGTACCACATCCACTGTCTGGCTCTGCACCCATTTTCTTGCTCTGCTTTGAGTATCATTACATTTGGTATTTAATAACACCTGCTATTTACAGTATTTATGAATCACACTGGTGTGATTTAAAGTGTACATCAAAATCACATAATTGTTATAATCATTTCTATTATTACCTACTCTCGCCCTATATCATGTTGTTTTTAAGGACATCACTAAGAAAAATACTGACACAAAAATAGTGGCCAAAATGTTAATAACAAATGTATCACAATTATATATCTAAAATGTAAATCCCAAAAATATCAACATCAAAATATCACCAGTAAAAATATATAATATACAAAAACCTTGACTACAAAAATCTACAAAAATGTAATATTATAATAACAACACATATATTTATATGTTTTAAAAATATAGCTAACAACTCCATAAAAAATTTATGTTTCATAATGTATTTTTTATTAATAAAATATAATTTAAGGTAGTATTTTAATTTTAAGTAAAATATTGAATGTTGTCTAACTATGTATTATACTTTCAAATGATTACATAATGTATAAAAAATAATATACAATTGTAAATATTATTCATAACTTTTCTAATTATAGTTCCACAAATATTGCGGAATTTGAATATATTTTGTGAGAGCAGATTAACTATTATAATTTTAGTCCCAAATACATTGGGGAAAGTACACAAACCTAAGGGGGTCAGATTTACTATTCTTACACTATTCCTGCAAACACTGGCCTAAGTGATTATATTGGAGAACAGAGTTACTATTCTAACTCTGATCTCACAATTAATTGGGACAGTGCATACACTTGGCTGGTAGATCAATTGTTCTATTTCCAGTCCAACAAATATTACGGACAGTGCAAATAACTGGGAGGGTAAGATTTACCATTCTAACTCCAGTCCCACAAATAATGAAGAAAGTGCATGTATTTGTGTGGGTGTGTCGTGGGGGAGAGGGGAGGGGTCAAGCTCACTTTTCTAACTTCAGCCCTGTCTATAATGGGAAAATTCATATATTTCGGGAGATGAGATTTATTATTACAACTGCAGTTCCACCAGTGTTAGAGAAAGTGCATATGTTTAGGAGTGAGATTTAGTAGTCTACCTTTATGGGGGAAGTGCATTGATATGATTGGGGTTTCATATTAACTACTCTAACACTAATCCCACAAACATTGGTGAAAGTACATACATTTGAGAGAGAGTCCTCACATTAGTGCCAGCCTTCTGAGTATGCGAGAAACCAAGTGATCTGAATTAAGTTCTGTATTAGTGTCCTAGGACTTGCTTGTGGGCTGGGCCTTCACGGCTTAGCATTTTGTACAAACCCAATTGAGGGTATGTGAACATCTTACGCCTAGAATCCCATATTTAGCTGTAGGACCACTAGCCAGCCCTGTGATTCCGCCTGCCCTGTGATTCCGCAGGAACACAGAAGGTAAGCACTGCAGAGCGATTACAGATTGTCTTTATCAATGTATGTAGCCCGTACTCACAGGTGTGATGACGGTCAGATCAGGAAGATGACTTCCACCAGCGCTGGGGTGGTTACTCAGGATCACATCCCCTTCTTTAATGTCATCACCGAGGTTGCAGATCTGAAATAGTAGGAGAAAGGTGAGCTATTGGTAAATGAACAGACCAATGAATTCACATAAATATAAATAATCAACATGTGAATTAACAAGTAGATGGATACAAAAACAAATAAGGTTAGTTAATAAATAGAGGAAATAACTCATAAATTGATAGACCAAGTAAACAAAATGACCAATGTAAAAGTACATTAATAATGAACAGATCAATGAACTAACAAACTCTAAAGCATAGATTAATGTGCTTGTATCAGATATTTAATCAACACTTCGGTACATGAAGGTACACCCAATGGAACAAGCTAAATTACAGATCCCTTAGTCAAATTTGCTGGGCGCTCATGTTTGATTGCCTTGTGAGGGGCATCTGTAGAGTGTTCTCAGTGGATTATCTGAATAGATCCTGGGTCACAGGAAATAGCATTAGGAGGTTCCAGATCTGGAGATTATTTGGTTCAATTATGAAATTCTGTAGATTCACGAAGAATGGCTGCAAAGATTTATAAATATACTTCTGTATGCCTACTCCTGGTATACAGTTCCAACTTTTGGGAGAAATGCACATGAACTGTCATTTTCCGTGACTGCTCATACTAGACTAAATTTCCTTTTCCAGATAAAAAGAAATCTAAACGAGTAAATCATGTAGATATAGTTACATTTTTTATTATTTCACCAAAAATATTTTCCCTTGTGAAAAAGTCTCTTCTAAACAACCCTGCCCTATCTCACATTGGAAAGACATTTACTCCTGTGTTTATGTGCATTTCCAGGGTGGGACAATCAGAAAAATGATTCTAAAGTCCCCCAAGCCTGTGAGTTTGTGGGTGCTCAGTGAGTTTGTGGGCATTTACGTATACAGTCGAAACTCTAGCATACTGGTACATTTTCTTCCATCATAAGTGTACTTGATGGTTGGAAGATCCCAATACTGCTGATGCTATAAATCAGAAAATGGAATTTAGTATTACAAGAGCACATTTTTGGTCACCTGATGTACACTGGCGAAGCACTTCTGAAGCTGCAAGGGAAGTTCATGCAAAATCCTCATGAGATCACAACAGACTATAAGCTCCCACAGAGACAATCCTGTATACATGAGTAACCATTAAGATGTCATGGCCGCAGTTGCACTGAGTAACCATTTATTGGTGTAATACTATGTCAGCACTCCCTGCACAAACTATAAACGGCATACCATGCAGCAAATTACAGTTTTGTGATTCGCATTTTACCAGTTGTATCATATCACGCAGGGGATACCTTTAAAAATAGGCTAAGTATAGAGGTGCCTTTAACTGGTCTACCATACACTAGTCGCTTAGTATTGTTCTATAGTGCCTTACCTGGAACTGGACGGTCTCTTGCATGGCCCCAAGGTGCACTGGTATGTGGGGCGCGTTGGACACCAGCCCGCCATCCGGACCAAAGAGCGCACAAGAGAAGTCTAGCCTCTCTTTGATGTTGGTGGAAATGGCAGTCCGCTGTAGAATTCGGCCCATTTGCTCTAGACAAAAAAAACATCAGAGTTTGGCAAAATTAAACACTTTTAATGCAATATCCTGAGTGGTACCATTTCCAAAGAGACCCGAAGGTGTCAAAACACTGATATAGACCCCACAAGGGCCACAAAGAAGAATTGTGGCGTTTAATTTTACTACATGGTTTTCCGCAGTATCCATGGTAAAGCATAATAAATAGTTGACAATATCCATTGCAGGTTGAACATCCTTTGAAATGGACCTCCCGTCCACATCATCAGAGCAGCCTCTGAAAACAAGCATTTGCAATGCAATAGGTCTCGCAGTTGTTAGAGTTTGCGCCATTGGCATTGTAAATGGCACTGCCTTTTATTTATGTGTTGGTTTTTAAAACGTGCATAAAAGGCATTGTCAATTACAATGCCAATAGATTAAACTCTCGCAAATGCGAGACCTATTGCATTGCAAATGCTTGTTTATCTTGAAAGAGCAGCATAGTACTCCTAATTACAGCAAAGGCACCACAGAACTAACTTGATGTATTAGAACGAACATGCGTATGTGCCTGAGGAGCAGTGAACCCCCCACTTAAGCAGCTAAAGTATCGAGGTCTGGCCCTCGGCCCCCGTGGCAGGAGATGTGAGTACTACTAAAACATTAGCTAGTTGTTTATGGGCGTTTTCTGTCTGCAGCTCTGCAGACAAAAAGCTCATAAATAACACTATTAGAGGATGCCATGACAGAGATTTTATTTATTTATTTTATTTAATGCGATTTTATATAGCGCGAACATTACCCGAAGGTGTCAGAGCGCTTTAAATAAGAACCAGTTGCGATACATAAAGACTTAGGATTACATGCGTTGCATACAAGATACAAACAGAAAAAATTGCAAATGTACAAGTTATAGAGTCACACAAGGAGGAGATACAAACAGAAAAAAAAAATTCAAATGTAAAGGTAGTAAAGTCATCCAAGGAAGAGATACGAATGGATATACTCTAAGAGTCACATAGTAATGGTAGATAGTACAAAGGTCTACTGCATATACTAGTGATTAGAGTTATCTATATATACATAGGGAAGGGGAACGAATGGATATACTCTAAGAGTTACATAGGAATGGTAGATAGTACAAAGGTCTACTGCATATACTAGTGATTAGAGTTATCTATATATACATAGGGAAGGGGAACGAATGGATATACTCTAAGAGTTACATAGGAATGGTAGATAGTACAAAGGTCTACTGCATATACTAGTGATTAGAGTTATCTCTATATACATAGGGAAGGGAAACGAATGGATATACTCTAAGAGTCACATAGGAATGGTAGATAGTACAAAGGTCTACTGCATGTACTAGTGATTAGAGTTATCTCCATATACATAAGAAAGGGATACAAATGGATATACTTTAAGAGTCACATAGGAATGGTAGATAGTACAATGGTCTACTGCATATACTAGTGATTAGAGTTATCTCTATATACATAGGGAAGGGATACGAATGGATATACTCTAAGAGTCACATAGGAATGGTAGAGAGTACAAAGGTCTACTGCATATACTAGTGATTAGAGTTATCTCTATATACATAGATATACAAATAGATTTTCTCAGGTCAAGACCCAAAAAAACAGGAGTGCAGAGTTCCATTAAGTGGGGTTGGAAGGAGGACACAGTCACAACACCAAGGGAGGGTGGGAGGGGTACAAGGGTATGGAGAAAAGGCAAATCAGAAAAAGGAAGAAAAATTCAAGGATCGTCAAGGGGGACATGAGGGAAAAGGGGAAAGGACGAGGGACTGGACAAGATGGCAGGTCAGGGTCCAGAGAAAAGAGGCCGTGAACAGCAGCAAAATGGCGGCCA
Source organism: Lissotriton vulgaris (assembly GCF_964263255.1). Classification (NCBI taxonomy): domain Eukaryota; kingdom Metazoa; phylum Chordata; class Amphibia; order Caudata; family Salamandridae; genus Lissotriton; species Lissotriton vulgaris. The sequence goes on from NC_141691.1 coordinate 2,018,894,226, forward strand.
GGACAAAAGAAAAAAACGTAAAGAAGTCCATGAGAGTGACCCAGTGAGTATGGATTAGAGTGCCAAGAGAAGTCCGGGGGGTACATAGTTCAGAAATCAAAGTCAGGAAGCGCTCTCCCGAGTACATGTTGCGGTGGTAGCTCCCAGCGCTGGAGCTTCTGTTCTGGCTGCAGGGCAATTTTTTTTAAATTACAAGAGAACAATGGGAAAACAGAGTGGGTGAACAAATACAAAAAAGTAAGTGAGGGAGATGGATAAAAACCAGTTTGAGCTATTGACATTGTAAATGACAATGCCTTTTAGTTAGGTTTTAATTTTTAAAACATAATTAAATGGCATTGTCATTCATAATGCCAATAGCTTGAACTTTCGTAATGCCTTTTATTTTTGTTTTTATTTTTAAAACATAAATAAATGGCATTGTCATTTATAATGCCAACAGCTTGCACTCTCGTAAATACAAGACAATGCCTTTTATCATAAATGCAATGCAATAAGTCTCATATTTATGAGAGTTTAAGCTATTGGCATTATGAATAAAAATGCCATGTATTTATGTTTTAAAGATGAAAACATAAATAAAAGGCAGGGTTCTTATTTCCAAAATGAGCCGTGAAGCAGTTGTCAGGTTTGACTACTTTTATATGTAACTGTTCGAAAATCAAAATTCAGATGCCACAGATCTAAATCAAAACATAAATAAAAGGAATTGTCATTTATAGTGCCAATATCTCAAACTCACGAAACCTATTGCATTGCAAATGCTTATTTTTTCAACTATGGGAATTACAGGAAATTAAAGAGAAGAACTTTTTCATTAAAAAGTTGTTAAGAAAAAAACAATTTACTCTTCATCACCAAATTTGCTTGTATACAGTGGAGCGGATCTGCCACAAAGTACAATAACACATGCATTTGCAATGCAAATGGTCTCCTATTAGTGAAAGTTGGAGCTAATGGTGTTCTAAATGACAACGTCTTTTGTTTATGGAGTGGCTGTTTGTGGTGTGGAGTTTAATTATGTGGATTGATTGAACTTGTTAGTTGTGGAATTGTGTGGGGTGGAATAGTGTGTATTTGTGCAGTGGAATTATGTGGATAGTAATTATGTGGTATTAAATTAACTGGAATTATGTAGAATGGGATTGAGTGTTATGGAGAGTAAATATGTGTATTGATATGTTGTCTTGTGGCATGGTATGTAGTGGAATTTAATTATGTGGTGAGCTGTTGAATTGTGTGACATATGTTGAATTTTGAGGAGTGGATTGGATGCATTTGTTGGGTAAGTGTTTTGATTTGAATTATGTGGTTTGTTGTTGAATTATGTGGTGCAGAATGGAAATGTGTGGAGCTGAATTGTGTGGCGTGGAACTGTGTGGTATTTTGAGTTAAATTATGCTGTTGGAAATTATGTGGCATTGCGTGGAGTGTATTTGTATGGATGGTTGCTATGTGGCATAGTAGTTTTATGTGGGATGTATTTATCTGGTATTTAGTAGAGTGTAATTAGGTGGCAATCATAAATGTTCACAAATGTGTAAAGGCTATATTGAATGTATTTTATTATCCGTAATGAATAACCGTAAAAACTGCTGTAGGAGGACTGTCAAAATGATATGTGTTTGCAGGGCCTGTTTTAGCCTTAGTAAGTTGTTGGATGCAAAGTTACCAGACAGAAACCGCCACAACATTTAAGAATACTTAAATTAAGGGTTTCAGGTGATATTACAATTTGGATGCAGCACTTTAAACCATCCCCTGCCCATGAATTGGAAAATAAATAGCTTTTTAAACATAATTTAGGTGGCGAATGCAGATTTAATGAATAAATCTTCAGCATCATTTCAAATGTTTAAACATGCAAACTCTATGTTTCTTGAAATAGGATTAGAATCCAGACATACAAAGTGCACAGTAATCTAAATGCAAAGTGTTGATCTGCTAATGTGCTGGGTTTATGACACTGCCCTGGTAACATTACATGTGAAGTTTAATGGCCTACTGAAGGAGGGTGGAGTAGCAGAGGCAGCAATGAATCTCATTTATGGAAAGATGCAACCTAACAAAGTAAAGAGGCACCGCTCAGCAGGCGCTCATGTGAGAAAATAGCTGTTGTGTGTGAAAAGTGTGGCACAGCAGAAAGAGTACAGAGGAGCAGGACAGCATGCCAGGTCCGTTACGTGGGGGAAGTGCACGGGGCAGCGATGCACACTGGCCAGAGAGCCATAAAAGCACAGATGAGGAGGAATGAGCAGCAGTAGGGAGGCAGCTGAAACAGCCCTGCCGCTCCGCATCGGGGTTGAACTGTCGCCAATTAAGTCATTTCCCCCTCATTCTAGTATTCAATTCAATGCACTTTATTCGGTTTACTTAATATGAAACCATAAAAGTTACAAATTACAGAATACTTTATAATCACAGGTTAAAATACACAATATACAAACACAATAAATATACTTGATCCCGGTTGTTAAAACACTAGTAATGATATAACTTCCATGTCAGCGAAATGGTGAGAGCATCATAAATAAATAGAATAAGTTAATAAAATCATGAAATACTTTAACCAATTCATTTAGAGGTCCAAACTTTTTCAATACTACAAAGAACATTTCAGAAAACCGGCCACAAAAGGGACACATTCAGGATATAACAATTGCAGATAATAGAGAGCGGGACGTACTTGCACAAAATGTAACTTTTTTAAAAGAGTTTTTAGAAAAGTTCCTGGGCAATTCATAAAATTTACAGAAAAACATGAAGTGCAGCAGATCCTGTGGAGACAGGCTGTCGCAGCCATAGGGTGCTAGCACATTCCCTTTATGGCATCCCCTAGGAACAGCTAGTAAAAGATGGAAGAGATCCATTCTAAACCTGATAAGTAAAAATCTTTCGTAGGCAGGTAATGGCCAAGATAAATACGGTTCCAAGCCTTACCAAAGGATAGGTTTTTAAATTTACGGGATCTATAGATGCTCAAGAACAATTAACGTATTAAGTATTTGTCAAACAGTAATGGTGCAAGCAGGGAGGGGAAACCCATAAGAACCCCTCAATTTAAGTGTGACAAAATCACCCTTATGAACATAAACACAAAGTCCTGCGCACTCAAACAGAATATAAACAGCAATGTGACAGTGAATAAGATTGCAAAAAAGAAATTGTATCCAACGACGTTTTCATGGAGGTTCATGTATCGCTCCTTTTTATTAGGTCATCAAATCAGCTATAATATACAGCCAGCCGACACGTGTTTCGTTGTAGGACTGTACATACACAGTAACTACAACTCTTCAGTGCTCAATGGCTGAATCCTCAGTAGTTAGGCCCCGTTCCGGTGATAATTCCAACCCGGAAGGGTACCCCTTGCGGTGTAAAGCACGAGATATAGTCGTCACCGTTGTGAATAAAACACCAATCCAATGCGCCAGCCTAATCCATATAGTTTCAAAATTAAAGTAGGTATGGTCGTATCCAAGTAGTGTAGTTCCAAAATTAAGTCCGTAACCCACGAGTATGTTTGGCACGAAATCCTCTGGCACAATCGCCCTCGCTCTGCTGGCGTCTGAAAACCCGGTTCCAAGCCTATTAATGTTTTAAACATCATGTATTTACGAACACTTGGCTTCAATATTTCTTTCTCCTCTTTTTCCATTATTTTACGCAGGGTGAAAGAGGGTTTTACAAGTGCTACATCTTCTTTGGTAATACTATCAGGTGTTAAAAACAAGTCCAAGCATCCCAGCTCTCTAAAACACATCTTTAAATATTTCATCCATGGAATGTTAATCATATGGTCTAGGTCCATGATCTCTTTAAGAAGTTTATGTGTGAGATTAAGATGTTTATTAAGCCAACATTGTAGCCAGAAAATTATGGGACGCAAAGCCAAAATATCACTTAAATAAGGCGTACCGGTTTCTTCATGTACTATTATGTTTGCAATTCCCTTTGGAACACTCATAAGTTTTTTTTAAAAATAGTTTTTCGTCACTTGTAGGCCCTCAAGTCCGGAATATCTCCATAGGTCACCCCCGTAGCTGGCTATAGATATATTCCTGGCGCAATAAATTTTTAACATTGCAGCCACTGGTCGATTACCCATTTTGGCTGCAAAGCCAAATAGCGCAGCGTTAGCCCTGGTGACCTCTCCTCTTTTCTTGTTATGGAGAGCGACCCAATTAAGCCGGTCGTCTAAAAGAACGCCCAGGTATGAAAAGGTAGTGCATATAGGCACTCTATCACCATTTACCATAAAAGGATACTGTCGTTTCGGGCGCGACCCTACCTGCATCACATAGGATTTGGAATTGTTTATGGACAGATCTCTTTTTGCCATAAACCCATGGAAAGCATCAAGTAGGGTTTGTAACCCTTTAGGGGTACGTGCCAGGAGGATTGCGTCGTCTGCATATAGCAAGACGGGCAAGCCTGGCCTGCCCACGTACGGATAATCGGCCCCAGTTTCTAACAATGATCTCTCCAGGTCATTAATATAAAGATTGAAAAAGAAGGGTGCCAGTATACACCCCTGACGTACCCCCCTTTCAATGTTAAAATTTCTGGTAAATTTAAGGTCTATGGTGTATCTGATATTTGCCTTAGTGTCTCTGTGCAGTTCCATTAGAAAGTTCACCAATTGGGGCTCCACTCCCATGGCCATCATGGACTGCCACAGCTTTCCCCGGTTGACACAATCAAAAGTGGACGAAAGATCCATGAAGGTCATGTAGATGGTTCCTGAGCGAGCAATGGTGTACTTTCCTAGGACCAGGTATAGATTTAAACATTGTGCCATAGTCGAGTGGCCTGGGCGAACCCATACTGGATATCTGAGATGATCTTCTTCTCCTCCGCCCAAGCAATCAATCTCTTCAAAATGACTCCCCCTATAACCTTTACAACGGAGTCAAGCAGGGAGATTGGCCTATAGTTCAATGTGCTATTACGATCTCCCTTTTCATTCTAGTACAAAAATGAGAAACATTGAGCAATAAATCTTACAGGCTATAAATAAATGAATAGTGCGCTAAACACAAAACATGTACTACAAAAAGCACCCGTAAATGTGGCCTGAAAATAAAGTGCCCATTGCGTTTTAGAATCAGAATGTAGCTAAAAGAAAGCACTGCTTTGTTAATTTGCACAAGCACAGTGGCCCACAATAATGGGTGCAGACTGCAAATAAAATAAATGCTGTATGGTGAAATTTTGAAGAGGACTTCACGTTTGCAATTTACCTCGAAGCAAACGCTTTCGAGGTATACGAACCGCTGAAGTGGTGTGGCTAAGGTGCCCTTGGTTAGCCTCGGTCGGGGACATACACGAGTGCACCATTAAAGACCCCGACAGTGAGGTTCCGTGAATTCTGAATCTGGGTCATAAAGGTTATGGTTCCGTTACGATTTTGGTAACAGCGAACCGTAAACAGTGAGCTCAGCAAGCATGAGTGTTTTCGTCATGTTACACCGATGGATTCACTGTGTATTTGACGTTTTCGTTCTGAAACCCTTGGGTTCCATTTTGTGCATGGCAGCCATTTTTGTGGATTGCAGTCACATAGGCCTATGACTGTGGCTGAACAAGTCTCTAGGACACATGCACCTTAGCTTGAGTTTGTGCTGACTCCTGTTTGGCCTGAGTGAACTGACCCTGCTGTCTGAAGCTGACCTTGCCAAACCAGTTCTTGCCCTTTAGCTGATCAAGATTAAGGATCAGAGCACAGGACATTGTAAAGTTTTACTGCACACAAACATGCCTTATCCTACTCCTATCTGTTTCTGTTGCCATCTTTATGGTCTATTTATGATGTGGGCTGCAGGCCTTTTATTATGGGTTTTGTCCAGCTTGTCTAAAGAAGAATGTTTATATTGGGTTTGTTTGATGATTAATTATGGGCTGGACAAACTGAAATGTGGGTTTGTCATCATGCAATGCTTTGATCATGTATACATGGGATTGGTCAACTGTAAATAAGGAATGTTTGCATGAAGCACAATTTTTGGCATAAAAAGGGACGACCTGCTTTGTAAAATTGAGCAGTCTCCTGAGAACTTACACCGTGTTGTACTTCTAGGACCTCTGTTACTGGCTGCAGCCAATACATTTGATCTTTGACGTCACCAAGAAGTATCCCGTGTCTCTGTTTGCCAAGACAGGAGAATCCGAAGACTTTGGGCGTGCCCCTGGCGCTGCTGGGTTTAAATCCTGTTTCTTTAACAGTGGGGTAGCAGGGGGGCAGCAAGGATCGGCAGCATGCACCTGACGTGCTCCCTGGAGTTAAAGTGCAGCAGCAGTAACCTGAAAAGTGTGAGGAAGAGCGGCTACTTGAGCAGGCACACAAGGGGTTTTTCCTGCACATGGCGCTTGGAGCGATGCCTGGGGAGCCAACCCAAGTATTAGGGGATTGAAAAGATTTTTGCTCGACTCCTCTAAGTAAAAACATTATCAAAGAATAAAGTTCTGTGTAGCGCTGCGACCGGCCGTGAAGCTGGCAGTAGAAGTGAGTCTGGGCTTGGGTAATGCAGGGATAAGGGGCAGTAGAGGTTGCAGGAGCCTGGCCTGCCCCCGACCGCCACCCCTCGAATCCACGCTTACCTCCCTGTCTCATCGGTATGTGCTGCCTCTCACACTAACCTGCCCCTCTTTCTTTCGCCAACCCCGTCTCATCAGCATGTACCCTCCAATGTGCACGACGTTTCTCCCCTCATCTCCATACTTCGATTTCCACAGCTTGAAGTCATCGGGGATGGGAGGTAACGCGGGCCCCTACAACGCAGGGCCCCCAGACGTGGTTTAATGGCTAGAACAGCCGACCCTGAATCTCAGAAAGTACACACATTATCGAAGAATAAACTGCTGTGAAGCCCAGCGACCGGCTGTGCTCAGAAAGTAAAAACATTAGCTGCGGTGGGGGCAGGAGCGCGCCACCTGGTACGAGACTCCTGGCCCGGTATTGCGGAGTGTGCGGTACCGGCAGCAGCGTTCAGTGAACTCACGGCCTGCGAGAGAAGAGCGGCGGTGATCGGAGACACCTTGCTCGGTGTGTGGCCAGGGAGCGGGCAGCAGCGTGAAGTGAGGCTGCGGTCGGGGAGCGGGATTACAGCACAGGACGCGGCAGGGCGAGCTCGGTGTCTGGTGAAGTGGTGAGCAGCCAGCGGAATCAACCCGTGGTCCACCCAGCACCTACCGGATCACACGCTGAGGGCCCCGGCTGAATAAAGCAAGCCGTGAGCGTTCACATCGGAGTGAGCGAAAGTGAAAGCGTGGGGAAGCGCGAGAACACACACTGCTAACACCACCGTACACGCTCACAGCTCATGTCTCCAAAAGCACACGTTCACAGGGCATGTCTCAGATGTGTCTCCAATGTGTTTCAACGCTCGTGCACCTCTCCGGTCCCACTTAGCTAAGCTACCCTGCAACAATAAGTCTTGCTTACGCAAGCAGCACATGGCACTGCATCGGTACGCGAGACCGAAAAAGGGGATCCAGTTATAGTTATGGTCCATTTAATATTCTGGTTCTCAGTGGGGAGTAAAATCACAGCATAACACAATATTAAATGGGGCTATGCTGTCAAAAAGAATTACTCCTCCTCCCGCCAAACATCCCTTATACCCATAGGTGCAGTTCCCGACGGAAAATGTCATTTATTCCATGTGGTGGATTAGGCTGCACCAGGCAGCGGTTACCAAGCATGGACATGACCTTCATCAGACCCTTCTTGCAACAGTGGAGGATGGTTTTTCAAGAGGACAGCTTCCCTAGATTTGACTTCCTTGCCTGCCCATCTCTGCATATGTCTTATGTCAGGGTGCAGGTTTGCTGAATATATTGGTATAACATCCTCTTTTGCATCATGTTCTTTCCTAATTCAATCAATCAATCAATCAATCAATCAATCAATCAATCAATCAAAGACATTTATAGAGCGCACTACTTACCCGTAGGGTCTCAAGGCGCTACGGGGGGGGGGAGGGGGGGTGCCGTTACTGCTCGAACAGCCAGGTCTTGAGCTTCTTCCTGAAGGACAGGTGGTCTTGGGTCAGGCGCAGGTCGGTCGGGAGGGAGTTCCAGGTCTTGGCCGCAAGGTAGGAGAAGGACCTTCCTCCTGTTGTCGCTCTACGGATGCGTGGGACGGCGGCGAGGGCGTGGCTGGCTGATCGGAGGTGGCGTTTGGGAGCGTAGAAGTTGATTCGGTTGTTGAGGTAGCTCGGGCCTTGATCGTGAAGGGCTTTGTGTGCGTGGGTGAGGAGACGGAAGGTGATTCTTTTGTTGACGGGGAGCCAATGCAGGTCTTTCAGGTGTCCGGAGATGTGGCCGTTACGTGGGATGTCGAGGATGAGTCTGGCTGAGGCGTTCTGGATCCGCTGAAGTCTCTTCTGGAGCTTGGCGGTGGTTCCGGTGTAGAGGGCGTTGCCGTAGTCCAGTCGGCTGGTGACGAGGGCCTGGGTGACGGTCTTCCTGGTCTCCGTGGGGATCCACCAGAAGATCTTCCGTAGCATGCGCAGGATGTTGAAGCACGCCGAGGAGACGGCGTTGACTTGCTTGGTCATGGAGAGGGAGGAGTCCAGGATGAAGCCCAGGTTGCGTGCGTGGTTAGTCGGTTTGGGTGCGGTGCCCAGGGCGGGGGGCCACCAGGAGTCGTCCCAGGCGGTGGGCGTGGAGCCCAGGATGAGGACCTCCGTCTTGTCTGAGTTCAGTTTCAGGCGGCTGGTCGTCATCCACTCGGCTACCTCCTTCATCCCTTCGTGCAGGTTGGCTCTGGCGCCGGCGGGGTCGTTGGTCAGGGAGAGGATCAGCTGGGTGTCGTCGGCGTAGGAGATTATGTTGAGGTTGTGTTGGCGTGCGATGGCCGCGAGGGGGCTCATGTAGACGTTGAAGAGGGTAGGGCTCAACGAGGATCCTTGAGGGACGCCGCAGATGACTTCGGTGGCTTCTGACTTGTACGGTGGTAGGCGGACTCTCTATGTTCTTCCGTCGAGGTAGGAGACGATCCATTCCAGCGCCTTCTCCTGGATTCCGACGTTGCTGAGGCGTTGCACTAGGGTGCGGTGGCAGACCGTGTCGAAGGCCGCGGAGAGGTCTAGGAGTATGAGGGCCGTTGTTTCTCCGTTGTCCATCATGGCTCGAATGTCGTCGGTGGCGGCGATGAGGGTGGTCTCGGTGCTGTGGTTGGCTCGGAAGCCGGACTGCGAGGGGTCGAGGGATCCGTTCGTCTCGAGGAAGGCGGCCAGCTGTTTGTTGACGATCTTCTCGATGACTTTGGCTGGAAACGGGAGGAGCGAGATTGGGCGGTAATTCTTGAGTTCGGTGGGGTCTGCTGTAGGTTTCTTGAGAAGAGCGCTGAGTTCGGCGTGCTTCCAGCTCTCGGGGAAGGTGGCGGTGTCGAAGGAGGTGTTGATGATGTCCCGCAGGTGGGGTGCGATGACCGCGTCGGCCTTGTTGAAGACGTGGTGAGGGCAGGGGTCGGTCGGAGATCCGGAGTGGACGGAGTTCATCATGCGGACGGTGTCTTCGGTGCTGATCGGAGTCCAGGCTCGGAGGGCGGCGGGGGGCGGCGTAGCTATGGTCGTGGCGTGCGTCGGTTGGGTGCTGAAGCTGTTGTGTATGTCCGCGATCTTGTTGTGGAAGTAGGAGGCGAGGGAGTTGCAGAGATCTTGCAAGGGGGTGATGTCGTTGTTTCCAGCGTTGGGGTTGGAGAGCTCTTTGACGATGTTGAAGAGTTCCTTGCAGTTGTGTGCGTTGTTGTCCAGCCGGTCCTTGAATGCAGTTTTCTTGGCGGCTCGGATCAGTTGGTGGTGCTTCCGGGTGGCGAGTTAGAGGGTGGTCTTGTTGTCCGGTGTGGGTTCCTTTCTGCAGACTTTCTCGAGGGCTCGGCAGTTCTTCTTGGAGCTCTTGAGTTCGTCGGTGAACCATGGGGCTTTCTTGCTGCCGGGTCTGCTGGGCGGGGTCCTGAGAGGGGCGAGTTCGTCCACGCAGTTGCTGATCCACTTCGTGAGGTTGTCGGCGGCCTGGCTGGGGTTCGCTGAGTTGGCAGGAGGGTGCTGGCTCAGGGAAGTGGCGAGCTGGTCGGCTGTGATCTTGTTCCAGCTTCTGAGGGCAACCTGTTGCTGGTGGTGATGGATCGTCGTTCTTTTGAAGGTGAAGTGGACGCAGCTGTGGTCCGTCCAGTGGAGTTCTGTGGTGTGGCTGAAGACGATGTCTTTGCTGGATGAGAAGACGGCGTCGAGTGTGTGTCCGGCGAGGTGGGCGGGGGTGCTCACCAGTTGCTTCAGTCCAAGGTTGGCGAGGTTGTCGAGCAGGGTGCTGGTGTTGCGGTCGTTGTTGTTCTCCAGGTGGAAGTTGAGGTCCCCCAGGAGGATGTAGTCCGCGGAGGGGAGGGCATACGGGCTGACGAAGTCGGCGATGTCCTCGCTGAATTGAGTGCGTGGTCCCGGGGGTCGGTAGATCAGGGTGCCTCTGAGGGTGGTCTTCGGGTCGGTGTGGATCTGGAAATGCAGGTGTTCGGCGGTGGATAGGGTGTTGTCGGTGCTAGTCGTGATTCGGATGGTGTTCCTGTGGATGATGGCGATGCCTCCTCCCATCTGGTTGGCGGAGCGGTCCCTCCGGGTGATCTTGTAGCTCTCTGGGATGGCGATGGCGATGTCGGGCGCTGAAGAGGCGTTCATCCAGGTCTCCGTGATGAAGGCAACGTCCGGGGCCATGGCGTCTAGGAGGTTCCAGAGTTCGATGGCGTGTCTGTGGACAGAGCGGGTGTTGAGCAGGATGCACTTGAGGTGGTTGCTGCTGGTGTTCGGCTTGGCAGGTGCTGGTGCCGGGCAGGTCCGGATGCAGGTGAATTTGCAGGCCTGGCAGCTGAACGGTCAGTGGGAGCGTCGTGGGGTGGCTCGGTAGCATCCTGGGGATCGGCCGGAGTTGAGTGCGATGAGGGCGGCGACGGTGTATGTCAGGCGGGTCGGCCGGGATCCTCGTCGGCCAGGGGTCCTGGCACTGGGCGGGGTCCAGGCGCGGACGGGCGTAGACGGGCTTACCTTTGGCGCGCCTTCGGCGCACAATCGGTGCGCCCGCTGCGCGTGACCGCTGCACGTTTGCACGGTCGCCATATATGGCGAAGTGCGCGGGGGGGCGGAGCAGCTGGGAGGCGGGAGCGGGGAGGGTACAGAAGGCAAAAGGGGCGGGGTTAGCGGCGGTGGCAGGAAGCGGGGAGGGAGGAGGGAGGACGAACGGCGGCAAAGAACAGGAGGGAAAATACAATTACAATGAAACAAGCAATACTAAACGACAAAAACGATCTAAATACGGCAAAAAACAGCAGGGGCAGGGAAATACAATTACAGTGAAACAAGCAATACTAAACGACAAAAACGATCTAAATACGGCAAAAAACAGCAGGGGCAGGAAATACAATTACAATGAAACAAGCAATACTAAACGACAAAAACAATCTAAATACGGCAAAAAACAGCAGGGGCAGGTCAGCCGAGCACGGACCACGCCGCTCGGGTGCAGGGGGCGTGGTCACGAGGCGGCAGGCGGCAGCGAGGCAGTAATTCCATACTGAGTAGAATAAATTAGCACTATTTGCTGTGCCAGGACAGGTATTGTTTTACTAAAGTAAAAATAACACATATCGTGCATTACGGTTAAATTGGGTGGTAACAATAATAAATTTAAAATGTATTACACATAAACTACAAACGTAATCTATGATTAAAAGAAATACAATATCAATTATATGCAATTCAGTTACCCAAATCCCCAACCTTCCACTCTAATTCAATTAATAAATTTGACAATATTAAAAAAAGAAAATACAATTTAGGTTAGAAAATATTTTGAAACAAAGAGCCAAAGGTTTTGGATGTATGTGCTCCTTCAGATAAGTGATTATAGGTAGGTTTGTCAAAGTGCTCAATTCCTACATAGCGAGAGTCGTGATCTTACTGCAAAAACAATGCAAATGCTGACGTTTCTTAACAACGCTCAAGCTCTCTCATTCATAGCCAAGTACAATATCTTCTTTTTTTTTTAAATAAAATAAGATAGTAAAATATACCTAGAGAAGGAGAAAGGACTGGTGTATGTCCCTAGACAAGTCGATACAACAGGGTGGACCAGCTGTTCTTAACCTTTTGACACGTGTGGACCCCCACTGAAATATTACTAGAATCCAGGGACCAACTTTAAGTCATTTTTGGAAGCCGTGGACTGAGCAATTCTGATAATTTGACCCTCAAAACAGAAAAATATACACAATCAAATATAGAAAACAATTTCATATATTCCATTGTGCTTCTTTATTTATTTATACTTTTATCATTTTAGTTTATAAATTGTAATATTATATAATTTTGCAAAAGAGTTGCTGGCCCCCACAGTGGGCCTCGTGGCCCCCCAGGGGTTCTTGGACCATAGGTTATGAACCACCTAGGTAGAGAATGCAAGCGGAAATGGGAGAAAATAGGGAAATGTTGAGAGCAAGCTAAAGAGACTAGTGTTTTCATTGCCTTGGGTCTAGGTCCTCGGTAGACCGTGACACAACAATGACTCTATCTATAATCTCACCTACGTCACTATTTTATTAAACTTGACTGAGGTCTCATACGACAGGGGCATTTTGGACGTGTCTGTAATGATCGTTCACTGCTTGTTCTTCTTTGTTATAACTTGCATTTTGTTTCTCTTTAGATGTCTAGATAATGAAAACCCAATTAAAAGATTTTTAAAAGATAAGTTATTCCAGAATGACTGAGGTCCAAAAGCATTAGAAGGCTATACAGAGAGGGAGGTGGTTGTGAGATTGTTATTGAATCATAGTGTTTTCTAAAGAGTTGGCGATCAACTCTTTCCTAAATTGGAGCAGCGTTGAGGCAGTCCTGATGAATTACGGGCATGTTGTTCCAGATCCTGGGTGCAAAGACGGAAAGGTACGTTGCCTTGTTTTTGTTTTTTTACTAAACTTCTTAGTCTGAAGTCTGATTGTGTCCTGGCTGCAGATGTGCTGATTGCCACCAGAGATGAAGAGCTTGTCAGACAGTTAGGCGTAGAGCTTTAGACTAGGCTTTGATAAGTACGATACCAGTCCTGCATTATGGATACATAGGCGAATCAATAATATGTTGGCCTATGCTAAAAAAGAAAACTGGGAGACTGATGACCTTTGGATCAGTAATGCACCAATGCAGCTAATCCCATACCTCTGTGATTATAAAATAATGTTATCGCTTACATTCTACCTTAAGAAAAGTTTCCAGAACATTGAAGGGAAAGAGAATTTGCCAGAATCAAATGGGAGTGCCATACAAGAAGAGTCGGCAACGTCACCTTTTAATGTGTGCTGAACATCTCTCAAGAAAGGCCTTTCCATTGCAAAGTTGGATGCATCATAACGCACTTCTGATTTAATGTGCAGTTCACTTTAGTCTACCGGCAACTGGCAAGCCTTAATCGTGTAAAAACCCACTATCTCGAGACAGTATTCACCTGCATTTCCTAGCAAAATGTTTTGCTACTTTCCTACAACATAACGTTAGTTTTTAGGTTGAACCTAGCAGCGCACATGCGCTGCTCTGTGTGGCATTGTCTATTCACTTCTACAGGCTTTGGCCACGCCCTTGCAGACAATTGGTTAAAGTGTGTGTCCTTCTGAAAAGCTTGTTTCTGTATGGTTGCCTAGCGTTACATATCCCAACTTCTTGTGTCTTGCTCCTCCACTGGAGTATTAGCCTATTATGTGTATCCTCATTCTGTTGTGTTTTTCCCTTTGTGTGTGTGCATTTTGTTTTTTAATGTTGCAAAGTGCACATGCACTCGGCTTGTTTTTGCAGAGGCTGCCCCCGAAGGGGGCCTCGAGGGCTGGCACCATAACGGACGCCAAAGCCCGGGAAGGATCCGGTTCTAGCCGCCGGGAAGCGCCCCGAAGAGGAAGGGGCACTTTCATTGCGGCAAAACTCGCGCCAGGGTGGCGCCTAGTCGCCTGTCCAATGGGGGCCAGGTGAGGTTTGAACCTCCCCCAAATGGCAGCAACCACCCGTGTCATGGCGGGAAAATTGTGGGGGGATTATAAGACGCCTATACGGCAGCTCATCACTACATCGTGGAGCTGGGGAGCAGCGCAGAAGGATTTTCGAGTCTGCGATCTTTGGTTTGGCGCTGGCCATGCGACGTAGCTCTCCCCAATCTCCACGTGGACGCGATTTCCCCCACTTGTGCCGGCCTATCGAGTTTGTGCCCCTGGGATCCGTACAGCCGAGTGACAAAGTCGGAAGAGCAGCCGGACTCCCGACCAGCAAGCGGCCGGCATCGAGGAAAAGTCTCGGGCAGTTGTTCCCGAAGAGGAGACGATAAGGCAGCATGGCACAGAGAGCAGCGGGCAAGACTTCACTCTCTCTTGTCTCAACCAGGGGTGGACCAGCGCAGCTTACTTTGGAAGCGGGGGCGGCTGCGCACTGAACAGCGTGCAAAGGAGGGCAGCAGTACCTACAGCCACGACCATGAGGGTCTACATACTTGCTGCCCAACAAACTGCCGCGAACCAGGAACCAATACTGGGGTGTCCCTCACCGGCAGAGGACCGCCGCACAAGTGAAGATGCATGCCTCGGCAGGCGCAGCGGAGCCAGGGCACGCGGTGGAATCGCCGTCTTCATGTGTCTCCTTTCCCTGGTTGGTACCTGCAGTTTCAGGCGGAGCTGGAGTCATGTTGCAGAGGGAAAAAAGCAGCATACGAGGTTTGCAGGCGGCAGAGGAGCTAGGGCATGCGGTGGACTTGGCCGCCTTCACGTCCCCTTTCCCTGGTTGGTACCCGCAGTTTCTGGCGCAGCATGAGGCTTGATGCAGAGGAAAAAAGCAGCATACAAGGTTTGCAGGCGCTGGGGGCCGTTGATGAGGTCATGGCGAGTGTCGGAGGTAAGGCGAGCAGGGGGCGGAAGTGACGGCATGTCCTATGGCCGCGGAGCAGGAGTCCTTTGTCACCGTACTGTAGCGCGCCTTCATGTAATTTATAAGGACAGGGTGCAGTGCCCAGCTTTCCACCCCTACCCCTTTTCTACATGTGATGCTAGCACTAAAACAGAGGCAAATAAACACCCGCCTCTAAGTTGCAGGTAACAGAAGTATAAAAGTCTGAGCGCCAGGTTTTGTCGCAGTTGCACCTGCAGGTAGTGACAATAGGTTTGTAAGGGGCAATCTGGGTCTCATGAGGCCCAGTGGAGAACAGCGCGATGTAGCCATTGCTTACAGCGCATTAAGAAAGAAGTGAGTCTTTAGGGAGACTGGCGCATAGGTTGAGGGAGCATCAGAGATGTAGCTGCGGCTGGCGGGGTTCTTGTACAACGGATGCTCAGATGTTAAAGGAGCATCAGAATTGTAGCTTCAGCAAGGAGCTATAGCTCTAAAGGAAGTCTTGTACTTTTGGTGGTGCCAGCCCTCACAGGACAGGGTTCGAACCCTGCCAATGGTGTAAAAGTATCCCCAGGTGGTAAATTTTGCCATGGTTCTGGTACGAGGGATGGGGGTGGGAGGCCCTTTGACGTAAGCCTCCCTAGCGGCGTGGCGGTAAGAGAGGTACAGCGGATGGTTATGGAGGAACAATGATGGGGCGGTGTGTAGAAGGAGGGCCACTCACTATGGGATGCCGAACAGCAGGGTGAGTAGGCCTGACAAAAGTGGGTAGCAAACGGAGACGGCGCTCGCAGCCCAGACCCAGCCGGACGGCAGGGCACAAAAAGAGACTAGCAAGGTAGCGAGTTGGGGCCTAACTCTGGGGAGAGGCTACCCCCCACACGCAAAGGGGCGTGGAAACCAACAGAACAAGTTGGACCCCAGAAGTGTCAAGAAAGGAGATACGCCTATAAGAGAGCGGAATAACGAACTGTCATGGTGATTCACGATTCTATGATATGCATAGGAGGTATGGCAAGCAAATGATTTATGACCAAGAATGATGGATGACAAATGAAAGAATGATGGATGACAAATGACTTACGACAATGTAACGCAAAATGATTTATGACGTCCAAGTTATAGCGGTCCATGACACAAATGATTTATGAGACATGATGTATGATCCTCTGATATGCAAATAAGTGATGACAGACAAATGATTTATGACCGACAAATTGATTTATGACAAATGATTGCTGACAAGCGACGCTAATCATGTATGACGTCCAATTTATCCTGACACAAATGATTTATGACCCTGGCCATACAAAGTTATGCCCAGGGGACAGGAAAAGGAGTTGGTATATAATGGTAATAAAACTGCGGCCATCAACGACCACAACAAAACTACAACTCGTGTTGGCTGTGTTTTTGGTAATACGTCTGTAAGGAAGTTGGCAGGTCATCTGGGAGTGGGCCCTCTGCGAGGGTTAT
Source organism: Lissotriton vulgaris (assembly GCF_964263255.1). NCBI lineage: Eukaryota > Metazoa > Chordata > Amphibia > Caudata > Salamandridae > Lissotriton > Lissotriton vulgaris. The sequence goes on from NC_141691.1 coordinate 2,018,910,611, forward strand.
GTTTTGTTTGCCCTGTGGCACCTCTTCACACCATCCATGCTTTTCATTTTTGATTACCCCTCACGCTTCACAATATGAGCCCTTCCCCACCCTCCATGCACCAACGCAGCACTTCCCTTCTGTCGTCCGGAGGGGGCGTGTTTGGATACATGAGGGGCACAGCGAGCTCACACTTTGCCCTCAAGCTGAACTGCTCTCTAACAAAGTATTCAACTGTTGATGCACATGCCCCTTGTGTTTCTGACTTCTCCATCCAGCTTCACATCTTTCCTGCCCCAGGCAAAATGACAGCGAGTAGCACCGCTTCGCACACTTGGAGCGCATGACTTGAGACCACTTGGCCATTCAGTTTTTCTTGCCGCGTCACGTCCGCCGCATGGGGTGCTCATGCTCTGTGGTTGTACCAACTCCTCAGGGTCCCCTTTGCTAGTCCTCTGCGGAGTGATCCAGCCTTCCTGGTGATAGGAGGTTCTGTTCGATGCTATTTAGTCCCAGACCGCAGTAGCCGCACGGACGGGGCGTGTGACCCGCCGCTTCCTCGTCCAATTCAGTGAGGCTGCAGGACTGACTGTTGAGGAAGTGGGAATTCAAGCTCAGCTCCACATTAGCAAAAAGTCTGGGGGCGCTCTCGGCCCATCCCCATGGAGTGGAGAGACAGCCCCACGGAAAACTGCGAGCCGACCTTCACCGAAGCACAGAGGTGGCTGAAGGCGAGTCCCCTCGTTTCTCTAGTGTTTTTGTTTCCAGTTGTTTTGTGGCTTTACTGCCGCTAAATATTAACCATAACTGCGCTGAGTGAGGTCACGAACCGGAACATGTACTGCTTTGTGCATGCAGCCTAAAAAACATAAGTGACAAGGAGTTTGGACCAAAATTCCACTGATGTTGTAAATTGAGGGGGTCAATCTGATCACAACTTCAAAACAAGAAGACGTTGGTGGTCTTTTTTTAAAGAGAATGACCGTTGGAGATGTCGGTTTAAACTGTTCTCTGTAAAATAGGATTTAAAACTCGCTGTTTCCCCAAAGCTGTCAATTGCTCTCCGTCATCAAGTTAACAATCCCTCTGAAACTTAATGGTTTTGTTTATCATTGAAGTGGAGAGTGGAAATACCATGTTGGTGGTTACAAAGTCAACGCCACTAAAAAGCTATGACTTATACACATCTCACCCTTCTTTTTCAGCATATAGGTAAGGCCTTTCCTGTTTCCATGTCATTGTTTTTGTTGTATTAATGTCAGCTTAAAATGTGAGAGCCTTCCCTGTAATCCCTGTTGCTTTATGTCTGCATTCAGTAACTTAATCTATTTTTTCCGGTGCATTCTGGAACTTGTAGTTTTAAATTGTCCATTATGAATGCAGCACTGCCTGTCGCACAGTACCAAGGAACATGAGGTGGCATCTTTGTGACTGATTTAGTAAAGCAGTCGGGTCTAACTGCAAACTTGAGCAGTTCTAAATGTTTTGTACGGACTCACGCACACTGGCAGAAGTCTCACACTGGCAACTAAAGGTTGGAAGGCAAATATTGTTCAATTGTGCTCTGGCATTGGTGGGGAGCCAGCATTTTAAACACATATGACTATTAGCAGTTAATCATAGGCAATCAGTGAGCTGGGCGCTATAGGGTGACTGCAGCTGCCACACACCTGATAACAGGGAGGATCCACTTTAAAAGGCAGAGAACCATGCCACCCTCAGGCATATTTTCCCCCCAGTATTTTATATCGCGCACACATGACCCGAAGGTATAAGAAAGCTTTACATGAGCAAACACAAGGAGATGATGGACGGAGCGCTGAAACTTTACAGACACTCAGCCCCAGTCACAGAACTTGGTTGAATCCATCATTGTTCGTCAGCTCACATTGCCATCCCAATTAAGTCCCAGCTATATGTAAATCAATCTTGACCCTATTACTCATAGGAATAGTCCAGCCCAAACTGTGAATCCAGATCTTCCCTGGACCGGAAACAAGCATCCTGGGACCGGCTTCTGTGTATTACCCTTCATCAGCCAGGCTAGCTTGAATGCAGTGGCAAAGTGAGCAAGGGACCCACGACTGGGCATACCCCGCCGACTTAGGGTGAACAAAGCAAACACTAGGAAATGATGGGCGGAGGTCTGAAACATTTCAGACACTCACCCCCAGTCACTGATCTGTATTGAATCCATCATAGTTCTTTAGCTCACTTTGCCACCCCAGTTCAGACCCAGCTATATGCAAATCAGTCTTGACCCTGTGCCTCATAGGAACGGTCCAGTCTGTTCTGCCAAGCCAGGTCTTCCCTGGACGGAAACAAGCCTCTTGGGAGAACATCCTGCAAAAGCAAAGGTATTTACAGCCACCAGTTCAGAGCCTGAGTGAGCAGAAGCACTTTCAGGAAATGGCCGCCTTTTATGGTGTTTGCCAGGCAGGTTGGGAAAAGGCAAATGTATATTTTATTGTTGTATGGCCTCTACAGCGAGGGGTGGGGGCATAGGAGTCACATTTATATAATAATAATGCGTTGCCGCCTAAACTGCATTGTCCACTTGGCTAGCTTATCTCAAAGTCACATTCTGATAAATAAAATCAATAAATGCACAAAATGCTGGTATCGCATTTTTTCTGTACACGCTTGGCCAAGAGTGTCAAAGCAAAAGAGTTCATCAAATTGGAGTAAGCTTTCTGCGAAGCCTTTTTTGAGAACTGTAAGATATATCCTTGAACTGCTCGCTGTTAAAAATATCTGGAGGCAAATATCCACTTAAGTCGGGCGAGGCAATTTAACAAAAAGTTGCTGATACGAGTGTAATCCTTTTCTCAAGAACGGGGACAAACACATATTCTCACAAGCAGTTAGTCATCATGTTCACACGACCTAAACGTAGAAGTGAAAGCCCTGAGGCTCCAGCCTGGACTGCACTTGATGACTTGAAAGCAGCAGCAGAGAGGTCATTGAGTCCTCAGACATGTTATGGATTTAGTTCTTGTCTCTAGTGTACAGACGCATGATGAAATGAGGTCTGTGGAGCTGAAATCCCATCTCTTCAAACTCACGAAGAGCTGTACCACAAAGTCCACCATTAATAGGATAACATACTCCAACCCCAACAAAGACCAGAAGATCTATTCAGACAAGAGTTTCAAGATGGTGCCCAGCCAAGTTGGATCAGTGCTCGTAGGCCAAAGGCCATCAGAATTTGCTGCATGAACAGGTTCACAAACACTTTCTTCCAGTTTTACATCCTATTACAGTTCAAAGGAACCCAAATACTATTTTAGAATGGATGAATGTGGGTAGGTCCTTGTGCTATGGAAAAATATGAAACTCCTGTAGATATCAGTCACTTTGTTCTTGAAAGACACTATGAACAGCCCAGAAGTTGGACTGATTTGTTACATCCATGGCATTCCAATGTGATAATGAATAAACGAGTTATTCCACAGGTAACCAGATAATACCAGTTTTTAAAACTATAATGCATTTGTGTGTTTCCCATCATGTTCTTTTTCTGCAGGGTTCAATGGCAGCGAGTCTGATGACTTCATCTCTATATCAGTACTGCTGGGTGACTGGGCAAGCTCCATTAAGGACTGGATTCCTTGTTGTCAATGTTAAAGTGTCAGGATGGGCATGGAAGCAACCATTCCCCCACCCCCTCCCCCAGGTGTTTACTTAAATGTGCCCAAGGCACCATGATGGAAACCAATAGGAAGTATTCAGGTAATCCCAATCCAACATGGAGGACACAATTGTAATATGGTACCTGTGATATGACAAAATAGGGATCAGAAGTAAATACTTGCGGAGGGAATGCCATTTGATTCAGGTATTCCTTGCCTGGCAACAGTGCAGATTGTTTAGGGAAAACTCACAGTGTCTGCGTTTGTACCCTGTACCATTTCTTTCCACATACCCTCAATATATCAGGTGACATGTGTTAACCCTTTTTTGGAATTCTTTCATTCTATGTTGGACTTTCATTCATCTGTGTTGGATATCCGGTATTTTGAGGCTTATATCTGCCAGAGGTCCAGGGAACAGTTCTACAAAGAGAAGAGAGCAGAAATCCCTGGCTTATATTACAAATGCATCTCTCTTTTACAGGGTAACGGTGTCTCAAGAATATCCAGAGTTTCACTCTTTCCCCAGATCTCTGCTACATTTTGCCATAAAACCACACACATTGGTTGTTATAATGCCTATAAAAGGTATAGGGATTAGTCCCAAACTGTTGCTAAGCTTCTTGGGATCTGACAAAATTGGCTTCTTCCAATACAGCAACCGTTCAGCTCAATAAAGAAACCATAAGAGCATTGGAGCAAGCATGTTGAAAAATAAAATTACTCTCTAAGAATAATTCTGTGTTGTCTAAAGTAGGTCCTTTAGGGTTGATCCACTCCAGACTTTCAGGCTTCCCATCTAATACATATTTATATTGAATACCTTTAAAAGAATGTAGATCACATAGACAATGGTCATCTCAAAAATCTGTCATGGAATTAGCCCTCCAATACAAATGTCGGACGCCCTGAACTATAAACACCAACTAAAGGGTTGATATAGGCTTCTACTGAGAAACCTCTGCAGCTTTCAGTGGTAGAACCAAAGGCACGCCTCTGTGCTGTGAGCTACTGGGCTCCTTCTTGGTAGCTTTCATTACTCTGATGCTTGTGGAACATGTGGTTGACAGTTTTCCTATTCCTTCATGAGTGAACCTACTTTACTCAAGTAGAAGCAATGACAAAAATTGTTTGTAGGTCAGGAGTTCAATGAAGATACTCTAAGTGGCTCTAACTGATGGAACTTTGCACAATGTATCCTAGTAAGCCTTCCTACTTATGGATGCACCATAAGTAGGAAGGCTTCTCTTAGGTGAACCGTAGCACATCTCCAGATGAGGCGCAGACTGACACTGAAGATTTAGATTCTCAAAGTGTTAGACATTTTGGAGTGTGCCGAGTCTGTGTGCCTCCCCATCATCAGCACCCAACACGAATGCACCATATCCAACCAGTGTAACCAAAGCGGGAGCCCCCTTGTAAAGCCAGTTTGAAATACGCAGTGGTGTGGTCAGAGTGGGCCACGACAACAGAGGCCCAATGAGGGACTACATTTAAGAAAAATAGAACAATTTTAGCTCCACACAGTCTTTGTTAGGCAGTGTGTGTCCCTTTGCTGACTGTCACTGGGAAATCCCTTGAATTGGGTGGTCAAAGTGAAAAACCGGGGAAGTTGTGACATAGGGGACATCGTGCAGGAGCGGTTGGATGGCCACAGGGATCTACTAGTGGCTAAAGGCAGCCATTGGCCACTCAGGCTGTAACTCCCCAAGGGCCTATGTTGGCTTCAGAGTTCTGGTAAGCCATATGAATGCCACTGGTGAGCTTCAGACCCCACTAGCAGATCCCAGGAGTCATTAGGGACCACAATAGGTTGTAGTGCTGTCTTGTGGGATCGTGGTAGATGACCTGGGGCCGCCCGAGTCCCACAGAAAGTCACGGATCCATATTGCTCTTAAGAGGCTTCAACTTCTCAAGAATAAGACTGCTTGTGAGTTCTCAATTTTCACTTACATTTTCACTTGATGTCTGTTTTTGTATTATAACACTAGGTTATATAGACCTGCATGTGAGTACACACTTGTCAGATTAAGAGAGGGCATCTTCTTTTTGTTCCTCAAATGTCATCCTGTGGAATCATGTGGAGGAGTATTGTCCCCGTCATGCCACACGTTCCTACAAAGGGGCCTGCCCACTGCAAACTATATTAATTGATTCATACAAACAGTTGGCATGGCTGAGATCAAACTTTCTTTGGGAGGACATATCAGATCCTTCTTACCTCAAATCTCTCACTCCCCCTTCTGTAATGGGAGATGACAGTCCACAAAACCATTCAACTAATTTCCAAGAACACATTCTTGTTTTCTGGTTTCCTCAACATTTATTTATTGACATTTAGAAATATGTAAATATATTTACTCAGTACACGCCTGGGTGGATCTGCGGCACTATGGTTATCACACGCCTTGAAAGACTAGAACAGTGTTGGCTTCCATAACACGCCCTCTGTCCTTTGTTGGACACAGACCTCTCTGGTCCCTGATGAGGTGCTAGAGAGACAATTTAACACATACAAATGGCAACTTACGTCTCAAAAAAAGTCACACTCATTTACATTCAAAGAATATATGGATATAATTTAGGAAGATCTTAAAAAGCAAATATTCTATGGAACTCTGAGGCCATAATCCTGAAAGCTGATGCTTGCAGTGATATTTTAAAGGGATCAGGCTCAGCTACGTAAGGCATTGCTATTCCTCACTTATCTGAGAAAAATAACATGAATAATGCAGCTGCAGATCACAGATTCAACTCATCAGGAAAATGAACATTGTCTAAAAGTCAAACCCACTGGAAGAATTTCAAACCAAATACTGTATGGAGGCCTGTCACTTAATATCTTTCAGAAAGCAAATCAAGTCTGTGGTCTGTGTAATCTGGCAATGTCTTACACTGGTCCTATAATGGAATGTCACGATAATCACTGATCATGTCATTCATTGCCATTCAGCAGCACTACATGTAAATTTGTCCCATATGTCAGTCATAAGCTTTTATTCGATATGCAGAGATATCTTATAAGCACATTTATAATACAATCAATATAATGTACAATAAAAAAACCATTACCACAAGAAGTCAGTATGGAATATTAAAAAGATAAAAGGATATAAAAGTCCATTGATAAATTAGCTAAAAAGAGAATTAAACAGCTACTGACAATCTCTTGCATCGAATGAGCCAAAACTGCTTTAAAAATTTAGCTACTCCACACACAATGGGGGGGGGAAGTGTCCGTGCTTAGAATACGCAAGGCCACTAAATGACTGCGTGTGCCCATATTACGGCAGAGTGGTTTCAGCCAAAAGCTCCTAGGCCTTGCATAATCCGGGCATTCAAATAAAACATGCACAACAGTCTCAACCTTATTCGGGCAACATGCACAGTTGGGAGAAGTACGGTCCGCTATAGACCATTTCGATACTAGAGCACCTAGCGGGAGGAAACCAACTCTAAATTTAAAATAAAGAGCTCGGTCAAGGGGGAGAGTGATCAAGTCCAGGTAGGGTTCAATGGCCACAGTGTCTTTAATTTGTAAAAAGGCGGCAGTGGACCTGCAATGGTTGGAGCTAGTGATTAGACGCTCCGCAGTCCATTTCCAATAGAGCGCCTTGACAACTTCTTTTGGGGGGGCTGAACGGGATGACCAGCAATATCCTAGTCCAATATCCTCCAGAAGCTTTTTGGTATCCTTTAGCCATCTTATCTTGGCCCAACCCCCCTGGCTCATTATATCTCCCAGGGCATCAGCATAGGATTTTAATTCTTCGCTCCTCCAGATCCTTGTCCACAACAGGAGCGGGCGAAGCTGGGCCTGATCTCTGATGTTTTTACATCCCGTGTCCATCCACACTGGTACTGACGGTGTGCTCAGTGGAACAGAGATGAAGGATTTTAAAAGCTTGCTCTCTGCTGTGACTAGGGCATCCAGTCGGCAGTGGCCCCACAGTTCTGCCCCATACAAGGCTGATGTCGCTACTTTGGCCTTGTAGATTTCGAGTACTGGAGTGAGTGATCTCCTAGTTGAGGCCCTGTATTCCCTCATAAGAGCTCCTCCCACTCTCCCGTGATTGAGGACCATTTTTCCAATGTGCTTTGCCCAAGTCAACCTGTCCGTAATCCGGATACCAAGGTAGTCGAACTCGGCTACTTTCTCTAGGGGAATAGAGTTAAGTGTAGATGGGCGGCCCAATTTTTTAGGTGGGTTAACAACTAAGTATTTCGTTTTGTCCACATTTATTATTAGCCCTTTTGCATCACAGAACTCCTGGAATCGTGTTAAAAGTTTCTGTAAGCCTTGTGGGGTCTTCGAAATCAGGAGCGTGTCGTCCGCAAAAAGCAGAGTTGGGATGCAGACACCTCCAAGACAGGGGGCGTCGGCTGGTTCATGTTGAAGATGTTTTACCACCCCATTCAGATATAACGAGAATAGGGTGGGTGCCAAGACGCAGCCCTGTCTTACGCCCCTAGACACTGGTATCTTTTCAGTGAGCTCTCCGTTTTTACCCCAGCGGACCTGTGCAAAGGTGTGGGCATGGAGGTTTATGAGAAGGGACAGGATGTAAGGCGGTAGTCCCAACTCACGAAGGACCCTCCAAAGCTCCTCCCGGGGAACTAGGTCAAAGGCAGTCTTCAAGTCTATAAAGGCTAAGTAAAGACTACCCTTGCCTAGTTCCACCACCTTCCACCCCAAAAGGGACAACCTAAACACCTGCTCTATAGTCCCCATACCAGCCCGGAAACCTGCCTGAAAGTCTGATAGGATTTTATTCTCCTCCACCCATTGAAGGATCCTACCAAGGATAGCTTTACCAGCTATCTTTTGGGTGGAGTCTATCAGACTTATGGGGCGATAGTTTCCCGGGGTTTCCCTACACCCTTTTTTATAAATAGGGACCACCACCGCCCCTTTCCAGGATTCTGGCACTACTCCTCCCCTCATAATATCATTTAGGAGAGCTGCTATGATCCTTCCCCATTCCGCTGGGTAAGCCCTCATGAGGTCACCCGGAAGGCCATCCGGGCCCGGTGCCTTGCGAGGTGCTACCCAGCCTATAACCCCCTCAATCTCTAGGGGAGTGAAGAGGTCGTAGGCATGAGGTTCGATTGCTAGTGTGAGATCCCTCCCCACAGACAGTTCCCCATCAGGTGGGAGGTATAGAGACCCAAAGTGTTTTACCCAGCTTTGAGCCGGGATGTTACAGGGTCTCATGGATGCGTTGGATTTGCTCCGTTTACTTATAAGATTCCAAAAGACCCCTGAATCCCTGATTTTGCTAGCCTGGAGTAGGTCTTCCCAGTAATTTTCTTCCCACTCCCTTTTAGCCAAAGTTAGGGACTTTTTGTAGGCCTTCCTAGCTTCCTGGATCACACTTTGGGATTTAGATTTAACTGCCTCAACTAACTTTGCCTTTTTGCCCCTACATGCTTGGTTGTACCACCCCTCACCTGATTTTTTATTTCCTATATTGCCCGGCTTTTTAGAGTGCAGGGTAAACACGTTAGTTAAGGCTTCAATTAGGGAAACAAATAACCCACTTGCTTTACCCACCCCTTCTAAGGAGGTTCCAAGAGATGTTACCGTACGGTTTAGATGGGATTGAATTTCCCCAACCTTTGCCTCGGATAGGACCAGTTTCGCCCACTTAATTCTTCTACCACATGGGGAGACTTCTAATTCATCTAGTGGTACGGGTGCCACTTTGATGTTGGCCTTCCCTGAGGATTGCCACCATTGTTCTATTTTTAGGGAGAGTGGGTTGTGGTCACTTTCTGTCGAGGGGACCACCTGCATGTCCCTCACATAAGGCCACAAGCACACATCTATTAGGATATAATCCAACCTAGAGGTGTGCCCTGGTCTATTGTAGGTATGTGCAGCCCCCCTATCCGAGAAAGTCCTCCCATTCGCTGCCCTTAGATTAAATTCAAGACTCAGGGAGTATATCTGGAGCGCCACTTCTGTCCACCTTTTAATTGGCGGGATGTCCAGTACTGGGATCCCCCACCTAGCATCCTCCTCATCTTGGTCGAGGGAAACGTCCGAGCCCAAGGGCTCGAACGTGCAGTTCAAATCACCTGCAACCAAGGTGCGGGTCTTATGGGGGGTGTTATTTAACAGGGTATCGAGGAGAATTTGTCCCATATGGATATCCCGAAAAAGGCACGTTGATCCAGCCAATATGTTACCATGCTATAAAGCCGTAATCTAACCCAATGTCCATGGTAACACAGAATGCAAATTCCAGCCCTTTAAATTCAGGGGAAGTAAAATGCAATGACTGGGTTTATTTCTTAATTATCCTAGTTATTGTGGGTTTATTCAGTCCAGAATGCACTGTACAGCCAGTTCCACATTTCAGGAAGCTGAGTGATGAGTGGCAGGTCTATATTGCATATCATATATGATATTTTATGTGTTCCATAAGGGATAACACTGTTGGCATTACAGGAGTTGTTTAATAAACAATAAACCAATACAAATATTTAATTGTACGAGTCTGCTACTATTTTCTGGGCTGCAGTCATTTGTACTTGCACCCCATTTTTTAGTGAATGGACATATTTAAAAATACTAGGCTTTTGTGTCAGTAAACAAAAGAGGACACCTAGGTTCACGAGTACTTTGTATAAGCATTTCCCAATATTGCAACAGTGTCTTCAGATTATGTACCTGTAACATAGGTTATCCAGCATTAAACGTTTTCATGGATCCCCGTTCTTTAGTTATTTTTATAGGAAACTCTTAACACTGGATATGTTACTTCCATGTAAATTTGTGTAACATCGACAGCTTTACATGCATACAAGTGTAAGTGCCAAAGATGTGCAACTTATCATTTACATTATATGTCATGTGCACCCTCTAGTCGTATGTCCTTATGTTACAGGAACATACCAGTTCAGTGCCTCCACTTTGTCTGTAAAAGGTGCAGAACAGTTATTCACACCCAATAACATCCAGAGTCAAGAATTTGTTATATGGGATCCATTTCAGGTGGACCCATCCCTCTTGAACCCTCTGAATTAGGCTCGAGTCTCTCGGTCTGACATACTCACTAGGGTAATCTGTCTCCCAGACATTCCTTTTTGCCCTTGTGGCATTTCATCAGGCTAAAGGAATACATTCCCATAACCAAGGGCAATGCAATTTAGTCTCTGCCACACAACTAGGTGGTGGACACCCAGTGGCCATAAAGAGGCAACTCTAACTTCAAATAAACTATGCCACCTGATGGTGTGTATATATAAAGGTGGTGGCTCCTGATCATGGACTTGGTGGTACCCTGGAGCCTCCCTGCCAAATTCTTTCCAGGGAAACTCTGTTTAGATCTTTGGATGAGGCATCCAGGCACTAAATTAGCTGACGGCTAATCCATATTGGTTTAGCTCTTACCTAGGACAATATGCGTGGATCTACTTTTTAAAGAACAGTGTGACCATCTTAGTACTGTGCACAAGACGCGGCCACCTTGCTGAGATGCCATCAGTGCATTCCACTGCCAGATGCCAAGTTCACAGGTGCATCCCTCGGCGATTCACATTTTATATACACACAACCTTAATGCCCTGCAATTCCATACCCTTTTTTGCACATCAGTAAACTTTTTTATGATCTGCATCAAATAGGTAAGCATATTACAAAATGTGGGCAACTGCACAAATAAGGATAAGGCAGAGCAAATTTAAATTTATCAGATGTTTTGGTACAAAAAGAAACTGACTTTGAAAGAATGTTGTACAAAAGCAATATGACTGACTTTTTTTTAAGGAGTTGAAACCGTTTTGTGATAGTGTATTAAAAACATCACAGTAATAACAAACCAGAATATTTAATTAGACATTATGGTATTGCTGACATCTACTATGCCTAGATTAAGGGCTAAGATATCTAGCTCCAGATGTTTCAACATCAGCATAGTTGTTGGTCTAATACTAAAATACTGATTGGGCAATGTTAACTATATTTATGATAAGATATGCGTGATCAACACATTTTAGAGTGCAGTTAGTCACGTAAAGAATACCTTTATGGTAAAAAAAATTTAACTGTTTGTATCTTAAGGAATTCAACCATTATTATTTACTAAATCATCACAGCCTAAACAAGTGTGAACAGTGCAACTATTAAGTAAATCTAATTCAGATTTTGCAAAAAAAAAGATGAGCATCTGAAATCCAACTGGTGCATCGTATATCTCTTGAGAGGGTTTGTAGTGGCTTACATGTCTCATACAACTAACAGGAGAATGTCATGAAGAGTGAGGACGATAAGCATCAGTGGGGTGCACGAACAAAGGCTTCAGCCATCAACCTACTCTTGCCATATGTCACCGAACTGACAGGTGGGAAGCAGCGAGAACATGAGTAAATTATCAAGTAGAAGCATGGGTGGATCAACTAAAAACTCCCTCCAAGTCCACCAAGAAGTAGTAAAAAGCTATAACCCATCCACCCAAATTTAGATCAAGGATTCTCCAGTCTATTGGCAGGCATATAATCAATCATGCTCTGCCTTCGCTCTCACCTGCAATGCTCATGAAACGGTGGGAGAAGATCGACAGCTGGATGGCGTCCAGTTCTGTGCCGATCACCCGACTTCTTCCACTCCCAATGGAAATCTTGATATCGCCGAACTCGGTCACTGCAGCTGTGCAGTCTGGCTCCACTAGTATTGTGCTGATGGATGAGAAATTTAATGGAAGATAGAGTTTCAGCACACAGGAGTGCAACAAGAGGAGTACCTGAAGGTAGAAGAGCCAGGACAGATCCCCTGCAGGGAGAGGCCCAAGTGGAGACATCAACATTAAAAAGAGAAATGTGTGGGCCCTGGCCTGAATGGAAATAACGTGCAAACATTTTAAGTGGCGCAGGTAAGATACCAACATTGACACCATTAGGTGGTTTAACTAAAAAGCAATACCTAGGAACACAGAAAAAGAGGTAGTCAAGAAAAATGTGAAGCTGTGGCAGCAGATTACATGCATTAAGTGGAGTTGGAGAGAATAATATCAAAAGTAGCTGTAGAGCGTAAAGCTGGAGAGGGGAAGGGAAAGATGAAAGGAGTGAGGTACACCGCAACACATTGTCACCACATGATTCATGAAGTGGAGCTACCAAGAGTGACATCAAGCTTATGGGTATGAGATGGATCCGGACATAGTGAGGCTGGTAAGTGTGACATGGCACCTGAACAGAGACAGGGAGGGTGTGACACTAGGTTAGAAGCACGAAGTAAAGTTGGTGGAACTGGCCGTGTTTGGAAACATACTTTGACAATAAAGGGCAGGATAGGAATGAAAGGGAATTTAGAGTGTTTATGCATTGCACGCGGCTGCCACTGCCTCAAAAGCTTGCTACTCACAAAGAAGTACAGAAAATGCCCCCTAAGGTATTATTTGACTTTCCATTGGATGGTGTGCCCCAACCAGTGTAGTAATTAGGAAGCAGATTGCAATAGAGTCATTAGCTAAAAACCTTAAAATCCAGACAAAGGAATATGTAATAACATCTGAAAGGTGTAAGGGTGACATCAGAAGCAAAGGGAATGAATAAAGGCTTAACATACTTATAGAATTAAGGTATGCAGTGTATTATGTTATCCATGAAAGCTCAATGGAGTTAGAAAAAGTTCAAAATAAAGGCTTAGAGTGACAATAATATTTTTGCGAAATTATGAAGTGACTTCCCTCAAGAGAGAATTGGTCTTGGGTAATGTGAAGTGTGCTCAACAATCTGAATTCTGCTTTATGGCAGTTCTCAATGAAGAGGTTTTAAGGCTAGAAAAAACGAAAGGTGGGAGAAGTGGCTGACGAAGGCCCAATTAGATTATTCATCCATCGGTTCCACACCAGGGGTTTCTCCTACCATGTTGTCTCATAGATGGCAGCACAAAGGAAAGTTTGCCTGTGTGAATGATTAGAACATTGGAATGTCGAGGGCTCAATTGAAGACAATGGAGTGCTCTGGATTGTAATGGCGGTAGAAGCCCGGAGCTACAACTTTCCAATGTTTGTTCACAGCTGCTGCTGTGGACAAAGGCCTCACGGAGCCCTAGGGGATTTCAAACCCCTCAAGCTCCGTGAGGCCTTTGTTTAATAAATTAGAAAATTCTGCCCTCTTGTGGCGGAATGTTCTAATAGTCTTACAGCTCTTCATTACGGGCTCTACCGGCCATTAAAGGCCCACTCCCTTGTTAAAGGCCCGAGCCGAAGCGGGCCTTTAATGGCTGGTAAAGCCCACTATGGTGGCCCCTAAGCCTATAGTGTTCTTAAGGCACAGCAGGGATCATAAGGGTTTCAAGATGTTTTGAGGCTTTCAAATCACACTCACAGATTATTATCTTAAGAAAATGCTAACAAGTTTCTAGCAAAATATGGTTCCTACTATGACCCTTCTTAATCAAAACTTCCAACTATCACTGTGTTTCAGTCTATGGTACACAGTTTTGGGAGCTTGTCTATTAATCTTCTGAAACCTCTCAAATGGATTGGTGTCTGACCTGATCTTTAAAGTTTCCAGACATTGCTCTAGAACACAGCAAGAGCTTGGTGTTCCCCCATCTCTGACACCCTGGTAGTGAGTGTGTCAAGCAGCTGGTACTCCTACCTTGGAAGAACTCTTCGGTTTTATGTACCCCAAAGATTGTAGATGAGATGATCTACAGTTTTGCTTTTGAAGAGGGAAATCACTAATCTGAATTTGTGGGATTTTACCAACAGTCTAAACTGGGGTACTTTGTCACTTATTGTAAAGCTGGAACAGTGGGAATCTCTGCACATCTTGCCTGCTGAGAGGTTCTTTTGAAAAGATTTTCTATATTGCTTCTTCCATTTGGAATGCTTTTTTAGGGGGCAGGGATATCCTCTAATTGTTTGAGAAGTCTGGGAGAAGGAGCTGGCCTACAATAAAGTGTTGCCTCCATCCTCTAGTGACAGCCCAGCCCGCCTCAGGTAAACCTCCTTTTCTTCAAATGGCTTATTATGAATTATTCATGTTTATGTTTCGTGTTTATATTCAGTGGTCTCAGTAAACCCAGTCAAAGTAAGGAGCCTGAGCATGCAACAGAATATATTCCATCTGTACTTACCCATCCCCAACCCAGCACTGTGTTGTTACGGGACCCACCTATCCTAGCAGAGTTGGAAAAAATATATTTCTTGACCGATCTTCGGATTTGTCGTGTTCCCTTTTAACCTCCATGTAAACAGAACATGTACTAGAATGGGCACACCGCACATTCCAGACAAACTAATTTTCAGAACCAGTAAAAAGATCTACTATACCACCTAGATTTCTACCCTTTGCCACAAAACTGAATTTTCCACAGGTCATAGTGATTAGGCGTAACAGATATAAAAGTTGAAAACAAATTCTCATAGTACCTAGCTGGAGGCTCGATTCAAGGTCAGCAATGTCTGTTCAGGAGGACCTGATCCAAGCTAGATTTTCAGAAAAGCGGCTAACTATAAAAACTAAGTTCCATTTAGATGAACTGTATTTAAATGTATCTTATTTGAATACCCTAGAAATATGACATGGCTCTGGCCCTGCAGCCCATACGCTGGACACTCCTGCTCTATGCAGTGCTTCTCATCCTGTTTCAATTTCCTGTTTGTCATTTGTCATCCCAGCTTTGGTGAAGCTCAATTACTTCTAATAATTGTTGAGCCATGCCGCATTACAGCAGCCGGCCAGTAGAAGGTGTGCAGAAGGCAGCCATGAACTTCATACTCAACCTTTTATTGAAGAACTAGTATTAAGAGAGCAGCTTTTCTTAGTCAAGCTCAAAATTCTTCACACACTTAAAGCTTCATGATCATGAGTATATCTCTCCCACATGCCACACTTGAATGACTGAAAGCAAAAAGCTTGGATGACTGGCTAAAGGTAAGAAGCCAGAAGCTCCCCAAACTGTCATCGGAAGGAGTCACATGTTTCGTATATGAAAAGATTAGGTGATTACAGATATATGGGACGTTAGAGCAAAGGTACTAAAGATTCTACATTATCTATAAAATGTGTTTCACGCTCGTCTATGGAGTCCAGAGAGCCTGATGCGGCAAATGATTCATAATACCTGTTCTTGTCGATGATTATGGCAGGACCGTGAATGGTGTGGTCACACGACAGGTCCTCCAGAAGGTATACCTTGGTGTCCAGGTATCCATCTTCAAAATAACATTTTGTGACCTAAGGAAGGATAGGACTTGGATAAACAGATCTTATAGAAATTTCCTGTCAATAATATTCAGATCCAACAAAAATAAAAAATACTGAAATAAGGATATGCAGTGCTTAGTGACTTCTACATAAGAATCAGACACTGTTTGCAATATCTATTTAGAGAACAAACAAACTGCAGAGGCTGCTTGAAAGGAGGGGAATGTTAGGAAATGACACTGGTTAAAAAACAAAATGATTCCAACAGGAAAGAAAGGTGTGACAAATAGTTTGAAACTGTACATGTGAGTAGAAGCAGAAAAGGGCATAAATAATTTGGAATTGTCGTACCCCGGTCTGCCTGTGCTGCGTTTCCTGTTGTCATCACTAGTTTCCAATTAGACAGGAGTACTCTGCAATGTACTTTATTTTACATGGTCTGCTGAGTGTTTAATTGAAAAGGCATGCTACGCACTTTAGTTTGAGTGCACTGTAAATAAGTATGTTTAATGAAGTAACTTGTATTTTTGTTAAACCAATGACACTGCTGAGCAAGCAATTAAAGGCCTGCATTTCCTGCTGTCCTTGTTTCCTGCCGGAATGTCCGGTATTTTTGTTTGTGCAGCAACTACTGACTATTTTCAAACTGCTAAGCAATTAATGCTTAAGGCGCCTGCGAAGATAGAGCAACTCAGGCACAGTCACCTGGTAGCTGGGGGCTTTCAACCTCTTTTTGAATCCTGTCTCTTCAAAACGACTTTCTAAAACATTGACCCTAGAAACTTGTCTTTCTGCCGGCGCTGCCGAGCTTCCCTCGCCTTAACTATGACCATCATTCTCTCACCGCTGCCAGCGCCCCAGCTATTTCTGCTCATTACACAGACCTAAGGTTAGTGCACTAGCCAGGCGCTTCTTGTCTTTACTTTCTCCTTTCTTCAAGGACACTCCAAGTTTAAATTTAAGTGAAAAACTTTTAGCTGAAGCAAAAGATAAAAGGATGAATTGAGTGAGTTGTGTGAAGTAACACAACATAAAAAAAACTGATAATCGGACTCCCACGAGGATTCAGATTTATTTAGTACAGTAATCATCTTGTATTTAGGTTTTTATTTACACTTGGTCCAATCGAAAAATCATGATTCTTGTATAATCAAGCACAAATTAATTTTGTGCCCACTGACCTGCCCCTAATTTTTAGGTCTCGCTGAGCCAGAGCATGTGCTGCTCCGAGACATTTAGTATTGGGGTTTTCAAAGTGCTGCCTGGTGGCCTAGCCCTTGCGTTCACGAGCACGTGCATGCGTGCGCGCGCAGCTGCCATCTGCCTGCATGCAGTTCTTGCAAAGCCCAAGATTTATTGATTGATTGGGTGCTACTCTGTGTTGCATGTGCCTGCAGGGCCTCTCGGGAGTGTTCGACATTTAGACATCACGTCTGCGGTGCTTTTACGATTCCTCCTGCTGCACTTTGATTAACCCTTCACACGGGCGCCGATCACTGGGAGACAATAGCTAAGCGATGTCATGTAAGCTACAATCTGTAGGTTGGGAAATTGGTATTCGTGACTGTTACATTTTAGGAGCCCGCATTGCCTTTGTTCGTTTGTTGTGCCTTGTTATCCGTGTATCTGGAGCACTTTGAATTCTGGTGCAGACAGCGGCTGGCTTTAATGTTAATGTTAATGTGAAAAATGCTTATATAGCCCATGGCTACCCCAGCAACGGGGCGTCCCAGCGCTTGCAGACAGTTTGAATACAAAGCAACCTAACCCCAGGAGATGACATGTAGTACTACAAAGAAACCCTAGGTAGAAGGAACAGCCAGGTTTTAATTTGCTTTCTAAATGACAGATAGTTATTTGTAGCACGCACCCCCCGGGGGATCGAATTCCACAATTTCGGTGCCAAATACCTGAAGGAACGGCCACCCGCTCTGCTCCTTTGGATTTTAATGGTACAAGCAAGGTGAAGATCCGCTGAACGGAGGGCGCGTGTGGGAACATAAGAGGAACACAAACCTCGCAAGATTAGGGGACCAGAGCAATAAAGGTTTTTATGAAATAGACAAAGGGCCTTAAATTGGATACGTTGTGTCACCGGTAGCCAGTGTAAGCGCCGCAGAACATGGGACGTATGACAGTGTTTGGGCAGGGCGAACAAAATGAGGGCAGCTGCATTTTGGGCCCTTTGGAGTCTGTTGATGGCTGACCGGTTAGAGCCCAGCATTAATACGTTACAGTAGTCTATATGCGATAGACAAGGGCTTGGACAATTGTCTGGCATACAGGTGGTTCAAAAAAGCCCAAAATAGGTTTAAGCGACCGTAGGCGACCATAGCACACGCCAGCCACTCTTTTTGCATGGGACTCTAGGGAGAGTGAGTCGTCCATAGTCACGCCCAGGTTTTTTACTTCCTTCTTGGGGATGGGGGGAGGGCCTAAGGTGGAGGACCACCAGTGATCATCCCACTTGTGTGTTTCCTTGCCAATCAGAAGTACCTGGATGGATGCACATGGCATTAAGGTACTGCGGCCATGAACCGAAGTGTAAGAGAGGAAATTGAAAAACAAGCAAGACGGGGACCGCAGTGTAAACATGTTAATGAAAATAATAATGTGTGCAATAGATGTTCACAATACTTAATTTAATGGTGCAACACATCTTGCTCAAGAGGTTTCTTTATGATGCCGGCTGTCTTGGGCACGTTATTATAACAAAAATAGAATTTTTATGTATAGCTTGTCCGGCTGTTCTTCATTAAGAGGCACTCTAAATGACCGGCGTTGCTGTTATCTAATGCAGTGGTACTTAATTTATCAACCTCGCTGGGATGACGAGTCAGTTGACCGGAAAGAAATATAAACCTACTTCCTGCACCACCACATTGTTCTTTGTTTGCATTGACGGTGAATCAAGTACATAAGGTTGATACAATCTACAAATATTCAGATAACTGAGTCTTCAGCTCCTAAACTCCCCAACCTGTCCTTCCACTCTCCCCACACACATGCGTGCACACTCAAACTCTCAGCCCACCACCAACTGTCGCCTATTGTTTTTTTTTCTTATAATTACTGACAACAAACAGCGCTGCTTTCTAGAAACCAGGCATAGGGATTTTCGTAGACTTGGATTTCTTATTTACACGATTTTTCAAGCTGTGAGTTTTTATTGTTTCAAGCCGTTTGCTTTATTTTTTTATCCCATTGTGTCTTTCCCCTGGTTGGGGGTTTGCATTTTCCTCAGCCGCACATATATATATATATATATATATATATATCACCGCTCCTTGACTCCCCTCTCCCAGCCGGGAAAGAAGCACGGCACTCGCGGGATAGTTGTCAGTTACTGGTTTTTATTTTTCAACGCTCACACAGACGCGTTTCGGGTAGCCCCTTCCTCAAGGGGAGTCAAGGAGCGGTGATATTGACACGGAGCACCACAGTGTTCTCGGCACCCGCCTATGAGTGCCCTGTTGCTGACAAGGTGCACCAGGAGCGATATATATATATATATATATATATATATATATATATATATATATATATATATATATATATATATATATGAACAAGAGATTCCTTCCCAGTTTGCTCTGCGCTCGCAGACACCGCCTCCACGCCAGCAAGGAAGAGGACCGGACCAGCAAAGTCAGCAAGAATGGTAAGTTTATTGATTGATTAAAACAGAACCAGCGACGCGTTTCGGGCCAAAAGCCCTTGATCACGCTGCAACATGTTTGCAATCATTATGCTCTTTTATACGTATATGCAGTGATATAGACGCCACCCCCTGGTGACGCCCACCATGATCATGTGATAAGTGATAAACAGTAAAAACGCACTGTTGCTGATACTTTGTTGCCATTGCAGACTAGTATACAGAAAATCATAGCTGGTTAAATCCAGGATTTTATCCGAATACATCAAAATATATTTAATTATATTAATATACCAACACATTTCATCCAAGTTAAAAATGCGAATGAGAAATATATCCATTCTGTGCAAAAAAGCAATCTCGTTATGTAGCAGCAAAAATGTAAAGTGCGTATTGAGAAAAGTGCATAAGTGATGAAAGATGTGATAAAGTGCAAGAGTTAGCGGAGACATATGGAACTACCACTGGAATAGTTATCAGCAATTTAAGCATCATATCTCGATGTTTATACAAGTGAATTTGTCCAAATCATCCTATTCCGTAATGAATTCTATTAAACATTCAAAATAGAAGAAGAAGAACCATTTTTACAAGAAGCTAAAAAATAATAACAATATGTATAAATAAGGCCTTATTTCATGTATATACACACACATGCACACACTCTCTCACCCACCACCCCACACATCCAGCCCATTGCAACGTGCAGTTAATCCAAATGAATTTACAAAGCATAATATGTTTTTGTCTAGAACAGTACAGATGACAGTAGCTATACACACAACCAAATATGTATGTGTGTACATAGATATACATCCATACACACACACACACGTATATATACATACCCCCACACACACACCAACAGCCCTAAAAGACTCTCACATAAATATTTGCAAGTATTGATATCTGTGTAATTCCATATATACACACACCCTCACACACTCTTCTTTGTGCAGTCCTAAGTCAAAAGTCAAAAGTAATATCCTAATTCCATACAAAATATTCACATGAAAAATCCCTGTACAATTAAAAATTACCACAAGATTGTCATCATCGAGATATTGTGCATGATATGCGAATAGGAATGTATGGAAACATCTATATACTGATGCTATGTGCATGATAACTGCCAAATAAAGTGCGGAATTGTGTCACCATAGGTGAATACCACGGTAAGATTCACCAGTTGTTACTACAGATTATGGGACAGGTGCAAGGAACTTCTAATAGGGAACCTAACTAGAAGAACGAGTAACTAGGGCACAGATAAAAATAATACTAGAAGCTAGCAATACCAGAATTTATTTACAGAAAATGATGCATTTCCTCAATATTATTGAGCCCGTTGGGCCAACGGCTATCGAGCTCCAATAAGTATCTAGACTCCATTTTTCTGAGCTGGGTCTCACGGTCACCTCCTCGTCTCATTTGGGGAACTGCCCCAATCACAAAATAGCTCAGACAATTAAGGTCTTTGTTGTGTACTCGCTTAAAGTGACGGGCAACTGGGTAAGTAGGGTCACTATGCAGAATAGCCCTCAGATGCTGCAGAATCCGGGCGTGCACCTGGAGCTTAGTGCTGCCAACGTATCTAAGCCCACAGGTGCACGTCAGAACATATACAGCATGGTCAGTCTTACAGTTGTAGTTGCCATTGATGGTTTTGGCAACTTTGCTGAACGGGGTGCTGTAATGGGTCGTAGTGACTCCGAACTTACAAGCTCTACAACTGGAGCATTTAAAGAACCCTCTGGAAGGACGAAGCCATGGGACCTTAGTTTTTAATTCAGGGGCTGCTTTGTCCAGATGGTTGCCTATTGTTTTAGCTCGTCTGAACGTTAACATAGGAGAAGGGGGCAACCTGGTGTTTAGAATATGGTCGCTCATTATAATCGGCCAGTGTTTGTTGAGAATTGACCTGATTTTCCTATCTTCCCTACTGAAAGTAGTGATCAGACGTGGGCACTCCAGTTGGGGTTTGATGGTGAGAGGAGGTTCGGTTACAAGAGTAGAGTCAGGAAAGAGGCTCTCCCTAGATCTTGACAGAGATTTGGTAACTGCTGAATTTAATATCCGCTCGGAATATCCTCTAGCTCTCAATCTGGTTAAGAGTTCTTCCAAGCAGGCACCAAAATCAGAGGGAGAACTGCAGATTCTCTTTCATCTAAGGATTTCCCCATAGGGGATTCCAGAGATTGTATGCTTAGGGTGCATACTGGATGCATGCAATGTGGCATTGCCAGCAGTCTGTTTTCTATGGAGGGTGGTATTTACAATTCCATTAGAGACATACACCTCCACATCCAAGAATTGGATGCGATTTTCATTGATGTGTGCCGTGAAATGAAGATTAAGCGAATTGTCATTAATATCATCAATAAATAACAACGCTTCCTGTTTACTACCCTTCCAGATGATGAAGACATCATCGATATATCTTAAAAAGCACCTTACATGCCCATCCATCCACGCCTTATGGCGGACCCTGAGGACCTGCTCCTCCCACCAGCCAACGTGCAAGCACGCATAGCTGGGAGAGAAGCAGGCCCCCATAGCTACGCCCCTCAGTTGTTTAAAGATCTCCTTTCCGAAGGGAAAAAAGTTATTATGAAGGCACCATGCTATCAAACCAACAATCACCTTATTGTGTTCATAGTACTGGATGGGTCTGCTGGAAAGGTAGTATTGTACCGCAGATAAACCCCTGTCATGATCTATGCTGGTATACAGCGATTCAACGTCAAGAGAAATCAGTAACATATCACTCTCCCATACAAGTGTAGATATTTTGGATATAAAGTCACTGGTATCTCGAGTGAAGCTGGGAAGTTGCTTGACAAAGTCTTGCAGGAAAAAATCAATGTATTCTCCAGCTTTTTCTCCTGCACTGCCAATAGCCGAAACAATCGGCCTACCTGGTATTGGTTGTACGGCTTTGTGCACTTTCGGAATGAGGTAAAGAGAAGGTAAGATAGGAAAGTTCACATACATATATTTGTGTTCTTCCGGTGATATTAGACCTTCTCTCTTCCATTGATTCAAAGACTTGTGCAAGTCAGATATCGCTTTATCGTATTCCTTTTGGGTACTCTTTGCATAACCAGCTGGGTCTTCAAGTTGGCGTTTGGCCTCGGTGATATAGTCTTTTTTAGGCCAAATCACCAAATTGCCCCCCTTATCAGACTTCTTAATCACTATGTCAGGGTTATCATCAAGTTTCTTCATCAATTTGTTATAGGCAATCCTGGTGTATGTCTCCTTTTTACAACGTTTGTTGTTGGTTTGGGTGTACAGCTTTTTAATGTAATTTGTGACACAATCGTGAAAGATGTCGATCGCATCCTTTGGCATCAGGGGTACGAATTTGGATTTGCTGTGGAAAGGGCTCAAACCTGCACCTTTAGGAGGAATAGGGATCTGTCTGAGACGATCTTGAGTGGAGGCCGTTACATTCGGTTCTATATCGTCATTTGAGTTGAGCAGATCATTAGCATCGAGGAAAACAAGAGTGTCAGATGCCCTTAATGACATAGTTTCATTTTCTCTTATATTGTCATCTTGGGTATCCAGATCCTTGGATGTTTGTAAAGCAAAATGTTTTTTCAGTTTGAGTTTTCTTATAAAGCAGAAGAGATCCACCCTAGTAGTGGTGTAATCAAAATGTTGGATTGGTGAAAAATGTAATCCCAATGCTAGCAGTTGCTCTTCCGCTTTATCAAGGACCACATCGGAGAGATTGATAATAGTATTGTTCCTTATCGTCGTTTCCCCCATGTTTTTTTCTTTTTCTTTTGTTGGAGTTGTTGCCCGGCGTTGCTTCCCTCTGCGTCGTCGTTCTTTCCTGCGTTTGTTCCTCCTTTGTTTGGCTGTGGGTTGTGTTGCCATGATCTCAGGGTTTGGAGCCTCTCGTCCACTACAAAATCCATTTCCTGCTGGAGATTTAATGTTTCCAGTCCAATTAAGTTTAAATCGCTATTGGTAGAGCCAGAGGATAGTGATTCCATGCTGGATGCGCTAGTTGTCGATGAGTCAGTTGGATGTGACATTCCGTGTGTATCAATGGTGTTGGATGTTGTTGAACCAGAGCTGCAAGCTGGCAGAGTATTGTTGGGATTAGAGGCAGAAGCATTCTTCTTTTTTGTATATGCCTGCCTTTTAGCCGAGTTGTATTTTTTGGAAAAAGTAAAGATCCTCCCCAAGCGGTAATCATCTGCATCACGAGAAAACTTAGAAGCCTTGCGGGTTTTTATTTTTTCTTCGTGCTTCCGCAATTGTTCATTCATGTTATCTGTGAGTTTTTTGGTTTCCACAGCATTCTGGCAGGCATCAATTTCCAATTCTAAAGCTTTAATTTTCTCCAACAATTTGGCTCGGTCACTAGCGGCATACTTAATTAGTATGCACACTAGGTTCATTGATGCAGCCAAGTTACTCTCCCCCCATTCCTGGAGCATGGCTGGGTCTGGGTTGTCGAAACTGGGGGCCAGTAAAATCCTCAGTCCTCGTGGTACACGTCCCACTTCTTCATATTTACTGAGGGATTTATGCTCCCACCACTTGGTACACTCGGCTTTGCGCAATTTGACCAGCTCTTTAAATAATTGCTTTAAATCTTTCACTTGCGAGTTGCCATGTTCATTTTGAGTTTGTTCTTTATTACGGCTGGAAGATGTGTCAGTGGCTTCGAAGAGTGACAGTGCGGCTTCTTCCTGCTGCTTGTCAATTTCGTCTTTGTCCATGTTGTTATAGTTCTGTTGTTTTTGTTTTCAAACACAACGAGCACACATCAGACTCGTTTTCTACCGCTGCTAGTTAACCTCGTCACCGGACGACATTGCCTTTGAAACACACTCACCGTAGGTCAATGGCGGGAACTGCTCCGCGTCCCACGTCCTCCGACGCGAATCCTCGGGGCTGCTCAAACCGCCAAACCAAAGCGGCAGGGTTTCAGTACGTCCGGGGGCCAGCTGCTGAGATTCCCAAACGAGATCCAAACAAAAGCGATTTGAAGCAGCTGCCAGCAATCGACGAAGGGGTCCGTTACGGAGGCAAATCAACCTCCGTTACTAAATGAACAAGAGATTCCTCCCCAGTTTGCTCTGCGCTCGCAGACACCGCCTCCACGCCAGCAAGGAAGAGGACCGGACCAGCAAAGTCAGCAAGAATGGTAAGTTTATTGATTGATATATATATATATCTCACAAGCATTGGCATAGCCAATAGGTCTCGCATTTGGGGCCTTATAAGTGTTTAACCATGCAACAGTTAATGTTGTTGCACCAAAGATATTGTGCTGCACTTATAAGGTCCCAAAAGCAAGACCTATTGACTATGCCAATGCTTGTTTTTGTTTGAATCTGTTTATTGCTTTTTTGTTTTATGTTTACAGTTACAAAAAAAGTTTACAATAATTAATCAGTTAACAATTGCATGTTTTTACTTACAATAGAAATAGCAACGTGCTAATATACATTGTTGACAATATTTAAAGGAAACTGAAAAATACATTGCCACTCCGGGTACCTGTAATGTTAATGGAAGGCAGTCTGACAGGAGACGTATATGCGAATCATAAAAAGTGGTACTGGAACCGGCTGCTCCTTACATAAAGTAGTAACTGTCATGCCAGCCCTAGCTCCCCCTCCCTGCCACTGAAACCTACCCCCGTCTAGTTGCTTATTGAATTACTCATGTCTGTCCCCAGGCATCTCATTAGTGGGGCCATTATCAGGCAAGGGGCGCTCGTCGTCCATGTTGAGCCCACCAATGGAGGCGACGACTGGTGCAGCGACTTACGTGCGCCACCTCGCAATTCGTCTTTGCGGGGTACTTGGGTTTCCAGTCATGGGGGAGCATCTGGTATATCCATGTGGTGGTAAGCCATGACCACTTCCCAGCTATTGGTTAATGGATATTTATGGAGCCCCTTGGCATCCTCCCTATATAGTGCAACGCTCTCTGTTTGTGCCCAGCTGATAAGCGGCAGCATCCAAGCTGTGAGGTGTGGAGGGTCAGGTGACTTCCATCTACATGTGATCAGCCACTTGCCTACAATTAGACCCAGATCTATGAAGCGAGACGTGACTTTGTGCTTTTCTACCTCGCCGATCTAGGCTAAGTATGCACACCTCTCATGATGAGAGAGAGCTATCTCAGTACAATGAACCAAACGGGCTCGGACACCATGACAAGAGTGCTGTAGAGGCGGGCAAGCCCAGAGCATATGTATGATATCTGCATTCTCCAGCCCACAACAGGGACATGTGGCGTCTATATAGTGAAAGTATCTGTTGGCCGGAGTAAGGTAGGCCCTTGTAAGATGTCCAGCTGAATGAAGCGAAAGCGGGCATTGCGAGGTATACGAGTAGGATCCTCCAATATGGTGGACCACTCCCCCTCTGCACAGGGACGGGAAAGGTCAGCCTCCCATCGTGCATGCAGAGATACATGCGGTGGAGCCGTGTATGAGCGCAGAGAGGTGGCAAGCCAGTGTACTAAGTTCCTGCCCGACCCATGACATGTATGCAGGGCAGAACTGTGCATCTGGTGTTTCCCCGGGAAGCTAGAAAGGTGAGGGCTGTTTTTTTTACTGAAGGGACTGGTTTTGCAGCAGTGCTGCAATATCAGCCCGAGTAACAAAAGTAGCAAGCGGTCAGCTCCGACGCAGCGGTTCAACATATTGCTTGAACAGCGCCGCACCGCTGCCAATTTCAGAACTCAGTAAAAAGAGTTGCTTCCTTTAACGCTTGCATAGAAGCGGACCGCATCGCGTCTCTTGGCAATCGGCTGTGAAGGTCATCTAAATGTGTCTCATTCCCAGTTTCTCTAATGGTGTCTCATTCCCAGTTTCTCTGAGAGAAACTAGGAGTGAGACACCATTAGATGACCTTGGGAATCGAAACGTGTCAGCATTACACAAAGCAGGGACTTTCGCTTTTAATTAAGTTTCCCCCAGTAGAAATGTTGCTTGAATTGCCTTACTACTGGGCCTAATGTTTCTATTTTCCCCGAGGGTAGCAGCTCCTTGAATTTATTACACAATGTGGATGCTAAAGGTTGTCGTAGTAGCGGCTCCATTTGTGAATTAAGACTGGAGTCATAATGTTTAGATAAATGTATCACGCTTCGTGTATTGTTTGTTATATCATATTGTTTTATCACAAAGTTTGTATGTTTTCGTTTCATTTGTTGCCTTAATATGTATAATTTGTTCTTGTGTGAAACGTATCCGCACTTACCTGACCCATGATTAAATGTGGAGTAAAGGGCACAGAACGAAGTAGCAAATAAATGCTTATAGTCCATATCGATTGAATTGATGGCCTTTAGTCTATTAAATTGGTTTAGCAGCATTTGAATGTAGCGGCTAGGACAAACCCCCGCCTTTCTCTTACTTATAGAAAGTTGGCATTTTCTTGTCCTAATCAATTGGTACCAGCAGCTTATTTTCTGGTTCACTTGACTAGGTGTAGTTGGCAGTTGGCCACTGTGTATTCCTGCCAGACAGCTTCACAAAAGGGGCTGGGCATTGGCAGGGTTGGCCATTCTGACCTGATGGAAGGAGCGGAGCTGTTACCTAACACACTTCCATTTCAAGGGAGCTGCCTCAGCACACAACTGAAGAACTTCACACACGCCTTTTGTGACTCCAGACATTCAGGGACCAGGGTAGGGAAGGAAAGAAATTCCAGAACCAGGTGTGGGGAAAGTCTAGACGTTTCTACCAAGTTAGAGCTGGCCTCAGGAATAAATGTTAGACCACAGATCAACTCTTCAGATCACCTCTGGACCCGTGGGAGACTCAGAAAAAAGGACTGCTCTGCTGCCCCGCTGCTGGAAGGACTGCCCTGTTGTCCTGTTGTCCTGCTGCAAGAAGGACTGCCCTGCTGCCAGGCTGCCTGAGGCAGGAAGACTGGACCTGCTGCTTTAACTCAAAACAATCGTCGTGAATCCAAGGCCTCACTGATTGGCCTTCTGTTCTGAGGTACAGGGACAGACCAAGCTCCAGCGACCTGTCTTGCATCTGCCCAGCAGTCCAGACTCAAGTGGACCTGCCTGTGTCCTGCTGCTGGCCTCTGCTGAAGTCCTGATCCCCAAGAGGTGTCCTACCCCCAGGCCCTGGACACTGGTTGACATCAGAATGCACTCCTCCTGAGTGAACCTTAGGTTCCCTCAGAACCAATGCAATGCAATGCAACTTGATGCAGCTCAATGCAAGACTTCCCAGCACCTTGCAGCTCCTGATCTCAATGCAGGACCAAGCACCACAGCTTCTTGTAGCTCCTCATCGGTGGCCTCAATGGAACGGACACAGCACGATGCATCTCGACGCATGACCTTCCAACGCAGCACCTTCAGTTCCGGATCAGCAGCCTCCTTCGAACCAACGCAGCGTGACACAGCTCGACGAAGGACCTCGCATCTCAGTACAAGTAAAACCCGGTACACTGTCCAGCAGACTGAAATCTCTCTGGAACCCAGCCTGCCCTCTATTGCAGTCAGCTTGAACTTGTGACTCTGTCTTGGTCCGGTCCGACTAGATACCCACAAGTGGTGCTTTGCGTTTTTTGGGGCTTGTTTTAAACCAAACTTTGAAATTGTATATCTACAGTTCTACTGACTAGATTTTTGTTGTTCTGATTGTTTTTAATTACAATTTACGTTGTGTTTTACTTCATTACTGTTTGAGTGCTGCATAAATACTTTACGCATTGCCTCTCAGTTAAATCTCACTGCTTTTGTGCCAAGCTAGTAGAGGATTAAGTACAAGCCTGTCTCCAGTGCCAATGATGGTGGCTCCTGAGAGCAAAGTAATGAAGGAAACAAACTAACTCCAGTCCAATAATAAGTGGAAATGCCTTCCAAGAGCTCACTAATGAAGAAACAGAGCCAGACTCCAGCTACAATGATGGTGGGATCTGAGAGTGCAGTAATGAAGAAACAGCACCTGATTGTTTTTCAATGATGATGCCTTCTGCGAGTCCAGTAAGATAATAAGAAAAGTTGACTCCATCACCAACAATGGTGGCTCCTGTTAACAGAACCCAAGCGTTCCTCCCAAGATTTCAGTGATAAAGGACAGTGCTCGACTCCTGTGCTAATGATGGTGGTTTCTGAGAGCAAACTAATGAAGGATCAGAGTCCAAGAGGTCAATAACAAAGGAACAAATGGCCAACTTCAGTGCCAACGATGGTGGCTTCTACGAATGCAGTAATGAAGGAGGAGTTTCTGACTCTGATCCATCGGAGGTGCTTTCTGATAACCCAGTAGAGAAAGAACAGTGTCGAGCTCTAGCCCCATAGGTGGTGGCTCCAGAGAGCGCAGAAGTGAATTAACAGTGATTGACTCTGGTCCAACTGTGGTTGCTCCTGAAAGCACAGTAAATAAAGGAACAGTGCCTTACTCTGGTCCAGCGTTGGTGCCTGCCAAAAGGTCAGCCTAACCAGGTGCCAACAATGGTGGCTACAGAGAACACAGTAACGTGTTCTCTGGGGCCTGTTTTCCATCAAGGATTTTTTTTTTTAATGGCCCCAGAAGGCCACCGTCCTTGTTATGGCAGAGATTCATATTGGGTTGCAATTTGAGACCTACCTTTTTAAGGTACGTTGAATTGCGATTTACTGCAAATAGATTTTTTAGAAGTATATAAGCTAGTTCGCTAAAACAGAATGGATTCAGTTAAAGTCAGAACTCTATTTACGACCACGTTTACTGACTTCGTACATATGGCACAAAGTGATAAATGGCAAGGGAAACCATGCTGGAATATAGATTGATGCCAAAGAGGAGGGAAGATGGATGCACAAAAAGAATAATTAGTAATATAATGAAGCTGACAATGGAGGGCTAAAAGAGAGGTAGGAGTGACATTCGGAGGGAGCATGTATCAAAGTTAATACTTCTTACTGTCTCAACTTTAGCAGGTTTCCCGCTGGGCTCCATTTTGGTTTCAGAGCGTATCCCGGTGCTGCCGGTGCCTCTCACTCTTATGTCATCGACCATGATCATCCGCTCAGGGATTGTGAAGCCAAACTCCTTGAAGTACCTAAGATAAGTACAGAATGTAACATATGTCAGAGCAGGAGAATCTGATGCACAGGAGGACAGAAAAGAGCTATGGACCGGAGTCCCAAGTGTCCAGAGGTATGCACCTAGCTCTATGCCGATCTACTCGCTTTACCCAAGTTTGAGTACTGTGAGGGCCTGTGTCACACACAGCAACACATTTTCACCACAACAATCAAAATCACCAGCTCTCAGTCAACCGTATAATGTCTAATAGTTACATGGTTTGCATTTACCTTCTTTAGTTTTCATGTTAACTTAGCCTCATTTTCTAATGGTGCGTTGTACAAGTTTGTCTAGTGCAAGAATGACCTTACACACATTTCTTTCAGCTAGGCATTGACGGGCGGTAGTCTGCACAGTTAGTTCCAGGATTGCACAAATTCAGAACATGAGACATTGATTTATTTTCTGTGCCCACAAAGAGTCGACTCTTCAGCTTCAGTCTAATTAAAACGTTATCCTGCACCTGTAACACAGTTTGATTAGCTTTAAATCGGATCAGTTCTGAAGTCGGTTAGAGGTTCACTTCTGGCCAAAGTCATCACGGAAAGCTGCTGAGAGAATGCAGGTCCGCTGTACCCAACCTTCATCCTGAGAAGGAACATAGCTGCACCATCTGAGGGGCATATGTGAATGCACTGATCCTGGCATGCTGATATACACTATCAACGTATGGAGGTAGGTCATTCCAACAGATCATGCAGATTAATATTGCTGATATGCTCTCTTTAGCATAGAGTCTAGCAATAGATCGGAGTAACATTAATACTACTGGAGCACTAGTAACGTTATAAACAATTATGACTGAATTGTTTGTATTCTTCACTATTCTAATAATGTTTATTGCAATAATATGTCTCATCTTTCTTACAAATGCACTTCATGTTTTGTTTGCAATGATTTAGAGCTTTTCAATAAATGTTATGAAAACGTACGACTGTATATTTTCTTTTAACACTTTTGGCATGCATGAGTGATAAACAAAAGGGTTAGATCTGTTTACAAGATTTCCTTTGGAATCTGAGAGTCATATTCTAGGTTACTGCCAACATCCATAACTCTGGAGGTTTAGGAGTTTGGATGTGGTATTGTTAGCTAGCCAGATAGAACAACATTCTGAATATATAGGAAGACTCAGCCTCTGTATTATGAAGTTGTGCTCTAAATATACAGTATTATTCAATTAGTAGGACACATATATCATAATATTAATTACTTGCTTTTTAGTATTTGATATTTCATAGTTTAGTAAATAAAATGTGTTATTACTTGTTGCAGGGATTCTGTTTGGAAACAGAACAGTACCTGTGGTCACAGGACCTTAGAATGTAGGGAGTGTGTCACCATACCACATAAGTACCTATGAGACAAAATCGAACTAGTTCACGGTGCCTTACCAGCCCTCTTCACCCTTCCAGAGTAACAGGTAAATTGGTATTGTAGAACAAAACTCTCTGGTCCCCAGGAGAACCATGGAAACAGATCACCAACTTTTGGTTTCTCACTCATGCATGTACATAATAAACAAAAGAAAGACATCGGGAAAATTTACAATATTTGTTGAAACTATTGTTGACTATTATGAGACAACTGTACTGTGAATAGAAATATATGCAACTGAGCAGAGTAATTAGCATTACAGGTAAACTGTATACTATGAAAAGCCCTACCATGGTAAAGATATATCTTACTAAGCCTACCCTTACTATGTGCGCATAGGTATATATCAGCAACTGCTGCAATTAGAACCGGGTGGACCCCATATCTGGCATGTGTAGTTAGGTGGTCCGCATTTCAGGTTGTGCAAGGCTAGTGTACCCGTTCCAAGACCTTTTCCCTCTGCTAGAAGCCTCCTCTCTGTTTTGCTGAGAGCACGCCTCGGTTTGTATGATAAGAAGTGCCATGTTGGAAAACAGCATCGTCTCTTTGTGTTGTATCTAAACAGTAGGAGATGTTGCTTTACCGAGCACACAAAAAGAAAGCACAATATTGTTCGGCCTAGTTTGAAATGTTACGACTGATTCCCAGAAGACGAACTGTATAAGAATAATGTGCAGCCTAAAATAATATTGGGGCACAAAAATGTATGTGTTACGTGTTGCTGTGCAAAGCCAATGTGGTCTTCTATGTGTAGTCGGGCTAAAATAAGGTAGAACCAAGAGGGCCCTAAAGGGAACTTACTACATATTATTCAACTTACTGTTACTCTTGACCCCCAAAGGATAGACACCCTCCTCAGTATTCAAACTAAACTACTGATCCAGGATTTTTAACAAATGGGTAAGTAATATGTTCCAACACTAGAAATGGCCCTTCCCTTGGCTCGATCTTGTTATTTATGGAACATTTACCAAATCTCTATCTCTTTTCTCTTCTGAGCATAAATCTTTGAAGTGCAATGAGACACAGATTCTATACATGTGAAGAATAAGTTAAGCAAATGCTGTTCATAATGTTGAGCCAACAAAACAACCATGGTCTTGCGAAATTCAATAAGATATGAATAATTAAAAGCTACATTTTCTTCTGGAGCAGGTGTTTATGTACACACAATTACACACACACACTAATGCAGACACACAAACATAGACACATACACAAACATACAAAGATTGTCATTAGTGTATGCTCATTAAAAATGGATAATATAAAGGCCAACTGCACTAGGAAGCAGAGTATATTTTCAGTAAGTGGCTGAACCTGATAGTACCAGACATAAGAACCCCTGCTGATGGAATGTACACTAATTGAAAGGATATGGTCTACCACTGTCTGTAATATACTGTTGTCTTACTGATACAAACATAGATTGTGTTAGTGCTCAAACAAAGCGGCACAGAACCTTTCATGGGAGTTTGCCTTCAGAATGGTTACCTTCACTAAGGATCCACAGCTTAATGGATTGTGTGGTCCTTGCATATCTGATTCTGTTTTTTAACCTTCAAGTAACAGTAAAATACAGATAAATATTAAACCAGGCAATCTATTTTCATTTAAACAGCTCTATTTTCACTGAGCTGCTTTCTGAAATGATAATGTTTCACTTCCAATGAAGTTCTTGAGGGGAACTCACCCTTGATATTCTATAAAATAATTTACATGGTAGAAAACATATAATCATGTGTTTGTGTTATCGTATTCTTTTATTTTACTGTATTTCTCAAGAAGCTTACATTACTAATGAAATGGTGCTAAACATTTAATCAAAAAAGACAGAAAAAAATTGGCGAAGTAACTGAGAATTCCAATGGAAGCGATTAAACAAGAATGCAGGTTCCTTTGGGTGACTCACCTGGCGGTGAACGCAGTCTTGAAGTCGCCGGACCGGCAGGAGTCCTGCGATGCCGGGTACCCCTTGGAGGAGCACATGAGGGCGCAGTCTGTGCGTTCATACCGCAGGTGCAGGAAGGCCTCGGTGTCAATCTGAGACCTGGGCAGAGAGGTGCAGGCATTACAAACAGCAGGACACCAGAGAGGCAAATGTACCCCCTAACCCAAGAAGTAGTCATCTCCCTCTCTTTCAACACAGACTCTTATCCTAGAATGCACATGTTCCCCTGCACTAAAGCCAAGACTAATTACCCCTCTCCAGACAAGAAATAATTGATCCAAGCAACTCCCAGAACATGTGACCAGTATGGAAACATCTCTTCCTGGTGACAATCATTGAGTAAGTGACATCTACCAAATCGCTTACACATCTCAGATAAAAACCTGCTTAATCTGACCCCACACGTAGTACTGAAAGAGCATCCTCCATGTACTGATGACATCCTCTTATCTCTTATGAAGGACCCGCCTGCCTTCAGGAGTTACTCGATCTGCTACCAGAATTCAGCACCATAGACCATACCACTGTACTAAAAATCCAATAGAGGATAAGATGAAAATGCTAAATGCTAAAATCCTTCAGTTGCTTCCTTAACTCTAGACACTTAGTCAATATTACCGCTCAAAGATTGAAACAACTCCCCCTAGAGTAGAGTATGCCACAAGGTTCAATACTCTCACCTAAAGAGTGCAATGTGTAACCTTCCCAAGTGATGCACTATGATTGCCTTCAAGGGAAGGGGAGCATACCTCTGAAATCCTTGTGCCTCCAGCTCTTCGACACACTCGCGCCCCAGCGCAGCAATCCGCTCATCGAGCAGCGTGTACGATTCCTTGCTGTACGCCATAGAGCAGGGCTCCTGCGCCTCATGCACCACATCGGCCAACGCCATGCCGAATGCGGAAAGGATCCCGCCATACCTGTATGCGCCAAAAGTGAGAGCACAGTCAGCAACCTTATTCTCTTTTCCCTATGGACTGCCTTAAAAGCAAGGGGTTCTAGGTCTGTGTACACTGATTACTTACATTTTCCAGTTGTAGGATAAAATTATGCAGCTTTTTTTAAACTGTGACTTTGGTTCCATGCAAAAGAACTGAGGGTAACACTATGGTGATAGGTGGATTTCGTGAATTCATCTCAGCCACTGAGAATTACTCCAGTTTCCAATCCAGGCCATTGTCTTTTGCCTACCATGCCATGTTTGTCAAGCACCAGCCACATGAAGATCAGCGGGTCTCCACTGAGCAGAAACACAAGCAACCCCAACCTGTTTCAAGATATATCTGCCTTGTCAGGGGGATGCAGCTAGAGTCGGATGGCACAATAAGCCAGGGGCCGTGTCTGGGCATAGCTCTTACTCTTAGGGAATCACAATTGAGCTAACAAAAAAGTGATGAGTTATGGTTTGAATTATCTCATCCACTGATATTTACTCTGGACCACAATGCAGTGCAGTATTTATTTTGCCCACCATGCCACACAGTTTCATGAAAATCAGCCTTGGTCCTTCTCCAATAGGAGCAGTCCAGCAAAAGCTGCCTGGCCAGAATCCCTCTGAATTTATTTATTTATTTATTTATTTATTTATTTATTTATTTATGAAATGTATTAAGCGCAAACAATTGCCCAAGGGCGTCTCGGCGCTGTGAACGGAGGCAGCTCAAAGAGAAGGTAGGGAGAATTATTGGTTTGAATGTGTAAACGATCAGACCCAGACCAGTTTTGCCCTATCTGACCTCAGCAAAAGTGTGCATCTCCAGTCCTGTGGTACAGCAGTTGGTGAAGAAGGCAATGAGTTTATTTTTAGCCTTCACTCACAACAATGCCCAAAAAGACCATATGACCTAACAATGTTAAGTGGAAAAAGGGTGTATGTCAAATATTTACCAGATTATTTAACAAAGATATCCATTTCATTGAGCTATCAATGTAAGACTTATCGAGGAGCTCACAAACCTCTGCCAACTGGCTCTTTTGTCTAATTCAAGTGCATTTGAGGCAGAAAGGGTTTTACTTAATTTACCTGGAAATATCCAGTTTAAAACAATAAAATCTACTCGTTTTTTAAGTTTCAGGCCAGATATGGTTCACGTCAAAAAAGGAATATGTTACCTACCCTGTAAGCATCTGTTTGTGGTATGTGGTGCTGTTGATTCACATGCTCTGCATACTCCTGCCATCTAGTGTTGGGCTCGGATGTGTGCAAGTTGTTTTTCTTCGAAGAAGTCTTTCGAGTCAAGAGGTATTGTGACTCCTCCTTTTGTTGATAATGCGCATGAGCATCAACTCCAATGTTTGATTGTTTTCCCGCACGATGGGTGAGGATGAAGGTGGAGTGATGCGATGTATAGAAAGTTTTGTCCATGTAAGAAAGAGGGTTATTAGGAAGAGTGTTTACTGCAGCGGTCACATGCCTCCAGGGATGAGGGTGGGCTCATGTGAATCCACAGCACTACATGTCACAAACAGATGCTTTCATGGTAAGTACCATTTTCTGTTTGAGGCATGTGTGGCTGTATGTATATATCCTCTGCCTAGACTGTAAAGCAGTCCTCCCCAAAAAAGTGGTGGCTAGTCTGAGGGTGTTGAACAGAATTGAAACAGTGTACCAAGTTCTGCCTGACCAACGTTGGCTTGTTGGCTGGCCAGCACATCCACAAACAGCACAGCCACACAGTAGTGGTTTGTGAAAGTGTGTGGTGTAGACCATTTAGCTGCCTTACAGATGTCATCTATGGGAATGTTTTCCAGGAAGGACATAGAGTCCCCCTTCTTCTGTGTATAGTGGGCTTTCAGGGGAATAGTTAAAGCTCTTTGGCCAGCATGTTTGGATACATCTTCCTATCCACCTGGCCACGTCTTATTTGGATATAGCTC
Organism: Lissotriton vulgaris; assembly: GCF_964263255.1. NCBI lineage: Eukaryota > Metazoa > Chordata > Amphibia > Caudata > Salamandridae > Lissotriton > Lissotriton vulgaris. The sequence goes on from NC_141691.1 coordinate 2,018,946,325, forward strand.
TCCTTTTATGGGATTTTGGAAAATTCAACACAAAGTTGTTGCATCTTTCTGAAAGGTTTTTTCCTGTCTTACACGAGGGCTCGCTTTACATGTGAGGTATGGAATGCCCATTCTGCCACCGGGTCTAGTTCTGGAAAGAAAACGGGAAGTTCAATGGACTGGTTCAGGTAGAGAGCACTTTTGGAAGAAATTTGCGGACGTTGCAGAGGACTATCCAGCCCCTGTGTATTGAAAGAAAGGTTTGTCCAGTGTTAATGCCTGGAGCTGACTAACACATCTGAGTGAAGTGACGACAACAAAGAAAACCATCATAAGTCTCATGAGAACAATGTTGAGATTCCATATCAACTATGGGGTGGGGTTGAGGTAGGATGACCCTCTTGAGGCCCTCCATGAAGGCCTTAATTCACTAGTATTCTGAAGAGAGAGATGTGTTGCCCGCAGCCAGGTGCATGGAAATGGAGGCTAGACCATACTTCTGCAGGTGGAGCAGGTAGTAAACTATGTCCTGGACCCTGGATGTCAAAGGGTCGATTTGTTTGGGATGAGAATATGGACAAATCTTTCCATTAGGAGCATAACAGGCTCGTGTGGTAGGCCTGTGAGTTTTTGTTAGTATAAACATGCTTTCTGCTGGAAGATTAAGGACCTGAATTCTAGGACCTCAGGAGTCAGATGACAAGAATGAGCAACCTTGGGTATGGGTGCCTGATTTCTCCATGTCTCTACGTGAGAAGGTCCAGCCCCTTGGCGAGCCACTCTGGAAGGCCCAAGTGGGGGCCATCAGGATGAGGTGAGAAACATTTTCCATAGCCTCGAACCAAAAACAGAAGTAGGAGGAGAGGTAGCAAAGTGTAGGCAAATATCCCCGACCAATTCATCCATAGTGCGTTGCCCATGGACTTTGGGTATGGGAACCTGGATCAAAATCCTCTTCTATGGGGTCGACATGCATGTTGGCCTTGTGTACGAAGCTGCCCTAGCTAGCAGATCATGGTAAAATGTGGAGCCATCAGGGGGTGAGGACCGGGCTGGATTTAAGTCAGGATCAGTGTTGTCTGCAGGTTCCATGTCATAGAAGTCCCGGTGTCACTATGTGGGGGTGTATCGTGGGTCATCACCCTCTACAAGAGGAGGCAAATCCCTAGCGGTACTGGGTGCCAAAGCATGGAATGCCCTACCCCCTACATTAAGAGCACTGGACAAGGAATCTAATTACCGCAAACAACTAAAAACCTGGATTTACAATCTTCCAGACTCAACTGCCAGAGCACTAGTGTGACTCCGGTCTTGGTCTCCCTAAGCAGTAAGGCAACCTTTACATCTGGTTGTCCTTTTATTGGCGCCGAGATGCTCCTTGGAGCGATTGCTAGCGCGGTATAAATGAGCCTTACATCTACATCTACATCTACAAGTGTTCCCCTGTGTCTGAGTGTGGTGACCCCTGAGGTGTATATGAGAGGGGGGTCAGGAGGGGATGGAGGATGTGGTGGTCTCGTGGAGATGACGGGAGTAGTGGTAGCGCTATGTCTGGCATGGGGCAGGTGACCATGCCTAAATTTCTTTCAATGTTTTGGTGGAATGAGCACATCAACAGCCTCCTCGAAACTCAGCTGATGTTTGGGGGACAGTCAGAGGTGAGCGAGTGCGGATGCAGTTGAATCACAATGTGCTGTTGCTGAGCCTCGATCTCGCCCTGCAGTTTTTGTAGGATGGGTTCACAGGTTGTCTGGTCCGAATGTTTTAGGACGGTGCTGAAATCTTCGGGACGGCATCGAATTCGGCTTTGACGTCAAGGGTTCCTGCACTGACAAGGTATATACGGGGGCTCAATGACAGGAAAAGACGTGGCAAAGGTTAGGGTACTGACAGCAGCACTGCATAGATATATATCTACTACAAGAGGTGCTTCTTACAGAAGAGACTAAGATGCGCTTGCACCCAGGCTGGACTGCATAGAGGCATGTGGGGTACTACTCGAACTATGCACAAGAAGTGGCAGTGCTGATCCGTAAAGGGGTGCAATGGCACACGTACCGGGCTTTGTGCACTAGACAGGGATGCTCTGTCATTCTAGCAGGTACGCTGCCGGGGCACCCAGTAATGTCTGGAGGTTGGCGGGGATGTTGGGCGATTCTATGGTGTGGAGATTTTAATGTTGTATTGGATGCTATCATGTACAGATCTAGTGACTCACGTTGCCCACACCCGAATGCTGCTGCACAACTGCGCGCTAATATTACTGACCATGACCTCACTGATCTATGGCGGTCTCCCCATGTAGACAGAAAGGATGGTACTTGTATAGTGTCCACACACAACACGTGGTCAAGAATTGACTATTGGCTAGCAACTAGAGATGTAGATGTTTGGACCTCCAGGGTCCAGCACCTCCAGCGTCCAGCACCTCCAGCAGACATTGTTTGATTATGCCCCAGTCATACTAGAAATGCCACCCCTGCCCCAGAGTATGTCATGTGTGATTTTTCTTGGTGTTTACCAGCTGGCGCCCTGCCCCATCAGATGTTCAATAGTGAGGTGCGAACAGCTAGAATTGAATACTCTGAGCATAAAGCATAGTCTGCCTCATCTCCATCTACAGTATGGGAGGCCTTTAAGGGGTGATATGAGGGGTTTCCATAACAAAGCAGATGGCCGTGCTTAGGACTCTGTGCAGAGAGCTGGCAGGGCTAGAGGCAGAGATCCATGATTTAGAACTCCAGTACTTTTTAACACTTGCAGTGAAACCACCTTTATGTCCTTTCACAGAAAACCTACAGATAATGAAGAAGCAGCACATAGAGAAATACTCTATTTGGGAAGGGAAGCCAAAATTTCGTGCTATGGAGAGGGTGATAGTGCAGGCAAGACCCTAACTAATATGCAGTGCAAGCCCTATGCTAGGGATTATATAGTTGAACTGGTAGATGAGCAGAAAACTGTTCATGAATGGAGGAAGGCTATACAGCGCATGATGATCGCCTTCTACTCCGACCTACACACTTTCAAGCAGCCCTTGCCCCACCCGGTCGGATACAATTTTGTCAGGATGGATAGGCCCCTGGGCAGGAGAGGGGGAGGAGTTGCGATTATATCTAGAGACTGTTGTACTGTTTCAACCCATCCTATCCAACTTACCGGCTGTGAAGCATTGCATTTCACTGTTAAACCCAGTGCTAACATTTCATTTAAGGGCATTTTGGTGTATCGGCCACCAGGATCTAAAGCCACCTTTTTAAATAATCTTGACGAGATGCTTGAAACTATATTAGCTAATGAGGAATTCACCATTCTGGGGGATTTTAATTTTTACTTGGAGGACCCCACAAACAAAGAGACCGCTGTGCTCCTGGATACTCTAGGCGCAGCAGGGTTAACCCAACTGGTTGATGCTCCTACTCACGAGGCGGGGCACACCCTGGATGGGATCTTCTCTTCCTTTCATGGGCTCAAAGTCAAAGAAGGGATTCCTCTCCCCTGGTCAGATCACTCACTCATTAGTTTTACCTTCCCTAAGAGTATTTATCGGCAGATCAATATAACCACACATAAGGCAGCCCCTCGTAGAGCCTGGAATAAAGTGGACAAAACTGTTCTTCGAAATAGCCTATTAAGCTCCATTCCTCCTGGTTGTGCCAATGTTGATAAAGCAGTGGACAACTACAGCAATTGGCTACGACAGGCCATAACTGCAGCGCTTCCTATCAAGAACATTTCAGTTAACCGAGCGGTACCGTCCGCACCTTGGTTTTCTGATCTTCTTCGAACTGAAAAACAGAAATGCCGTCGTTTGGAACGTCGATGGCGTATGGATTATCTCGATACGGACAAGCAGATCTACAGGACAGCCCTTCGATCTTATAAGGCACTTGTGATTACCGAGAAAAGTAAATATTTCAAAACTCAAATTGACTCCGCGAAACACTCTTCTAAAGAGCTATTTTCAATTATAAATAAACTTACGGTCCCCAAGGTCTTAAATACATTAGGCAGTCAACAGTTTGTGGATGACATGGCGTCTAACTTCAAAAGTAAAGTGCTGGATATTGTTGACAACTTTAAAGAGTGTTTAAATGTTCAGCCAATTTCCAACCCACAGACCCCGCCGGTCGATATGTGCAGGTTTACTGAATTCCTCCCGGTGTCAGTCGACACAGTGCACCAGTTCATTTTGACCTCCAAATCAGGCTCCCCACTGGACCCTTGTTCTCGAACTTTCCTGATAGAATTTGCGGACCTGGTGAGTCCTGTGTTGACAGACATCTTTAATAAGATGTTCTCCTCAGGTAGATTTCCCATCTCCTGGAAGGAGACATCTATTCTCCCGCTTCTCAAGAAAGCCACTCTAGACGCCTCTCGGACATCGAACTATCGCCCGATTGCACGTCTTCCTCTCCCAGCCAAAATTGTGGACAAGATTATGAATGTCCAACTGATGCAGTTTATCGAAGATAATGGGCTGCTGGACCATTCTCAGTTTGGGTTCCGTAAAGAGCACAGTACTGAGACGGCACTCATTAAAGCGGCCGAAGAAATTAGAGCGGCGTTGGACAGTGGTGGGTCTGCGGCATTGATTTTGCTTGATCTTTCTGCCGAATTCGATACTGTTGATCATACTCTCCTGATTCACCGACTAAAAGCAGTAGGTGTAGAAGGTATGGCTTTGGCCCTTCTGGCCTCTTTCTTACAGGAGAGGAGATCAACAGTATCACACGAAGGGTTTAACTCAGAGGCCTATGTGCTGCCTTGTGGGGTGCCACAGGGCAGCTCACTGAGCCCACTGTTGTTTAATGTATATGTCACCGAATTAGCGTTATTAATTAGAGACTATGGCTTCTCTTTAACATCTTACGCTGATGACTCCCAGAATGTGGTCACAGCTCACAGGAAACAGAGCTCCCCTGCTGTGCAATTCCACGACTGCATGACCGCCATTAACATCTGGATGGGTAGACGTTGCCTCAAGTTAAACTCCGATAAAACGGAAGTTTTGATTTTTGGCAACCTACAACCGGCTTGGAGCAACCTCTGGTGGCCCGTAGATATGAGATCGCCTCCTATTCCATCGGATAAGACCAGAAATCTGGGCATCCTGTTTGACAAAAGATTAACATTTTTTCAAAAAACAAATGCTATTGTCTCGGCCTCTTACTTCCTGATAAAAAAAATTAAGAAGGTTCTTCCTTACATCCCTGAAGAAACCAAGAAAGTGGTAATCACCTCCCTTATACAATCGAAATTGGATTACTGCAATGGTCTCTATCTGAATGTCCAGAAGCAGTGTCTGAGGAAACTTCAGGCAGTTCAAAACTTGGCGGCGCGCCTTTTGCTGAGGCTTCCACGGCATAAATCTATCTCGGGAGGAATTCGAAAGCTGCATTGGCTGCCAGTGGCTCAGCGAATTAAATTTAAGGCGCTGTGTTTGGCCTTAAAAGCCTTAACACATAAGGGTCCATTGTTTTTGCAAGAACTCTTTAGGTGGTACGAGCCAGGCAGATCACTCCGGTCCACCGGTGCTAACCTTTTAACTGTTCCGAAGATCCAGACTTCGCACTGGGGAGGTCGGAGTTTCCACTATGGTACCTCTAAGTTGTGGAACTTGTTGCCACCTGACATTAGGAAGGCTAGCTCCCTTATGAGCTTTAGGAAATCTTTGAAAACTTGGTTGTTTCAGTGAGATGAGTCGCTTGAGGTTCTACTCTTGGTTTCGCTCTAGCGCCGAGACACCATTTTTGGTATTTGTGCGCTTTACAAATGTCATTATCATTATCATTATCATCATTATCACCCTGACCTTGATAACTACTTGGCCTCAATGCAGCTGCTTTGGCTTGAGGAGGCACTCAGTGGTTTCTTGATCAGCCTTACACAGAGGAGGAGGTTATCCAGATTATTGAAGGGTTGCCTGCTGACAAGGCCCCGGAACTGGATGGCCTTAAGGCCGCTTTCTATAAAGAGTACGACCCGCTGCTAGTTCCACACCTACTGAAAATGTTTGAAGAGTCACTGGTGTTCGGTGGGCTCCCCCATCCGTCAGGAGACCCCCGCCCTGTGAGTAATGCAGACCCCTATCCATGATAAACACGGATAATAAAATCATAGTGAAATTGACACCCTTGTAGTTCCTGCCACTCCTGATGAGCATGGCACACCCTGACCAGTCCGGGTTTGTACAGGTCCATTGTGCAACCCATAACCTGCACACCTTGGTTGCCCTATTGCATACAATTGACCACAGCCTTGGCGCAGCCTCGGTGCTTTTAGATGCCACCACTGTGTTCGATTCACTCTAAAGCTCTTAGGCGTCTGGTTTGTCCTGCGGTGGGAGGCAAGTTCATTTGATTGATTAAACTATTATATGTCCAGTTAGTTGCTAGCCTGGAGGTCAGTGGGTCCACTACTCATCCATTTGTGTTATCTCTGGACACCCGAAAGGATTGCTCCTTATCACCCATCCTATTCACGATTGCGATGGAGCCCTTCTTAGCACGCCTGAGGCAGATCCACGTTCACAGCAGACTGGCATCCATCCGGTGCAGAATCCTATCACCTATGTACACGGATGATGTCACCCCGTATGTCAGGGACCTACAGGCCAACTTGGACCCGCTTATCAGAGATTTCACCAGATATGGGGGCATCACAGGGGTCAATATCCACTAGGGCAAGTCTAGCATATTCCCTCTTTTGACAGCGACCCAGGTGTTTGTTTCTGAATTCCCTTTGCAATGGGCGTGGGAACCAGTTAAATATTTGGGGATCTGGCTTAGCTGGGACCTGGATGAGCTTTGGAGAGCCAATATAGCAGATTGATGGCATGGCTATGAGAGCAGTGGAGGGATGAATGAAGCTCCTGCTGTTGTTAACCCCTCCCATGCTGGTGACGAACCCCAGCCGTCACGCCCCGCGGTGGGCGTGTGCTGATGAAGGCTGGGGTTCGTCACGGCCCCGCCCTGTTCTTTTGTTTACCGCACAGCGGTAAAATCACGGCAGCAGCGAAAGGGTTAAAGGGGAGACTGGCATTGTGAAAATGGTGGTTTTTCCAATTTCTTTTTTATCTATTTATTAACCTGCCCCTTTCACTTCCGGGTTATTTTCACAGGCGGTTTCAGATCTTACCTCATAACACTGGTGTGGACGGGAAGACAACACCCAGTTGCATGGGAAACATTTACACTCCCCTTTGAGCAACAGTGGCTGGGAGCCCCAAACATGGATTTATATTAATTTAGTGGGGAATGGCAATTTGCTTACTATTGTCTTTTCCCTACACAACCTCAACCACACACAGCGCCTGAACATGACCACGCTGTCCCTTGCCCATTGCAAATTGCTTTATATCTCCCATCTAGGAGACAGGGCTCCCAGATGGACACAGTGGCATGCATAGTTTGGGTGTCGAATGAATTACAGCAGAGGCCGTGACTGGACTATTAGTTTGCAGCATCAGTGCCGATCATAGGCCACCCTTCACTTCCTATCACTGTGGAACCTAGCACATGCGGTCGGCTCTGCCCACTACAGCTGATGACCTTTGGGGCAGTTTACCCAGATGGAACCTTTGTAATCTCCCATCAGGCTCTTCAGGGACCTGCCGCCACGAGGTTAGATACTTTCACTTATTATCAGCGACGGGCCGCCCTGCAAGAAGTTCATGATACCTTCAAGGTTGGCACCTTCCACGTTTCAGGTATTGGAGACGACTCTCATGATCTCCTCACCGCACAAACAAGTCACAAGACTGTACACAGAAAAACAGACAACTGCAAGGTTGTGGATCCCCAGCGTGGGACGCGGACCTAGCAGCCCACCTCACTGATGAACAGTGGAAATAGTGTTGTACTCAATCTAGGATAGGGTGAAGATACCTTCAAGGGATTTTAGTAAACAAAAACGTTTTAAAGTCACTTACAGAATGAAATCATGTGGGCTTACTGATTTGATCCCACTAATGCTGGTTATGCAACAACAGATATTTTATTGATTCAAGGCTGTCACTCACTGGTGATCAGTAGGAGGAGAGAGCAAAAAGAAATAAACTTTGGCTTTATCTACTATTGAATGTATAATTGATTTTGTAATAGGTAGAAAAGCTTGAGCAATTGATGCAGCAAGGGTTGTATAGATTAATGTATTTTCCCTTCTGCGTCATTGTTGTCTATCATGTACCCGCTAATATTTTAATTTGATTTGAAAAAGATTAAGTATATACCTTTTCTATATACACCCACTTTTTATTTTATTTCTTTTTGCTCTCTCCTTCTACTGATCACCAGTGAGTGACAGCACAGCCTTGAATCAATAAAATATCTGTTGTTCCATAACCAGCATTAGTGGGATCAAATCAGTAAGCACACATGATTTCATTCTGTAAGTGACTTTAAAACTTTTTTGTTTACTAAAATCCCTTGAAGGTATCTTCACCCTATCATATTCTTTGCCCAAACCCTCAAGGGTATACTGGGTTGCTCACTATCAATTATCGTACTCAATCTAGAGCCTTTTACCCGAATTACATGCTTAGTCCATATTAAATATCTGCATAGGCTGCACTTGGTCGGATTGCTGTTGTGAGTTTTGTGCCCTGTGCGACGCTGACTACCGACTTGGTGCACATGGCATGGGATTGTCCAGGAGTGCGGAGCTTCTGGGACATGGTCCTTGATGATATCAGGGAAATTATGGGGCATGCTTCTGATTACCCCGAGGCTAGCCATTCTTGGCTATGTCAAGGATGTCCCAGAGTAGTTGCGTAAGCTGACGGCCATCCTGCTGGTGCTAGTCCCAGGTTGCGAGGCATTGGGAGAGGTACCCCACGCCTTGGAGGGATGGTTGACTTCGGGACGGAGCATATTGCCAGGAGCACCTGAACATTTGCCGGAAGCTTATGCTGACACGACCCCTCCCCAAAGGATATTGGGTCCCCTTGGTGATGGTACTGAATGCACGTGGTGTTGATTGGGGCGGATGCTGTTGATCCGACCCCCAGGGGGGCAGAGAGGGTATCACTGCCTCTGGCAATGAGTTTTCACTACATTTCAGAATTACAATAGAAAGTGCTTCATTTGTGCTTTCTTAACTTTGAATTATTAGTGCAGTCCATTTTCAGGTCAGGTATTTAATTTTTGGTGTGTGTTAGAAAAAAACAAATTGACATCCTATAGCCTTTGAATTCGCGCCAGTAAGAATGTCACTTAGCCCACTTTCCAAAATCCTCTCACTCTGCAGCCAGAGAAAGAAAAAGTAAATATCAATCTCTATGTTAAAACAATAAGCAGCAATTTTACAGACGATATTGCCTGACATTTGACCTCTCTGACAAGAGAAAGAACAACCAAATGTAAAGACATCTTTCTTGCTCTTTCACCCTCTGGACTCCAGCATGGTTATTTTGGGGATGCAGCAGTAGCCCTGGAACCCCTACTTCCAGCGCCTATGAACAACCACCAACAAAGACATAACTTTCTGTTAATTCTCAAAAAATACCCATGCGTCTTTGCACTTAGAATGCATAATTACCCTTGGTACCAATGAAGACAGAAATAAGTGCAAGAAACACCCCTACATATTCTGCAGAGCAAAGGATTGCCCCAAATGGAACAACTTTTGTAATAAAGGCACAAAAACATAAAGCGTAAACAATCCAAATTTCTGCATTATTTACTCTGCAGGGGCAAGTGTAGGAAAAATTAACTATACAAGGAAAACTTTGATTTGTGTAGATTTTCATGTTTATTACTACGCTTATCCAAGACATTCTGAGGGGGGCAGTTGTCAATTATCATGATGAATTCCCAAATATACCAAAGTCTTTGCTATCTGTATCTGTAGCTTTAAAATTTGAATATGTTTTAGATTGTTGTCACGGAGACTCACAGGCAACATAATTAAGAAAGCCACATTGAGACTGATTGACAAAAGCATTTCCGAGTACGGGAAATAGTCCTACCGGTGGACTCTTTTGCACTCTTTCTTACAAGCCTCAGAAATCGGTCCCGAAACGTCCACATTTCTACGAGCGCACTAACTGCATGTGGCTATTGGCTAAATATGCACATTTTATTTCCTTATTAGAGATTTTGGGGCCAATTCACTAAGGCATGTAGGCCTATTTAAAAGAGTACTACACGAAACTACTTTACACACTCATAAATGCCTCTGAGAATCCGCCCCTTAGTGTGCCATGAAGCTTTAAGTGATACATACTTGTGAATGAAGACAGCCTTCATGCCCAAGGAGCGCGCGATTGCGCATGCGTGCTGCCCTCCCGCTCCGCCGAAGCAGGCCAGAATGTGCTGGGAAGTGTCATGGCCTTTTGCCTAAAGAAGACAAGAATCAATGTGTCACGTCATTACAAGAAAACAAAAGGTACCCCAAAGCCACGCTTCAGAAGACAAAATCAAAGTAGGCTTATGTTGCAAATAATAATCTTCAAGAAGGCAGGTTGTAGGTTCCAAGTAATATCTTTATTTGTAGTTCAGTTACTGGAAGCATTAGATAGAGCCAAGATGGTAACTAAGCATAAAGTACGACCCACCAGGAGCAGTATATCCTTACTACTCAGCCTGCTGACACCAACTGCCTAACCGCATGCACCCAACATTCCATGCAGTCATCACATTCCATCACATTCCACACACCACTAGGCTGAACAGCAGGAAAGGGGCAGGGAAAGAAGAAGGGTGTGAAATAACCTCACACCAGCTTGCAGAACAAACAAGGCTAACAAAAGAAACCTTTACAAGATTGTAAAATCTTGCCCTGCACACACTGCTCTGCTGGGCTCTCTAATCCCTACTGAAATTCACTGAACTTAAGTGAACCTCATACATAGTCATTTCATAATTCTTTTTCATTTAGTGGTTTTCTAAGGCACTGTTGGACCCAATGGTTTCAGAGCGATATATAAACTATTGTACGTATAATATTTGCTTAATTTCTTTCAACAAAATTGAATTGCTCCTAAATACAAAGCTTTTCCTGAGGTCCTAAAAATGAAATGTTTGTTTCAAATGGATATTTCATACACTTGTAGCTATTTAATATGTCATGAAGATTACTGGGCAATCAATATTTAAAAACTGATGCAGACAAGGAAGTGGCCAGCCTGCATTACCGGGAGGAACAAATTTACAACTGTGTTTCTTTGTGAAAGTTTAGGAACCTATGTTGTGTTTTATATTGGAAAGGGTAGAGCAAAAGAGTCTTACCTAGTACCCTGTTCCCTTTCGGAAGTCAGACTTACTTGACAACCCGGAAATTCTATGAACTTTTATGGGTTTTCCTTTATGAAGACCTATAAGAACTGTATTTTTAGTCCATTTATCACAGAAATACACAATGTTTTGAAACATTTTCCACAGGGAAAACACCCCTGAACCCCTTTTATTGAAGCCATGCTCACTCATATCACTTGCTATCTAGCCTTCATTAATTCCTTAACGCTTACAAATTTCAAATTCCATCAGCTGCCACTGCATTGTAGATGTCCTGGTAACCTGGTTGGATTTTAACGTCTAGTGGAGTTAGAAGTCCATTCCAAAAACAGCTCATAAAATGAAGCACTGGAAGGAGAAAGGGTTCCCTATAACCATATGGTACTTTCTTTTTTTAATTTCAATCTGTTTTTATTAAGTTTTCAGTTTTTCCAGCCACTTTGCAAACATACAGGATATACAATGCATATGATGATAGCTTTGCTATGGTTACTATATTGGCAGGTTGCGATACTTAAAAATACAAACAAATATAATTTAGACTACTATCTGCCCACATTTAAGCAGACAATGCCTACATAAGAGCTTGTGATGCTATTTATTTGTGTTTTTGTATTCTCAATATTGTCTAGGCGTGTAGTGCTTGCTAGCGCAATGGGTTGTAGTTGCTTGTGGGCATTGGAGGCGGGTGATAATGTAACGAGGACAACTTAAGATATAACAGCTGTTGTACAACAAGTTCAGAGCTTTCCCCAGGCACCACATGGTACTTTCTTGCATGAAGACAAATAAGGCCAAAGACAGGAGTTATCAAGAGGAATTTAGTCATGAGTACATACAAAGTCAAATCTTACTACACACTAAAAGAGAGGAAGATAAACAAACAATCAGTAGACATACTGAGGATGAGGGGACTCCACTCAGACCCCTTCCTACTCAGACAATATAATTTCATAGTTATTAAATCTATTCTGTGCAAAAGAGGTTTGCAATAATACACTTCAAGGAATCCTAGGCACACTGTACCCATAAGGTATTTTATTTGCAATACCAAATAAACCTCTTAATTAAATGAAGTTTTAAAATAAGACTACATTTAATTTATTCATTTAAGGTCTGGCTTTGGGACCACTTTAACTGTTTTCTAGCCTCTTGTGATTTTGAAAAACAACACAGTATAACGATACATACATATAGTAGACTGGGCGCCATTGCTCGGTTGGAGTGCAAGTCATAATTTGGATCAGCCCACAATCAGCATACACAGAATCGAACCCCCCCTTCCTTTAGCCATTGGCTCTGTCTTTAGCATCATGTCCATTATGGTTCAGTACACAGGACAGCCATCGCTCTTTGGAGCAGCAGGGGTATTTTGCCCGTTTACGTTTGCACGGCGCCTAGGTATGGGCGAAGTCTCCTGCAACTGTGATGCTGCCCCTCACACTGGACCTCTAGGGAACACTTATAAGCTACAGGCAATAGGTAGACAGCAATGTGGTCCTCGCACATGGGGCGGAGCTTAAAAGCTGCATTTATCGTGCTCGGTGCCGGAGAAGCATCTGAAGTGGGCTACGGAACCATGTGCCATCTGAGCTGCACTTATGTCGCTGACTTCAGGAAGTGAAATTTGGACTGAGCTAACGTTCTTTGAGCAAAACCAAACCATTGGTGGTAGACCTTCTCTGCTGCAAAAGAGGAGCCTGGGCAACTTCCTGGCTCCTTGAACTCACCCCTCACACTGGACTGCTGGAGTGTTGCATAGTGTGAGGTTTGCACAGTAAACATGGATGCGTTGCCTTGCTTCATTTCTTGTTTATCATCATGGTGGGTAATTGCAGCATTTGCAAGCAATAACCGCCTGCATAAGGTCTGCCTTGATAGTGCTTGTTATTTTAGCTCTATGAATTTGGGACTTTTCGTTTAATGTTTCCCAATGGTTAGAAATGACTCTGGGCTAAGCCACACATTTTCAGTCAAGCAGCTCGGGCTCTTAGCACCCCTCCATGCACAAGCAATGTGGGCCGGAGCCCTGATGACCTTTTCGGTTTTCTTATAGAAGCTCCGAAGGACCATATAGAAGGAAACGGCAGAGACAATTGGTCATTTGAAAGCGGGAAAGGAAGCACATGATAATAAGTGCTCCATGGCTCAAGGGTGAAGGATTGCAAAGCCCATGACTTTAAACCAAAGCCTAGGGGCTATAGGAAGTTTAGGATCTATAGGAAGTCTAAGATCTATAGGAAGTCTAGGATCTATAGGAAAGAGGATCTGAGAATTAAGAAGACTGACATCCCTGGCATTGGGTTCAACTGGAAACTCCACTCCCTTTCAACAGATCTTCCAGCAACCCCGTCTGGGAGAAGTGGAGTCGGGCAGGATTGGCTTTAGGGTTAATGCCCATAGTGGTGCACCCATAATCCCTCTATCATCTTTCTGGTACACCTTTTCCCTCCTACTTTGCGCTATTCGAAGAAGGTGCCCCAACCACCTTATTTCCCAGGCCCTTTATGTTTTCAGTCTTGGAGGGAGGTCTTGCTCTTTGCACATCCTGGGTGTGTGTTTTCTTTTTTTACAGGTGATGTCCCTGCTTTCCTTTGCTTTCTTAAAGGGGAGCCCCTCTTTCCTTCCAATTCTCTCCATATCTGTGTTTTGCTTTCCCTGCTCAGCCGTACCACTATGTATATTCAATCGAGGGGCCGAACAGGCCTGTAAATGCCTGCATAGAGTGAATAATCTCTCCATATGCTCAGGGGATGCCTGATAGAGAGGGAGCTGAATGACAGACCCCCATGGTGTCAGTAGGTGGAAGAAAGGGACAACTGATTGGGACAATGGTGCGGTCATGTTCTTAAATGAAAGGGCCCCCTTTTGTCGTTCACTCTTATTTCAGCAATCTTTTGTTTTAGTGGCTCTATTTGTACCTGAAACATAAGCTGGTTGCTTGGACATACTGTGCGGTAGATTTGCCGTATATAGGCGGACAGCAAGTAGGAATGTTGACCATGTAAGAGTCAGGCATGAAAGCCAGTTAAGCACAGCTGGTAGGTCCCTCTTCAGATGCTTTGCTGTGCATGGTGGCATGATGCTTGTCCAGCATGTGTTTCATCCGAGTAGGCCAGTTGCCACCCCAGGAATCTTATCATGAATGGTTTCTAAACTGATCACCATTTCAGGGTCTGAGACCCACCTTGATTTGAGGGAAAAGAAGACCTAGCAGGGCAGGCAAGATGTTTATGGAAAGACTGCTCCTACTGAAGCTTAGAAAGGGAATCTTGGGAAAGAAGGGAAGTATCTCACCACACCTTGGCCTCACCTGTCCACAAGGCCCTCTATCATAGACCTTAATGTTGATGGATCAGGGTACCTTCCCTGTGGTACAGCCACACAGGTGACGACAAGAGCCTATCTAGGGTATATCTTCGAAGCTAAGAAGTGGGCCCATTCTTCTTAGACTTTAAAGGTAGTGGAGTGACAGATTGGCGGTGGCTTCAGCCGGTCCTGTGACTTCACCATGCTAACGGCAAACACTGCTTCAAAAGAGGAACTACTTTGCCTTGCATTCCGAGATATACTCAAAGTTTTGTTCATGTGTACGTCAGAAGCTTCTAGTTCTAGAGACAACCACTAACCACTTAACTACAGCTTCAAATATCTAAGAGAAAGCAACCCAGAGCTGCCAGAAATATGCCAGCTACAGCTCCTTACCTGAGTTAGGGACCTGATAGGGCGGCACATCGCCTCGTTGGCCACCCGAATAAAGCCCATCGCTACTTCCTCCGCTGTCAGCTTGTGCCTGGTGGCTGGGCTAGGGGTGTCTTGGGCTTGTCCATCTAGGAAACAGTTCACCTTCTCTGTGAGCTGGCTGAAGGCCTTCATGGTATCTTCCTTGGACAGTGGCTGGTCTTCCGAGGGGCCAAAGATCTTTGGGAAGAATTCTGGCAGCAGGCGGCCAAGGCAGAGATTGGCATCCGTGACAGTAAGAGGACCCCCTAAAATGAAAAACTGTTGAGGTGAAATATCACAATCTAACCCCATGGGGGGTGGGCACAATGCGCTGTCTCACGTTCCTAGTAGAAAAGTTTTTGGAGCCCACCAGTCAAAACTAGAAAAATAATGAAAATATACGGGAAGCTAATTCAGGCCTCGAGAAATCTACTCGCCCACTTACTATGGTGAGGGAGATTTTATCAGGGTGAGATATTTTTAAGGCCTAAATGCCCAGTCTGCTGAGAGAGCTGGAGCTGGGAAAGAACAAGTGTTCTATTCATTCAGAAAGCGAATGAACAATAGAGATATCTTTAAATCTGTTTTTTATCTTGTCACATTTGCTAAACGTTCAAAGACAGAGGTTGAATGTCAGTTTATGTTTTCTAAATCTATAAATTGCTGCTTATTTTACCCTGGAGACTCATGTTTATAAAATCCTCAAACTCTTCAGTTAGAGAAAGAAAAGTAAAGTGAACTGTGGCAGTCGTGCTGAGGTACAGGAGTGTGAAATGGAAGACTAGGGTGTCAGTTTTTTTTCAAAGACACAACATTTAAATAGCTTGCAAATGAACTGTACAAATATTTAAAAATATATTTAAGTAAATAGAAAAGGGCTTTTTTGTAATCCAGATGTAAGAATGGGAAAAAAGCATTTAATTGGATCAAAAGAATTCAGAACACTTTAATTGGTGATGTGAAAATGACAAATATTTGCTGACAATCAAAGTCCACACATTACAGTTTGTACGCTATATAGTATCAGTAATACTGCATATCAGTAGTACGTTTGCGGCCATTTTAATAGAAATGTGTTGTTTGTGAATGACACTGTGCTACCATATCATGTTTTAGTAATATAGTTATTAAAATTTAAAGTTTTAAACATGAACCGGCCCTTGCCGTGATGACAATGCTATTAGTGAACTAATTGACAAGTTAGGGGTCATGCGTACCCTATATGTGGCCGTGAAATGATGCAGCACTGTGGCCTTGCAAGTCGCCTTATTTCTGCTCTTTTACAATATAGTGCCTCGACTAGTCCAGGAAGTCTCCGCCAACTTTGCTTTGTGGGCAGAATGTTGACAAACTGAACATATTGTGTACAAAGGATTACTTGGGTACTAATGTGTGAGTGTATCACTGTTGTGATTCAGTGTGTTTATTGGACATATTTGTTTACACTCCTTTTGTTCACTGCACAACTTTCTGTATCTTGCCACCACCACATTATGAACTTATAACTAAAGAAATACCCTCATACATATGGATTCATCTTAGGCCTTCCTTTTTGACATGAATTGTTTGTGAATAGTTTTTCTAATTGACTATTGTTTGTTTTCCTGCATTCTGCAAACACGACATTATGTTTCAGTAGTAATGTATTCCACGCATGGTTTGCTTCTCTGGCATTCAAATTCACCATAGAAACAAGGTTCCAGCACCCTCAGGGAGCATGAAAAGAGGTGCACACAATGCTAATGGCCCCCCTATGGTTACATTTATAAACAAGCATTTACAATGCAACGGTTTCGCCTTTGCAAAAGTTAGAGCTATTGGCATTGTAAATGACAAATTTTTTATTTATGTGTTGGTTTTGAAAACAGATAAATAAATGGCATTGTCAATTACATTGCCAACAGCTTAATCTCTCGCAAATGTAAGACCTATTGTACCCTACTGGACGAGCTCATCAGACAGCAATTACTACCACACACACGCACCCAGAGCCACACATACAGAGCCACACCCACACACCCACACACCCAGAGCCACACACACCCACACACCCAGAGCCACACACACACACACCCACACACCCAGAGCCACACACACACACCCAGAGCCACACACACACACAGAGCCACACACCCACAGCCACACACACACCCAAAGCCACACACACACCCACACACCCAGAGCCACACACACACCCACACCCACACACACACCCAGAGCCACACACAAACACCCACACACCCAGAGCCACACACACACACACCCAGAGCCACACACACACACCCAGAGCCACACACACACACCCAGAGCCAGACACACACACACACCCAGAGCCAGACACACCCACCCAGAGCCACACACCCACCCAGAGCCACACGCACACCCAGAGCCACACACACCCAGAGCCACACACACCCAGAGCCACACACACACCCAGAGCCACACACACACACCCACACACCCAGAGCCACACACACACACCCAGAGCCAGACACACACACCCAGAGCCAGACATACCCACCCAGAGCCACACACCCACCCAGAGCCACACACACACCCAGAGCCACACACACCCAGAGCCACACACACCCAGAGCCACACACACACCCAGTGCCACACACACACACACACACACCCAGAGCCACACACACACACACCCAGAGCCACACACACACACAAACACCCAGAGCCACGCACACACACCTGGGAGAGCAAGCACAGCGAGGGGGCAGGGAAGCAAGCGCAACTAGGGGGCAGGAAAGCAAGCGCAGCGAGGGGGCCGGAGAGGTTCAGGCTGAAACAGTCAGCATGGTCTTCTCAAAGGCCTCAATATGGGTGTAGGAGGAACCACTAGGAGATAGCTCATTGTAGGTATAGACTGAAGATTGGGGACTGGTCAGACGAAGAGTTTAATTGCCTCTTAGACCTCTTGCTTCACATTTTTTGTTGTGGGTTTCTGGAGGTCCTTTTTGTAAAGTTCTGGTCTCCTGTCACTCCCCAACAACCACATTATTGGATTCATCCTGTTGTGAATTTCACTAAAGCAGCATCTTTAGACAGGCTGGATCTGGGCCCATCTTCTGACTCCTTGCAGAGTTGACAGCAGGTCATGTGTATACTGTGGGTGTTGAGCTTTGTGGTCACAGCTCTACCATGGTAATGTCCATAAGTGTCTAGCTAATAAACTTTCCGAAGCTGCACTTGTAAGCAGGTCTTGTGGTCTGCTTTGGGTCCGTGTTTCCCTCTGATAGAGTTTCACAGTAGTTACCTAGCTGCAAAGTGAAAGTACCTCTGTGTGGTATTAGTACTCGGGTGTAAGTACGAGACGCCCAGTGATTCTAGACTGCTGCCTGCACGGTGTGAGCGGTAGAATCCAGTTTACACACCTGCTGTTGAACCTCTCGTTGGGGCTACCAGCTGCAGTGTAAACCAATCCTTCACTTTCAGAAGGGATTTCTCTCCGAGAAGAGTGGTTTTTAGGTACTGCTTTGTGCGGCCTAGTTAATTTGTGTCGCACACAGAGCCTCGTGTTTTGGACTCTAAAAGGGGACGAGCAGGAGGACTGCAGCTTAAATTTAAACCTATGAAAGCGGAGCCTCCGACTGCGCTCTAAATCACTGTCTGTCTTAAACAAGGGCCCCTGGACCGGGCAGACAAGCAGGCAGACAGTGCGCTAAACCAGGCCACCGCTGCAAATAGTGCCCAGACGGGTACCAGCAGACTGCTGTGAAGGGAGGAATGTCCATTGCTACTGGAGCCTGACGCATGCTGTCAGAATAGAAGCATGCTTCCTCCTGCTGGGGGGAGGGAGCTGGGGGATATCTAATGATTTTGCTTTAAAAATACTTGTCAGAAGAGTTAAGAAACAGAAGTGCCCCACCCCGCTTACCACATTCCAGCACTCCCTCGGGGAGAGCCTACATGTCGAACAGGTTCAACCACGCACGCACACTATCTTAGGGCAGGCAGATGGGTGTGTTGTCCTTGTCAGACGGCCAGGCCTAGCATGGTCTAACTCAAGTGGCTTTGTGTCCAATTTTTTATTTTTCAAGGGCCCCATACTATCAAAGATTACACAACCGGTTCTGAACGAAAATAACTATACAATAGTCATCAGCATTAAACATGCTGCTCAGATTTCACAATAAAGCAACATCTTTAGATTAGAACACGTTTTTGGGATCCACAAAATAATAGCCCATCAGATGTTTAGCTTGCTGCAGGCAGCGCAGCTAATCGAGTTGAAGATCTACTACCGCTTATCACTATCCCATGAGATAAAGGGAAATGGCAATGAATTACATTGATAAGGAGCCATTACCACACATTATTCTGTTTGTACCTCAGGCCGTTCATCTACATCACCTCCCAAAATAAACACCAACTGCAAGGTTCAGTAAGGGGTGCCGGATGGAATCCCAGACCCAATGAGATATGCAAAGGTGTGGCTAGGGGCAGGGAAACCAGGGCCTGATGACAACACGGAGAAAGATGCACAGCACCCACGGGCACCTGACAACTGATTCCCAGCCAGTATCCACCAGACCTAATACAAGATGGTCCAGGTACTGCATATGTGGATGTAAACACTAGACCTCACACAATGTAATCCATCATCACCCAAATACACAGCCACCAAAGTATGGGTAAATTAGTCCACCTCTATATTTCATCACAAACAACAAACCAAACAGTGGACAGACAGAGACACATGCCTCGCCCCCCTCCCCTCCTCGCCCTCTCTGACTGCATATATACACAATGGGATTCATCCCAGCAAAAGCACACAACCACCAGTTCATACACAATGGAATACAACTTGACTCTACATCACAACCACCAGCCTATACAAAACGAAATACAACGCCAGTCTTGGACACAATCAGCAGGTCATACAAAATAGAATACGCTGCTACCTCCAAATGGCCTAACACAAAAATATTTATAATGGAATCCATTATCAGTCAAGGACACATCCACCGAAACACGTGTAAACTAATCCCATAACAGAATACATGCAACTCGTTTTGCATTATGGAAACCAAGACTGTGAGCTTTAAAAACGCTTCTGAGAAGCCGAAGCACTAACGAAGCTGGGGAAAACAAAGAACGCGAGAGAAGCCAGAAAGTAAGAGTGACAATGAAAAAAACTATTGGTAAGTAATAAGCGGGCTCTAAGACCCCTTTTTAATAAAAAATGTTTTAAATAAACAGATCGCAGCAAGTGACAGAGCATTCACTGTTTCAGGCGAGAATAAACAAGCACAAGCACCTACGAGCACACGGACAGCGGGAGGGGGGCGGGAAAGGAACGGACAGCGGGAGGGGGGGCGGGAAAGGAACGGAGAGCGGGAGGGGGGGCGGGAAAGGAACGGACAGCGGGAGGGGGGGCGGGAAAGGAACGGACAGCGGGAGGGGGGGCGGGAAAGGAACGGACAGCGGGAGGGGGGCGTGAAAGGAACGGACAGCGGGAGGGGGCAAGGAAGGCACTCACCTGGACTCCTCGGGCGGCAATCGGCCGCGGAATGACAAACACAAACATGGACGCAAAAAAAAATAAACCCCGCCCACGGCCACAGCCACCAAAGTATGCGTAAATTAGTCCACCTCTACCTTTCATCACAAACAACAAACCAAACAGTGGACAGACAGAGACACACGCCTCGCCCCCCTCCCCTCCTCGCCCTCTCTGACTGCATATATACACAATGGGATTCATCCCAGCAAAAGCACACAACCACCAGTTCATACACAATGGAATACAACTTCACTCTACATCACAACCACCAGCCTATACAAAACGAAATACAACGCCAGTCTTGGACACAATCAGCAGGTCATACAAAATAGAATACGCTGCTACCTCCAAATGGCCTAACACAAAAAATATTTATAATGGAATCCATTATCAGTCAAGGACACATCCACCGAAACACGTGTAAACTAATCCCATAACAGAATACATGCAACTCATTTTGCATTATGGAAACCAAGACTGTGAGCTTTAAAAACGCTTCTGAGAAGCCGAAGCACTAACGAAGCTGGGGAAAACAAAGAACGCGAGAGAAGCCAGAAAGTAAGAGTGACAATGAAAAAAACTATTGGTAAGTAATAAGCGGGCTCTAAGACCCCTTTTTAATAAAAAAATGTTTTAAATAAACAGATCGCAGCAAGTGACAGAGCATTCACTGTTTCAGGCGAGAATAAACAAGCACAAGCACCTACGAGCACACGGACAGCGGGAGGGGGGCGGGAAAGGAATGGACAGCGGGAGGGGGGGCGGGAAAGGAACGGACAGCGGGAGGGGGGGCGGGAAAGGAACGGACAGCGGGAGGGGGGGCGGGAAAGGAACGGACAGCGGGAGGGGGGGCGGGAAAGGAACAGACAGCGGGAGGGGGGCGTGAAAGGAACGGACAGCGGGAGGGGGCAAGGAAGGCACTCACCTGGACTCCTCGGGCGGCAATCGGCCGCGGAATGACGAACACAAACATGGACGCAAAAAAAAAATAAACCCCGCCCACGGCCACAGCCACCAGAGTATGCGTAAATTAGTCCACCTCTACCTTTCATCACAAACAACAAACCAAACAGTGGACAGACAGAGACACACGCCTCGCCCCCTCCCCTCCTCGCCCTCTCTGACTGCATATATACACAATGGGATTCATCCCAGCAAAAGCACACAACCACCAGTTCATACACAATGGAATACAACTTCACTCTACATCACAACCACCAGCCTATACAAAACGAAATACAACGCCAGTCTTGGACACAATCAGCAGGTCATACAAAATAGAATACGCTGCTACCTCCAAATGGCCTAACACAAAAATATTTATAATGGAATCCATTACCAGTCAAGGACACATCCACCGAAAAATGTTATTATAAATTGTATTTATTATTGCGTCTAAATGTCATAAAACGTTTATACTGAATGTGCTTTTATGGTTTTTGTACATGAAAAAAATACTGAATAAAGAAATTTTGACTTTGGCACTCACACGTATGCACAGGGGGTTTTCGGAGCACCAAATATGCACCTCTATTATCTTTGTGCGCAGGCAAACTTAGCCCACCACTGGCATCGCCTGCATAAATATGTCCCACACGTTGCCATAGAATCGGATGAGGCTCTCCCCATTCTGCTTTCAGCTCTTATACCACAGAGAAGGACTGAAATGCCATGCTCTGTTATAAATCCAAGTGCGCAATCCACGCACGGAGTAAATTAGCATAACAAGCATATAAGACACCACTGTATGTCCCTGCACTCCACCTTCTACACCATCCAGATATATCAGTCAGCGCCTCAGAGTGAGACACCCTGCGGACAGTGTCTGTGAATGTGACATGCAGAGGACCGCTGTGCCTGGAGCACCCAGCGCTGTTCCCAATACCCACTCATGAGTGTCTCTGAGACATCCCAACCACTCAGACGCCTAAAGAGACAGTGAGTGAACACAGCAGAAATGCAGACACATTTTCTTCCACAAATACTTAAATGATGGACGTTCTATAGGTCGAATCAGTATGGAAACGCCACAAAGATGAGTGCACAAAAAAACTGGTTTACCAGTCTGAAGGCGCTGTACAGTGACTGCGTTGAACGAGACAGGCTGACTCCGAGGAAGGACTGGCCACAGCGTTTCGCATTGACGGCCTCTGCCATTAACAAGCACCCCCTGAGATGTGTACAGCATGTGATCGTTTTAGAGAGATCGCAGCAAGTGACAGAGCATTCACTGTTTCAGGCGAGAATAAACAAGCACAAGCACCTACGAGCACACGGACAGCGGGAGGGGGGGCGGGAAAGGAACGGACAGCGGGAGGGGGGGTGGGAAAGGAACGGACAGCGGGAGGGGGGGCGGGAAAGGAACGGACAGCGGGAGGGGGGGCGGGAAAGGAACGGACAGCGGGAGGGGAGGCGGGAAAGGAACGGACAGCGGGAGGGGAGGCGGGAAAGGAACGGACAGCGGGAGGGGGCAAGGAAGGCACTCACCTGGACTTCCTCGGGCGGCGATCGGCCGCGGAATGAGAACACAAACATGGACGCACAAAAAAAATAAACCCCGCCCACGGCCGCGATGACGACATCGCAGAGGCGGAGAGGGAAAAAATCTCGGGAACGCCCACGAATCTGGTCCGGCCATGACGGACAGATCTCTGTTCCAATGGCTAGCCTCCATTTATGGAGCTAGCCAATTGAACAGAGGGCGTAATCCCAAGCCCACTCTGTTCTAACATAAGATTTCGCCTGCGCCGAAAAGCTGCGCAGAGCGCAGCCTTCGGCGAGGCGAAACCTAAAAACAATGCCACTTAATCGACCAGCACTTACTGACTGCGAGTATTGCAGTTAACTTACGAATACATAAGGATAGCATAGATTTACTATTCTTACACTCTTGTTTAAGTACCCTGACAATATGCTGTTATTCAATAGTGTGGAGCCCGAGTAAGTGCATGTATATATTGCTAGAACACCTTCCCCCAAATCCTTGCTCAGTGGTATCATGCACCATGGAATGGGTCTAGGTCAGCCAGAGTGGGCTCAACACAGTGTAAAGGGTTCCAAAATAGCCTAGGAGGAGCATTGGAACCTGTGATGGCCATTATGCACTTACGCAGGGCTTTAAGTGGGCCAGGTCTCCCCCGGTCTGAGCACCGGCAGTGTTTGTAAGGAGGCCTCGAAACGGGTCTCTATCGGGCTCTGTTTTGTACCCTGGCACAGGAGGTCCGTTTTTTTTTTAGCGTTATAGGGGAAGGGAAATCCTTTAAAGAGAGTCATTTTCTCTCTGGATTTCCCTTCTCTTTTTGAATCTCAGGAGCAGCAACATTGTGGTGGTTTCACCAGGACTTTATGTGGAAGCTTTTTCAATATTATATACAAGCCACAGTTGCTGCTTATTTATCTTATGCAACTAACAACCATTGACAAAGCCAATAGTCATGACTTGTTGTAAGTATCATGTTACTTATTGTATCATCCTATATCTGGATGCAATGACAGAAACAACAAAATAGCAGTCGGGCGGCACACTATGCTAAGCACAAACTTTTAGCCTGCCTACGTGTTCTAAGCCACGCCCTTAATTACATTGGACACGCCCCCTTGAAAGTCCCACCCAGTCTTTTCATCCCACTTAAAGCCCTGACTTTACAGTCAATAAAAGAGCACTGTTGAGTCTGTGAAGCTGCTTCTTAAGAGGGACCAATCACCGCCCGGTGATCAGGGTGCGGTGGTTAGCTCCAAGCCTCTTGTTTCAGATGAGAGTAACATAAAATGCTTAGCCACTGAGGAGGCCGTAGGGTGTCAGTTTTTAAAGACACAACATTTAAATAGCTTGAGTTGTTCAAATATTAGTTAGGAAAGGACTTTTTTTGTAATTCAGGTGTGTGATGGAAACAAAGATTGTAACTGGATCAAAACAAATCAGAACACTTTATCTGGTGATGTGCAAATGGCAAATACTTGCTGAAACCCAATGTCCACATATTATGGTTTGTACGCTATACAGTTATATTGAGTCCCGTCCAAGTGAAGGCAAACGTGTGTAAGACACTACTGACATTTCAAGAGGTCTAGTTCAGCTCATAAAGAACACACTTTATTTTACTTTTCCTGATGGAGATATTGCCTCATGTAATGAGGAGAAAAGGTAGCTTCCCACAAGGACACATCCTTGCTGCCAAATGAAGTAAATGCGTACAGAAGACACAGGATAGTTTTGAAGGTTTTTTCCTTACAAAGTACTGCACAGACCCTTCACTCTGCCTGGTGATCAACAACCAACACCGTACTCAGATCTCTCACTCAATTCACGCACCACCCAGTAGGCCTGGATCATCCTGGAGAACTACACTTTTTTAAGCATTTATACTTATTTATTTATTACTTCTCCCTACATTATTGCTTGATCTAACAGTTATTGGACAATCCTCCATCACAGAACTCCCAGTAGAGCCCTTCGCCCCTGCAATCTGTTCACAATGGCCTCCTCTTGAACCTGTTTCACTGTGAGTGGTCCCTGAATTGTAACTCGGTGCGCCTGCCCCAGTTCAGTCTTCAGCGCTCTGTTGCCTACTAGCTCGGTTCACGCTTTACAAATACTGACACATATAGACATACACGAAGAAATAAGTGTGTCCTTACCCTTTCGGTAGCAGGTCGGGCCAGGATGAGCACCGGCCGACTCTGGGCCAACCACAAATAAACCCGATCTGTAAAGCAAAAGACAAAACATCTTTACCACCAACACAGAAAGTTTGTAATCCCTGGATTAGCTCTGCCCAGAGTTTCTGGCCCACAACACCTACGTCGGCATTCACTCCTCAGTCGTTCCTGTCTGACCCAGGACAGACAATGCTATGTGTAGTAAAGATACATGGGTTGAGCGGAAAGAGCCTACATCTGACCACCTCATATTAAGGTTTCTCGGCTCTCTAGTTGGACCAAGGAAAGGGAAGCTGAGTTAAAACAACACACAGCAAGAAAAAGGCGGGCACCTGTTTCACAAACGTTGAAAAATCAGGTGTCGATGTAGACAGTTTGAATTCCTACACATTCTCAATCGGTTCTCTAATTGGTTGAGAATCTTGCTGATCCTCCAATTAATCTCAGACCTACTCAAATGGATACTGTTTCCCTAAGAACTTGATGGAACAGTTTCAAATTCCAATGAAATTGATACAATTTAGGCTACAAAATAGCTACAATATATAGACAATGGATAACATTTTTACCAGAACTTCAAAAAAGAAAAGAAAGAGTATCTGGTTTAGGTTTGTGCGATATGTAAATAAGTCACATTACAAAAAGAGGGCTCTCCACGGGGTGAATGCAGGGCAACAGAATGCTTCCTATCTGACCACTACAAGAGATGTTTCTGGCATTAACCCATGCTTGTTAGAGCTTGCCAGGGCTGGACTGGTCAAAAGGAACCCCACAGCAGGTTGGTTTTCCTGGGGGCTGATTTCAGACTGGAGTGGGTTCAGGGATTCCCCTTTATATATGCCCCTGAAAGAAAACCTAGGACAGCAGAGCATATATGATTTACTGCGGGAGGGAAACAATGGTCCGGAAATATATTTTAAAATCTATACATTTTTGTCAAGATACTTGTAATGCGCTCTAAAAGTAATCATTTGGCCTCATTTATCTCCCAAAAACGTTTTCGGTAAAATCTATCCCAATTGCCTTTGCAGAGCTTCTTTGATGTCCAGGGTAAAATACATAGTTAGTTTTAAAATATGTATTTCTGTGACTTTTAGCTCCCAGTCCTGTCCCGTCTTTGAGTACGCCATATGTCCTATATGATCTGACTGCATTCAAATGACATTTACAATCTCCCTTATTCTGGGTCAGTGGGAATAAGAAAAGGGCTTCTATTGGGCCTCTCCTACCAAATGCTGAGCCTTCTC
Source organism: Lissotriton vulgaris (assembly GCF_964263255.1). Lineage (NCBI taxonomy): Eukaryota > Metazoa > Chordata > Amphibia > Caudata > Salamandridae > Lissotriton > Lissotriton vulgaris. The sequence continues at coordinate 2,018,972,688 of NC_141691.1, forward strand.
TCATCCTACATTTCTGGTTCGATGGAAGTGTCTGTTGTTGAGATTGTAAGCATCCTAACATTTCTTCTGTGTGGGCGCCTTATATAACCCTGTTCTATACATAAGTGGCTATGTTAGGAAATGGACAGAAATATTACTTTTAATGGCTGATTCCCGGACCGTGCTTGATGCTTCTACCTGTGTACACCTCTCAGCCCCATATTTTCAGATTATGATGGATGGTATGAGCTGAATTCTCAGACCCTCTAGATGTATTCCTCCTGGCCACATTTTGATGACTGATGTTAAAGACTGAATTTGCCAATGGTTGAGCACTCTTCTATGGTGCAATTCACCATACTTGTGAACTCACAGGTGATTGTGACTTCTATGATGGTTATGGAACCTTCTATTACTACACGGTCCCAGTAATCATAAGCACAGTGGTGGAAGTGGATACTACAGACTCTATTCTCTGATATTATGGACAGTTCTAGTGCACACTTCTATATGATCAGATGCACGCTTCTTTGGGTGATCTACATAGAACCAACTGGTGCACCTACCTGAAGAAGAGCATGGACCCTCCTCCTGCTGCAACAGTGTTCACATCCAGCTGTGGTGCCTGGATGCTGATTCCAGCAGTTGTGGCTTCGAAGACATGCTCGTACTCACCAGCATAGCGGCTGACATCTGTTGATGTACCTGATTTAAGCGAGGAAAGAGGAGTGATCAAAAAACACTGGATTCAATTCCCACTTTTTCATATCAAAGCTTCTCATATCTTTTCAACTAAAGTCTTTAACTTCAAATTCACTTCAATTTGTCATGAGACCATAATGACTTAAAACAGTCTTTCTGTTCAACACAGATTAATTATTTTATGTGCCTGTGAATGAAAAGAAAGAAAAAATATTTAAAGCTGGTTTTAGATATTGCAAACACAAAGAGATGATGGACGGTGGGCTGAAACTGTTCAGACACTCACCCCCAGTCATAGATCTGGGTTGAATCCATCATTGCTCTTTAGCTCACTTTGCCACCCCAGTTCAGACCCAGCTATATGCAAATCAGGTCAGTCAGGCACAGGGTCAAGATTGATTTGCATATAGCTGGGTCTCAACTGAGGTGGCGAAGTGGCTAAAGAACGATGATGGATTCAACCCAGATCCGTGACTGGGGGTGGGTGACTGAAAAGTTTCAGCGCTCCGTCCATCATCTCCTTGTGTTTGCTTTGTTCGCCCTAAATTGGCAGGGTATGCCGCAGCATATCGAGGATGTTTACACTTCGCTATTGACTTTACCTTATGTTTTTGGTGACGTGCGTGGATAATCTAGAGCCGTAGCATATCGCGGATGTTTACACTCTGCTATTGCCTTTACCTTATGCTGTTGGTGACTTGCATGGAAACTGTAGAGCCGCAGCATATCGCGGATGTTTACACTCTGCTATTGACTTTACCTTATGCTGTTGGTGACTTGCATGGAAAATGTAGAGCCGCAGCCTATCGCGGATGTTTACACTCTGCTATTGACTTTACCTAATGCTGTTGGTGACTTGCATGGAAAATGTAGAGCTGCAGCATATCACGGATGTTTACACTCTGCTATTGACTTTACCTTATGCTGTTGGTGACTTACATGGAAAATGTAGAGCCACAGCATATCGTGGAAGTTTACACTCTGCTATTGACTTTACTTTATGCTGTTGGTGACTTGCATGGAAAATGTAGAGGCGCAGCATAATGCGGATGTTTACACTCTGCTATTGACTTTACCTTATGATGTTGATGATTTGCATGGAAAATGTAGAGCCGCAGCATATCGCGGATGTTTACACTCTGCTATTGACTTTACCTTATGCTGTTGGTGACGTGCATAGATAATGTAAAGCTGCTGGATATTGCGGATGTTTACAGTCTGCTATGGACTTTACCTTATACTGTTGGTGATGTTCAGGGATAGATAGTTAAGAGCTGTAGCAACTCTCTGATGTTTACATTCTGCTATTGACATTACCTTTTGTTGTTCTGCAGTAATTCTTTGCTTCACAATTTGACATGCATGGAGTCCTGTGCCTTCTTTGTGTCATGCATACATTACTTTCGAGCTCAAGGAATCAATAAGGTTCAAACTCGACAGTTGGCTTTGCAAATACTTGTTTTATTTCTAAACTATTAAGGCGATCTCTCAAAAAGAACTATGATCTGTAAACAGAATGTATGTAATTAGGGCTTAATATTTCCCTGCTTTTTGTTGTGGTTCAGCTATTTACAGAAGAATGATTGTTTCTCCATTTATTTTGGAAAATCTTGGATCTCAAAGCTTTACGATTTTCTTACCGTTATTTAAAGTGCTTTGATGGCCCATTGGCCCGGTTGTCGCAAAGTAAAAACCACAAATAAATACATAAATTACATCTGAAAGGCAGTAGAGTAAGTGATGGGCATTCTTGTAGCATGGGCCAAAGCAGCGAGCCCTCATTATAGCAGTGAGCTAGATCTTGGGATCTCACCTCCCATATCAAAACCAATCACAGGCTTCCCATCCTCCGGGCGATACGTGGTGACGGCATATCCCACCACACCCCCCGCCGGACCAGAGAGCACCGCACGGGAGCCGCTGAAGTTCTCCATGGGCGTCAACCCACCATCAGACCGCATGAAGAGCACCCGCACACCCTTCAGGAGGGATAAGAGAACAAAAACACATGGATTATTACAAGGCACAGACTTAGTTAAATGCTTGTACAGAGCAACATTCATGTTATTAGAGTATGTGTGTGTGTGTCAACATTCAGGTTATTAAGAGGAGGGTGTGTGTGTGTGTGAGTGAGTGTTTTCAGCAATATAGTACCAGAAGCTCACCATACAGTAAACAACAAGATTAAACAACCTATGTCCAAAGGGCATGTGGCCATCTACTAACTAAGGGAAAGCACATGTCCACGAAACATTAACAAATGAGCCAGGCATGTTCTGGGCAGTCTGTAGAAGTACAGTCTTTTCTCTTGGTACATAATGGATGAACACGCGTTCTTTCTCAATCTACGAATGTATATTGGCATTTATTGAAAGAAAGGAACTTTCTGAGTCCATCGGCTCCACTGGAAGGTCAGTGATGTAGGTGAAAGCATTATCATGAGAGGGTGAAGTCCAGGAGTGGATGAGAAACGAAGCAGAGTACAACACGTATAACAAATGCACACCGCTGTTGTCCCATAGCCTACATGAGGATCACAAGGGATACAAACTAGGAAACACTCTCCAAATCACAGATTCTCTTTGTGGTGTACATTTGTAGTCGTGTTGTGTGTTTGGTGCTGTGGTGGAGTTCCGTTTGGTGGTGTGTTGTGTTTTTTCTTCTGTGTGGAGGTGTGTTCGATGTTGGGACTGGTATTTGCCTGTGTTCTTTGGTGTTGGCTACTGTGATACGTTTAGTGTAGTGTCTGGTGTAGAGTGCATGATTTAATTTCAACACATATTTCCTAAAATGTGTGAATAATTAAGTAAGAAACAGCATTGTTCGAACGTAGGCTTTAATTGGATGATGTTTGATAGGTTCCGTATTGACGATCTTCTCATCATCATTTTGTGCTCAGATTGGCAAATAATGGTAAAATATGATGCTTCTTTCTTTATTAACCACGGATTTAAGGTACCTTAAATAGTTGTGAAAATTAGTTAAATCTATCAGCTTATCACGTGACTTACACCTAATTCTTGCACAGCTCTGAACTCCCTTCGAGTCTTTGATTTTCTCACAGGATCAATAACTACCCCTTCCCAGGGACCAGGCAGTCTTTTGTTTCAATGGAAATTTTGGTCCAGAGCTCACTCAAGTCAGGGTGTGGCTGAGTTAAAACATTCGTCAGCATCAGTAAGTGGAAGGATACATAACCTGTAAGTTCTTCTGCAGCTTTCCTTAATTTAATTAGTTCTATGGTCCTTTCCATACTTTGCCTGGAGGAGGTTGTCTTGATGTTAGGGAACAGCATAACACACTCCCTGATGGTTCGACCACACTCTTGTGCAATATATCAATTGATCATGGTGCTAAATTCAACTTTGCAAAAACTGGTAGAGATTAAATTCTCAGGGATAGTTGGTTGTGTGTGGGGGGAAGAGGGGAGGGGGGGGTTCAATCTCTAACACGGGTTAGAGTGGCCGGCATTGGATGTTCGGTGTTTCCCAGACCCTCCAGGGAGAGATGGCTAACTTCTAATAAGACCAGTTCAAGAGGGTCTTCATCTGATGAACCATGTTTTTAGATTTTTCCAGAATTATGGCAGCTTGAGTCACCCTGTGAGTTCCACATCCAGAGAATTCGACAAAGTAATTATTATTATTATTATTATTATATAAAATTTATAACGCGCTCAGTTACCCAGGGGCATCCCGGCGCTGTTTGATGTCTCTCACCTCAGAATGCATCTTCTAAATTCAGGTCTGTGGAGCGATAAGGCGCGCATGGGCCTAAGCGGGTGTTATAAGCATCATGTTTCGTTAGGTACTCTGGACATGATCAGCATAGGCTTTAAGGAAGCAAGAGCAGTGGTTTTAGAGCAGAGGGTATGTGGTCATATCCTTCAATCTGCGGATCCTTCACTAGAGGGGAAATGTGCTGTAAAATACCAGGGAGAGATGCTGCAGTGGCAACCAGTGAATACTAGAATATGCAAAGAGCCCTTCTGTGAGGATGCTGTGCATGTGCCCTTTCTCTCTTTGTGTGCATCTTTGTAAATGTGTGTTTAATTACACTAAATCAAAAATAAAAATAAAAAAATATCGTTATTTAGATATAACACATATATCTTTAAAAGAAGATTACAAATTCACATTATGTATCAATTAATAGGATAAAAACGAAGGAGAAGCAAAGACACGGTCAGTTAAACAGCCGTTATAAAAGCAGAGGTTGTCCTCTCTTGAGCCTCCTTGACCTTTAGTATTTTAAAATAAAAATAAAAACACAGAATGGTAATGATAAAAGAGAAGATAGTTTCAAACATATTGTGCAAAAGAACTCTTCTCTTCAACCCTTTTATGTTGCACTCATTATCAGTAGTATCATACATATGGAAGGCATCCAACATTCCTGATGCAGATCTGCATGGACAATTATCAGTGATATCACCTATCAAAATAGGGATGGAACTAAAGGTCCAGCAAAACAATCAATCCACCCATATACTCTGGTACAGTTTTGACAGACACCTCACCTGTAGCTGATCCTTAAATCCAGTACAGAATCCATCGAGATATCTACGGATGCAAGGGGTGAGGTAGGCATCCGCACAGGCCGTGTAACCTCGGGGCACAATGCGGACCATGGGCATCACCTCTGAGGATAGCGACACATGATGGAAGCCCATTGTCCGAGCCAGCTCCCCAATCTGGAGCTCATGTTTGGACCATCTGTCAGAGAGGGTAGAGGAACAGGTTGAGTGTAAGAGATAGGACGTGGCTCAGCAGTGAAAACAGAAACGACTGGTCTCGAATAAGAAACACCTAGGGAACACTTCTCGCAAAAGGACATCCTCATTCACACAGTCAACTTGACGAAAGTCAATTCATAATGTGTACAATATAGGAAAACCCTTCCATCACTTACTCAGGCACTATAACCTTACATCTAAGTAACGTGAGGCAAGCCAGTAAAATTCCTTCTATTATAGAAACCTTTGCAAATCTCCCGACTGGCCCACCTTTCCCTCCTTCATTCCAATGAATCCCACAAGCTCACTCTGCTCTTCTTTCTGACTCTACTACCACAGCTCCGTCTAGATATCTTAACCTTAACCTCAAAATCTAAAAAACTTTTGGTTGTTGATGGGATTGATTAATGACATCGTCGGTCGGATCCGGGCCCTCACCCCCCTTCATGGACACATTCTCCTGCACCGATGTGAGGCTTGTCCTCGAGCGGGAGGGGAGGGCTGCCAGGTGAAAGCTTGGGGGGTCCTTAGCACTACTCCTTTGTCGACTTGTCATATGTTTGATGTCACAAAATTTAATGAAAATGATTTAAACACAAAAAATCTAAAAAACTTTATGTGCTCCAAACCACCCACAAACTTTCAAATCTCTTTCTCTTTCTTCTAGGGTTCTCATCTGAGCAGGTTTTATCCATCCACGTCCCAACCACGCTTAGTACCTAAGTCCCCCGGCCTTGCTCAGCTACTCCTGTGATCTACACTTCCATGGGGCTTTATGCTGTTAGACTCACAACTAAGTTGTACTCGAACTGCCCCCTGCCATTTGCCCCCCTATAATGGTTTTTTTCTTGTAAATCCTGGCGGTTCTCTATGCTAGTCTTCAACTCTAAATGCCTACCTCGTGCCCCTGTTGCCTTACCATACTCCTCACATAGGTTGCGATGACCATTTGACCCTGCAGTTGTGACTGCACCTAGGGGCTATCTAATCAATGTTAGGTCTTTTTTTAAAAAAAACAGATGGATATATTTGATTTTATCTCTACATATCAGTTGGACACCACCTTCTCCATGGAGGCCTGGCTGCACAAGGCTCTGTCACTGATCTCACAGCTGCTATTCCACCTAATTATTCCATTCTGCATCTTGACCGTCAAGATAAAAGTGGTGTGGAACTGTCATTACCAATAGACACATTTTTAATTTTACTCTAATGGACACTACTAGCTTTCAGCATATGTTATGTACTTTTAACATACTTTTAACTCTACTATCAGTTATTAAAACGCTCTTACCAATTGGTCAATGAGACCCAACTCTCAATTCTTTAGTGCACTTTCTGAATTTCTGTCCCAGTTCATTTTAAACTCTTCTAACTTTATTATCCTGGTGCACCTTAACCTGCACCCCCAAAAAATATATGGCTTCCTCTACGATTGAGCCGCCTGCTGTGCTCAACCTCTTGTTGATTTAAAGGCATCCACCCGTGCAGCTGGTCACATGCTGATCCCTGTCTTCACCAGTATTGACAAGGTTGTCACTTACACTCCATTTCATTTAATTTGCTCTGACCATTTAGCTGGCCCTCTCCAACTCGCATCCCTGCACATGAAATCCCTCCTGACTCTAAACCTTTGCCTCATCTCATCAGACCAAAGTGACAGCTGACAATTTATCTTGCGCCCTTCTAAACTCACCTCTCTCTACATACGCATGCATTACTTTCCCATTCAGTCCTTTGACAACTGTATCACGGTTGCCTTTGATGCATAGATCCTCTTAAAAGTTCAAGAGCGCATCACCCTCCACTCATTGATATTCCGATGAACTCAAAATAAGTAAGTGCCACTGTAGATTCCTGAAATGCCAATATTCTCTATTGTGAAAGGGTTCCTATTGCCTTAGGTGTGTAGCACTTCCGTCTCACCCTCAGAGGATTTGTGTTGGGACCTCACTTCCTTCTATTCATGTAAAATCTCTTCTATCCAGGCACATTTTCTTCTCCACCCAGCCAACCTTGGACTCTGTGGTTGCTACCCTTGACATTGTGACATTTCAGTGACAGAGTTGAACTCTATCCAATGAGGAGGTGCTTACCCTTCTAAGAGCAACCAAATCAGGGTCCTCTTTTGACCCTTAAACTCCTAGCATTACAGTCCTAGTCCACACAGAGCTGGGTCCTGCCCTCATGGACCTTTGCAATCTCTCCAAAACATCAGTTACTGCTCCAGACAGCTCGAAGCAAGCTCAAATGGTTCCTTTTCTTTGAGGAATTTCCATTTGTCCCCAAAAACCTCAGGAATTACTGTCATTTTTTCCTCCTCCCTATCCTTCTAGGATCCTTGAAAAAGTTATCAATTTTCAAATCTCTTGCTACTAGGAGGTCAACTGCTTGCTTGTGTGACGTCTCCCACATTATCGAGGCCTGAATGGGTGGCTGCTCCTTTCCATTCCTGGCTTCACAGCTAAGCTCTCGAACGAGCGTTGCCCGGGACTTAGCTGTGAAGCCAGGAACGGAATTAGTTCTGGAAAGGAATTAGCTCCTAAAGCACTCCTTGTTCAGCAACATTAAGGAAAACCGTAAAACCCACCAAAGAACCAATCCATGTCCCACACTATAAAGTTTAAATACTATACTCTCATGTATTCATATAAATTCACCATCACATCAAGCATATCCATCAAAGGGCACTCATCACCCAGTCATCGTGCTATCTTGCAGTGGCCTGCTGATGCGGGGCTTGTATTGGTCCATTGCGTGTTATATTGGATGACGAGTAGTTGTTGATGGATTAGCTTGTTGTGATGGTGAACCTATACAAGAACCACTTGGGTTCGGTGATGCACTTGGTTTAAAGAAGAGGTTTTGTGCTTGAATATTTTTATTATTTATGTATGGGATTTATATTAAACAGTGTATATTGTTTTTTATAGATGATTTTTAAATAAAACTTGTAGGAGATTGAATAATTTGCGCTGTCGTGAAGAAGGTGGTTGTTATCAATATTAATATTTTCATTGAAACGCATTGACGTATACATATGCAGAATCTGCCATACACTAGGAAACCCTGCATGAGGAATTGTGTGAATCATGGATCCCTGTTGATAAGTAAAATAGACAAACTGTTGCGTCTTAATTGTTCTCACTTGTCTTTTGTTTTTGGGGGGAAATATTATTTTGAATATTGTTTAACTTTGAGCAATGTACTTGTTTTTATTATATTTTACGGGATTTTAGGATTGAACATATATAGAAGAAATACATATTTTTGTATTATTCACAATTGCACGATTAAAGCTTTGTGTATTTTTTGCACAACCTCGTGGAGTACCCGTTTATGGGGAAAAAGGCGTTTGAAATGTAGTTTGGATGGGTTAAAAGTTTGATGGTTGGAGATCTGAAGTCGGTTTACACATTCATCCTTAGGGGAATTCTGTCAAATTTACTGTTTAGCGCTACCCTGTCCCCTTGGTGTGCGGGTTCCCTCTTGTTTTGACAGGATCACACTGTATTGCAATCCTCCCTCAACACCCTATGTATCGCCTACTTAAGGCCAAAATGGGTTTCTTCTTGCCTCTTTGGCTGCTCTTTTTCACTTGCTTGAACTCCAAGTTATTTCAACCCAACTCACTAACAGCTAGTGTCTCTCAAGTTTCAGCTCTAGGTCCACTCCTTATTTCTCTCTACATCTCTACACTATCTTTATTGGTGACAATCTCCTCGTTTGGCTTTAATATCCATCTTTTTGTTTATCATATATGTATCTTCTCCTTTCAAACATTCTCTGTTCTCCTCTCTTCACATATTTCTGATTGCTTCATAGTCATTCATCCCTGGATAGCTTTATGGTCTCTCATATCAAAACCCTTCCAAATCTGAGATCCTTTAACTTTCTTCTTCATCTGCACCTTTTCTTTCACCTAGCAAAATCCAGTTGTAGATAGGCACGTATGCTTGAAACTAGCTTGAAGCAGCAAAGCACCGTACAGGGCCAAATGGTGATGGTCCTGATGGTGATGGCTTAGTAGTCAATGGAGTTGGTCTTGAAGGTGGTGAGACCAGTTAAGGGAGCCATTGGATTTCCATCAGGGGGGGGTTAATGTTCTCTGGTTCTTCATATGGCTTGCTGCAGGATGTCTTTCAGTGGGTTGTGTGGTGTCTGGGAGGCAGCAGAGCACAGCATATTGGGAGGAATAAATATTTCATTTCCTTTAATGGAGATAAATGTTGCCAGGCTGTCTTGTCTTTTTGGCAATGTCTTTCCAGGATGAATCTGAGTTAGTTGGTATTGGTGGCTGATTCTCTCCAGCTTTATATTACTAAGCCAGATTTGGACTGGTTGATGATTATGGATGTTGTTGAAGAGAAGAAACATGGTCTTGGTATGGTGGAGTTTCAGGTGGTCGTTGGACACCCATACCTGGTTGAGGTGCGGGCAGTACCAGTGATGGTGGATGTCGTGGGCGAAGGAGATTTCCAGGGAGAGTTGTGAGTCATTACTGTATTGGAGCATTTCAGTGCTTTTGTTGGTGACCAAAGTTCAAAGCAGCTCTATGTAGAGCCCATGATAGCTGGAATTTCAACTTCTGCTAGAAGTCATCATTTCCTATTCAACCCATCAATCTGAATGAAATCTTTCATTAATAATGCTGCCACATCAGCATACCAAGTACAAAACATGTAACAAAATACACACTTTTTTCCCACTCTACATAGCCAGAGCACAGATCTATTTGTTAGCACTTAGGAAACTGGATTACAGCAACAGCCTTAAATAACCCTTCATCAATATTCTTTGCCAGAATTTTATCAGGATCCTAACTTTCTTACTGTAATTTTATACCACCGCTCCAGATACGCTCCCACATCAACCTTTTGTTACTAAACGGCTTGGCTTTGTTAAAGTCACTGACACTCGTATTCAAGGTGGTCCATGGCTTATCTCCTAACAATACTACCACCCAAACTTTAAATCTGGCATCCAGAACTTTCTGATCTAACTCCCAACCCACCTTGCGCTGTGTCCATGTTCTAGTCTTTTTGCCCAACCCTGGCACTCACTGCCACCAGTCATTCAGACTCATCCCTCCCTCAAAGAGTTTAAAAAAGCCTTGTAGTGCCATTTCTTGCAGCAAGAAAATAAGAAGGCACTACTGATCCTCAAAGGCTTGATATTAAACATATTTACATTTAAATGTGACGCAGCAGTGCACGCTCCATGCAAGGCAAACTATTCCATAAAATATAGACCGAGAAGGAACTAAGACGGCTCATCTGCAAACACACTTTGGGATCTGCTAGTAAAGAAGTATCATGGCTCAGGAACAGCTTCACATCTTAATACATAGCTATTTTTTAATTGGTGGACCACTAGTACTATTAGAAAAAAAAATGCATTTCTACATAAAGCACGTGTAATCACTCATTTTTTTAAATAGCTTTGCGACCCATATCAATGCAAGGCTAATAATAATAACATCACAGTTGAGAGCATTCAGGTGCAAGTGGGAAGAGGAATGGGGAAATGCAGAAATCATAGGACATTTTCAATCTTTCTAAATGGCAGAAGACTTGATGACATGTTTTCAAAGCAGAGCCTCTTTTTACAATGATTGATCACATAAAAACAAATGTCAGTGGGTAAACGCAATAGAGATAGATAGCTGGGTGTTGTATAAGAATGAATTAAAAAGTACTTGGTTAGCATTGTAAATAGCAACAACATTACAATGTACAAACACAATGAAGCTATCATGCTCATCAAACTAAAAGTACTTGTATGTGTATTTTCTTCACTTTTTTAGGTTGTGAAATGCCAACACACATTTAACGTGAAAGGAGGCATATGAAACTAAGTACATTTTGAACTCGCTTACTCTGCTGTAGTATTCCTGTGTTTCAATTAACTATCATATGTAATAACAATGATTTGTAAAGACAAAGTCCATGACTCGATATGCAGGACCGTACCACAAAGGTATTTGCCTAAGTAAGTTTGACTTATACATGAAAATAGGCTTTTTATGAGTGGCAAACAACTTTTCCATTTCAGAATAAGATTCATATTCAGCCCAGGAGGGGGAAGAGAGTGTGGCTCACGTGTAGGAGTGCATAAGAACCACGGCAAGGCTGCGGATCCCTTTGGCCAACACCCCTTCGAGGTCTGCCTTCAGCTGGGTGAGATCTATCGGTTGACACAGCTCAATGGACTCCCCTGTTGAACCTGGGTAGGAAAGCAAGTGAAATAAAAGCAATTGTATAGACTCAGGACAGACAACACTTACAGTTGCTATTCATTTTTAACCATCTCTTCTGGACCTCAGCTCAGCATAGAATTGTACCAACATGGGACGTTCATCGGCAGACGTCACTCAAAATGAAACATTTGCTTTCCAGAGTCACTGGCAAAACACTGAGAATGTAAGAAGCAATGCCCTGCTTGTTATTCACGTGCAAAACAACAATTGTTGGACAGAATGCAGAACAATGTCATACATTCAGCCCAGTACAGAGATCTGGGCCTAAATCCATCGTTTTTTTGCACTCCACATCACCCCAGTTCAGACATGGCCATATGCAAATCAGCCTTGACCCTGTGCCTCATGGGAACAGTCCAGTCTGTGCCTCATGGGAACAGTCCAGCCCGAACTGCCGAGCCATGTCTTTCCTGGACCGGAATCAAGCACCCTAGGACCGGTTTCTGGCTATCAGCCGTCTTCAGCCAGGATAGCTTGACTCCAGTGGTGTGGAGAGCATGGGTCCCACGTCTGGGCATACCCATCTCACTCGGGGTGACAAATGCAAAACCAACAATTGACGGACAGAATGCAGAACAATGTCATACATTCACTCCAGTACAGAGATCTGGTTATTCGCAGCAGTAAAATATCCTGTCACCTGTAAATAGAGAGCAAACCAATCCTATCAGTGTCTTTCACTCATTCCAGAAGACAAGAGACAGTTCTATCACTCAAGACAAGGAGAGACTATTCCTTCCCTAGCTCACTGGGCCTCACTCAACAGTGGAGGAGAGACTTCTACATCAAAGACTCTCAATCAACATAATAGGAGTGACACATTCTTCAATGACTCACTGGCTGTCACTCAACAGAAGAAAAGGGATTCAACCATGTCTGGCTGTCAATCAACACAAGATGAGAAAATCCTCCTTCAATGCCACACTGGCTGTTGTCACTCAATACAAGTCCCCATCAGTCATCAAAGAAAAGAGCCGTTTTCACTGGCACACTGGATGCCACTGAACAGGAGGTGATGAAATACACATATTGTATTTGGGAAAGAACTAAAAAGATTTGTTAGAACACTGACTCTATTAGGTTTAGGTTAGTAGTTCTGGTGTTCGTTCGTCTTCCACTGATGTATATAGTATGACAGTGTTTTTAGATTTAAATTTTTTTGTTTGTTTTATATAGTGCGAACTCATATCAGAGCGCTTTACATGAGCACCAGTTGCATTACAGATGGGCACAGAAAATTTGCTGGGCACATGGAGAATGAGTGATTTGCCCAGAATCACACAATGTTGCGCGCCCCTGCTGAGACTCGAACCCGGTTCCCCAGCTTCGAGGTCGACTGCTCTAGCCAATTATTTTTTTGCTGTTTGCATTTTTTAAGTTGTTAAATTCATGTTTTAAATAAAACATCTAAATAAAATAAATGCCAACTGCCATGGTAATTGCATGGGAACATTAAGAACTGAGGTAGATCTGGCCAACTGGCCAATTTATCGCTGTAGTGAATGCCTTCTTGGACCTTAGAAGTCATAGAATTACGAGCTTGGAATTGTGGGTGCAGATGTAACTGCTATCATATACCCATACAGACACTCACACACCGCCACCCACCCATAGTTACTCAAAGACCCACTCAGCTGCAAATTCTTCAAAACGCTGCAGCACGACTATTGTTGAAGATCCCAAAATATCAGTCAGTGTCTAAATCAATCAGGAAGTTACACTGGCTACATATAAGACTGATAATTACTTTCACGGCTCCATGTAGCGCCTATAAAGCATTACACAACCAAGGTCCAGTTTATTTTCAGCAGGTATGCCCCAGGCAGAACACTACAGTCCGCCACAGCCAAATGTGCGGCAGTCCTCAGGTTTATAATATCTTCTTGGGGTTGAAGAAGTTTTGTAATTGGAACAGCAAAGGCTTGGAGCTCTCTTTCCCTACAAATTAGAGCCTAGCTCAATCTACTGGTGTTTAGGAAGGCTCTGAAAACCTGGTTGTTCAATGCAGAATGAGCTAAATTTCCTCTTTTCTCGGTTCATCTTGATAGTGTCAAAGCTAGCGCAAAGACGCCTCTGGGCAATCTAGCGCTCTTATAAATTCTACTAACATAACAAAGAGTTTATGATCATGAATTTGATTATGAACAAGAGAACAGGATGCCAGGGACTACCTTCCAGCCACAGGCAAAACATGGACTCACCTAAAAATGTTTTGATGGAGTCCTTCCTTGGGAGTTGGCAGCCATCGCGGTGGAGGGTCACCCGTTCATCTACTTCAATCACCTCCTCATAGAGAACTCTCGGCATGAGGATCTCCTGGAAGAGATGTACGTGCAAAAGCATGAGGGCGGGCACTCTCAAACTGGACTCTACATTAACCTCCCATCCCTCAAGCCGAACAACACACAGTGCATTTTATGAGATGGAAGTACAAATACGATGAACACTTTCTCTTACGTTTATGGACTGTTCTACTGTAAGCTTTCTGAGATCGTGGCAAGTTCTTACCATTACTTTGTGGAGAAATTCAAGCCTGACATTAGTTCTTCTTTACTGCATGGCAACACCGCAACAGGATGCACAATCCACTTTCTCCCCCAGTGCCTCACTTACCTTATATGTTGTATGTGCGCTCTTACAAGCATAAAACTTCAAAATCTACGAGAAGAGGGGTACTTGGACACAGCCCGAAGAACAATAATTGATACTTAACAACAAACCAACCTATCATGGCCTGGAACAAGCTGGGTCATGCAACTGGCAGCATTGCCCGACAAAAGTAATCAGAACCGCCACATCTGTTGTTGATTGTATCATGGATATCGGGCTATTGAACTACTGGCTCCCTTTACAAACCATGACTCAATAACAAATTATGTACATTGTATTCTATGGGGTGAAGGATCCTGGTCAGAGAAAGTTTTTGCTTATTAATATTTAGTTAGCATTGCTCCCCCTTCCTGTCAACATTATGGGGGGGGGGGGGGGGGGTGCACCTACCATTTTCAATGTCTGGTCTTCTGCTTGCATCTTTCCTAGTCTTCTAAATCCTTACTAGATTTTCTAAAATGGGCAGAGCAGGCCAGCTGGGCCCCGTTTCAGCTGCCACTGCACATCACGCGCATCCATAAAATCATATTGCTTTGTCTTTTGAAAATAAAATAAACATTTGAAAAGCTCGTACATTCCAATTAAAATTCAGATTATTTTTATATGTTTGTGTGTGAATTAAATAACATACTTGAAAATGTGTGTATTGTGTGCATCTAAACTTGTTTCTATATCTTAGTTTGTTGTTTTGAGGTTCAAATCATAGAACATGCTATTGCTGGGGTCCCCTACTTCCAAAGCGATTGAGTGGGGGCCCTCAGAAGTCAAATGTTTAAGAACAGCTAGTCACCAGCATTCTGAACTTTGCAGAGTCCTGTAACAGCGAGGCATTTGAAGTAGGATAAGGCAAGAGAGTGTGAGAGTTTGAGAATGTGATAGTGCGGGTGTGAGTGTGTGAGTGTGTGTGAGCAAAACAGATGCCTGTCATATCATAAATTCCGTATTCACTCAAACATTGTTAAGAATTTATATTTATTTCATAAATATGAAAACATTTCCTAAATAAATACATTTTCTAAATTAATAAGTTACTTAAGAAATAAATAACAAACATATATAAAATAACTATAAATATCATATCAAAACAACAAAAAACAACATAATAAAGTAAGATAAAATGCTAAAATGCAATTAATTAATTATGATACTACAAACATTAAAAACACATAATTTGACGCGGTGGAGATTCACTAAAGTAACTCAAGGCCAACAATAATCGCAGAAAGTGTGACAATGTTAAAGAAATCAAAGTACTATTCTAACTCCAGTCTCTCTGAAATTGTGGAAAATGCATAAATATTGAGGGGGTTGGTTTGACTATTTTATCTCCAATCTCACAAAAACTGGAAATAGTGAGATTTACCATTCTAATTTCAATCCAAATAAAGTTGGGGGAAAATGCGCAAATAGAAGGAGTGAGATTTCTACTCTACAAACATTGGGGAAAGTGCATACATCGAGAGGAGAGATTTACTATTCTCAGGCAGATTGACATCTCTGATTGTAAGTTTGCTCAGCGAGGATGTTCTTGGGAATAGATTTCCCTGTATTTGCTATATCTAGAGCACAACAAGCTCCCAGGGCATAGCAAATGTATATGCTGGTGATTTTGAAAGAAAGACCTTCCTCAATAACATCAATTTCTGACCAAACTTTATAAGCGGCCTAAATATATTGATAAAGTGTTTATGATATGGAACGGATCGGTACAGGACCCAGAAGAATTCATGATAAGGCTCTAGAGGAACTCTTTTGAATTCATGGATCTCTGAGCTTAATCCCAGTAGGTGCACTGGGCAGATCTACTCTCCCATCTTTCACACAATCCTAGATCTTTGTGACCTGGCCTTACGATTCATAGCACAAATGACACATTGTGCTCAGTAGATTTTGTTTGCAAAACCCCTCCATCCCCTGAATGTTGTACCCTGATACTCTTAAGCCTTGATCAATAACACTGGTGACTCACACTCATTTTGGATATTAGATATCGGTTGAATAGCTTTGGTTTCTTTAGATCTCTGCATCTGCTTCTTATTGATTACATTGGGTTACACTGCAAGTTTCATAGACATATCCTGTGCTCAGCAAACTATTCATTCTTCCTGATGATGACCTGCCTGCTTGCCTGGGTCGAAACGCCCTTAATGTAAACAGCAACGAAGAATAACTTACTTGAGATTATTGCAGGGAGTATAATTTCAACATTATGATCATTTACAACTGAACACTGCAATTATTTATTTATAGTTCATCACCATGTTCTTTCTGATGACATCTTGGCTCTATATCTTTGATATCACTGGGATCATGCTCACTTTCCACACTGAGCACTTTTTTTAATGTTTGTTACTTGTGATATTTCTCTACCATTCGGCCTGAATTTCATGTAAAGAAATTCTTGTTCTCTATCTTCATGCTCACTGATTTTATTTTCCATATACAACATTTCTATGTCTAATAGATACATTGGTGATGTGTTAGTGGTAAGGCATGTGTTGGCATAGAACCTGGAATAATTTCTGATACAGCTCGGTAGTTGAGTTCTTGGTTTAAGGTTTACTTCCCATTCTACTTGAGAGAAGATTAGGTATCTGGATCTTTTGATCAAACATAAATCTAACAAACTCTACACCACACTTTTTAGAAAACCAATGGAGAGAAATCCCATGTGACTTTACAATAGTCACCATCCATGTGCCCTATAGGATAATCTTCTGTATGGTCAGTTTTTAAGCATCACAAGAAACTGCAAGTCCAATGGGACAAATATTTTAACTATTAAATTGATTGCGAAGGGATATCGTAAATGACTGGTGTGAAAGGCTATGAAAAAAGCTTTGTTTTGTCCATGTGATACACTGCGCCAACCAAGACATAGAGACACCACCTCTGACAGAATCATTTCTGCGTGTACTTTTTCTACATTAAGCAATAAAATACAGGAGATCATCTGTTCAAATTTGCAATTACGGAAGGAAGGAGTTGAACCACTTTTCGTACTACTTGCCCAAAAACAAGATAGAGATATTTGTGATTATTTTGTGGTTTCACATAGAGAAGTCACTTGCATGAATATAATGACCTCACTGTGGGGGTGTGGTGCCAAGTGTAGGTCACTATAACTGTGGGAACTGTCAGCCATGTAATTACATTTTTTGATTTTACAGAATTGAAAGTTAACTTGGTTACTCTTTCAAACTACAGCACAAAAAATGTGATATATGCAATCACCTGTCCCTGCCCACATCTATATATAGGACAAACCATGAAAATTACTAAACAACGCATTTGTCAACACCAAAGCCGTATTCGATGTGGAATCATGATTGCGCCTCTTGTCAAACATTTCACCATGAGCATACAGCTGAAGATATCAGAAAGCAAGAAATCATGAATGTACCAGTGCATTTGTATATTGATTGATGTATTTGTATCATACATCCTACTCTATTTTGAATATGTATATAGACGTGTGTATCCTTTACGTGTGAAGGAGAACTAGTTTATCACACAGATCATGCTGTTGAGGTGAGATTCCCAGATTACAGGCTTTATTCCTATGATCGTTAATGCTTTTCAATTTGAGACATATGCAAAACCCTTACGGCCTGGTTCGATTTTTAAGGGTCTGTAATTTGTATTATATTGCCCTATTTGTGATCCATTTTTATGAAGTAAATACAAAACCACAATTATAATTTAAATGTTTTGATTTTTCTGAATCACAGTAGCACATACTAGCATTTGCTTTCTGGTGGTTTCACAAAATATAGGATAGCTTTGTTTGTTATAATTTGCCTGACCGTCTCCTCTATTCATACCATATGAGATTATGGCTATTAGGATGGATGCTCTGACCATTTGGTCAATCCAAGATGGCACTCATGAGCATTTGACCTCTCTTTTCTAGTCTGCCGCATTACGTCCATTTTTGATGCTCTTCATGCTGATATGGAATGCAAACAAATTAAAACTGCTCTCTGCGCTTTAGTCGCCGGGCTGTTGTATACCCCACGGATCTCTGATAATTCAATGCTACAATTTCTTCATTGAAGACTGTTTAAGTGCCTGTTTCCTATTCTAAGACTATCATCGCATGGCCCACATATATCCACATATTTTTTCATCCTCATTAATTATTCTCTTCACTGCAGATACTCCAATTGGGATTCATTACAATAGAACTGCAGTGGTAAGACTATAATCAAGTTTGGGTGAGTTTGCATTAACGTATATTTGCCTCATTCTGATCCGCTTTTGCTTTTCTGATTTATTTATGTACACAACCAATTTGAAATGTTCTTCACTAGGAGCTCACCTATTGGCCTTTTCTTCACATAATATTGTAAATACTCCAGAGGAGGCTTCCATCTCCCAGCTTGTTGTGAGTATCAAAAACATTTTTACTCACTTTGCATTACTAACCGGTTTTGGCACTGATGCCCCCTACTTTCTGTTTCCTTTATATAGGCTACAGACAGACAGCTTCTGACCTGAGATGGAGATTCATTCCATTTAGGGTTGAAATATCACTACTTTCCTCAAATAAGATTCCTTCAAAAGTCTGTTTAGCTGATCATGTTGTGTTTAGTTACCTTATCATTACTAAAAAGATAGGATGGATTTAAAATCTATAAATTGATTTTCAGTGGGAGTGTGGGGCCCTAAAATAGTGCAGGGCCTGGGGCATAATGTCCCCTCTGCACTTCTCTTCTGCCAGCCCTAGTTGGCACCTTGCAATCTTCTTTCATAATTATGCATCTTATATAAGGTCTGGTGGATGCTGAACATCCGCCAAAAGCAGTGTATGTCCAATCTGTCCGATGTAGAGTGCTTGCAATCCCTATACACCCAAAATGGAGTAGATGGGACATCCACCGTTTCTTGCTGGTTGCGCTGCATTCACCAAAACTCTGCTTAAGGCCTTCTGCAATGAACAGCTAGAAGATAATGAGTTAACAAGCATGGTTTCCCAATGTAACAAGGAAGCTGATGCTCATGGTCTGGTAACATCAGTCATGTCTCATCATAGTGACAGAACCTTTAAAATGTTCCTCCGAAAGGTTCCAGTGATGAGTGAGTTGTCAAATAGGGTCTCGCACATGACCTCAGAGATATATAGCTACACGTGTCAGAGTTGTTTTAAGGCCTGAACAAAGCGGTCAATTGCTCACGTCCCCCATCTTCCAGTGGCCCCCTTGTACAATGATCCGGATAATCAGAAGTCATGGGGTGCAGAGAAAAGATTCAGACTCCTTTGCAGAAGCCTCGTGCGCATTCCCGACCAAGCCAACCGTATCCCCTGCGCTCTCAGGCAGCTGGTGGGATCCTTCTGTCTCATGTCTGGCCCATTATTTAAACTCACCTTTTCTAGCTCACTCCTCTCTTTACCTCTTTCTCTCAGCCTACCTCTGTACCACCCTCTGCATCTATATCTCAACACTTTCTACCTCATGTTTTATGTCTATCTCGCCCACCTCTGTACACCACGCTGCTGATCTCTCACTACACCATTCTTTTTCTCCTGCCTCGACTGTCTCTCTTGCTCGGCAGAGGTCTCTGTCTGGCCATACAAGCGCACACATAGTAAGAGCAGAAAAGGAACAAGGTAGGGAAAGAGAACCGAGGCGAATATTGTCAGATTTCACGGGATGAAAATCCTTAGAGCAGTACTTTACTTTTTAAGTCGAGCCAAGAGCCAGCGCGCGTCATTTACAATGCTAATAGCTTAAACGTGCCTAAATGCGAGACCTATTGCATTGTAAATGCTTGTAATTGTTGCAGCAAGAATGTCCCTTCTGAAAGGGGATATGTGGGTGAATGTGATGGCTAATAAAGCTACAACCTCGCGTGCTGTGTGCACAGCTCTCACTTTAATATTGTGCATCTGTCCATTAAAGATCCAGGTAACCGACCTCTTCCTACAATGGGAGAACAGGCTGAATAGAATTCTACGTAAAGTATTGTACTTGAATGACAAAGAATGTAAATCTAGGCACAAAAAGACAAACTAAAAGTATCTGAATTAGCTGACAATAATACATTCAGAGTCTTCGGGTGGCCCTAAAGGATGTCTTGCCCAGAGCCCCACAAAACTGTGGGACCCGTTCACCCCAGCACCTTCTCTACGCTACAATTTATGACTGTGGAGCATGAAATTCAAGAGCGGAACTCCTGCGGAGCCGATGGAAATATGTACTTGAGGACAAAATTGGCATTTTCCTGACTTTTGGGCGAGGTTCTGTCCCGAGAGCGCATGGTGGCTAAAAATGGCGGATGAAGCCGACAGTGTGATGCGAATGGCGGAGGTGCGACAAGGACTCGTTGTGCCTTGCTGAAGGGTAGCGTTTCATCCTGGGATCATCTGAGCTCCGGTGAGGTGTTTATTTGCTAATTTGGCCCAGAGACTCGTTAAACGCTCTACGCGTCTATTTGCCTGATGTTGAAATGGCGGCATAATCTCCCGGCTGACTTTTCCTTTGTCCCGGAGCGGCTCCTATCAGATATTTCTATTTGGCATACCAACCAAATTAAGGGATCGGAGTGGTTTTTACAGTATGCCACAGAGTGGCATAGTATCTTCAAATCTCTGCAAAGCTAACGAATGCAGGTTTGTTACGGTTGTGTAACGGATATCATTTCCCTACTTTAAATACGTAGCACACAGTCACTACAGCAAGGTTGCTAGCCACCTGGAACGAACAGGGTGCCTATTAAAAGGAAAACCGACGTCCTATGATTGAAACCAGATGTTATCCCTTTGGCTGGTCTGCTCGGAGCTGCTATACTATAGTGTGAGATGCAAAGGATATGTGTTCTGATAGATCTAGTGTTGGAGCTTGCAAAGGAAATAAAACCAACAGTAAATCCGGAAATGGTAGTTATATCTATTAAATAATTAAAGATCGTGGAGGCCAGATCAATGCCAAGTTGCTATTGGTTGACAGCCCTGGTTCACCCCTATGCTGACCCCTCACCTGGGAGCCTGCCAGCACTTCCTTGTCTTCATTCACTCATGCATAGAGAATGAAATGGATCTGGTTCAGGAACTCTCCTCTTAACTCCATGGCTGCTAAGGCAATTTCCCTCCTGTGCTGGGAATTGCTATTTTACTTGTTTTATGACGAGCTGGGCTCGTCATCAGTGTACGAGGAGGCTACACCATGACGAGCCCAGCTCGTCATGAGTGTGGAAGGGGTTAACATCGTCCATGTGCTACTGATAAACCATTACCATCGGTCAATAGATCAAGTGCAGCAACAGCGCGGGCAGCTGCAACGTTTCTTCCTATCTACTTAAAGGAAATTTTGAGTGCCCTGACGGCCTCTCCCTCATTTAAAGCTGTGCAGCAAGTAGTGCCAGCTGCACCGTTTAGGCCATTAACAGCTGTGCAGCAAGTAGTGCCAGCTGCACCGTTTAGGCCATTAACAGCTGTGCAGCAAGTAGTGCAAGCTGCACCGTTTAGGCCACTCTATCAGTGGGGACAGTTCTGATTGAGTTAGGAGTGAGATGCACTCCTTCGTCCCATTCCCTCACAGTTGCGCAGCACTTAGTGCCAGCTGATATTCTGGGTACAGGGCTTTAGGCCCTAGTACGATTTTGTGGTGCTAGGAAATGTTTTTCATGTAGTATGAATTTTTTTTCAAGTAGTATGATGTACGCACCCTGTTCTGAGTACCTCTAAAGGTTGTCTTGCATATTTTGGTTATGCTAGTGATATTTTGTTCCACCCTGTGCTTTATGCCCCTAATGTTAGTGATTCTCAGGAGATTAGGGTCCAATATTAGTCTGTCGAGATTATGGGGGTACGAGGTGGTTGGTGCCGAATGTGATTTTTGCTACAGGCTGATGCTAAGTACAGGGATCACCAGTGGATACTGGGTGCTCGTTTATGATCTGTTTTACTTTTACTAAATTTGTTTTGTGATAGTTCTGACAGTGGTCCAGTTGGCCCTGTCATATGTAAACAATTCCCTTTGGAAATATCATCTAGTGCCAGGTGGCATAGTGTATACCTAGTTGAAGGGCCCAACAAATACCAGCGGAATCACAAAGACTTCCAAGCCCCCCATCTTCTTCTGCTAACGATCTGTGCCTAATCACCTCACCTCCCGGACAGCACATTAGTTCAGTTATCTTCCTCGACATCTGGAATATGTGCCCCCTTTATGTCCTTTTACTTCTCCTCACCACTGCTTCCCTAGTAACAGCCTTCTCTTATCCCCCACCCTCCTCCTTGTCATTGTCCCACTATGGCCATCACTCGAGTTAAAGCTGGAATTAACTGCTACAAAATCATTTATCCTCCCCAACCAGACGAAAGCTTCAGTAAAACAATTGAAGCATAACACTATTGAACATTTCCCTGAGTCCCTTTCTGTTGATCAATTTTACAATGGTTGGTTTGGGAGGCTTAAAAACAATCTCATTTTCTTCACTCACGACACCCCCTCTTGGTCCACCAGCTTATATAATTCCCTTAACGTCACCTCCTCCTCCTCTATCCCTCATGGGAAACAACAAAAAATGTCCCCATCTGCGTGTTTCAACGGCTCCCTCACCATCTCAATCTATAACAATGGTACTGTCATGATCGAAGGCAAAGACGCCTGTCTCTCTCTCTTTGACCACCTCTTCCCCTCCCTACTCCCCTCTTCTGCGACTGGGTCATCCCTTGACTCTTCATCTAGCTCCACTCATTACTCCCTTTCTTCCTCCCCTGACCCCCCCCCCCACACTCTAATAGGCTGCACCCCCGAGAAGCACAGGTCGGCCATCAACCCTCCCCCTCTCCTGTGCCCTCCTCTCACATTCCCCCCCCCCCCACAATACACCCCCCTTCATCACTTCAGCCTTACCTCTAGCTAATTCGCTCCTCCTCCAATCTGCACCGTGACGGTACTCTAATCTCATCTCCTCCCACCTATTCCTACCTGCCACCCCCCTATTTAGTCCACCTCTCCTGCAACCTTCTCCCCCAGTTAACCTTCCTTACGCTCCCCTTATTCCACCCTCTCCCCTATTCTCTACCCCCTCCTCCCCTCGTTATTAACCCAGATTTCTCCACAAACCCATTACATCTCTCTCCTTCCCCCCACTCCTTCAGCATTGCTATTCTAACCCCTCTACCCCCTTGGTAACCCTTTCCATTTCCCTCCCTCGGACTAAGCACAACCATTTCCTTTCTTCAACTTCCCTTTCTCCCAATGCCCCTCACTCTGCCAGATGCCCGTTCCCTCACAGCCACCTCGCCTAGCTGACAGGACCTCTCCAACCACCTCCCCTCCTTTAAACCCTAACCTCCTACTTCCCTATGATTCCACACAGTCCTCCCCCCTCCTTCTATCCCACAGCCTTGAGCCGCACCCATCTCCCCCTAAATTTGTCCTTTATTCCTTTCCTTCTTGCATCGCCTACAAAGATAACCCGCCTTGCACCTCTGATACACCAACTCCCGCTTTCAACCTCCACGTTTCCCCACCTATGAACCCTAGACCCCAAATCTCCTCCTGTCCTCCTCCTGCCCTATCTTCACCACCAATTTCACCCCCTCCTGTTTCCATCGAGCCACACAACCTTCCGTGCTCTGCCCTACTCTCTCTGGAAAATAAGCTAGGCTCTCTTATCACCTCCATCTCCCAGCTTATAGCTACGATTTCACTTTTAAGCTCCAACATCTCCACTTTTCCTTACACCTCTACTCCTCTGGAAAACTCTCACCTTCCAACGAGATGCACCTCGCTCCCACACCCCAGTATAGCCAAGCATAACCAGTCGTCTGTAACGATTGTTAATCCACACAAACCCTTGAACGCCACAACTTGCATCTCTGAGTAACCCAACCATCTACACTATTCCGACCATCTCCGCTGTCTGAGCCAAGCATCCACCTAAACCCGCCCGTGCATCCCCGTCTAAGTACAATATCCCTATCACTCTTCATAGCCCAAGTGTCCCCGTCACCATAACAGTCTTGACAGAGCTGCGCTGTCTGCTCCACAACTGCAGATCTGCAAGAAAACACAAACTTGAAATCTCCGATACCATCAACTTTCACAATATTGATATGCTCTTCCTCACGGAGACCTGGTTCAACGATACCTCTCACTCCATGTTTGATCTCCTTTTACCCACAGGCTTTTCTATTTTTAGAAATGACAGAACTGACAAAGTTGGGGGAGGTTTTGCAGTCATCTTTAGAAACTCCCTTCATCTTAAAGCTCTTCCTATCAGCTCCTTCCGCACTTTTGAATACCTATCTCTTGAGCTTCAACTACACTTCAACTACACCACCGCTCACCCCTCAGATTCCATGCCATGTACCGCCAGCCTGGCAGCGGCCCTACGTTTATGGCGGAACTCACTGACTTCATCAGCGACCAATACTCGCAAAGTGGCAATCAGACCTTCGTGGGTGACTTCAATCTCCACTTATCCAACATTGCACAGAATCAACACACTCCAAGGGCTCAATCCTGGACCTTGTTATTTCTAAAGCAGGCATGCTTTCTATCGCTACCCCTATTCATGTAGACTGGTCTGACCACCTCCTCATCCCTTTCTCTCTTCACCTTACACACTCTATAACTCTTGGCCAACCTAAGAGGGCTACCTCCTGGTTCCGTGACACTAAAAATATTGACACCGTTTCCCTCTGTGATTCAGCTTTGCTGTCACTTCCAAGGCTAGACCCGAACCTAGATGTTGACGAACTCACCTCCCAATGCCTCACAGTCCTTGCAGTCGAAATCAATAACGTTGCTCCTTGCCAAAGCTAAAAGAAATGGCCCATTCCCTCAGCACCTTGGTTCAACAAATCCCTCTATGAAGAAAGGAAGCACCTAAGACTCCTGGAGAAACAATGGAGGCAAGCGCCCTCTACCGATAATTTGACCATACTTGGTTCAGCAAGATCCAAGTACCACAAGCACATCTTCCTTGGGAAAGTGTCACACTTCAGAACCCTCCTTGATTCAGCCAAAAATAGACCTAAAAAACTATTTGATCTCATCAAGAATACTAACTGCTCTCCCCCAACCTCCAAGCTGGAGGATTCTACAAAGAAAGCAGCGGATTTCGCTCTTTTCTTTGATGAAAAAGTGAAATCACTGGTGGATCAGGTCGCTCATCCTATCCCTCCAGAGGGGCGCAAATCACTAGTCATTTGGCAGAACTTTGACCCCATCTCTGAAGATGCTCTCCTCAATTGCCTCCGCGAAACAAAGCCCTCCAACCATTCTCTTGACCCCATCCCTAGTGCCACTGCCATTGACTTCTATACCCATTCTCTTCCCTATTGGACCACTCTAGTCAACCTCTCCCTCTGTCAAGGCTCCCTTCCTGTCCCCTTCAAAAGTGGGCAGGTCACCCCTCTGCTTAAAAAACCCACTGCGGATGCGAATGACCTCAACAACTTCCGCCCCATCACTATCCTACCGTTTCTTGCGAAGATCACAGAAAGATGTGTAGCGAAACAACTCTCTTGTCATATCAAGGACAAAGATCTTCTTGACAATTTTCAGTCCGGCTTCATCCAAAACTGCAGCACTGAAACAGCCTTGCTGCAAGTGATTGATGACACGCTGCGGATACTCGATTTGGGAGGGTCTTGTTTTCTGATTCTCCTTGACCTTTCTGCAGCCTTTGACACTGACAATCACAACACTCTCCTCAACACTCTTCAACAGAGAATGGGCATGGAGGGCACTGTGCTTAAATGGTTTGCTTCCTTCCTCTCTGATAAATCCCAAATGATCAAAATAGCGAACAGTCTTTCACCTCCTTCGGCGGTAGGTCAAGGTGTTCCTCAAGGCTCTATACTTGCACCCACATTGTTCAATCTCTATTTAGAACCATTGGGAAATCTCCTTAGTAAATCCGGGATCCACTATCATCTCTACGCAGACGACACTCAAATCTACCTCAAGGTTGCCTCCACTCACAATCTCTCCATCCTAAGCTCTACTCTCGACGCCATTCAAAACTGGATGTCAACACATCAACTGATTCTGAATCCCTCCAAAACTGAATTCCTCCTCCTCCTCTCCTCCTCACTCTCTCCTCCCCCGGTTCAATCATGGATGGATCAGATGAATCTACTTAACAATAACCCCATCACTGTCGACAGCGCAAAATCCCTGGGAGTCATACTCGACAAAAAACTCAATCTAATCTCCCACATCAACTCCATTGCAAAGTCTGCTCGATACCAACTGCGCTTTCTTTGGGGAATTCGTAGCTTCTTCCCGGAGCAAGACCTTAAAACCCTGGTCCAATCGCTGGTCCTCTCCAGACTCCCTTCTTACTGGCCACCCCAAATCCCACCTGTCCCCCCTTAAATCTGTTCTCCATTCAGCAGCTCGTTTCATTTATGGAGCCAAAAGAAGCGACCACATCACACCCATGTTATCCACCCTCCGCTGGCTTCCCATCGAGGCAAGATCTATCTACAAGACTGCTTGTATCACCCACAAAGCCTTGCACTCCTCCTCTCCTTGCTACCTGGCGAACCACGGAAACTCTCTGGAGGCTCTAGACCATCACGAAATGCAGAAAATGTACTGCTTGAACCTCCCACTTTCAAGAAGGAAAGATCGATGGCCAAATCCTTTTCAGGCAACGCAGTGAGAATCCGGAACTCACTTTTGCCTCAGCTCCGGACCACCACCTCCTCCCAGGCCTTCAAAACTGACCTCAAAGTACTCCTCCTTCAAAGACACTTCCAAATGTAATTCACACCCTCTCTATTATCTGAAGGAAGACCCTCCACTATAGAGAATCCTTTTCTCCAATACTATGGAGGTGCCTTCCCAGTGTGTTCTGGCATTTATTGCAGTATTATCCTTTTACCTGTGTTTGCTACTCGTTTGTAACATGCACACGTCACTTTTCTCTTGCAACACACTGTTTGCTACCTCTTACATTTTGTTTGCTTTAGATATTTGCACAAGTGCCACCATTGCCTACTTAACATGTGTTCTTGTGTTTGAGTGTCTGCCATATATGGCAGCACTATACCTCTACTTTGTACACTTTTGTAACCTGCACACGTCACTTTTTCCTCCTGTAATGCACCGTTTGCACCTCTTGTATTTTGTTTGCTCACAATTGTCACTTTTGCCTCATGTAACTTAACGTTTCTTTTAGTAAATTGTTCTCTTTTAATGTTCTCCTCATGTATCAGTTCTGTTCCTATTGTGAAGCGCTCTGACACCTTCGGGTACAGTCCGCGCTATATAAAAACGCATAAAAGAAATAAATAAATAAGATGGTTTCACAGCAGTCCTGAGTTTCTGTCCTCCCTGAGGCCTGGTGACCCATGTCCAGCCTCCCCCGCCCTGAGCACATTCCAAAAGAGGCCGCGTGACCAGTTAAAACTTCATCCAAGGATCAAAGGCTCTTGTAAAAATGCAGCAACAGCCGAGATTTCACATTCCTTAGTCCAGTGTGAACCACAGAATTATCAATGTAACACTTCCCATCCACCCACAGCCTGAGAGGCTCGCCTGGAGGTGGGGTCTGTTTAGAAGCCCCTCTTTCACAATCTGGGGGGCAGAGAAACTTTCACATTCACTTGACAAAAAAACTAGAGGATATTAACTGTGCTAAAGTAAGCGAATGTGGCCCATCACATTTAAACATTTCCCTAGTGTAACAACGCGGGCAAGTCCATTGTTTCACCAGTTTCTGCAGCAAAAAACAGAGATTTCCACCGGTCTATATTTCATAATTATATCTGCAACAGAACGAAAACTAAACATGTTGTAAAACCACTGCTAAAATCTAGAAAAAAAGTTTGGGAGTTTGCACGAAATTTTTCTGATTATTTACACATAGGGTGCACTATCTCCTTACAACAGATAACTGTACCAGAGATTTATAAAATAATTGAAATATGATGTGTTGGAGAGCGCACATATACCCGAGGGTGTCTTGGCGCTAGTCAGAGAAATGAGGAAATGTAGGAGAAGAAACTACTGGTTAAAGAGCAAGGTTTTAAGGGGCTTTCTGAACTTTAGAAGGATGGGAGCTGATCTAATGTGTATGCGATTTCATTGTTTGGTTGCTCCAGCTAGAAAACTGCTTCTACCCCATTTAGATTTTTTGTATCTGAAGGTGTTTATTTAGAAGGCTCTCATTGATCTAAGATTTCTATTGGGAACATACGACGAAATGGCTTTCCTCAGGAAAACAGGTCCCAATCATGCAGGGCCTTGTAGGTAAGTCAGAGGGATTTGAATTTGATCCTGTTAACAGTCAGCTAGTGAAGATCTTTTATGGCAAGAGAAACAGACTGATGTTTGGGAAGTCCTAGCAGTAACCTAGCAGCTGAGTTCTGTAGAACTTGAAGTTTGTTACTTTATAACATATATTATAAAATGTTGCACTTTTATTGAAGTCTGTTATATAATTTTGTATATTTGTACATACCGTTTTTTCCTTTTTTATTGTGTACTTTCTGTTATGAATTGTTTAATATGCATTCCTTCGATTAAACAAAGGAAGAAATCGGTGTTACCCAGTTATGTAACAACTTGAAACGCAAATATTTTTTGTTTGAAAAAGAAATACGTTGAAAATTGATTTTGCACTATACTGCCTCAGCGTGAGCTCCACGGCCCTTACCATCGGCTTGATGTCCCTAGCTTGCAGGCAACGCTGTGCCGGACCTGATTTGTTGGGAGACACTATCTCACTTACCCGGAATGCCCCAAAGAATGCCGTGGTGAAGGCCGTCCTGAAAAGTAGCAGCTCGTATTTGTCTGAAATGATGCTGGTTAGGGCACTCAGTAGCTGCCCAAGCTTGTCGAAGTCGATGGGGCGCCTGCCGTCTTTCTTGGTCCCCTCAACCCTTTGCCAGCCTTTCAAGGCTGCTTTTAGATAGGCAGATGCCGTGGGGTCCTCACCTGTGTAGAGCCTGGCAAAGTGAGCAATGGCGGCCAAGTGTGCCTGGGCCCAAGATCTCGTTTTCTTGGCGTCGAATGCCCATTGCACGAATTTCTCCACTGCTGTGCGCGCCTTGGCCTTGTCCTCCAGTGACTTTATGCCCCCAATTCTCATTACTGTGCCTGCGTATTTCTTGTATCTCCTGTGCGCCTCAGAGGTGAGTGAGTGCCCTATTAATCTGGACAGGTCAACCCCCCCAGGTCCCACAGGTATGGTGGAAAGGGGGTCATCTCCTTGTCCGCCCCGGGTACCAGTTGTCTGAACCGCTTCATTTGGGACCGGGATAGTGCGTCTGCCACTGTGTTCTCTGTCCCTGGCACGTGTCGAGCCTTCAGCTCCAGGTTCCCCTCCAGCTGCAATTTAACCAACTGCCGCATTAGCCTCAACAAGTCAGGGCATCTTGCTGCGCCTCTGTTAATGGCCTGCACTACCCCCTTGTTATCAGACCATAAGGTGAGTTTCAGGTTTCTTATCTCCTCTTTCCAGACGGTCAGAGCCACTATTATTGGGAATAGCTCAAGGAAAGTGATGTTTTTTGTGAGCCCCTGCGCATGCCACCTGTCTGGCCACTGGCTGGCACACCATCTGTTTCCCAGGACCGCCCCAAAACCCAGGCTCCCAGCCGCGTCCGTGTAGAGGGATAGCTGCTCAGCGGACACCCAACCTTTTCTCCAGATCAGAACACCATTGAACTCCCGCAGGAAGTCGTCCCACACTTGCAGATCCTGCCTTACACCCGCACTCAGCCGGATGTGATGGTGTTTGTGGGTAACGCCAGCTGTCAGCGCGGTTAGGCGCCTGGAAAAAACCCTTGCGGGCGGGATGACCCTAGCCGCAAAATTCAGTCTACCTATCACCCCTTGGATATCCCTGAGGGTGGCCTTGCTCCGGCCCCGTAGTTTGGCAATTTCTTCCCTGAATTCCTGCACTTTGTCTGGGGGCAGCCTGGCGGTCCCTGCCATGGAGTCCAGCTCTATGCCCAGGAACGTAAGTCTTGTGGTTGGGCCTGTCGTTTTCTCTTTTGCTAGGGGGACCCCAAGTGCCTCTGTCAGGGCTTCAAATGCTGCCAGTGTACTAGCACACATCGTGGATCCTGCTGGGCCTGTGAACAGGAAATCATCCAGGTAGTGCAGCTTTCCGCCTCCTTGGTGCATGTCATGGAGGGCCCACTCCAAGAAGGTGGCGAATTGTTTAAAATAGGCGCAGGATATGGCACAGCCCATGGGCATGGCCTTGTCGACATACATGTCTCCCTCCCATTGGAAACCCAGTAGGTGGAAGCTGGCCAGGTGAACCGGCAATAGGCGAAAGGCAGATTCAATGTCCGCCTTGGCCATGAGGGAACCCTTTCCTGACGCTTTGACTAGTGCGATCGCATCATCCATTGACGCATAACCAACCGAGCATGCTTCTGGGTCAATTCCATCGTTTACGGACGCCCCTTCGGGATATGACAAGTGGTGTATTAGTCTAAATTGACCCTTCTCTTTCTTGGGAACCACTCCCAGTGGCGAGACGACTATACCTGCGTGTAGTTCCTTAGGAAGGGGGCCCTCGATTCTACCCAAGCTCTTCTCCTTCTCTATTTTTGCGCCTACCACTCTGGGGTATTGCCTCGCTGATTGCAAGTTATTCGCTCCCTCCAGTGGTAACGGGCCATGGAATGGGATAATGAATCCTTCCTCAAAACCTTCCACTAGTACTCTGGCGTCCGCTTTGTTTGGGTATTTGTTTGCTAATCTGCGCAGCTGTTGCGTATTAATGGGGGACCTAGCCAGCTGGCAATGTTGAATGTCTACTAGAGCCCCGCCCCCACTAGCCTCTGGGCTAGTGCTTCTTGTGTTTCTCTTTCTTGTCACCTTTTGATTCGCGCTTGGAGCTTTTGCATGCCACCGCGGCGTGCCTACCCCCGCAGCTTGAGCATGCGTGTTGGAATTTGCACGAGGAGCCCCATGAACAGTCCCCCGCATCATATCTCCAGCATATTGCCTTGGTTGTGGGGGGGGGAGTTGGATCTCCCCGAGGAATGCTTCTGGTAAGATTTGTTCTTCCCCTTATGGGAGGAGCTCCGAAAGGACTGGTCATATTTGCCTGTCCAGGCTCTCACTTCTTTGGCCGCGAGCATCTTATGAATGAAACCTGATACGTCTTCCTCATTCCACTCCATCTCTGGGTGCCTCTGCATCTTTAATCTAAACCCTTTATCGTATTCTAACCAGGCGTCCCCCGGGAATTGCCTCTGTGCTAAGTGTATGTTGGCCTCGTATAACCATAGGTCAGCTGCGCAATGGGGGAACCTCTCCACTATGATACATGCCATAATTCTGAATGCGTCTAGCCAATTCTCGAAATTCCGCTCCTTTCTGGCCCCGCGCCTTTCTCTTTTGTCATCCTCCTTCCTGTCGCATGTGGTCAGGTCGAGGCCCTCTAGCTGTATTTCCAACAGTGAGAATATATCTATGAACTCCTTGCGCCATATCCTCTCCTTCACTGCAATAGGAATAAGGCACGCGAGCCCAGTGGCTTTCGTCGTCAAGGAGGCCGGACCGGGAGATGGCCTAGCATAGAGGTCAGTGCCTAGCCCGCCCAACCCTGGGCTCCCGGACGCAGTAGTGTACCCCCAACCGGGTAGCGGGGAAACCTGTTCACCTTGCGCAGACAGGCCCACCTGCTCCTGGACCCTTGTCTGCAATGCCCACCCCGGATCAACCATATGCCATGTCAAACCCCCTGCTTCCTCCGCGCGCTGTTCCCTAGGCCCTGCAGCCCCCTGCCCTGTGCCATTAAGCAAGGCTGGCGCCAGCGATTTCAAGCCTTCTTTTACAATGGTACTAATATGCTCACCATTAACTGCTCTGCCGGTCATCTTGCCCTGCTTGGCGTCGTCTCGCCTCGGTGGTGGGGGCTTCTGGCGCACCTTTTTCGGGGGGTTTCTCTTGGAAGACTTCTTCCGTGGTGTGGTCTTGGGCTTCTTGGGTGCTGAAGGGCCCGCTTCCTCCTCTGCCTGGCCCTCCGGTCTATTCTCCTTCCCTTTGGCCAAATGAGGTTGGAGCCAGTCGTCGCCGTGTACTGCCGATATTTCGCGGATCCTCTTCAACACCTCCGCCATTTCCTCTGGCTGATCCTCCGCCATGTTGCCCTCCTCCCCCTGCGTTTGCGTCAGGCCGTTTGCGATAGCACCGCGTGATGCGTGTGCCTTCAGCGGGCTCTGAGCACGCTGTGCCCTTCTTTCCGGTCCGCTCCGCCTGATGCGTGAGGTTTCAAGGGGGGAGGCCGAGCGGGCACGTCCGTGCTGCGCGGCGTGCTCTCCCACGTGGTCGGCGGGGAGGTGTGGCTTGCCCCGGCTACGAGATGTTTCTTTAGCGGGGCTGCCTTCTGCGCCGCTGGATCCTGTCGCTGGGCCCTGGCCTGGTCTCTGCGGGCTGATTTCTGTGCCGCTGGGTCGGGGAGAAATTCCGGGCTCGCCTTCAAGCTTCCCTCCTTTTCCTTCCCCGTCCGTGAGGTGTAGCGGCTCAATGCGCACTTTGTGCGGGAAGGGGAGGAAAGCGGGGGAACGTCGAGACGCTTACTGCGGTGGAGCTTGGCTAGGCCGCCGAGCTCGTACTCCGTCTCTGTTGCTTCCCAACACCAGCATTGGAGTCTCCCGGAGCTGGGCGAGAGGCTGGAGCGGCGCGCTGCTCTGCGGAGCCGTCCAGGGCGAATACCGACGACCGGGAGGGGGGGGGGGTAGGTTCGCCTTCCTTCTGCTTCGGCTGTCCCTAGTCGTCCCTTGCAGCAGTCGATCATCTTCAAACGATGTCGTTGTCGCGCCGCTCTCCCAGCTCCTTGAAGACGTTTGTGCTTCTGCTGGGGAGCGGCGGTGCTTAAATCCTCCTGAGCCCCCTATAGGGTCTCAGGTGAACCCCCCCTGATTGGGGGGTTCAAAGGTAGCAAGGTTGACCATTGGTCGCCCTCTGTGGGCGCCCGGGTCACGAGGTCACTTCCTGTCGGGGTGGCTGGTGCGCACCCCGCTTCCGCTGGTTTCTGGCCGCTTCGGGGCGCCCAGAACCAGTTCGCCCCCACTGTCGGCACCGCGTGGGTTATGGCGCCGGCCCTCGAGCCTCCCCCCCCTACGGATTGGTGCGGCGGCCTCTGCAAAACTTCATCCAAGGATCAAAGGCTCTTGTAAAAATGCAGCAACAGCCGAGATTTCACATTCCTTAGTCCAGTGTGAACCACAGAATTATCAATGTAACACTTCCCATCCACCCACAGCCTGAGAGGCTCGCCTGGAGGTGGGGTCTGTTTAGAAGCCCCTCTTTCACAATCTGGGGGGCAGAGAAACTTTCACATTCACTTGACAAAAAAACTAGAGGATATTAACTGTGCTAAAGTAAGCGAATGTGGCCCATCACATTTAAACATTTCCCTAGTGTAACAACGCGGGCAAGTCCATTGTTTCACCAGTTTCTGCAGCAAAAAACAGAGATTTCCACCGGTCTGTATTTCATAATTATATCTGCAACAGAACGAAAACTAAACATGTTGTAAAACCACCGCTAAAATCTAGAAAAAAAGTTTGGGAGTTTGCACGAAATTTTTCTGATTATTTACACATAGGGTGCACTATCTCCTTACAACAGATAACTGTACCAGAGATTTATAAAATAATTGAAATATGATGTGTTGGAGAGCGCACATATACCCGAGGGTGTCTTGGCGCTAGTCAGAGAAATGAGGAAATGTAGGAGAAGAAACTACTGGTGAAAGAGCAAGGTTTTAAGGGGCTTTCTGAACTTTAGAAGGATGGGAGCTGATCTAATGTGTATGCGATTTCATTGTTTGGTTGCTCCAGCTAGAAAACTGCTTCTACCCCATTTAGATTTTTTGTATCTGAAGGTGTTTATTTAGAAGGCTCTCATTGATCTAAGATTTCTATTGGGAACATACGACGAAATGGCTTTCCTCAGGAAAACAGGTCCCAATCATGCAGGGCCTTGTAGGTAAGTCAGAGGGATTTGAATTTGATCCTGTTAACAGTCAGCTAGTGAAGATCTTTTATGGCAAGAGAAACAGACTGATGTTTGGGAAGTCCTAGCAGTAACCTAGCAGCTGAGTTCTGTAGAACTTGAAGTTTGTTACTTTATAACATATATTATAAAATGTTGCACTTTTATTGAAGTCTGTTATATAATTTTGTATATTTGTACATACCGTTTTTCCTTTTTTATTGTGTACTTTCTGTTATGAATTGTTTAATATGCATTCCTTCGATTAAACAAAGGAAGAAATCGGTGTTACCCAGTTATGTAACAACTTGAAACGCAAATATTTTTTGTTTGAAAAAGAAATACGTTAAAAATTGATTTTGCACTATTTTTGCTACTTATGTATTCTAAGTGGGGGAAGTTCCCAAAATACTTCCATAATTCCATAGCGCGTAGAGTAATTTGTTTTTCAGGGTGGTGGAGTTAATGAACATGTCCAAAAGTGCAAGCCCCCAGAATCCTAAACCTGCAGATTGTAAGTATGGGGGCAGAGTTGTCAGTGTGGTGACACCCCGGGGGTCTTACCGCACCCAGTAAACATCAATTCCCAGGTGTAAGGTATTTAAGGGGTGCATCAGATACCTATGATTACAAGTTTGTAGGCGAGGTGGGGGTGAGATGGGAGAAAAGGGCAAACTATATATGGAAGGAGGTCTTTGTTGCTCCAATTCCTGCGTGCATCGAAGGTTTTCTCACATTTCTCCCCTGATATATTGTTTTGACCTGCCAAAATTTATCAGGAGAAAATTATCATAGAGCAGTTGTTACGGCAAAACTCATAAGTTTGATCCCTGCGCAAACTCCTGAAAGCATGGGGGCCGAAACTGCCCCCAAACTTTGTATCCGTGACTTTGCAAACAAGTGACTTGCTTACCACCTTTTGGAAAGTACGCCGACACCAAAAGGCATAAAGGAACACCACTGCCCCCTACTGGCCCCAGTTGTGGGTTCACTTCATAAAATGCCCCTGCAATTGCCACAACCTAGGAGGTCATTTAAGGTCACAAGTTAAGCCGCAGAGGCTTCCTTCAGCTAACACTTCAGCTGGACTCTTTTCCCTTCCGAGGCCCGAAGTACTGTACAGGGATCCTAGCTGAAGGGTAGGGGCCAGCGCAGTATAAGGCAAGGTACCTAGATTGACTAACCCTTTTGCACTGGGTTAGCGCCACAAAAGTGACCCTCACCAGCACAAAATGTTATTTTCCTAGTTTAGTTTCCAGTGCAAAACTTGTTTTGGGCTGGAAAGTACCCTAAAAGTAACACAAAGCAGTGCGAAGCATTGCTTTGTGTTACGTAGCTCCAAGGGCCAATACATGGTTGGTACATGGGCATTCCATTGCTACCACCCATGCCGTTTGACAAAAAACCATATCTACAAACAATAGTAGACAGTGTTTAGAACCAAAAGTGAATGCCATTTAAAAGGAGGCATTAAGAGGAGACATTTTTATTTCTCTTTTCTTTTCTGACTTTGCACGCGTGCTGCACTGTGCAGAATGCATGCAAGTAGGAAAAGTTTTAAAGTGTGTTAACCTATAGTACTTTGTAGATGAGCTCTCCTTCTCCCTCCCTGTCACACAACGCAGCACAGCCTTTTCGGCTGCTGCGCTGTGTTCCGTGACTTTTTTTGTAAATATGGGCCATAGTGGCCTTCAACAGATACATATTGCGCATGGAGGGAAGGGAGTCTGCATTGAGATTCTTCTTGCAAACTGACGTAGTCTGGATTGAGGCTACATCCCCAGTAGTAGTTTGGAAAGAATGGGGACCCCTACATACTAGTTGGTTTGCTAATCGTAGGGAATATATAAACACAAGTTGAGAAAAATAATATCTAGCAAACCAGTGATAGTTTTATCGCCCTTATTTCGACATCATTTCAAATACTGTCTGATAGACAATAATAATTGACTGAGACAGTAGTATATCAAAATTATTTGATTGTTTTATTTTTCATTCTATTTATTTACTTTTTATATTTTTTTGATATTAGAAAAAAGTCTATATTTTTTGTTGCTTGGTTCATAAAAAGACATATATAATTCATAAAAATGACATTAAGTGACATACAATACTCATATTGACAAAGAACAGGACAGTTTACACATAGATACAAAAAAAGAGCTATACGATATATTCAGTCGATGGAAGAAATTTATGAAGAAGGCAAATGCGGTAGAATGAACCAAGCAACAAAAAATATAGACTTTTTTCTAATATCAAAAAAATATAAAAAGTAAATAAATAGAATGAAAAATAAAACAATCAAATAATTTTGATATACTACTGTCTCAGTGAATTATTATTGTCTATCAGACAGTATTTGAAATGATGTCGAAATAAGGGCGATAAAACTATCACTGGTTTGCTAGATATTATCTTTCTCAACTTACATCCCCAGTAGTGACGCCATGAGGTCAGAAGAGACCCAATGCTAAGGAGTTTGTCATTAAGTGTTGCTGGTTTCCACATTCTCTCTTGTATGATATAGTGCTATGCTGGGCTGCCACATGCATACCTCTTTCAACAATTTAGGACATATTTTTTGCAGCACATTTTTGGGAAGTTTAGCGCTTTCACAGACCTCAGAGATCACTATTCAGGCCTTACAGCTTCTGGTTTTTAAAAGGATATCAAATACTTACTCAGGTTTGTGATGCCACCAAAAAAACCTCTGGTAAAAAATGTCATAGTTACCTACAAATCAGACTTTCTTCCTCCCAAAATGTAAGTGCTAACAGCTTAAGAGATGTAATAACCTATACCTTTGTTACCAATAACCTGCCAGAGCTGAATCTGATTGGCTGGCAGCACTTTGGATATGACAAATAATCACCAGAAAGACATTTAAAGTTTGATAGATGTTGGGGGTCCATCTCGTACAGACTTGGGGCTCGGTAAATCACCAACCAGGCGCCGTTTTCTCCCTTTCGAACGTTGCAGCGAGTGCGGATACAGCTAGGTGACCACCCCTTCCACTAACTATGGATTTCTTAACCATGTCTGCATGTGTGATTTTTCAACGTATGCATATTTGTTTTATTACCCGCACCAATGTAGAGTGTGACTATAAGACTCCCTCTCCGCTCCTCCATGAGGTGAACGATCCCCAAAGTTAGGGGAAGGATATTTTAAGCTGTATGAGTGTTGCATGTGGCTCACTGAGCTAAAACTACGAGTGTTGTTTGCCCTTAACGAGTGGAATGTGATTCAGACGTTGGGCCTGCACATGCACGGGGCTGATAATAATGTGTGCAATACTCACACGCTTCTATATGATGCGCCTACAGTGGCAAATTGAAGTAGTTTTGCTTGCAAACTTTATTCACGTAAAGACTCGGGCTACTACAAACCTAAGTCCCTGTATAAGTGTATGTACATGTTATATGTATTGTTCGTAACTGGCACGTTTGTTTTCATTCTATATGCTTATATGCTCTCTCCTAGGAGTAACTTCCTAGAAGAGAAGGACTCAGATTGAACAGAGTAGCAATCTGGTATCATATGCCTAGAATTGGAACACATGTGTAATATATGTAGGGAAGTATTGTAGGGTCAAATAGGGTCCAACCTGGTCCTGAAGAAAGCCCCGGACCCCGTGGGGCCAACGAAGGGCTAAGACAAGTCAACCTGACCATTAGTGAACACTAGCACCATAATAGGGCTTTGACTGTCGCCTTTTTTCATTTTTAAACATCCCTCTCCACCAAAGATTAAAGACTAGTGAGT
This sequence comes from Lissotriton vulgaris, assembly GCF_964263255.1. Lineage (NCBI taxonomy): Eukaryota > Metazoa > Chordata > Amphibia > Caudata > Salamandridae > Lissotriton > Lissotriton vulgaris. The sequence continues at coordinate 2,019,010,678 of NC_141691.1, forward strand.
TTTGGATGGTAGGTGGTAGGGATTTTATAGGACTTTCCATCTTTTTTCCCTTGGTTTCCTTCCAATGACTGATTTACAGCCCTGTTTGAGGGGCTCGTCCGCCATTAGAGGATGTTTTGGCGAACGTGGGATGGCCAACTATGAAGCGTGACACCCGGAGGGTGTATGAGGCCATTCCGCTCAATTTTTACACATCTTTTGTAAAATCCCTAGAATTGGAAGAGTAGTGTGGCCAGCCAGTTGATGAACACTTGTGATGAGGAAATTCCTACACAATAAGGTGTCAAAGTCCAGCAACAGGGGCGCATTTGTTTTTTGTGGTCGTTATTCTACATACACCCAGCAACTCTTTCCTCTCCTGAGACGTTAATTGAGTTCCATTGTCCGTCATGAGGACAGCAGCAAACCCCTCTTCCCTGGAAATATCATGTAGTTCATTTATTGTGATTTTTGTAGATGTTTCCAGAGGAAACCTTACAATCAACCACCTTGAGTGAATGTTTATCAATACCATTGCAAATCTCTTCGCCAGAATGACACCAGAGACAGGGCCAATAAAGCCAAGGCATACATTGTGCCACACCAGACCCTTATCCATAATGCTGTCTAGTGCGGCTTGTGAACACACTTTCAACCTCTTCTTGCATTCCTTGCACTCAATACACCGCTCCACCCATGCAACTATATCATTGTCCATCCTTGGCCACCAAAACTCTATCCTCACCGTTTCTACGTAACCATGTGCCCCAGATGCCCCTTGTGAGCTATTTAAGATAACGGCTTTGGAACACCAGTAGGTGGTACAATCTTGTCCCCACCCATGACCATCTTATCAGCAACCAGTGACAACTCGTCCAACACTTTACTAAAGAGCCTAAGGGCATCTGTAGGGAACTTTCTCTCTTCCCTCTTTCTGATAATTCCCTGTACTGCCTTCAAAACTTCATCATTATAAAAGTCACAAGACCTTTCTGAGCTACTTACTGTACCATGGTTCCACTGAAGGACTTCCTCCACACTGGCTAACGCTCCTTCCTTCCACTTCTGCCCACACCTTCCTCATCCACACTCTTCCAGTCCAATGGTAGCCTTGACAGACAGTTGGCTTGAACATACCTCCAGCCCGGTATGTGGTCAACTGTAAAATTGTACTTCTGCGACTGTGAAGCCAGCCTTGTCAACCTCGCCGACCCTTAGAGCGGCAGACCCTGATGCAGAGGTCTAGCCCGGGACCAGGGTTCAATTCCCTGCCTCGGCGGGTCTTGGGCTCGAAAATTCCACGGACCTGATCATTCTCGCCTCGGTGCCTATTCCAATCATGGAGTCCCACTCTGCAACTCTGGGCAATAGCTTGCTTAATCTCCACAACGGCCCCCACAACACTAAGGATGCCTGGCCTCCACCTTGGGGGTGCCCAGGAGTGGACGCCTCACAGGGAAAGCTAGGATGGGTTCCACAGCGGTATTCGTACAAGTGCCTTGAGACCCTTGCGGGTGAGTAGTGCGCTATACAAGTATCAATTTTTTTTTTTCACCTGCACCACCCGGGGTTGGCGTTTTCATTAGTGGCTTGAGGTCAGTTCGGAGAGTAATCTGATGTCCCCACACATATGTTCTAAAATATTCGATTGCACATGCTGTGTTTGCCATCTTTCTCTCTTAATCATAGAGTAGTGACATTTAACAGTGGTGAGTGAAAGTGAAGCAAACGCAATAGTTTTCTCCGTTGAGCCTTGGTTTTGGGAAATCACAGCGCCGATACCTGTGGCACTAGCATCCATTGTGAGAATTTGCCTTTTCTTAGTGTCAAAGGGAACAAGAATTCCTGCACTGCAAATCTCTAGTTTAATGTTTTCAAAAAGGTTTTGTTGCTTTACGCCCCACAAGTAGTTGATTCCTTTCCTCATCAACATTCGGTCTTGGTAGCAAAATTCTGGTCAAACTTTGAAAAATATTCAATCAATGCCAGGAATGACCGCAATTGGTCCTTGTCCTGAGGCATGGGTGTTAATTCCATTGTTGCAAGTAAATCTTTCTTTGGTTTAACCCCATGCAAAGATAAGGTGTGTCCTAAGTATTCAATCTCTGTTACAAGGAATGCACATTTCTCTTTGAACAATGTCAGACCTGACTCCGAGAGACTGACTAGAACCTCACACTGTCATCATTCACCAATATGTCATCTTGAAAAACTATTATATTTGTCAAATTCTTAAACACCATATTTTCCATTCTCTGAAAGACGCTAGCGGCTGAGGACAGACTGAACGGCATTCTTGTGTACTGATGAGTGTCTTCCATTGTTATGAAGGCTGTCAAGGGTTTCAACGACTCATGAAGCTGAATTTGATGGTATGCATTCTTTAGGTTCAATATAGAAAAATATTACCTCCCTTGCAGCAATAAAATGAGCTCAGTGATATTCGGCACAAGAAAATTGTCAGTAACTATATACTGATTTAGACTTTTAAGGTCCAAACAAAAATGCCGTTTACCATTTGCCGTCTCTGTGATAACTTCCAGAGAGATCCAAGCAGACATTTCTACAGGTTCGGTAATGCCATTGTTTAACATCTTATCTAACATTTTCCCTACTCCCTCCCTCCCTATGATCGGGACCCTCCTGACCTTATGCTGCACCAGTATGGCTCTTTGTTTAAGCTTTATTTCATGTACATACCCCTCCATCTGCCCCATTTCTTCTCTGAAAACTTCTTTTGCAGCCTCTAGTATGTCACTCACTGTCAAGTCCTCCACTAGCATTACCTGAACAGGTGCATGCAGATTTATCCTAATATGAAGATCAAATTGGTGATACCACCCAAACATAGGTGGTCCTGACTCTGCTATATAAACCTTGCCTTTGAAGTGCCGATTCCTAAATTCTACGTCTGTATACCTATACCCTATGATGTCTATATGCTCACCCCAATACCCTCCGATAACAACCACACACAAGGCCATTCTGAAAGGAACATACTTTTGGGAATGAACCAGAATCCACCATCAGTTCCACCTTTCTCTTCCTGATGGTAAATTCGGCCTAGGGTCCAGTCTTCCTCTGCTCCTCAACCTTCCCTACCCCCAGACACAATACTCTGTCAGGTCTGTTATTACTTTCTTCAGTTGGTGTTCCTTCTATGAACACTTCCACCTTGCCTTTATTACTCTCCTTACACATTCTGGCCACACCTACTGCAAATCCTGTGAACATTTCTATTTCCAGGGCACTCTTTCCCCCTGTGGCACTCCACTTGGAAGTTGTCGCCACCTCCTCATCCACTCTGTCCACCGTCGACACCTCATTCCCCCCCCCTTGTTACCTTTTTGCTCCATTTCCTTAATACCACACTTGGATTGTTCCACAATCCTAGCAATATCTGTAGCTTCTTTTAGAGATGGGTCCTTGGCAGCCCATAGTCGTTTCTGCATTTTCCTGCTCCTGCATTGTACAATAAGGTGGTCCCTAATCATCTTTTCTGTCATCACTCCAAATGTGCACTTGACTGAGAGCTCTTGTAGTCTTGTGATGAAATCTTCCACTGATTCTCCTATCCTCGGAGTATAAAATGTATATCTTCTCATCACAACATTGGCTCCCTTTGCAAATCTCAACTCTAATCTTTTCCTGGCCTCACAGTACACATCCTCTACGGGCTGTCCGTCATTATTTAGCGCCAGGGTAAGTATTTAAAACATGCTATCCTTCCTTCCGTAGAGTACTTAATAGGATTGCTTTTTTCTGATCTGCCGTGAAATCTTGTCCATAAAGAGCTTTCAAATAATTATAAAAGTTGTCCACCCATTCCTTCTACTACATAGATGGGACTCCAGGTTGAGCTAAGAAAGGTGGCTGAGGTAAGTTCCATTATTTATTAAAAACCTTGCCTAGAATCAGAAGCTTGGAATAAGTCAGAAGATCAAGACTTGATAACAATTACCTTGGTGCACTGTGTTCTTAAGGTTGGCATAGCTCGAGGTTTGACCGTGCCTATGGTTCGTCCCTCAAGCCCTCACTGTATTGAAGAGTGTTGGCAAACCATATTGAAGAGTGCCGATGGGAGTATGCTCTTCGAATGGCTCGCTGTATTTGGGGGAACAATACCGCCTAAAACGGTGAGTTCACTGACAAGCTCAACTCTTCTCGGCTCTGAACTCTTGTTGGTTCCTTCCTTGAGAGTTTGCCAAGTTGCGCTACTCAACGCGTGTGCCTTGCTGGCACTCACCATGGCCCTAACTGGCCACGTGGGACTCCTGCGTGCTTGGAGCAGCTGCCACTGCCCTTGCCTTTGGCGTGTGACCCACGCTCACACTCACCACGGCCCTAAGAGTTCAATCGCCTTAGGATCATGGGCCGGTGTTGAGAGAGGCTTTTACTGTTGACTCATATATATTATCAACGTGTGTCGTGCACAGAGCGGTTATCACTGCATAAATATGAGTTGCACACAGAGCGGCTGCTTCTGTCCTTCTCTGGTTGCTCAAGACAGCACGCACACTCAGAGTGGCTGTGTCTGCCATCTGCTGTCTCTACCCTTCATTGAGCGGCCGCTTTGTCCAGGGCTATGAATGCCCTTCGGTGTCCACCTGCCCTGACACTTTGCTTGATGTTTAGTATCCGAAAATCAAAACCCCACTTATTTGTATCTTGATGAGCACCCGTGGTCCACACACGTGGTCCACACCTACACATGGAGCGGTACAGGCCACTTGGCTGGCTCCTCATTATCAATGTTATGTTGTAATCACAGGGTCCTCGCACACAAATCTGTAGTAACGTTTTTTTTTATTGAAGATACAGTTCTCCATGCGTGGTGCTCCCATTTATAGCCAGAGGTGACTGACACCGCCTGGAACTTCCACGAAGCCCCAGGACAACAGAACCTATGCTTAACTAGCAATCCACACGTAGATGTGAATACATGGTTGAAAGGAAAGGTACACAGCTAGTGATAACAAGGAGCAAGATCACCACACAAGCCACAAGGGGCAGTCCTTGGGAGCACGTGAGACATACAGAGCACTATCCGTGCACAAGCCTTGGGTACACCTCAGGTGGGCCTCGCTTCACAACAGTGCAACTGCACTAGTTGCAAAGAATAGACAAGTACTCAGCTACCAATGATTCCCTAAGGGGGTGATATGGGTAGAATCACCCTGGCACTCCAGGAGTGGAGCAGATGCTCTCTGGGGCAATCAAAATGTGCATTAGTTGCACGTTCCCTTCAGGAATTGGCTGAGTACACTTGACAGTCCGTCCAAGGAGGCGAAATGCATAGGAGATTGGTTAGATCTGTGTTGCTTTTTTAGGGGCACTTGTAAGGAGGAAGGACATACTGTTGAGGTTTCCACCTCAGGTCTAAATACCTCTCAACCTGCTGCTACTCTGGAAGACCCAGCTCACTTTCAGCCTTTAGTGGGTGCTTGCTACGGTGCACACCTTCAGTTGAGAGGCCACTGGCTGGTCTGCTTCCTCGTCCAAGCGTATGTGGTCAGCTCATGCAGCTCCAGGGAGGATTCAGCTTACCTACTGATAATTTATTCAACAATTTTTATGTCATGTAAATCAGTTTTTCTACGTCCTAGGAACAGTTGAAGGGCCTCTTGGCACAGGCTGAAATATTAGTAATAAAATGTAAGGCCAGAATCTTCAGACATTTGCAAAAAGAATCACATTATTTATTTGACGGCAGAAAATTTGATGAGGGTCCCCTAAAATGTCACTCTCTCTGTCCATCTCCCAGATTTACAAAGTTATGAGGAAACAGGGACCCATACTCTGCAAATGCTGTAGGGGTCTATGGTACACCCCCTGGTTGCAAACACTGAGATTTTCCCCTCAATGCTTGGGTGTTGGGCCTCATGAAAGGTGACAAATTGGGCATAAAGCCAGTTCTGGAGGATGCAAAGGTACAGAGAAGAGCCCTGGTGGGGAGGCAGGAGTGGAAGTCACCCTAGTCTCTTTGGACTTCATGCCCAAATTCCCATAGTTTATAGACACCTTAGCTGGGAAGAACGGGCAGTGCTCCAACATTAGGATGTATGACATGTGATGAGATTGAAATAAGATTGAGATGGGAGTGATGAGATGAGATTGAGATTTAGGTTGAGATGAGACTGAGATGAGATGAGATGGGATGGAGGTAAAATAGATGAGATGAGATTGAGGTTGAGAGGTGACGATCATTGAGATGATATTGAGACTGAGATGAGATTTAGAGGAGATGAAACTGAGATTTGATGAGATGAGATTGAGATTACATGAGATGTGATTGATATGAGCTGAGACTGAGAAGCAATGACATGAGATGAGCTAGAAAATCAAATTCAAATGAGACTACAGAGTTTAGAAGGGTACCTAATGCAAACTTCAAAGGGCTACCTAACAACACTTGAGAAAGTCCATTATGTTTTACTGTGTATCACTCCATAACCCCAGCATTTTAGAGCAACAGCTAGCAGTATGATTCGCTGACACTTCCAAAAACCTCTAGCAGGCTGCTCTGCGATATTGAGGATGAGTCAGACATTGTGTCAGTGTCCACTTACGAGGTCAAAGATCTTTGGCCGTGACTGGTTGCCGATGTGCAGCAGGTCTTTAAATCCTTTGGTGATGACCAAGGCAATCCGCTCCCCCTTCCGCTCCAGCAGGGCATTCGTGGCCACTGTTGTACCCATTCGGATCCAGTCAATTCTTGATGTATCGATGGCATGGTCCCTTGGGAAGGCTATTCCACACTCCTAGGGAGAAACAACTCAATTAACAAACATCAACTGTACTCTAATAACTTTCCTTTTACAGATAGGTCAACTGTCACAGAATGAAATGATTTTGCAGATGCATAAAAAGCAACAGAACCTGCCCTTAGCTGCCTTGCAACCTAAACATGAATGCCGACTTCCTGAGTTTGTAGCACCCATTAATGGGTTCCTCTGTAAGGCACTCAGAAGGTTCAATGTGTTAGTATAAAGGTGCAGATTCATTCACCTCTGGGTCTCCATGGGACATAGCTATCATTAGTGCAACTGGTGCAGTTGGACTGGGGTCCAGTGCGTTTGTGTGTGCATATGTGGCAATTCTAGCTACACATATGTATGGTGTGCATCATTAACATATGGTAGCCTTAGTTCACACTGGCAGCCATCCTTTGCATCTAATAGCTACCAATGACATGAGATATGCAATCATAGAATATGATCCCTACCCTGGAATACAATACTCCTTCCCTGTTTTATAGCCAAACCTGTTGTGTTTGCTATTCCTAAATGTTGGTGGACATCACTGGCATGTGTTGTTCATGACATACATGTGGCTACCCCTGGCATTTCGTGGTTATCTCTTCAATTTAGAAGACATCCGTGGTATTTAGTGGTTCCACGACAGGTGCTGATTGAAAGGGGGCATCAACCTCTAGGCCCCTTATAGCTTAAATTAGCGGCTGTTTTATGCCAATGAAGGCCCCGGGTAAAAGCGGATTCAGGGTACGGGAGTAGGGTATAACGAACAGTCAACAATCTAGTGATGTGTACTGTATCCTGAGAAAGTTAGTGGGTGGGGGAACCACAGTTTTGTGTGTGTTGGAGGTACAGATCTACCTACATACAAGCACCAATCATACACGTATTGTCTTAACACCAGCACCAGGAGGGTAGAAGTCATGAAGTGTATTACATTTGGGTTTGCCTGAGCATCTTTTGAACTGCCTGCAGGTGGTTGAAAATGCAGCAGCAAGATTAGTCCTTAATCTGAACCCCAGGACTCATACGTCCCTGCAACTCAGGGCTCTGCACTAGTTGCCAGTGAGAAAGAGGATCAAATTCAAGGCTCTGGTCCCGACACATTAAGCCCTAAATGGCAATGGTGCCCGCTACAACAGGAAGAGAATACTTCATTACAACCCCTCTACAACTTTGAGGTCTTCATTCAGCCAACTGGCTACCATACTTAGGATCTGCCGGGTCAGAACTGGAGGCAGGTCTTTCATGTTTCTGAGAGCCCAAACTCGGAACCAACTTCCTGTGGCCCTCAGAGCTACTGTGGAATTGTCTGTGTTCAGGAAGCAATTAAAAATAAGGCTATTCTGCAACTAAGTGTGTTTTGGGTGAGAGGGGAGAGTTACCTGTTTGTGCCAGACACTCTGCTGAGTAGCCTTGCGCTTTATGAATACCTGTTCATTCATTCACACATATGCAAACCACAGCGCAAGTACACACAAGGCTACAGGACCATGAAATGCACACTCAAAACTACATTTACTGAAATCGAAAATTCAAATTAAGTAGGCCCTTTGCAGACACACACCTCCTCCAGGATGCGCCGGATTCCCTCTGTGGGGGCATCTCTGTAGTTGGCAGGATCCTCCGACAACAGCTTCATTACTCGGACTTTACCCCCGGGACACCTTGAAAACACGTCTGTAAAGGTGCCGCCACGGTCAATGGCAAACTGGAACTTTCCTGGATCGGCCATCTTCAGAACCTAGAACCTGGAGGAGAGTAAGCAGAGATGCTAAGCGAAGGCAAATGGCACATGTCACATGCAGTGTGAGAGGATATACAAACTGGGCTAGGTAGCCCGCCAGCATGTCAACGATATGCTGTACCTCAGAATGTAGTCAATCAATACACTATATAACAAAAGAAGGACCTGACTCTAATCAGTAAGGCTGAGTCATCTACACTACACAACAAAAAAGCTGCCAATACTGATAAGCAATTCCTATGTCAATGAATGATAGATGCAAGGAAGTGGAGCCAAGCACCCGAAAGCTTATTATTTGCTTTTATTTTCAATATTGAAAAGGATTTGTTTTCATTTAGAAAAAATATATAGGGGATATGTACCAACAAATGACAAAACATATAATAACACAGAATAAATACACCCAACTCTTTACATTCACACATTGTCAATGAAATGAATGAAATGAAAAGGTGTTTCGTAAAGCGTGAATAGCTGCCCTGCGGCGTCCAAGCGCTGAAGAAAGTGGTGCTACCTGATGAGACCAGTCGGCAGGGGGGGAGTTAGTCATGTTAGTCATGTTTATTAAAAAGGAAGGTTTTTGACTGTTTACGGAATGAGGACAGATTGGGGTTGGATCTGAGATGAAGGGGGATTGAATTCCACATCTTGGCCGCATTACAGGAGAATGACCTACCTCCTGATCTTGCTCCCCTAATCTTGGGAACTGTAGCCAGAAAGGCATGGGTAGAACGAAGCTGTTTATTAGGATGGTATGGAGTAATTAAGGAGTGGTAAGAGGGACTTCCCTGCTGACTGAGGAATGAAAATTGGACTGCTTCCTGAACCCAGAACCACCAGATTGACACCAGGCCCGCACTCCATCATGGCCAGCCTGAAACTGTGACTTTGTCCCAGTCCAGCGTGATCAGGTAACCACAGTTGCCTCTTTGTGGTTTTAGGCGCTATATTTACCTTAAATCCTTGAAATTGCATATCCCAAATTCTACTGATTGGATTTTTGTTGCGTTGGTGTCAAATAATTTATAACATTTTACTCTGCTTTTCTAAATTGGTGTGGGATTTTTGTGTTGTGTTTTAACGTTATTGCTGTTTGTGTGCTGCATAAATACTTTAAACATTGGCTCTATGTTAAGCTTTGCAGCTTTTGTGCCAAGCTACCAGAGGGTTAAGCAAAGGTTACTTTTGTGACTGTTGGAGGTTCACCCTGACAAAAATTAAAAAGGGCTCACACCCCCACCAGCCAAAAACCCGATTTCTCTTACAGACCAATTGCTTCAACATTCGAAAACGCACTTTTCTGCTTCTCTTCTGTTTAGAATATTCTACCATTACTGGGTGGAATGTTCTAATAGCATTATCGCGCATTCTACCTCGGGTAATCCAGTTGTTAAAAGCCCTAGCCCTGTCTATACGTGAATAGGGCTTTTAAAAACAGTTATAGCCCTCTACAGCGGGATACAATGCTATGATGTGCAACTGAAACCATTGCCCAGCTATCCTATTATTGTATAAGAAATAATGGCCATCAATGTAAGAGAATGAAAACTAGTGCTCAGGAATATGGTAGACAAGCGGGTCCTGCTTGAAGAAATACATATGCCCTGGAGATACATACATTCCTAAATTAAAATTATGGCAAATATTAATACCCGAGAACGCTGAGGCATGAAACAATGTTTTGTAGAGCAGTGTACCACTGAGTAATACCCAAGAATGTTGTGGAGTGAAACAATGCTTTGTAGGGCAGTGTACCACTGAGTAATACCCAAGAATGTTGTGGAGTGAAACAATGCTTTGTAGAGCAGTGTACCACAGAGTAATACCCAAGAATGTTGTGGAGTGAAACAATGCTTTGTAGAGCAGTGTACCACAGAGTCATACCCAAGAATGTTGTGGAGTGAAACAATGCTGTGTAGAGCAGTGTACCACAGAGTAATACCCAAGAATGTTGTGGAGTGAAACAATGCTTTGTAGAGCAGTGTACCATAGAGTAATACCAAGAATGTTGTGGAGTGAAACAATGCTGTGTAGAGCAGTGTACCACAGAGTAATACCCAAGAATGTTGTGGAGTGAAACAATGCTTTGTAGAGCAGTGTACCACAGAGTAATACCTGAGAATGCTGAAGCATGAAACAATGCTTTGTAGGGCAGTGTACCATAGAGTAATACCCAAGAATGTTGTGGAGTGAAACAATGCTTTGTAGAGCAGTGTACCATAGAGTAATACCCAAGAATGTTGTGGAGTGAAACAATGCTTTGTAGAGCAGTGTACCACAGAGTAATACCCAAGAATGTTGTGGAGTGAAACAATGCTTTGTAGGGCAGTGTACCATACAGTAATACCCAAGAATGTTGTGGAGTGAAACAATGCTTTGTAGAGCAGTGTACCACAGAGTAATATCCAAGAATGTTGTGGAGGGAAACAATGTTTTGTAGAGCAGTGTACCATAGAGTAATACCCAAGAATGTTGTGGAGTGAAACAATGCTTTGTAGAGCAGTGTACCACAGAGTAATACCCAAGAATGTTGTGGAGTGAAACAATGCTTTGTAGGGCAGTGTACCATAGAGTAATACCCAAGAATGTTGTGGAGTGAAACAATGCTTTGTAGAGCAGTGTACCACAGAGTCATACCCAAGAATGTTGTGGAGTGAAACAATGCTGTGTAGAGCAGTGTACCATAGAGTAATACCCAAGAATGTTGTGGAGTGAAACAATGCTTTGTAGAGCAGTGTACCATAGCGCAATACCAAGAATGTTGTGGAGTGAAACAATGCTTTGTAGAGCAGTGTACCATAGAGTAATACCCAAGAATGTTGTGGAGTGAAACAATGCTGTGTAGAGCAGTGTACCATAGAGTAATACCCAAGAATGTTGTGGAGTGAAACAATGCTTTGTAGAGCAGTGTACCATAGCGCAATACCAAGAATGTTGTGGAGTGAAACAATGCTTTGTAGAGCAGTGTACCATAGAGTAATACCCAAGAATGTTGTGGAGTGAAACAATGCTTTGTAGAGCAGTGTACCACAGAGTAATACCCAAGAATGTTGTGGAGTGAAACAATGCTTTGTAGGGCAGTGTACCATAGAGTAATACCCAAGAATGTTGTGGAGTGAAACAATGCTTTGTAGAGCAGTGTACCACAGAGTCATACCCAAGAATGTTGTGGAGTGAAACAATGCTGTGTAGAGCAGTGTACCATAGAGTAATACCCAAGTATGTTGTGGAGTGAAACAATGCTTTGTAGAGCAGTGTACCATAGCGCAATACCAAGAATGTTGTGGAGTGAAACAATGCTTTGTAGAGCAGTGTACCATAGAGTAATACCCAAGAATGTTGTGGAGTGAAACAATGCTGTGTAGAGCAGTGTACCATTGAGTAATACCCAAGAATGTTGTGGAGTGAAACAATGCTTTGTAGAGCAGTGTACCATAGCGCAATACCAAGAATGTTGTGGAGTGAAACAATGCTTTGTAGAGCAGTGTGCCATAGAGTAATACCAAGAATATAATTGCATGAAACAATGCTTTGTAGGACAGGGTACCACAGAGTAATACCAAGAATATAATTGCATGAAACAATGCTTTATCAGATAGTGTCGTGTAGAATAACACCCCAAAGAAAATTGTGGTGTGAAATAATGATTTTTAGGACACAGCACTCTAGAGTTATACCCCTCAGAATGTCATCGAGTGAAACAATGCTTTATCAGATATTGTGCAATAGAATAGTACCTCTAAGAAGGTTGTGGCATGCAACACTGCATGGATAGATCCTTCTTAGAATACTGTGAAAGTAAACAATGTGCTAGAATTGCGGAACTAGTGAAATAATTCCTTCAGTTGACTGTGCCAATAACACCCGCCTCGATACCACTGCCAGTAAACACAGTCTCATATCGGTCTTAGAATGAATAATTCCCTAGTTTACAATGCAAGTGTATGTTCCCAAGGTTTTGTGACCAAAGAATACAGCTTCTACCACTCGGCTATTAACAACTCTATCTGATGGTTAGAGCAAATACCATGAAGAGTGCTGTGCCAAAGGGCATACCGTTGATGTAGTAATAATAAAGAAATTTGTAGAGCGCCTGGTTACTCCACGTGGAGTGTCCTCATGCCAGGAAATCAACCATAAGGGTCCGAAACAAAAAAGAGCTCATTAAATTTGTCTAAAAAACCAGGTCTTCATTTCTTTTCCGAAAAATAAGTTCTGAACGTTCTTGCCTCAGATCTAACGAAAGGGTATTCCAAAATTTGCAGTCAGGAGGCTAAAAGAGCGACTGTCCATACGTGCTCTTTTCACCCTTGGGACTGCCGCGAGCCCAGCTTCTGCAGATCTGAGATACCTGCTAGATTTGTAAGGCTTGATCAAGACATGAAGGTAGCAAGGGCCTTTGTTGTTCAAGATCTTATGACGAAAGCCAAGAGTTTTAAAGGATAATCTCTTTCTAATCGGGAGCCAGTGAACTTTGGCAAGAGCTGGGTCTAAAGGGGAGTGTCTAGGGATGTTCAGCCGCAGACGTGCTGCCGCATTCTGTATTTCAGCACTAAACTCTAAACTAATCGCTAGATGCCCAGGTAAGAAAAGCCTTCTGCTGACCAGCCCGCTGTATGCCCCCATGTGAGCTGGTCAAGTGGTGGGTATGAATCTGGAAAAGAGCGGACAGGGAAAATTTATTAATGCTGCTCACCCTTCTTCTGGAAACAGTTAGTTGGGGACAGGCTTCCTATCCGGCAGGATCTTCTGCCCACACCCCTCCACAATGCGTTCACTGTTGATATATGACCTTTTCCCAGTGACAGAGTACCAAAGGACTGGGGGACAAGGCCCGGGGTCGGATTACTGTTCATGTCCTTGGTCTCCAGCTGATCAATTAAATACTGAGAAACAATTTCCTAATGTACATGAGCATCCTATGAAGATTTATGAGGAACTGCAAAGACTGTTTGAGGTTTAGAAACCCAAGTGGACTGATGTAAATCAATTATTGACATTTGTGGTAGAGAGTGAAGTAAGCAAGTGATTGAGACAAAAGTGTAATTGGCCAAGGCATGTATCAACAGATGGGGCAGCTTTAGATGCTGGTAAAGGAAGTATTGTAGCAGGCTGTTTGGGAAGTGTGTTCAGTAAAGATCGATTGGACCAAAATTAGCAATTGTAAACAAGGAAAAGGTGAAACACCTGCAGGTTATTTGAAAAGGCTTAGAGATGAATTCCAAAGGTACTAGGGTATATCGCAACCTGTGGACCAGGCTCAAGAAACATACATCTTTGAGGAGGATCTTAGGGCCAACATTTCCTGTTGTATCTAGCTGCCAACAATTTTATTTTGCAATCCAGTTGTTGCCATAAGGTTTACTATTGTAGATTTGTGTTCTGCTTTTGTTCTCTATTGTTTTACATGAAGATAGCTGTTTTCTCTTTGCATTCTCAATTTTCTGGGGCCACATGACCTGGGAGATGACTTCCTTAAGGGTAAAAGGTCTCCCTTCATTTTCCTGCAGGCTCTCAAGAAAGACTTGGATATGCTGTTCTTCCCTGGAGGATCTACACTGGTTCAACATGTTGATGGATTGTTGTTGGCTTCCAAATCCTTGAAACAGTGCAGGATTGATTCATGGTATTTGCTTACAGAGGTGGCTAAGAATGGGCATACAGCTTTGTGATAAAATTACAGATGTGCCTCCCTCACCTTTGTTATCTAGGTGATGAACGTTCTGCATGAGACAGAGAATATCGATCACCCATCTCACAGATACAGGCATTTTTCAGGGAGCTAGTTACTATTGGCAATGGCTACAAGATTATGCCTCGCTTGTAAAATTGCTTCAAGGTTATATTAAGAGAGGTACCGCAAAACACTTCCACTGGACTACGGGGGAGGAGATAGCCTTTACTGAGCTCAAGAAATATTTGTCGCCCACACCGACTTTGGGATTGCCAGCCTATATTATGTGGTGTATTGGTGCATAATCGTGGAGATAAAAAGAGACCAGTAGCTTACTACGCAGCAATGCTAGATTCAGTAGCAGCCGGCCTTCCTCCATGCTTGAGGTTCAAGCTGCTGCAGCCCAACTAGTAGGAGCATTGAAGTGTACTGTCCTTGAGGCAACACTTATAGTTGCAACAACTCATGCTGTTTATTACTCACTAGGAAAATGCTGCACTTACCCCTGGCAAGATTGCCTCTTCATGAAATACTTTCATTGCCTGCTTCACATATCACTCTAGCATGGTGTCCTACCCTGAATGCAGCCTTCTCTCGCCAACCAAGGAAGACAGGCCCCATGACTATTTCATAACCACAGCCCATCTGTGGTTAGGAAAGTTCCGTTTGTTACCTCTCTGAGGCACCAATACCAAACTGTGAACTCACTATGTGGATTGTTCCTATCTTCCAAAGATCAAGGTACTTTAGTGGCTGGTTATGCTGTATGTGCATCAGGTTATTGAAAACACAAACACAAGGGTGAAATGAAATGAAATGAATAAAATTTATAACGCGCAAACAGTAACCCGAAGGCATCAAGGCGCCTAATCAAAACAGATCAAAAGTAAAATCGCTACAGGTACGCTTGCGCAAAAAAGGTGAGTTTTCAAAGCCCTTTTGAATGCCTGAAAGGTGGGTAGTGATCTTATTTCCAGGGGAAGAGCATTCCACCACTTTGGGGCCAAGGTGGAGAAGGCCCTGCCTCCCCATTTCACTCTCCTGAAACGGGGGGTCGATAGCAGGAGTCTACTGGAGGACCGTAGATTCCTAGTGGGAGAATAGCGGGACAGAATAGATCCTAGACCAGTGGGGCTATTTCTGGCCAAAGCCCTGTATGTCAAGCATACGGTCTTAAAGTGGATCCGCGCCTCAACAGGGAGCCAATGTAGCAGCTTTCTAGCCGCTGTAGCTGAGGTGCGCCTGGGAAGATCCAGGACTAACCTGGCAGCGGCATTCTGGACTACCTGCAAGCGCTGCAGTAGGCTCTTTTTCAAGCCCGCATACAGCGCATTGCAGTAGTCCATTTTGGAGCCGATAAGGGCAACAGCTAGCTGTTTCCTTGCCTGAAGGGAAAGGTAGTTCCTAATCCTTCTCAGGATATGGATAATGCCCCAGCAGGTAGAGATGGTGCGACTGACCTGCTTGCTCATGTCAAGGGCAGGGTCTATCATAACCCCCAGATTTTTTGCGGAGGAGGTGGGGGTGGGACAGGCTCCTAGTGAGTCTGGCCACCAGCTGGAAGACCATATTTCCTCTTTCCCTCCGAACACCATCACCTCTGTCTTCTCTCCATTTAATTTGAGCGAGTTTGTGATCATCCATTTACCGACAGCCTCCATACAGGATCTAAAATTGGAGGCAGTCGGGACGCTGACGTGGGAGAGAGAGAGACTAGGATCTGGGTGTCGTCTGCATAGGAAACTATCTCCATCCCATAAGATCTGATAAGCCTGGCAAGTGGGGTCACGTAGATGTTAAATAGGGTCAGACTAAGGGCCGACCCCTGAGGGACCCCACATTGCACAGGGAGGGATGGAGATAGGTACTCCCCCAGCTTCACTCTTTGTTCTCGGTGGGTGAGGAAAGACATGAGAAGATCCAGGGCTGCTCCACGCACTCCAATCTCCCTCAGCCGAGTTGTTAGTACTGAGGGAGAGAGGGTATCAAATGCCGCAGTCAGATCTAAGAGGATCAGAAGGGTGGTCTGGCCCTCATCAACCCGTGTGCGTATGTTATCCAACACTATGGTGAGGGCTGACTCAGTGCTGTGTTCCCTCCTGAAACCATGTTGGGAGAAGTCGAGACATTCCGAGCTCTCAATGAAAGCGGCAAGGTGCGTATTGAGATGCGCCTCTAGCATTTTCGCTGGGGCAGGGAGTAGAGAAATGGGCCGGAAATTTTTTTAAGACCGACGGATCTAGGGAGGGCTTTTTAGGAGAGGTTTTACAACCGCTCTTTTCCATTGAATGGGAAAGACACCATCTCTCATGGCTCTGTTCATGATGTCTACCAGAGGAGTCAGGAGAGTTTCCCTGCATTGTTTAAGAATCCATTGTAGAGCCTGATTTGGTTTTGTTAAGGAGGCTATCAAGCGTGTCCACAGAGAGAGGGAGAAAGGAGTCTAGGGTTCCCGGGAGGGTTATTTCTACCGGGGCAGGGTCCATAGGCCCTAAAGTAGGGGGCCCGCTCATGAGCGATTTTTGTAGCTCCAGGGCTGAGTAGATGTCAGATATTTTTGTCTGAAAGAAGGAGGCGATGTTATTACAGAGCTCTTGGGACGCCAATACAGGATCAGGGGTTTGAAGGGTTATAAGTGAATCCACAACCCTAAAGAGCTCTTTAGGGGAAGACAATGAAGTGGTCAGGGTCATGAAGTGCTCTTGTTTGGCTTTAATAATTTCGGCCTTGTATTTTCTCAGCAGGATCTTATGTGCTTCCTTATCTTTTAGGTTCCATCCTGTATGCCAGAGGCGCTCCTGTCTCCTGACCTCCTGTCTCAGGAGTCTCAGGTGTTCAGAGAACCAAGGGGCTGAAGGCCTTTTCCTGGTGCGTCGGCAGAGTTGTAGGGGGGCTAATTCATCTAGAGCTTCCGTCATGGTTCTATCAAACTGCATTGCAGCTATGGGGGCACTTTCTTCCTGAGAGGGACACCATTTGGATGCCCACCTGGAGAGGGAACTATTTGAGATGTCTTTGTAATTCCTACAGAGTTCCTGTTTGCTAGGTGTATTTGGGGGCACAGATGTACGGAGATAACTAAGTAGGAATGGGACGGCCATATGGTCAGACCATGACAGATGGATAGATTCCTCAATCGATATCCTCTCGTCGTTGGTAAAGATGCCGTCGAGCGTATGCCCAGCTCGGTGAGTGGCCCCTTTGACCAGCTGGTTAAAGCCGCAGGCTGACATAGTATCCAGCAGAGAAATGGTATCCTTGTTGTCGGTGCTTTCTAAATGGAAATTAAAATCTCCTAATATAGTGAAGTCTTTTCGGCCAAAAAAGGGTTCAAGGACTTGGAGCAGCTGTTGTCCAAAATTGGTACGAAGGCCTGGGGGGCGGTATACCAAGATACCGTTTAGGAGGGTTCTGTGGCCACTTTTTATGGCAAAGGAAAGGGCCTGAAAACTGTCTTTAGGGTCAGTGATGGCGACCGTGTGACAGTGAAGATGGTCCCTATATAGGATGGCGAGTCCTCCACCCACCCGGCCAGGTCTATCATGGCGGGACAGGCAGTAACCTTCTGGTATTGCTTCGATAAGATCCGGACCAGAGGATTCCTTGGCCCAGGTTTCGGTAATGAAGACCATGGAAGGCTTTCTAAGAGAAACAAATTCCCTAAATATGACATTGTTTTTGATAAGTGAGCGAGCATTCAGAAGGACACCCCTTTCTGTCTCAGACGAGTTTACCGGAGTAGTAATGAGTGACTTGGGTCTAAACCTAGGTAGAGGAGGGGTGGGGCTTACCGCGTTGAGAGTCCCGCAGCCACATGTAAAAGGGCGTAGCAGATCCTCAGGGGAGTACGTATGCGAGCATGTGCGACTCGAAGGTTTCAGTGCGAGCAGAGTCTGAGGGGCATATTTCAGATAGGTGGGGTTAGAGGTAGCATGACCAGATGTCCAGCTGTCCAGCCCGTCCTCAGCGCGGACGGGCTGGACTCTGGCGTGACTCCGGCGGGCATCCGGCGTGTCCGCAAACGCGTCCGCTACGCGGAGTAGGCCCGTCCCCTTTTGTACACAGCTAGAGCGCGTCAGGGCGCAACCACACACAATATGGCCGCTGTCCGGCCCTCACCTCCCCGGGACCAACTCTCACCGTCAACACTCAGCTGAGAGTGGCCCAGGCGGTAGAGGGAGGTAAGAGGAGTCAATTTCAGAGTAAAACACTTTTTTAAATCAAGCGAGGGAATTTGCACAAATAAGTTTTAAAACCAACCTAAAATGCCTTTTAAGTCAAGCGTAGGTCTGCTGGCTATGTAGAAAAAAGACAGAGCGTAAGAATCTCCGGCTTCCGCCTCAGAGGGTGAAGAGTGATGTTCTGCGCGCCAGAGAGAAGCCCCTTTTGTACACAGCTAGAGCGCGTCAGGGCGCAACCACACACAATATGGCCGCTGTCCCGCCCTCACCTCCCCGGGACCAACTCTCACCGTCAACACTCAGCTGAGAGTGGCCCAGGCGGTAGAGGGAGGTAAGAGGAGTCAATTTCAGAGTAAAACGCTTTTTTAAATCAAGCGAGGGAGTTTGCACAAATAAGTTTTAAAACCAACCTAAAATGCCTTTTTAGTCAAGCATAGGTCTGCTGGCTATGTAGAAAAAAGACGGAGCGTAAGAACCTCCGACTTCCGCCTCAGAGGGTGAAGAGTGATGTTCTGCGCGCCAGAGAGAAGCCCCTTTTGTACACAGCTAGAGCGCGTCAGGGCGCAACCACACACAATATGGCCGCTGTCCCGCCCTCACCTCCCCGGGACCAACTCTCACCGTCAACACTCAGCTGAGAGTGGCCCAGGCGGTAGAGGGAGGTAAAAGGAGTCAATTTCAGAGTAAAACGCTTTTTTAAATCAAGCGAGGGAATTTGCACAAATAAGTTTTAAAACCAACCTAAAATGCCTTTTTAGTCAAGCGTAGGTCTGCTGGCTATGTAGAAAAAAGACAGAGCGTAAGAACGTCCGGCTTCCGCCTCAGAGGGTGAAGAGTGATGTTCTGCGCGCCACAACTGTTTTCAGCACAAGTAGTGGAATTGATTATTTTGACTACAGCTTGTGTACTAGCCTCACAAAAGACTCTTACATTATTTACTGACTCAAGAAATGCCCTTGGCTGTTAAGCATGATTCCAGATGGCGTTGAATGCAGTGTGGCATCCTCGCCTCTAATATTAAGAATTAGACTGATGTTAATAATTTGCTTGATTCACTTTAGTTACCTTTAAAAAAGGCTGTTGTGAAATGTATTTC
Source organism: Lissotriton vulgaris (assembly GCF_964263255.1). Lineage (NCBI taxonomy): Eukaryota > Metazoa > Chordata > Amphibia > Caudata > Salamandridae > Lissotriton > Lissotriton vulgaris. The sequence continues at coordinate 2,019,030,110 of NC_141691.1, forward strand.
ACACAAGTCTTTGCAGGATGAATGAAGTAGCTAAAGGAAATGCATTGGCTAATTTGTCTGCTAGAAATAATGCTCTGTATTTAGCATGAAGTGTGACCATGATAATGTACCAAAGCTATGCATCTCCTGTACCAGCAGGCCAACATTTGTCTATATTGGAGAATTGTGCCCACAGGTCATGAAACGGGCAAGGATGAAACAAACCTGTAAAAACGATCCTGATGGGGTGTGGAGGGACAACAAAGGAGAGTGGTAGACCCGACAGGCATCCTTCCCAACCTACCAGGAATATACCATGAACCTTTACATGTCGGCAAAGACAGTCTGGTTTGCATGGCTAATAAACACTGGTGTGCCTGACATAGAAGGTTGCAGTATATGGTCATAGTTGAAATGAATGTTCAGAGGGTTTTGCACAACTGGGGCACCCTACAGCTCTTAGGTTCCCATCCAAACTCAGCACTACGGTGGCACCCTACAACTTCTCCTTTTTGCATACAAACTCATCACCACTGAGGCCGCTTTGGAAACATTTAAAACTGTGGTGTGTGGTCAAGCATCTCTCAAATAGCTAGGGCAATAATGGAGAGAAATGCTGCACTATTGCAGTTGGAAGGAGAGATATTTTTAATAGAGGGGGATTGTTGATGTCCCGGGATCCAGATGTACTAAATAACCTCACTCTCAAGAAGGAGGAATACAAGAGTGTAGTGACGAACAGGGCTAAAGAATTGCAGAGGGATAAACTTGGTAGGATATATGAGCTAGGAGATAGAGCAAGTAAATTGTTCGCGTTGTAAGATCGGCGTGAACAGGCTAACCACCTGGTCATGGAAATCACAACCGAAGTTGGGGAGACAATTACTAATGCGCAACTAGTTACAGACGAATGCTCTAAATACTATACTCAGCTATACCAATCGCAAACAGTCTATCCAATAGATGAGTCGGGAGTCTTGTTAAGGGACGTTTGGCTCCCAGTATTGTTGGAGGTGGATCGGGACTTCCTCGACAGTGAGCTCACGAACGACTAAATAGCTCGGGCTATCAGGGACTTGCAATCTGGGAAAGCTATGGGCCCCAACAGTCTCCCAATCGAACTGTATAAGCTACAGCCTGATAAAATAGCCCCCTATCTCCAAGCCATGTATGTGGAGAACCTGGAGGCCGGTCTGCTTCCACAGGATCAACGACTTGCCACAGTAGTGGTTATACGTAAAGAAGGTAAGCCTAGGGATTGATGCACCTCGTACAGACACATCTCGCTCTTGAATGCCAAGGTGAAGATCCTAGCCAAGCTGTTGGCTACACAGTTGATTGGAGTGATATCCGATCTGGTCCACCCGGACCAGTCTGGTTTCATGCCATCTAGAAATACTTCCCTAAATCTTCCCCGACTCCAAGGAGTACTTGGGACAGTAGACACGCTGAGGGAAGATGCGGTTTTGGTGTCCTTGGATGCCGCCATGGCGTTTGATATGATCGAATTGCCCTATATCTTTGCAGTGTTGGAAAAGATGGGGTTTGGACCTGGATATATTGGATGGGTGAAACTCCTATTTCCGGAACTTTTGGCGCAAGTGGTGAATAATAGGAAATCAACGACTTTCACCCTCGGTAGAGGGACAAGGCAGGGATGCCCCCTATCGCTGCTGCTTTTGCCTTGGCACTCGAGCCCCTAGCGAGCTGGATTTGTAGGGACCCAGTAATGCGGGCCTGAAATAGTCAAGACGTCTGGGAGGACTGCATCTCCCTGTATGTTGGCGATATCCTCTTGTACCTGGCGTCGCCGCAGGCCTAGATCATCCGGGTCCTGGATATTTTTGCTACCTTTGGCAGATACTTTGGATATGCCATTAACTGGGCCAAATCCGTGCTCTACGTGCTCAGAGGGAGGTTCCCCCACCTGCCCAGGGGGTGTAGTGTGACGGAGGCAATTAATGGCTTTAAATATCTCGGTATATACATCACGGTAGACCCTAAGTAGTATTACGAGCACAACCTTTTGCCTCCATTGAGGCAGCTCCGAAGCGATGTGGAACACTGGAAAACCCTTCCACTCTCCCTGCTGGTCAGGGCGGCTCTTTTCAAACGATGTTCCTGCCCCGCTTTTTATATATTCTACATAATTAGCCCACCCCGGTCCCAGCTTCCTATTTCGTGGTAATTGAAGGCGAGCAGAGAGAGGCCTACTGTGGGCTATGAGTACACCTCGTATATCACTTCCTAAATTGGCTGGTATGATGCGGGAAGAGGCTCCTAGATATCAAAAGATATTACTGGGCGGCGCAATTGGCCACAATTAATCAGAGTATTTACCGTCCTCATAACGACCCGGGATATCTAATGGACAGGTGGCTGTTACCGGGAGGATCTTACACACGGGCGCTCTAATCCAGACCAACTACATTGCGCCTCACAGGACCGATGGCACATTCAGTCTGAATCTAGCATAAAGCCCACAAGAGTCTTGGGCGGGACATGAAGATTATGCAAGCCACCCCCCTGTGGGTTTCGTATTTATTGGACACCCTTAGAAACTCTAAGGGCTTTGATAGGTGGGACCTGATAGGAATGTCGAAAGTGGGGGACATGTGGAAAGGGGGTAAGTTAATTGAGTTCTGCGCGTAGCAACAAGAATACGATATGGCGGACTCAGAAATATTTCAATACTATCAGTGAGAAATGCCCTGTACGCACACATCCCGAAAGGGGACACCCTACCCGAAACAACACCCCTGGAAGGCAGGCTCCTGGACGGCAATATGGCCAATAAGTCAATATTCCTTACATATCGTAAATTAATCAATCATGCAATAGACCCCTGTTATAGCTGCAAGAGAAATGGTCAGGTGACCTGTTAGAACTGGACAATGAGGATTGCACTGAAGTGCTAGCTTCTCCAAGTGAAGTGGCAATTTCAACACGACAAACTAGTACAGCTGAAAATATTGCACAGAGCGTATTATTCACGGACAGCCCTGGCCCGTATGGGTTAAGGAGTGGATGCAGGGTGTAAGAGGGAATGTGGAGGGGAGGGAACGTTCTTCCACATTTTATGGGAATGTCTGATCATTCGTAAGTACTGGGCAAGTGTGTTAAGATACATGACGGAGGTGCTGGGCCAAGAATTAGACCCACAGGGGAGAAGGTGTTTACTTAATGTGTGGGCGCCGACTGATTTGAACAGCAAAGAGAAACTTTGGACGTTCTTGGTGAACATGATAGATTAGCGCAATATAGCCAGACTGTGGTGTGCGAGTGCGCCCCGACACTGGTATTATGGAAACAGGACATGGACTGGTGTATGTTCAGGGAAAAAACAGTATGTATCCAGGGGATGTCCAAAGAAATGGTCTCAAATATGGGCAAAATGGAATGAATATCGTGGAAGCATCTGTGTTCCCCCATGTCTCCCCGCCCTCTATGAAGCTATGTCGGCTGATTAAGGTGATACTGAAACATGTATACTTGTAACTGATTATTGTGCCATCCCAAACTCCTGTTTGATAACCATAAGAATTTTTCTTTTTGTGTTTGATATCATGATGTTATATACTTGCACCACTGCTCTCAATAAAAAGAGTTATAAAAAATAAAAACACTGAGCCGCCCGGACAGCTTCTTAAGTTCCCTTCCAAACTCAGCACCATTGAGGTACCTAGAGAGCTTCTCAGGTTCCCATCGAAACACAGCAGCACTGAGACAAACCTACAGCTCTTAGGTTCCCAAATAAAATCAGCACCAATGAGGCCCTCTAGAGATTCTCAGGTTCCCATTGATTGAAACTCAGCACCACTGAGGCACCCTCATGTTCCCATCCAAACTCATCACCACTGGGCACCCTACAGCTCTTAGGTTCCCATCGAAACTCAGCACTATTGAGGCACCCGGCAGCTTCTCCTGTCCGCATCCAAACTCAGTACCACTGAGGTACCCTTCTGTTCCATTCAAAACTCAGCACCACTGAGGCACCCTACAGCTTCTCAGGTTCCCATCCAAAATCAGCACCACTGAGGCCCTCTGGAGCTTCTCAGGTTCCCATCGAAACTCAGCACCACTGAGACATCCTACAGCTTCTCCGGTCTGCATCCAAACCTAGCACCACTGAGGGAACCTCCTGTTTCCATCCAATAACAGCATAACTGAAGCACTTTACAGCTGATCATTATCACATCCAAACACAGCACCACTAAGACACCCAGACAGCTTCTTCTGTTCCCCTCCAAACCCAGAACCACTAGGGCATCCTAGAGCTTCTCAGGCTCCCATTCTAACTCCAGCACCACTGAGGCACCTTACAGCTTCTCTTGTCTGCATCTAAACTCAGCACCACTGAGGCGCCTTCATGTTCCCATCCAAACTCATCACCACTGTGGCACCCTACAGCTCTTAGGTTCCCATCTAAACACAGCACCACTGAGGCACCCGGCAGCTTCTCAGGTTTCCATCCAAACACGGCACCACTGAGGCACCCAAAGAGATTCTTATAGTCCCATCCAAACACAGCACCACTGAGGCACCCTACAGCTCCTAGGTTCCCATCTAAAGTCAGCACCACTGAGGCACTGTGCCATCTTTTCGGTTCCCATCCAAACACAGTTCCACTGAGGAACGCAGAGAGATTCTTGGGTTCCTATCAAGAGGTCAGGTTTCTAAAAATGGTCTTTCCTCCAGCGATCCCATGAAACCTAAACACTTGAATGCGTCTGTAGGCTTCTATCCGCTTGTTAGAGATGTGTTCCATGGTGTAACATAAACAAGACAGCACAAGAGGAACCTTTACCATGCAGATGGACAACTGCATTGGAAATCAGGTAACAGTGAAGGCACTTATTCGGACTGGTTTGCCAATGACTTTAGGTAAATCCTTTTCGTTCTGATGCAGAAATGCAAAATATACTGTCCCGATTCTCAGGAAGCAGAGTCAAAAGTGACCTTTGTTGCGGTGCTATTTCCTGAAGAAGAATGTGGCATGATCACATTTAGCAACAGGTTTGGCTACAATTCTCCTGAAGGCTTAGCTGCCGCCCGTCATAAATGCATATTTTGTTTTTTGTTCGGCATATTTAGTGCTTGGTTCAAAGCACTCTTCGCCTTAAGGACCCACACATTCTCTGCTGACTCTGTCATTAGGAAATGCGGTGTAGTTGGAAGATGTCACATTTGCCAAATTCTTCTGCATTATTGTTAGAACTGGGGTTTCTGGTGGTCAGAGTATGCACCTTTTTCAAACATAAACCATCAAAAGAGGCAATATGTAAAGTATTTGTACCACACGCACCCACACTACCACACTGAAAACACCATAAAAATATTCCACACAGGGTTAGAAAAATAGATCACATTTCAATGAGTAAATAAAGACCAAAAAGACAAAAATCCAATAGGTAGACCCGGCGTTAAGAATTTTGAAAGATTAAATCAAAATGTAGTGCTTAGGAGCAAATAGTATTTAGGAGTTACTTGAGGTCACGCTGGACCTAGGTAAATACAAAGTTCAGGCCAACTGCGAAGGAGGGCAGGACGGCTACAGGACTCGCGGAGTTTCTGCTGAAAAGGTACCTTAGGTAGAGGAAGCGTCGACTTTGGGGGCTCGATGTGTCGGTCCCGATCCATGACAATAAAGGCTTCGTCGATTAAACCCTTTACAATGCAGGTGCTGCATCATCGTCGTCGAGCCACGCTGTCTATCACCGTCGAGTCGTGCAAGTCTGTTGAAGCAATGTCGTTGGAAGGCTCCTACGTCGTAGGGCAATACATTGGTTCCGATTGATGCAAACTCATCACTGCGTCGATTCTGATGGTTCTGCCGAGCAGAAGCTCACTTTCAAGGGCCCAGAACTGGATTGGCACCACGTGGCAGGTCAGGACTCCCAGATGACACTGCCTATTCAGGGGTGAGTGTCAGCTCCCTCCCGGCCTTCCTGCCCAGGAAGAGCTACCAGAATGCAGAGGAGTTCTCGGTCACACCTACACTTCCTGTATTTGTAGGTGTCTAGAGGGAATGCACGCTCAGGCACACAGAGAAGTAAGAGCAGAGAAGTGGCCACTTTCTAAAAGTGGCTTTTCTAAAACAGTGATGTGAGAAGCTGGCTTAGTATATGGTGCACACTTATGTAAGTGGGCACCCTGCCCTAATCCAGACAACCCTTAAGGTGATTTTAGTGGTCTTAGACAACCTTAGAAATCTCTCTAAGTGGTAGCTGTGGAGAGCAGCCTTTAGGCATAGACCAGAAGGAGTGTAAAGCAGCTTGTTTGACCACAGCATAATCTTATTGGTATAGATTAAGTGAAAAAGAACCTCACAGTGTATTTATAAAAATATGTATTTATTATAAGACACTCACTAACACATACAAATATCTCCTGGCCGGAGAAATACACAATGCACACAATACTTTGCAAATAAAACAGGTAAGTAGCATAAATACACAGCGGTTGCAAGGGGGGAGACCAAACCATATTATAAAATAGTGGGATGCGTACACCGACTCAAGTCAAGACATTGGGCCACATGCATCAACATAAAAAATGGTCGCAAACGGGCAGATCCGCAGAATCTGCCCCTTTGCGGCCTATATTTTTGCATTTAGGATGCATCATGTTGAGTTGAGAGGTCGGTGTCCGTCAGGAGCACCAACAAACCTTGGCAACTGCAACCAATGTGGAAAGTGAAAAAGGTGCAGTGTCGGGACCTACAAGGTCGCAGTGACTCGCCACAAGCAGGGGAGTCAGAGCAGGCTCGAGCAATCAGGGGAGCCCACTGAAGTCAAAGAAGACCCACAGGTCGGAGGCACTGGAGTCACAAGAGGACCTCAAGCAAATCGCCAAAGATGCAGGCCTACAGTGCAAGTGATGCGGTGAGGACAAAGATCTTGGTCACAGCAGATGCTTGATGTTGGGGCTACTTGGAGCCTGAAGATCTTGGCGGATGGAAGCCAAAAAACCTTTGCGATGGAAAGTCGACGCAAAGCACAGGAGTTCGGTTCCTGTGGCACTGGTGAGGGATACTGACCTCAAACTTGGTGAAAGGACAGTCTATGTAAAGAACTACCACCTGAGTTGCTGAGCCTTTCATAGTCCGTGGGAGCTCAGGATCAGCAGACTGATCATCTTCGTTGCGATGCCTGCAGATGCTGGGAAGGGACTCCTTCACTTCAAGGGAGATTCCTTCAGGTGTCTTGGAAGTCCACAGGTCTTGAAAGGTTCCTATATGGAGCACGGGCACAGATGTTGCACGAGACCAGGAGCAGCAGGAGTCTTCCCAGTTGCTGTCTCAAGTGCCCAGAGCAAGGTCCAGCGAAGTCGTGTCTTGATATGATTCTTGTCCAAAGACGAATCTAGGGACCCACCTACAGGTAAGCCCTTACGTACCCTAAGGAAAGGGTTGAGACGATTTAGGGTTCTCTCTCCGGGGAGGTGTCGGACAATGGGGAGGATACTCCTGTGTCCTTTGTCCAGTTTCACGCCAGAGCGGGAGCCAACAGCTCCATGAGCTGTTTTGAACTGGGCTATGCAAGGAGGGCACCAAACGTGCCTGTGAAGCTGACTGAGTGGCGCTGGCAATGGGCCCCACCCGGCCCCAATACACTAAACCCAATCTGTGAGGTGGTCACACCTCCTTGTGATAGGATACATATTGTTCTGCCTTCCCCTGTTCAAGCTTGGCTCAGCAGGAGGAGGGCAACATCGTGTCTCAGGTCAGCAGCAGCCATGTTGTGCTGTCCGGGTCTAAATAACTGGTACTGGGAGCACTGAGGGCCTCCTGGAGAAGCTTTACAGTGTATGAAATCATACTTCCCACACCGTTTATGGTGTAGGAGTATGATTCCTAGCATGTTTGATACCAGACATGACAGGGTTCATTATGGCCAGTTTAGAGTTAGCCATCGCGTAATGACGCATGGCCACTCTATATATCGTAATGGCTGATGCACTTACAACCCGGGAGAATGGTCTCCAGATGTTGTAGGGGTATCCTGCTCATGCAGGGGCACCCTCATGCTTAAAACCAAGCAGCCTGCCTTCAGGATTCAAAGGCCTGACTTAGGGGTGACTTGTATGTTTTAAGTGCAGTTATCTCAGATATAGGGTAACCTATATCTGTTGTAAGTGGTGCAAGCACCAGCTTACACAAGCTGCAATGGCAGGCCTGTAGTTACTGTTGGAATGATTCCCCATGGGTGGCATTATACATGCTTCAGCCCATGGGAGACCCCTGGTGTACCTGTGCCCTGGGTACCTCAGTACCATACACTAGGGGCTTATAATGGTACAACGGCAGCCAATCTGGGATGCACCCAAGTATTCAGCATAACCAATTTAGGGGAGAAAGCACAGAGACGGGGGTCCTGATTAGCAGGATCCCAGTCAGACTAGTCAGAAACAGCATAGCACCAGGCAAAATTTGAGGGTAACCATAAAAGCAGATCCTACTTTCCTACAGTAATGTTAAATCCAACTTCATCAGTAAAGAGGATTTATCATTACCATCCCAAAGATATAAAACACGATGTAGCTACTCCTTTCTAATCAGGAATTACAGTTTAAAAGTATATTAAGGAATTCCCAATACTAACCTATGAGAGAAGTAGGCCTCATAGTATTGAATAACAAATGTGGGTGTTTGTCACTACAAGGACATGCAAAACTTACCAGTACATTTCCTATCTTTTACTCACACAACCCCCTGCCCTTAGGCGTAGCTAGGGCCTACCCTAGGGGTGACTTGTGTATAATAAAAGGGGAGTTTAGGGCTTGCCAAATGCCAAGTCGAAGTGGCAGTAAACTGCACACATAGGCCTTACTGTGGTAGCCCTGAGACCAGTTTGAAAGGTTACTTATGTGGGTGGCACAATCAGAGCTGCAGGCACACTAGAAGCATTTAATTTGCAGGTCTTGGGTATATGGTATACCACTTTACAAGGGTCTTACAAGTAAACTAAATATGTTTCTTGAGTATATACCAATGTTGCTATGTATAGAGGGTGAAGCAAATGCACTTTAGCAATGGTTAGCAGTGGTGAAGTGCTCAGACTCCAAAGGCCAACAAAAAGATCAGAAAAATAGGAGGAAGGCAAAATGTTTGGGGTGGCACTTCAAATGGGGTCATTACCCAACAATTAAGCATCAGCTAAAGACCCAGCCCGCCTCCTAAAAATAGTTGCTGTGCAACGCTATGAAATTAACAATTATTATGCTGCAGTAGTGTTGGTGTAAAACCTAATATCAAAATGTTAAATTGGAGCTTCTTCTAGCGTCTTGATGAAAAAATGACTCCACTGTGATTTTTTTTTTTAACTCTTTTACCATTTTTGCTATTCACTTCCCGGCACTCCTTGCCTTAGGCCTAGCTTATTCTTTGTTTTCAACATAGTAAATATCACAACTCAATCACCTCTAAACACTAAGCTGGATCTTCTTAAACTGTCCTGCAGGCACAGCAATTATTATAATTTTAACATTCTTTCTAGAGTTTTGCTTCTCGGTTTTGAGCACGCTACAAATTATTTTCCCACACACTGTTAACTGTCATTATTAATGTCAGAAGAGAATGAAGCGTAAAACAGATTCTGCGCTCTCTGCTATTAATGGCGTATGCGACTTAACAGCCGTTGTTTGATAGCGATATCTCCGCATTGGTAGAAGGCTCAAACCATGTTTGCTTTCTGTGCAAGGTGTCAATTTCATTTTCAAATCCCAAGATTTTGCTAGGACAGTGACTAGCAACACTCTCTGCATTTGCCACTAATGGCTTTTGGCCTGGTTTTTATCGGTGTTGCTACCAGCAATTTCCAGTTTATTGCTATTCTGTGTTTGGCTAATACAAGTGCTGAGTCAGTACATCTGCATGTTGTTTATTTCTTTCTTGGTGCGGTGTATATGTCCTAGCAAGCACACTAATGGCATTTTTTAGGTGCCTACTGTTTAATTTGGTTATTTGTGTAACTACCTTTGATTAGTACTGGGGTACATTCCCGTACAATATGATAAATGTTCACTTGCAGTGTGTGATAACATGGAAAATTACTCTTCGCCTCTAGGGGACATCTTTCTTATTTCCGGTGATGAAAGGACTGATGTAGTAGTAGTACAATGCTTTCTTTATTGTATTAATCATTTGATTACAATAACAAATGCGAGCATTTAGGAGATTAAATAATTTCCATAATTAAAACTCCTATAAAAGGTCATACACATTTCATAATTCCGTTCATAATACCGTATATATATATATATATATATATATATATATATATATATATATATATACATATATATGAACAATGTCTCGTCAGACGCAGGCAGCGCCTCCAGCTCTCGTATCAACCAGATAAATGACGATGAGTCGAACCCAAAATCGGTGCCAGAACAAAGGTGCTTTATTTGTGCATAATTCTGCTCAGCATGCCGCCATGACGCGTTTCGACTGTCTCCACAGTCTTGATCACATGATGTGATTGCTATGTCACGAGTGGGGTATAAATAGTAAGCACAGAGGGTGGACCCTTAGTTCACGCCCTCCACATGTAATGGGTTATTTACATGGAAACAAAGGAAAGACTAAGTATAACAATATTTCCCTTATTCTGAATGATAAAACTCATAGTGAGTAACAACCATACATAGTTTTCGGTGTTGATTTAATGAATATGTGCAATGCATCGCAATGGTCATATATATATATACATAAAATAAATATAAATATATAGCATTATAAAACAATGATAAAACTCATAGTGAGTAACGACCATACATATTTATAAAAAATGATATAATAAACATGTGCAATATATCGCGATGGTCCTATGTATATACATATAAATGGATATACATATGTGACATCATAACACCTTATATAAATAGAAATATAAAAAAGATCTTATATTTCCTTGTATAAATAACCCCATATGGTTCATTGATCCCAAATGGGGATCTAAATAAAGTGCTTATGCAAAGATGTCCTATTTACATGTAAACTTAATTTCCATATACATCACTCGATTGACAAAGAGCAGTTGTTGCTATATGGTGAAAATTATATAGAAAGTGGAAAGTGCTCAAATTAAACGATACTGAAAGAGAGGAGCCCCTCCCTTTTCTGTGTTTGGTGTCATAACGACAGTACTTGATTCAGTTAAAACCAAATACATGGGTGCGCTAGATGGAATCCTACTGGGTTATGTATCTCTCAACTGCCACAGGAATAATATTACAATGTCCTATAGTATGATAAAATATGTTTATGTTTGTAAATTCATAGGCAAGTATAAAGATCCTCGCTGGCATTAAGACCCCCAGGGCTACGACTATCTATTTCTAAGATATATCTAGTCTCCAAAACCCTTAAGAGAGCGTCTCTGTAACCACCTCTTTTGAGGGGCATGACACAGTCTATGACATAGTATAATAGATGTTTCGGGTCACTGTCATGGATGCTCTCAAAATGGCGTGCCACTGGGTGAGATTGATCTTTCGTACTGATTGCCCTTATGTGCTGCAGTATCCGCTTGTGAGCCGGAAGACGGGTACTCCCTACATACTGGATATATATATATATATATATATATATATATATATATATATATATATATATATATATATATATATATTACCTACTGGCGATAGCCAGTAGGTATATATAGTTAGAATTTTTTCTCTATGGGACTTTTGAAAATTCTATGTCTAATAACTTTGGCGTTTGTGGACGGAATCGGCTGAAATTTTCAGGAAAATGGCACATTTTGTTTCTGAGCAGCCCCTAAAAATTTGGGGGGTTTCGTCAAGGGGGGGCCGAGAAAAAAGGGGGGTCCCAAAACGCGTTTTTCCCATGTTAATTTCCATAGGGCGGTTGGACTCACTTTTAGCTCGAACGGCTGAATGGATTTGCACGAAACTTGGCAAAATTGTAGGGACTGTTAGCCCGATGTGCCTTTGCTAGGTCTCAATATATGTGCTCCAGTAGTTTTTGAGAAATTAACGTTCAAACCAAGATATATATCTGTAACAGCGCTCTGGGCAGCGATCCGGTCCGCTTACTTTTCGCTTATCGGAACTTTGCGCGCATAAAGCTGATTGGCTCTCCGGTGTCTGTCAACATTCTAAACAGTCCGGAGCGGACGCCATCTTGTCTCTCGGTAGGATCGAGAGAGAAGAAGAGGTGGAAAACGAAAGGGGAATTTAATGAAAGGGGGCAAGGTATCCCCCTCTTGACCCCCTAGGAATGTTGTTGGGGTTATTAAAGGGTCCCGTGGGGAAAATAAAAAAAAAATGATTTTTCACGGTAGAAGCGCGGCCGCGAACTGGTAGCGAAACGGGAATTCGCCATTTTGTGCTTCGTTAATTAAATTACTAGTTATAAGTGGGTGCGGGAGACGTATCCTAATCCCCTATGTTTTCTGAGGGTGGCTGAGGAGGCTGATATATGTTGATACATCTCTTCCAGCGGCTGTGCGTGAGCTTTTTTTTTTTTTTGCTGCGTGACAGTCCGGAGCGGCCGCCATCTTGTCTCTCGGTAGGATCGAGAGAGAAGAAAAGGTGAAAAACTAAGGGGGAATTTAATGAAAGGGGGCAAGGTATCCCCCTCTTGACCCCCTAGGAATGTTGTTGGGGTTATTAAAGGGTCCCGTGGGGAAAATAAAAAAAAAAAGATTTTTCACGGTAGAAGCGCTTCACGGGCCGCGAACTGGGCCGCAAACTGGTAGCGAAACGGGAATTCGCCATTTTGTGCTTCGTTAATTAAAGTACTAGGTATAAGGGGGTGCGGGAGACGTATCCTAATCCCTTATGTTTCCTGAGGGTGGCTGAGGAGGCTGATATATGTTGATACATCTCTTCCAGCGGCTGTGCCATCTTGCCTTTTTTCGAATGCCACAATTTTGTCGTGCACGGCAGCCATTTTAGATGCCAGGCTGGTCCCAGGCTATCACCTAACCCTGCGGATGTAGTTTATGGCCCCAGCTGTAGAGAATTCAGACATGCCAATCCTCCCGATTCAGGCGTGTGACTACTGATTTCAGTGCTAGTCTCCCGCCTCCCGATTTCTGCAAGCAAAAACCCGGGGGCATATTACGAACAACTAGCGATAATTTTTGTCTCTAACTTGTTTAGAGACAAAAATTATCGCCGCACATCGGGGATTTTTATCGCAGATAAACCTTGCTATTATCGCAGAAAAGTCAGCGATATTCATGTATTATCGACCTAATGCTCTTAGCCATGTTATCCACCTCCCATTGGATAACATGGCTAAGAACTGCTCAGGGCAGGTGTTAGATTTTGGAGATATTCGCGCTTAGCGCGAATATCTCCAAAAGTTGGTAATAGAAGGTAGCGATGTTAGGGACTGTTTCCAGTTGCTAACATCTTGGCACGCCACTTTGCATGTCATTAGTGATAAGTATCACTGACATGCAAAGCGGGGCCCAAGATGGTCGCTATCTCCTTTTAGCTGTCACTAACTGGTGTTAGCGACAGCTTGGTAATAGGGAAATAATTTTATCTCCGCTTTCATGGCTTTTAAAGCCAAAAAAGCGGAGATAAACCCCCTTGATAATATGCCCCACGATTCCTTGGGGTTTCAGCTGACAGGGCTTGGTATTGTGTTACATGGTAATTTTTCCATGAAACGTCAGAGGGTCGATGCAGGGGTTCTAGAAGAGGTGATAAACCATTTAAGCCTCATGAACAAGCGCATGGTCTTTTAAAGATTTGTGAAGTACTCGGGGCGGCGGTGTGTGTGTGCCCTCTTTCAGGAGCGGGCGGGGGGGCACTGCCAGCAACTTGCCAGGTCAGGTAGTGTTCAACACGTGCATCACCCTTTCTCTGCCTGCTATTGCGCTCCATGCTTCGGAAAGGTAAGAAAAAGAACGTGCATTTGAGTTTGAAATGTCCGATCCTGCAGCAGCACACTTCCAAAGCCCACACATGACAATAACCCGATTCAAGGCCCCATTCACCCGTTTTAAAAAAAATAGATAACACTCCAACAAAGTAAGGTTATAAAACTTTATTAACTACTAACTTTAACGAACGGAACAAAAACTAAAAACATTTAAACATTTCTCAACACAAAAAGCAACAATGGTTAGAAGCTGTCTTTTGTGCGAATAGTCCCAAGGCAGCACAACGTGCAGAGTTCTGGACGGCACCCAGGTGATGTCGCCTGGGTGCCGCACTGGTTTAGGGATCCTACAATGCTGCTCCGAAAATTGGCGTGGGGCGTCCCGGGTGGGGCGGGGGGAGGCCTCGTCAGTAGCGGTCTGTTGTGCGAATAGTCCCAAGGCAGCACAACGTGCAGAGTTCTGGACGGCACCCAGGTGATGTCGCCTGGGTGCCGCACTGGTTTAGGGATCCTACAATGCAGCACAGAAAAACAGCGTGGGGCGTCCCGGGTGGTGCGGGGGGAGGCCTCGTCAGTAGCGGTCTGTGTCCAGTGTCACATGGCTGACACAACATGTACGACAGGCACCCAGGTGATGTCCAGTAAACTGCTGCACTGGTTTTGGTATCCTACAATGCTGCTCCGAAAATTGGCGTGCGGCGGCCCGGGGGGGGGGCGTGGGGGAGCCGGCGTGAACGGGCCTCCCCAGGTGGCGGCCATCTAGCTGAGTTGCGCTCGCTCTTGCGGCCACAGCGTCTCGCTCACCATGTTGTTGAGTTGCTCCCACTCTTGCAGTGCAGCGATAGGCGGCTGCCACATGGCTCTTAAAATGGCGGACAGCTCCTCGGTTTTAGGCCTGGTCCACTGAAATGGCCCTGGGACACTTTGGAACTCGGACGCTTGCCTGCTAGGGCTTGGGCTCCATTCTCGAAAAGCGTCCCCTCAGCCGTGAAGATTGTATAAAAGTCTTGGGGGCCCCCGACTCCCGCAGGCTTCCGGTGGGGAGCGGCTGCCATGATTGCTCGCGGAATGACCACGACGGAGCCACGAGATGGTGGTGCTCTCATGCTGACGCCAGCTTCAGTCTGAATGATCCAGAAACAAGGTGGGGCTTTCATCGTTTGGGAAAAAAAAATGTTCTAAACCAATGAAAAGTGTTATTTTTAGGTCATATGACCAAGCCTTCCATCTTTAGGAAACCAAAAGTAAAATGAACCAATGAAAAGTTTTATAAACAAGTCACATGACCTGTTATGCGGCATAGGGCTACAAAAAGCGTAGAAAATCCGTTGGCACGTGAGGCGGCGTCAGTAGCGGACCGATGTGCGAATAGGCCGAAGGCAGCACAACGGGCCGAGATCCGGATGGTACCGAGGTGGTGTACAGCAAATTGCCGCACTGGTGTGGCCATCCTACAATGCTGCGCCGAAAGACGGCGTGTCCAGCTGAATTGCGGTCACTGTTGCGGTACAGTGACTCGAACGCGCGGAGATCCGGATGGCACCGAGGTGGTGTCCAGCAAATTGCCGCACTGGTGTGGCCATCCTACAATGCTGCGCCGAAAGACGGCGTGTCCAGCTGAATTGCGGTCACTGTTGCGGTACAGTGACTCGAACGCGCCGAGATCCGGATGGCACCGAGGTGGTGTCCAGCAAATTGCCGTACTGGTGTGGCCATCCTACAATGCTGCGCCGAAAGACGGCGTGTTCAGCTGAGTTCCGGTCACTCTTCCGGTACAGTGACTCGAACGCGCCGAGATCCGGATGGCACCGAGGTGGTGTCCAGCAAGTGGCCGCACTGGTGTGGCCATCCTACAATGCTGCGCCGAAAGTCGGCGTGGGGTGCCCCGTTGGCTTATGAGGTGATGTCAGTAGTGGACTGATGTGTGAATAGGTCGGAACCAGCACAAGGCGCCAAGATCCGAATGGCAAGTCCTGGATGTTGAGTGCCTCAGTTGAGATTTCTGAGCAGTGCTTGTAGGACTGTCTGAAGCTTATTTGCACCTGCTGCAGCTTCACTATTGCCCTGGTGTGGCCAAAGGTGGCACATGACATAGGCGGCCGGCTCCCGAGGTCCGGCGGAACTTTTTTCCTTTTCCTTTCTGCTTCTTTTCCTACAATGCGTTTCATCTGAAGACACGACCAGGTCCCTGAATGTGTGCAGGGGGACGCTATTGATTGAATGAAAATGGCGGCTTGACACAAAGCTGACTCAAGCGTTACTGTTGGTGCTATACAGACAAAAATTGGTTTTCAGTTTGTACATTCTTCAGGTTTTTTTTTCCATCCAAGTCTGATTGAGAGTTTGTAGAAAAATGGCTTCAGATTTTCCACATACTACTCTTCAACATTCTTCCTAAATGTAACAATGTGAAACTCACTAGGAGAACGGCTGTTTCTGTTTCTTTTCAAAATGCTGCCACCAATATTTTCTGAATGGAAGACACCATCTTGTAGCATAAAGGGCCGAAAGGGGTTCTGGTCTGGCCGATGGTTGGTGGAGACATTTTGACTATATGTTGGACCTGCCCGGCCTCGCCCAAAATGGCGCCGGTATAAATGGGACTCGTAACTCCTTGCCCGCAAATGTATATCTAGAAAATGTTATTGTAAGTGGCCCTGTCGTATTTTAATTACAAAATGTACGTCCACCGATTCCGCAACTGTTAGACACCTTTGTTCTTGTCACCTAATGGCCCGCTCGTTACGTTCTTCTACAGTGTAAATGTCTCCTCATCATATACGATTTCAGTTTGCTCCGTGGCCGGCCCACGTGGTTATAGGCCCGTATTTGTATACTGACATTTTCACAATAAAGGTTTTTAAAACAAAACACGGTAGTAGTATTTACATTTGTAAAGTTTTTACTTTTAGTGACTGTTTTCGAATCAGTAAAAGGCAAGTGAAATAAAGCAGTCCAATTACATGACGGATAAAAGGTATAATATGTAGGAACGCAGTAAAGATAAATGGTCAAGGGCAGTTGTGTTTTTCATGTCTGCAACATAAAGTGATCGATAAGAATCTGATAATCAGGCGTATCGGCGACTAAGACAGCAGGCCGAATCTCTTTTACTCAACGGCTCCGTCATGGAAGGAAGAAACGCCCTTTTTCTCGAAAAAGGAATATATTTTACTTGCAAGACAGTTGTAAATTTTCCGGGAAAGTACATTAGCCTGGAATATTATAACATATGTTTGAAAAAAAAATATTGTTTGAAAATAATAAAAAGCGTAATTTTTAGGTCATATGACCAAGCTTTTCATCATTAAATTAACAAAAGTAAAATGAACCAATGAAAAGTTTTATTAACAAGTCACATGACCTGTTATGCTTACGTTACGCGCTGCGCCTCGGATCACTTCCGGGTGCGCTAACGCGGCGTGTCATAAAACGCATTACGCGACAACGTAGGTCAAGAATATAGTCTAAATGTCTCCACCAACCAGCGTTCAGAACACAACCCCTTTCAGCAGTCCAAAAAGTTCTGTTAAATGACAACAGAGGGGACAGGCAACAAGAACCATCAGTCAAAGAGGGGAGGGCAAGTTCTTCTCTTCCGGTTCATGTTGGGGCGCTACCGGAACTGATCGAATTGGTAGTCTATAGTGTTTCTGGATGTTTCAGACTAAAGCTGGCGTCAGCATGAGACCACTACCATCTCGTAGCTCCGTCGTGGCCATTCCACGAGCAATCATGGCAGCCGCTCCCCACCAGAAGCCTGCGGGAGTCGGAGGCCCCCAAGACTTTTGTAGAATCTTCACGGCTGAGGGGACGCTTTTCGAGAATGGGACCCAAGCCCTAGCAGACAAGCGTCCGAGTTCCAAGGTGTCCCAGGGCCATTTTAGTGGACCAGGCCCAAAACCGAAGAGCCGGCCGCCATTTTGAGAGTCCTGTGGCAGCCGCCTATCGCTGCACCGCAAGAGCGGGCGCATCTCAACTACATGGTGAGCGAGACGCTGTAGTCGCAAGAGCGGGCGGTAAACAGGTGAATGGCGGAAGAGGCACAGTGTAGCAAAAGCGGGCGGAATGGCAACTAAAACGATAAAGGGGCGCCCCACTACAGCTTGTCTTCAGGTCAAACGGATTGTGGGACAAGGTCCAGAATTGAAGAGTCATCAAAAGGCAAAAAGTTCCGCCGGACCCCGGGAGCCGGCCGCCTATGTCGGGGGCGATCTCAGGCTACACCAGTGCTATAAGACTTGGGGAGGGTGTCGGAGCCAAGCGTCTTCTCCGAGTCCATGGCCATCACACCGCCCCTCAGGGGCCTCCGTCAAGCTGTTTAGGAAGGTAACATATCACATTGTTTTCTAATGCAGTCAGGTCCACAAACGACACTCACTTACTTTGAGAATAGTGAAGCTGCAGTAGGTGGAAATAAGCTTCAGACAGTGTTACAAGCACTGCTCAGAACTCTTAACTATGGCACCCAACATCCAGAACTTATGCTATTTGAGAATGGTAGTGACATCGAAGCATCTCAGGGACCAAAACCATTAATGTACTTTCACGTATGAAAATCTTACTTGGGGAGGGGGCAGGAGCGAAGCGCCCCCTCCCAGTCAGCGCCACCACACCGTATGTTGAAAATCAGAAGCCATCGTTCTACAAAGTCAACCAAACTTGGATTGAAAAATCTAGAAAAATGTACAAACTGAAAACCAGTTTTGGTCTGCATAGCATCAGTAGCAACGCTTGAGTCAGCTTTGTGTCAAGCCGCCATTTTGATTCAACAAAGCACAGGCATTGAAAAAGGCTGAAATTCAGAACTCTAAACTATGGCACCCAACATCCAGGAGCTTGCCATCCGGATCTTGGAGCCTTGTGCTGTTTTCGTTCTATTCACACATCGGTCCACTACTGACATCATCTTATAAACCAACGTTATGTAAATAGTTTTTTAATAAAATGTTTTACCCTGTTTCTTTGCTGGTGTGTTGTCTACATTTTTAATATTTGCATAGGGTTTGTCGTTATTTTGTGCGGGATGGGTGATGGAGCCGAGCTGTCTTGCAGCCCTCATGGTGTGGAGCTCAGTTCATCTCACTATTTTCGTATTTCTCATGAAGGGTTGTTCCTAATATTTCTATTTTAGCGAGGTCAAAAAGAGATCCAATTAGTGGCCTACTGATTTTGCTCGATTACTTTTATTTTTTTACACGATTTTTCACTATCTGCAAAGACTAAACAGAGTATTGCGCCTTTGTGCTTGTTTGTAAATAGAGAATGATCCAAAGAGAACCAATTCTAAAACAGTAAATGCTTGGACAACAATCAATCAAATGGAGAGACAAGGAGGCACGACGGATTACAACGGGGGTAAAGGCCTGCGTTAACTACCCTTCAGTATCTGCAAAGAGAGAGTACTACTAAGACAAAAGAGGGGAGGGGGGGGGGGGGGGTGCAGCGTTCAAAGCACATCAGCGTGCATAAATACGAAAATGTGTTTATCTATCACGTACTTGACATTTTAAAGCTTTTCATATTTGCTATTAAAAAACCAATGAAATTCACAGAAAAAACCATAGGTTATAGTGGATATATAGTTAGGAATTTGCATTTACAAAACCTTGAAAATTCAATGAAAAAACCATAGGTTATAGTCCATATATAGTTAGGAATTAGCATTTACAAAACCTTATTTTACTCGCATAAAACCATTGAAATTCCATATATAGTTAGAAGCGCTAACTATATATCGCGCACCCGCAATCCACTGCTGATGATGTCACATATTACATCATTCATGACATGGTCAGTGACATCACTGATGACATCACTGATGACATCTCAAATGACATCACTGATGACAACTCAAATGACATCACTGATGACATCTCAAATGACATCACTGATGACAACTCAAATGACATCACTGATGACATCTCATTTGTCATCACTGATCACATCACTCATGTGATAATACAATGAACCTTTTCAGACTCTAATATAACCTTACATACACTAAGTATAAGCAGACACTCACAGACTGTCACTCATCCATGGAGTTACTCACACACCTAGTCAGTCATGCAAAGAATCAATCACACCTCCATTTCCTCAACTATAAAGTTATACACATCTTACTTATTCAAACATATAATAACACATATTTATTCTCTTATATAATCCCTGATACAAGCTCACAGTGATCGATACAGCCACTCACACATTCACTGGCTCTTATGTTCAGTTATTTATATATCTCAATTCTCACATGTATTGTGTTTTACATACGTACTTACTTGCACATGTAGCAATGAGAAATCCATTCACTCACCAACACACCCATGCATAGTCAACCGCCCATATAGCTGTTTCCACATGCACTCTTGAACTCATACTCCTAGTGAATCAACTGCTTACACATCTATGCACAGAGTCACGCACCTCCCAGCCACCCACACACACACTCATCCTCCCATTCAAATACTTGGCCAACCAATCAATAACCCATATGGCCACTCTTATAGCTACTGATCAACACATGCAGCAGCTTACACAACAACAAACATACTGATGCACAAATTAAGACAGTTTAGTCACTAACCCATGCACTCAGTGAGACACATTTAATCACTCTTTCATACAGTCAGTCATGCACCTACTAAATTCTTCATCCAGACACTTATACATCCACTCATTCTTCAATATGTAAAACATATTTAAACTTTACAGACACATACAATCACTGGATGTTGTGATCAGTGATGTCATCAGTGATGTCATTTGAGATGTCATCAGTGATGTCATCAGTGATGTCACTGACCATGTCATGAATGATGTAATATGTGACATCATCAGCAGTGGATTGCGGGTGCGCGATATATAGTTAGCGCTTCTAACTATATATGGAATTTCAATGGTTTTATGCGAGTAAAATAAGGTTTTGTAAATGCTAATTCCTAACTATATATGGACTATAACCTATGGTTTTTTCATTGAATATATATATATATATATATATATATCCACAACTCTCCGCCAGGAAGAAGAAAAGGCCACAGCAGGGGAAACGTTGAAAACACCTTTATTTCAAAACAGATGGCAAAGGAAGTTCAAAACACCCGCTGTGGCGAATGCATTTCGGCGTCTTTCGCCTTCTTCAGCGCCGTGGGTGTAACGATCAGGAAGCACGTGAGAATCCCAGATTTAAATGCCCTGCCCCATCCTGCTTCGTGAAGGACTGCTCCACCCCCTGAGGTAAATACCAATCGCCTTAACCTCCATGCAGACGTCTCATGGACAGCGCCTACAGGCCCCAGCATGCACTTCTTAATGCTGGTAGGTAATGCGCGGGTGGATCAGTGCCACATATAACCCCAATGTCCAGGAGTCCCGAAATTGAGTACTTCCTCGAGTCCCCAACCGCATCAACCACCTTGCCGCAGGAATCCTTTTAGCGGGGGCAAGGCTACAATATCCCCTCGCCCAGCGTGATGGCAATGACATCAACACCGCTCCTTCTCGTCCCGTCTAAATGATTAATGCTTTATAGGAATGCTATAAAAACAGTACTGTCCTTATTATTGCACTGTCCTCTTTGAGCCAGAAACAGTATTGTACGGCCTCTGCAGTTGTTCCTTTTTTAGCAATATTGAACAAGGGCCGAAAGTAAGTCCTCCGTATGGGCAGCAGCTTTAGGGCAGATGCATATTAAATATTCAAGAGTTTCCTTACAAGTTCCACAAAGCCAACATGCTTGTATACCTTTAAGTGCCTGGTTCCATTTCCCTTCAAACTCCCCAATCGGTATGTAAAATTGTCTAAACCTTAAGTATTTCCATTTTATGTAACTAAGTATTCTTGAGCCTGTATAGTATATGTATTGATTACTAAATCCATATGTTTATATTTCCCATCTTGTAGAAGATCTGAGTTTCACTGCTTTGTAGTCAGCATATAACGTATTAGATGTGTCCGCACAGCTCCAGTCACTGGTTTAGATAATTAAATTGTATCAATTAAAAGTGCAGGTTTCCAGATGTCTTCTTTGTATATGCCAAAATACTCGTCCAGTTTCTCCTCCCTGTTAGTCCTCAGCATGGTGACATCTGTGTGAAATGCAGGCGATTCTGCACTTTATAATGAACTTATCGCAAGTCTACCACTCCCACGTGTCAGTATGAGATGTAATGTGTCAGTTAGGTGACTCATTCACCCCTCGCCATGCCAGTCTTGCTGCCCTTACACTGCCCATTAGGGCTGGCTTTAGTGCTGGTGTCGCCCTATGCGACAATCACTTTTGCCACCCCGGGTCCCTTGACCGCCACCTCGGATTCTCTCACTACCTCCTGTAAAAGTGCCCCTCGTCTATCATAAGATATTGCTGAGCACAGCTCCCCCATGAGATCACAGCGCCCCCTCCACAGGGCAGCGCCCAGTGCGGCCGCACCAATCGGCCCCTTGCACGTTAGTCATGAACAGGGACACTGGAATTATGCACTTGTGCGGCCACTACGGTTTTCGTAGAACTAAAGATTTGCCACATTTGCCACATACATCATCATCTGCTGCATAGTATGCAGATTTTAATTTAAAAAAATGTATTTGTTTCTTGCTCATACGGTTCAAAAGTTACTAAAAACTCAGTAGCACGTGCTGTCCCGTAGTTGACGTCCTTTTGCTAAGGCTGACTGGTCACCGTTCTGTTGCTTTTTGCTATATTTGGGTATTAAACTGGTACGAACGAGGTACACCCAATGCCCAGTCAGTCTTAACAAGTGAAAAAATAATGCAGTAATAGTATTGAAAATGTTTCCGCATTATACCCCAAAATGTGCCTTTTCTTGCTGCATAATTTGCTCAATCCTGCTGCATAAATGGGCCCTCTCATGCTGCATAATGCCAGTGGCCCTGGTCACAAGGTGTCCGGCCACTACATCACATGCTTCCTTTACTGCTTCGAAAGTGCTGAGGGCCCATGTATGTCTCCCACTGTCTTCAAGCCTAACTCATTCCGTGTGCATCCAGCATATGTCCAGCCCATCCCTCTCAATCTAAGGATGCTGCAGAGACAGTGGATGTAGCCTGATGGCTAGGGCGATCGATCTCAAATCTGGGGAACCGGGTTCGAGTCTCGAAAATGACGCTCAACATCCTATGATTCTGGGCAAATCGCTTATTCTCCCCGTGCCCAACAAAAATGAAAGTGTCCTTGTGTAACGCAATTGTACTCATGGAAAGCGGTCTAATACCTTTAGGTCAAATTCGCGCTATATAAAATCAAACCTGAAAAATTCTTCTCCAATACAATATTTATCCATATCAAAATGCATACTTACTTTCCTAAATTAATTGAAATAATAATACACAAAAAAAACTAAAATTGGAGGTATCAAAAGCAGCACGAAGGAGCACAAACATGTAAAAGTCTCCCCTCTAATATTGATGTTAACAATCCTAGACAAGGAACTAGCTACTAATACCATATACGTAACAGAAATACCATTTGTTAATACCACAAAAAATGAATTTACCGAATCAACCATGCCATTACTTCCAGTATCCATCACTTCCTAGTCCAGTGTAAGATGTCAGCACATTGAGCCTGCAATGAACACTCATCAGACAGAAGCAATAAACCAATTTAGGTAAAGGGGAAACTGAATGCTTTGCTTCAAATAGGCATACTGCAAAATCAACAAGAAAATGGAGGGAATGCTTGAATTAATCCCAGCCACTGGTGATTGGCTGAGGCTTCATTCAACACCATCGTTTTTTTGCTTTCTGTGCCGTTCTAGACAGAGACCAGTCTTAAGCAGAACAGTCTTGGAACTGCTCCAATAGGAACACTCCAGCCCGAAATGCCAGGCCATATCCCCTTCAGATGGGAGCACGGGCAACCCCAGAGAGCTTTCGGCCTACTTAGAATTCATCAGTGAGGTGTAGCTTGCGGCCTACAGAATAAAGAGCACAGTACCCATGTCTGGGCATACCTGCCGTACTTATGGCACCTAAGGTGATAGAAGGAATGCTTGAGTGAATCCCAACTACTGACAATCGCTCAGGGCAGCATTAAGGCCATCGCTGTTCCCCACTGTGACAATCTAGACAGAGGCCCAATTTATGCAAATCAGTCTTGGTCCTGCTCCAATAGGAACATTTCTGTCCAACCTGGCAGACCAGGTCCCCTCCAGGTGGGAACACAAGAACCCCCAAACTAGTTTTGATCTACTTGGATCTCTCGTTTAGCTTTAGCTTATGGCCCTATGGCACAACGAGCAAGGGACCCGTGTCTGGCCATACCCATCACACAAAAGGTGCCTCCTACAAAAACACTAGGGGATGAATTTATCTTAGCGGCTGGTAATCGCTCAGGCCACCTTTTAGGACATTCTTTTTAAATTCCCAAATGCAAGAACCAAATTCATGCAGTCAAGAAAAAGTGTCTACTGAATTAGTATAGAACTGTCCAATATTTAAGGTTGTTTGAAACTGCTTTTATATGTCTTAAAGTGAGGGTCAGCTTTAACGCCATTGGCACCGCGTGCTAGAGTCCTGGCTGGTGCCCCACCAACCTCCCTCTCCACGGGCTTCCCCACCCTCCAGTGTGCCCCGATCCCTCTCACATGTACTTCATTCGCCCCATTGCCCTGCTCATTCCAGTGTAGAGTGTGAGAGCACCCCACATCACACACACATTATACAGAGCCAATGAATCACAGGTGTGCAAATCAGTGCACCGGAAATGCTACACAAGATAAAGAGGAGCACAAGGTGCAGAAGCCACACGCCATCCACACTGGTAGACAGTACATTTCAGGAGCGCTTGATCTGGGGAAACACAAACTCAGGACCTGAAACGAAACACAGAGGCTGGGATTGACCACACCAACAAAAATGGATTTCCACCCAAACTAATGCCCCTAGCAACATCAGGACAGCCAAAGACCCGGGATAAACATAATGTTCCAACGTATACCTTGCTGTACGCATACAGCTTCCCATGCTACACGAAAATTGCAACTTATGGACTGCAAGTAACAAGAGGATCCTTCTGACCAAAGCAGTAACCCACTGAGCCATCTACATAAAACACAACTCTGTGATCAGCCTGGTACACCTGCCCTGCAGCAAGGATACTGGCCCTCTGCGGTACTCCGAGATGAGTCAAACTGCTAAAACTAGATAAAGCTCCGATCTTCCTCCCGTACTTAATCACCAGAGTCATCTTGACATTGTTATTGTTGCCTGAACAGTGCTGAACACACAAAGAACTATGCAGCAGGCGCTTTTAAACCTGTAAGATATTTCAAAACACGGCGCCCCCTGAACTCGGCACCCGGTGCAGTGGCACCGGCCGCGCCGCCCTAAATCCGGCCGCGCTTAAAGTACCACCAAAACCTTTGCATTTTTTACATACATATTAGAAGCACTGCCATTCCCAATGTTCATGATATGTACTGACCACACAAGCATAGCCCCATTTTGAGGTTGGATTTAAATTCCAATCACATCCACAAACAGATAAGAGGGACCACATAATAGCGTAAAAGTCTCCAAGCCTGCCAAGCAGCCTGCATTTTATTTTTTTTCTGAGACAATTGCAAGGTACAAAGACCACATGAGTTCAGTGTTATGAAGACCCCAGGAACGTCATTTGACTTGTAGACCTGAAAAGTGTGAATCAAACAAGGAGAAGTTTGAGTATCATGGATCTAGATTGAATGTTTCAGTGGCCAAAGTGATCCACAGAAGGTTTCAGCCATCCTTGAATGACCTTTTCCTACCAATGTAAAATACACTAAACGTTTCCTTGGATCTGCACATTTGTATCATTAATTTATCAAAGAGTCTCCAGAGACAACTAATTAGGTCACTCGTGCAAAAGAAAGAAAACATAAAAAGGAGTTTTCCTGCCGCTCTTTGCTTGTTTCATTGACTATTCGGCAGCTTTTGATGGCGTAGATCGTACTATCCTCTGGCAGAAGTTGGCATGCTGGAATATCAACCCATCTTTATTACAAGCGATCCGATCGTTGTACTCACGAACTCTCGAGCGAATCTGCTACAGAGAAAATCGACAGGGATCGCAGGCTAAAGCAAGGGTGCGTCTTGGCCCAGATGCTTTTTAATTTATATACTGCAGATATTGGCCAAGCTTTGACTGGAGCCACACTAGCCACACCCAGGATTGGGTGCATCAAGACCCAACAGGGAGAGGTGTGGCGCCAGGGCGACTGACGCTGGATGCTGGGGAACACAATTCGGTCCCTGACTCCGGTGGCAGGGGTCTGCCCAGCACCATGCGACTCTGGGCAATAGCTCGCTTAATCTTCCCAACGGCCCCCAGCGCCTTGAGACCCCTTCGGGGGTGATTTGTGCGCTAGTCAAGTACTGGATTTACATTTACATTTTTTTTTTAACTAACGCCATTCGCCGACGACCTGGTACTCCTAGACCATACTAAAATTAGCCTACAAAAAGCACTTACAGCCCTTGCAACTTACAACATCAAAAACAAGTTGGTCGCCAATCCATCAAAATCCAAAACACTAATTTTCGGGCAATACCCTAAAAAAAACTGGAAAATGGAGGCTCAGTCAGCTGACTTTGGACTGGTCACAACACTACAACTACTTGGAGGTTTGGTTTAGTGAAACAGGCCGCCCAGAAGTCCATCTCCACAAAATGCAGATGAAAGGGAAAGCATCACCTACGCCCTCTGTAAATTATACGTTACCTTACATAGCCCCACAACAACGGCTATTCAAAAAGTTCTGAGGGCGAGATTAATACCATCTCTCAATCATGAACAACAGGCATTCCCTGGAAAACTTACGAAAGATCTAGAAAAAATCCACTGCACAGCCTATAAAAAGCTATTCAACTTACCCGCCTGCCCCAGGTACAATCTGGTTCGGTTGGAATTCAACCTCAACCAGCAAAAACTGGAAGAGATGTCCTCTCTGAGTAAATACTTCTACCTTACAACGGCGGCACCAGACAACACAATGAAGGCTGTCATAAAAAGTATCTTCTTGTGGCGAAAGGGGGAGGTGATTTCCTTGGAGCAATTACGACAAACATATGGGATGGCCCCTTCAGAACGATTCAGGTATACGCAAATTCGGCATGCCTTGATGGCAGTACTACCGGCAGGTTCAGAGGTCTCGGAAGCATCCCCGTTGGAAGACAGACAATTAACAGACTACATGCTGAAGAGGGCGACATCTCTCACCTACCGCAAACTCATAAATAATTTACCTGACCCACTGGGACCCCTAAGGGATAAATGGACCCACGATCTTGGTGAAATGGATGACACAGAGTGGCAGGAAGCATTAGAATCCGCAAGGGAGGAGGGTATACCCTCGAGATTTAGGCTGGTGCAATTACGCATACTACATCGCTCCTATTACACTAGACACACCCTACATAAGATAGGAAGGGTGGAGCATCCCTACTGCCTGAGGGGTTGTGGAGAAGAAGGTAGCTTTTACCATACCATATAGGACTTCCCCAGGATAGCGCACTATTAGGCTAAAGTGATGCAGACCATTTCACAGGTAGAGGGGGTCTCACTACTACCGGAGCCTAAGCGTTGTTTTATTAAATGTTTGGGAGCCAACCGACCTCACTCGCATCTGGCAAAGCTGGGTTACACTGGGCATGATGATTGCCAGAAGAAATATAGGACAGAGATGGGGGGACGGAGGTGCCGACCATAGTGGCATGGAGCAAGGATATGGATGCAGCCATGATTGCCGAGAGAGTGATATATCGTAACAGGGGTTGCCCTAAAAAATTGAATACTTTGTGGGGGGCGTGGAATAAGTACAGGGGTGAGCCTTATGATCCACTATCAGACCAAGAAGACAGTGACTCGGAGTCGGAGGAGGTCTACTGGCCCAAGACTGCATAAAGACTGAAGGGTTTCAGTTATTATACGAATGCATAGTTTGGAAGGTATATTTTAACGCTGTGAGATGCTGTACTGCATGTTTTTGTCGCATGTTCGTAAAATGTATGATTAACAAGAAAATAAATAAAAAGCTTAAAAAAAAAAAGTATCTTCTTAGAACCTGGCAATCCCTGGTCAGCGGGTCTCGCCTCTGCTAAAGACCTTTTGAAACTTGCAACAGATAACTGGGACCCCAAGACTGTCAAGTAAGCTGCTATCAAAACCACAATAAAAAAACAAGTATGTTTCCGTTCTCGTATCTTGGACATGGAATCGCTGGTAACAAGAGGATTCCATGAATCCCAAAACCTCCCACATACAGAGCACAGCTCCAAACTCCACCTTATGCAGGCCGTGGGGAAACAAGCCTTACATAGGATTTTAGCGTTCAGACTACACCCTCTCCCCCTCAAAGAATTATACCCCATCGGGTCAGCAAGACCAGTGATCATGGAGTATCGGCTCTGTAAATATAAACGTGAGTCTTTGGCCCACATTCTATTTTGTTGCCCGGCTTTGCGTTTAGCGCGCAGAATTTTTCTCAGGCCCATCTTGCTACAATTGGGTACTTGAACTGTAAAGGAGGCAGTACTTCAACTTTATACTCTGGACATAGTGAAGCACATGGCTATGTTTGGTAATGTTGTACAAAACACTCGCACGAAGCTGATGGACACTCCCCGCTAAGTGATCAGGCAGGCACTTGTGCGGAGGCCTACTACTATCTTGTATTACCTGATTAGCTTAACTGGAGCATGTACAATTTTTAATAGTTGCTGAGGACAAAGATTTACCTTGATTTTAAAAAGTTTGAATTTTAGACCTCTAGATTTTAATTACACTGTTTACCTTTTAAACGTAGTGCTCTTCTTTTCTATTGTAATGGATTTGAGTAACCACGCAAATAAATAAATTAATTTATTCATTCATAAAAGGAGTTCTTTGGGATGCATGAGTTAAAAAGACATTGAATTTGTTTAAAATAATGTTTACTCAGGCTACAATTTTGGGACCTCCAGATATTGCTAAAAAGCTGATATTGACTGATGAGCCAATAGTTACCTATGAGCAATCATTAATTTCACGTGCCCATGTGGTTGAAATGGTTCAGTCCTTCCTAAAAAGGATTAAGGTAGTTGCGGCACAAATGGATTCAAATAACAGGAGTCTCGTCTGGAGGCACCTTTTGTACGCCTTAAAGAGATGTATTTCAGTCAACAAGCAAGTTTTTTCCAACCAAAAACCAACAGCTTGATGTGATGTAGTTAAGTCATACTGCTACTATTTCTGGCCACAGGGTAGTGGAGACTACATTCGATCTAGATTTAAGATATTTCAGGAGGCATACTATTTATTGTGGTGTTCAAGAATATGTTCTTTCTTGTTCCATTTGTCTTCAACTTAAGCTATCACTTTTCAAGCCTGTGCAAGTAGCCTCTGAATAGTGACATATGATCTTCACTGACTTCATAACGACCTTCCACTTTCAGAAGGATATCATCAAATAATTAATGCAGTTCACACATTCTCAAATATGGCACATTTTTGCCTTTGTGTACGTTACCGACGGGACATAAGTATTTTTTGTCTTCATTGTCTACCTCAAACTATCATATCTCAATGTCTTTCATGTTTTCAAGGTGTGATTTTCGAGGCAGTGGAAACTGAACAAACTCTTTCTTCTGATTACTATCCTCAGTTTAATGGACAAAAAGAACGAATCAAAGTCTTCACCGTATCTTCAATCACATTTAAATACTACTCCAGATGAATGGGCTTATTATTTAACAATTGCAGAACTTTTATATAGCAAAGCTACTCATAATTGCATTAAAATTTCACAATTTTTCTGTCTGCAAGGATTTAATCCAAGAGTTTTCCCTTTTTCACCCGACACTGATGTTTAGGTTAAGGCAGATACTGATTCACAAAAAGAAAGACAACTATTCTCGGAAAGCTTACATCATTCTAAAATGTACAGTATTGGAAATCTGGCATTCCTGCAGGTCTCTCTGGATTGTTTAGCTTTTTTGGTGAATCCTATGTTTGCTGATTATAGAAACCTGAGCACTTTACCCCTGCTAACAAGGGGTAGAGTGGCTATGCGCCTTTTTCCAACATGGTATGGTTGGTATTCTCCTGAATGGCACTTCTAATTTACTTAAAGTCCCTAATATTATGGTCCCAAGTGTATGCTACCAGTGTGCGGCAGTACTCATTGTGCCACCCACTGTAGTAGCACTGTAAAACCTGTCTCCAGACCTACCATTGTAGCCTAGCTGCGGAGTTTTAAAGCTGTAAAATCGACCAGTCAAAAGAATCCCTTTTTGACAACCATCCTTTTAAATAGCAATTAGTCACCCCAAGGTAGGTCTCACTCCCTATAAGGCAGGGTGCATGATATTTTAAAGTAGAACATGTAAAAAAAAATAATAAACTTGTCCTTACAGTAAAAAAAGTTCTAAAAACTATTTTCATTGTAGCAGAGTTGGATGTTCCGTAGGAAGCACTGGGATACAATATTCTATTTATTGAATATTATCTCCAGATAGAAAAAAGCTACAAATTTCAATTTTAAACTTTTTGAAATATGTATCACAAGCCCAATTCACTAGTGAATACTGATTTGTAATAAATACATTAGAAAGATTACTTATAAAAAGTTACCTTTGCCCTACCTGGAGTCCCTGGATGCTAAATCTGCATTTTGCTCTGCCACTTCTGCCAGCAAGTAATTAGCATTTGAATAAGCGTGAATGGGTGTGACTTGCTCCCGGGACCAAACAATAGTCTGACCTGAATAGGCAGAGAGGACCCATCTGAACCTGGCAAACGAAAATATGCAGGATGAGCCTGTGAGGATCTTTTATGACCACAGAGGTGTCAAATCCTGCTCAATGTCACGTCTTGCCTGACAGGCATGCTTGGGTTTTTTCATATGACACTTGGGGAGCACTTCGAAGAGGTTTTTCCTTTCACAGGCAAATGTTAGCTGGCCCTTGGACAGGGATGTTCTTTGTCCCCACAGTCTGACAAGCCAGAACCACAGTAGACCTTTTTTGACATTACAGTGTCAATGCCTGTTTGCCAAGTCTGTTGGCTTTACACATAACAAGTAGGACGACTTCAAAGGAGTAAATGAAGATGTCAAATGCATTCATGTGTATCCACTGTCTGGTTGCTGAAAACTCAGCTTTTGTTCTACCAGACTTAGGTCTCTGAGTTTACTGAGGTTATAGGACATGCCTCAAACTAAATTTGAGTGTTGCATGTGGGACGACTCTAGGATTACCATAGTAAATTCCACTCACCCACCCCAGGCCTCATAGCTCAAGCAAGTTGAGTCTGGCCCATGATTTGCAACGCACCCACCAGCATCAGCCTGCCAAGCCACAGCTGGGGGGAAATGTCAGAATCAGACTGTATCAACACCCTCAGCACCGATTACCAAACCCCATGAACAACCTCAACAAGGACATCACCAACTTTAACTACTGGATCAAGAACTGTGCAGGCTCCCTCACACCCATCCAACCCAACAAGCAAATAGGATTCAACAAGCAGGCCAGCTGGTAAACAGAGGACCTTCGAGATGCCAAATGACACTGCAAACGGCTAGAGAGAAAATGGCCAGACTAGCAAGAAACCACCAACAGAACCACCTACAAGTCTTCACTCTGCCAGTATTACTAGCAACTGAGAGACACTAAGAAAAGTGCGCTAGCTGATCACATCGAAGGGAGCGCCAACTGTAGTAAGGGGATCTTCTCAATCCTCAAGGACTTCACCACACTCGCCTAGGCCTTCATCAACATCACTCCCTCCCAAGAACTCTGGAAGACATGTCAAACTTCTTACACAGAAACATTGCAAACATCTACAGCAACTTCGCACACTAGGTAGCACAGAAGATATACAGAAGTGCAAGCTTCGCTCACCCACAACAAACTACCCTCCTGACCGTAAAATTACATTTGGTAGTAGCTTTGCAAACTCCCTTCCTATACACAAGTACACCATGGCACCAGCAATGCCCCCCCCGTTCAGATTTACAGCACTGTACTAGGGGTGTAAACTTCCTCCTTCACAGAACAGGTAGTCTCAGTGCAAACAACCCTTCTCAAAGAAGATGTACAGAACAGCAGGAGCAGCACAAGCCACCCTCCTTAGAGAGCCAGGTATATCAATCTCACTTCCAACATATAGGATGTACGGCAGCAGCAGTGCAAGCCACCGCACAGTCACAGCATGGCTGTACAAGTACATGATCCCCTCTTTCACAGAAAATGTCCATCCAGGCAGCAGTGCAAGCTTCGGCACCCCCAGTACAGGTACAGTATGTATGAAGAAGTGCAAACTACCATCTCTCGGAGAAGATGTACAGCAACAACAGTGCGAGCACACTACAGGTACAGCACAGAAGCAGCAGTGCAAGCTTCCCTAGACGCAGTACTGGAACAGCATGTCAGCAGCATCAGTGCAAGCTTCGGTACCCAGAGTACAGGTACAGCACAGAAGCAGCAGTGCAAGTTTCCCTAGCCGCAGTAAATGTACAGGCCAGCAGTCTAAGCTCCCCTACCAACAGTACAGATAATGTGTGGCAGCAGCAGTGCAAGCTACGGTACTCACAGCACTGGTACAGCACGGCACCAGCAGTGCAAGCTTCAGTACCCACAGTACAGGTACAGCATGGCAGCAGCAGAGGAAGCATCATAAGCACCAGTACCCACAGTACAGGAACAGCACAGCGGCAGCAGTGCAAGCTTCCCTAGCAGCAGCACATGTATAGCATGGCAGCAGCTGTGCAAGCATCAGTACCCACGGTACAGGTACAGCATGGCAGCAGCTGTGCAAGCATCAGTACCCACGGTACAGGTACAGCACGGCAGCAGCTGTGCAAGCATCAGTACCCACGGTACAGGTACAGCACGGCAGCAGCTGTGCAAGCATCAGTACCCACGGTACAGGTACAGCACGGCAGCAGCTGTGCAAGCATCAGTGCCCACGGTACAGGTACAGCACGGCAGCAGCTGTGCAAGCATCAGTACCCACGGTACAGGTACAGCACGGCAGCAGCTGTGCAAGCATCAGTACCCACGGTACAGGTACAGCACGGCAGCAGCTGTGCAAGCATCAGTACCCAC
The DNA here is from genome assembly GCF_964263255.1 of Lissotriton vulgaris. NCBI lineage: Eukaryota > Metazoa > Chordata > Amphibia > Caudata > Salamandridae > Lissotriton > Lissotriton vulgaris. The sequence goes on from NC_141691.1 coordinate 2,019,063,045, forward strand.
GGTCCAGGTACAGCACGGCAGCAGCTGTGCAAGCATCAGTACCCACGGTACAGGTACAGCACGGCAGCAGCTGTGCAAGCATCAGTACCCACGGTACAGGTACAGCACGGCAGCAGCTGTGCAAGCATCAGTACCCACGGTACAGGTACAGCACGGCAGCAGCTGTGCAAGCATCAGTACCCACGGTACAGGTACAGCACGGCAGCAGCTGTGCAAGCATCAGTACCCACGGTACAGGTACAGCACGGCAGCAGCTGTGCAAGCATCAGTACCCACGGTACAGGTACAGCACGGCAGCAGCTGTGCAAGCATCAGTACTCACAGTACAGGAACAGCACAGCTGCAGCAGTGCAAGATTCCCTAGCAGCAGCACAGGTACAGCACGGGAGCAGCTGTGCAAGCATCAGTACCCACAGTACAGGTACAGCACGGGAGCAGCTGTGCAAGCTTCGGTACCCACAGTGCAGGTACAGCATGGCAGCAGCTGTGCAAGCATCAGTACCCACAGTACAGGTACAGCACGGGAGCAGCTGTGCAAGCTTCGGTACCCACAGTGCAGGTACAGCACGGCAGCAGCTGTGTGAACCCTCCACTACACAAACAGGTTCAATAATACTCACAATTCCCAAACCGAAAACTCTCCTTGAAAAGGTGCAGCGGAAGCGGCTGGCCTTGCCAGGACCCCTCGAGCAGAGCAGTGGGTCAGAGGCTGAGAGAAAGCAAACAACCCCGCACCTGCAGCTTTCTGAAATGACTTCTGACACCGACACCATTTCCTTCAGGCCTCCCTTTAATGAGTCCCAACCCGTGCGATGACGCCGGACCCCGCCCCGGCGCCTCCGGGCGGGCTCACCTCAGCGCTCCCGAGAAGCCACGGCTCTTGTCAGCCAAGGGCCCAGAAGCAGGGCCGCCCACGCCAGAGGAGGAACTCACTGGGGACGTGTGTGTGCACTGCCGAGAGGGAGCAGCCGTGGCGGCCCAGGCCGTTATTCTTCCCGGTCTGGTGTTTTTATAACACTTTACCAACCAGTAGCCCATGACAGAAGGCTGGAATCTGAACCTGCAACCTGTTCTGCAGCTGATGCGTTAACCCGCTGAGCTAACTCCAGGCATGTCATTAACACGCCATTGGCTGCACAGCACGCCTGTCCTCCGCCTACTGACTCAACAGAGAGGAGCCCAGCAAAGATGAATACAGGCGACTGTAACACAGCATTTCTGACTGTAAAAGAACGCCTCCCAGCCCTGCTATCCGCGAAAACAGGAAGGGTGCTGCATGGCCTGGTGCAAACTAGAACAAGCATTGGCAAAACAAGTCGGTCTCTCCTGTGAGATCTATTGGCTTTGGCGGTGTACATTGGTTTCGCAGTCATGCTGTGCAGCAGCACGGATGCTTTGCAGTATGCCTAAAACGAATTTAAGAAAAGCACTATAATGCAGCCAGGGCTTTAGCCCTGTTTTTTAAGTGCATTAGCACTGGTTGCTTCATAGTTTTTTCCCATTATCATTCAGGAGCCATGCAGCACAGCAGTCACACTGATGTACAGTGGCTACAAATCATTGCCAAACTCAGCAATGCCCTTGCTGTACAACATGAACAAAAGGGAATAGCAGAGCCAACCGTCTCGAAGGAGAGGCCTATTTGCTCTGTTATTCGCTGTCGGCACAAAAACTAACCCTGGGCGTAGTTCGCGAAGTAGCGCTACGCTAAGTTATGCAAAGTGCACTTCGCACTACGCGAGCTACGCGTAGCACTACGTGAACTGCGTAGTACTCTGTTCGCCATGATTGCACAGTGCAGGATGCTTGTCCGAACAATGTACAATCATTGAAAGCATCTTGCACAGTGCGAGCTGTCTTTTACTGCAGCTCAAGTAGATTTGTACTCGAACGGCAGCTTTCTCAACACGGACTGGTAGTTTCTCATCGCGAGCGGTCGCAGGGGCGGCCTTAGGCATGTGCAAGCTGTGCACCTGCACAGGGCCACCAAACCCCAGGGGCCACCACGCCAATATATATTCTTTATTTAATAATCCGCAGAGGATGGATACATATTTGCGTGGCGGCCCCTGTTAGGGATTTTGGGGCCTCCGGCTCTGTTCCACTTCCAAACACCCTGACCCCCCTCCTCTTCACTGGCCTCTGCGCTCCGCCCCGCCCGGACCCCTCTTACAGGGCCCCCTACCTACGCTCCCTGCCCAGGGCCACCATGAGCCTGGAGCCGCCCCTGGCGGTCGCAAGCATACGCGACCACTCGCAATGAGAAATCTGACCTCCCCGCGTTGAGAATCTCGCCGGGAGGTTTATTTTCCACGCTCGCGATCGGCAACGTGATGTTGCCGATCGCCAATGAGGAAAAAGTATCGCCGGGATGTCATTTTGCTTGCTCGCGGTCGCCAACTTGACGTTGAGGACCGCGAGCAAGCAAAAAATGACCGCTGCACTACGCTACGCATGTTTGCACTGTTACGTGCAGTTTGTGTAGAGTGAAGTAGCGCAAACTATGCGAGCGTAGCGTAGTGCTTTTCCCAGGGTAAACAAAAACCCTTTGCTTCTGCACAAATTACTTAACTCCTTTGCTGCGGCGGCTATTCCGCCGCAGCGCTAGTGGGGAGGGGGGCCGCACGTCGCTCCAGTACTCGTGACGGAACTGCTCCGTCACGAGCCTCGGGCGTGCTGTGCTTGTGATGGAGCGGTTCCGTCACGGCCCCGCCCGCTCAATAGAACGCGCCGCGCAGGCGCGCCGAGTGGGTCGTGACGGAACTGCTCCGTCACCAGCACAGCGCGACCGAGACTGGTAACGAGCGGTTCCGACACCAGCGCCAAAGGGGTTAATTTTCCCATGTGTGAAAAGGGTAAAAAATATGGCATTCACTGTTGCAGGTTTGTAGTCTTTAAAAAACGTGTCCGTGCAGACAGCAGCAGCATCGCTGCAGCTACCCGGCCTGTGGTGACTTTGCTGTGATTGTTTGTGAACGTGTGTGCTGTACTCCCTAACGTGCTGGTTTCCGGTACCCGAGTGCACAGCGCTGCTGGTTACAAATCTAGGAGTGACTAAACCTGCCAGGCGGGGCACGGGGTCCTTGGATGATATGCCATGGTAGCAGGCCGCGTAGGATGGACAGAACAGGGACAGCCATTAGAGCACAGTGCAGGCAACGACAGCGGTGCCATTCCAGGGGCATTGATTGTGGTGACAATCACCGGGTCCTTCACCCGAGCAGGAAAGCAGTTCCCCTGTTCGTGTCATACAAGTGGATCAGCACTTCTGCGCCCCACACAGGGACGGATAAGCACTACACACGCTCTACAATAAATTTGGATGAAAAAGATTAACGCAATTTATTAAAGGAATAGTGGACTAACACGTTCACTTTCCAAAAAAGCTATATGTAAACAAAGAGCTTCCAAGTTTCCCAGGGTGATCAGTAGTAGGTCCAATCCAAGTTTTCCATTTGCATTCTGGTACTCGTAGTCTCATTTATCCCATTATAAATTCAGCAGCAAGTTTATGTTATTTTATTTGTTCAGTGTACAATTACAAAGCTTCTTGGCATTGAAGATATTTTCATAATCAACAAGAACTACGAAAAAAAGCCTTAAACAACGGTACCACTCTCTATTAAAAAGTCATTTAAAAAAGATTTCTGAATTTCAACCTGGCTGTTGTGTTCTCCTAACCGAAGCCTGTGTAAACAATTGGCTGGAGCTTCTTTTCTCAGTCTAGCTCTGAGTGAATTAGAGCTTCTAACATTTAGAATTAATAAATGAAAGCAACTTTTTATAGTTTTCATTTGTAGGATGCAGGAGCTAGCATGTTTGGACCCTGTTATGTGCAAATCAGTCTTGACCCTGCTCTAATGGGAACAGTCCAGCCCAAACGGCAGGGCCAGGTGCTAAGAGGATGTGGTGCATCAGCCAGAGCTGCCAACTGGGGATCCGAGTTTGAGTCTCTGCATCAGCGCAACATGCTGTATTTCTGGGCAAATCACCTAATCTCCCTGTGCCTATGGACAGCACCTGGATACCCTCACAGGTGATAAGCTGCGCTATATAAATGTACAAACAAACTGCATTAACCCGTACACAAGCAACCCAGAGCTGGGTTTTGCCCTAGTTACGATTTAGGGCTCATCAGCCGGGTATAGCTTGAGTCTAGTAACACAGTGTGCATGCGACCCACATCTGGGCATATCCATTGTACTTAAGGTGACACACTAAAGTATGCAAAAAAGTAATGATTGAATGCTTGAATTAGTCTCTGATACTGGTCCTCCCTGACCCGGAACATAAGCAACTCAGGACCCGGCCTGGCAGCTCCAGCTGGACTTTTCCCATTGAAGCAGAGTCAAGACTGCATATGGCTAGGTCCAAACTGAGGTGGCATGGTGAGCAACCCAACGATGGACTGGGATGCGGGCCTGAGTAAATTACAAGTTGCTGAGATCAATTCAATCATTCCATCCACCACTTTTTAGGTCTCGCCTAAGCCATCCCGTAGGGATGCTTGGCGAGATTATAGTAAGGCTTTTCAAAAGTCTACCCAAACTGCGGATCGGATACAGTTCATGTGAGCCAGGTGCGTGCACATCGCACACCATCGGCATCAGACTTCAAAGGAAGCCGCTCCCCCGCCACCCAATGCCGCTCCCCGACCCCACAACGCAATGCCGAGAGCTTGTTTCTTCTGCTCTTGTACAGGTCTGATGCTTCACCCCATTTGGCAGCCTGTGAGCCTCGGCATCATACTTCAAAAGAAGCCGCTCCCCCACCCCACCACGCAATGCCATCATGCCACAGCCCGTCACTGAAATTACAGTGTAACCATGAGCTCATGCGCTTCAAATGCAGCAATAAGCAATGGAACATTTACTGCGTTTATGAAGCACGCAGTTAAAAATATAATGGAATCTTGACACTGGTGGCATGTTTCTTAGAAAGTGATACAACAGATAGTTTCTGCATTATGATTAAATCACATGTTTTTTATTACAAGTGTTCCTAATATAGGCTTGTTTTTGTCTGCGGAGTCATTCAGTACACTAGGACGGTGCATTTAATTCCTCTGATACTGGGTGCTGTAGTCCACTGTGAACTTTTAACGGACCTTGCCCAAGGAGTTCCTTTACATGATCTCAGTGCATGCTGATTGCTCAGTGGTGGTAAACACGTTCCTGGAAAGTCCTCCCCCCGCCCTCTTCTGGTTGCCTCTCCTAAACATAGCAATGTGAAACTGTTAACTTGAACAACTCGTTTAAACACTGTGACATTTGTTCCGCGCTTCCAACCTCCCTAACACTCTTAATACTTCGGATTAGCTTTTGTAACTACAAAGTAGCCATGTGCTTCCTGTATATTTATTTTCTTATTTGTCAGACTATTTTGCATTTCTTTTGAAAATCAAGTCGTTACAATAAATCACTTCAGTGTTGCTGTTTCTCTCGAGTGTCACTTCAGAAACTACAGTTTTCCTGCTCCAACTTGTATTGTAATGCAGCATTTATGTAGTGCTGAATATCCCTAAGTGTGGCACTCAAGTGCTTGCTTACATGGATAGCACCAGGGCAAAAGTCCTAAAAAAATAAGTGGGGGGACGCTGACGTCACGACAGGAAGTGACGTCACGAAAGGTGGCTTGCACCATCAGACTCATTGCCTCCCCTCGCTCACCCCTTAGATGTGATTTTATTCTAATTCCTCATCACCTCCCCAAAGCAACACAGGTTTAGATAATCTAAGTGGGATATAAAGAGCGAGTGTACCACATGAGCCAAATCTCAGCAGGGGCAGGAGCGGTGGCCTATTGGTGCATGTTTGTGCACAAGCGCTCTAGTTGTGGCTGGTGGTCGTGGGCTAGTATATTATGATTTGGAGAGAGACCATTTATAGCTATATGGCCTCCTTGAGCTATTAAATCACTAGGAAACAACTACAAGCAGGGATATTAATGTTAGACTAGAATTCACCAACCCTAGTTTCCTTCTCATAGCATACTTCTAATTTCCACCCTTGTGACGATGTTACCAGCTGCATCCATCTTCGTTTGCAGGAGAAGGTCCCCCCTCATTTGCAAGAAGCCCCCCCCCCCCCGAGAGATGTCACATCAACATTGAGTGTTTGCTGCAGTTCGTGGGAAATCCTACCATCATCTGACTTTTTTCGATCATTGCAGAATGTATAAATGCTGCAAAGGTTTTTAAAACACTTGGCAGTGGGACAGAGAAACAAAAATGTTGCACAGCCCTTCCGAGGACTTCTCTGCCTGTTTTAAATGTACGACTTCAAGCCCAGAATGCAAAGACAGACCTGGTTAAACTTCTCACACATACCTGGTTCACCTGGGTGACCGTCTGACTTGTAACACTAACTTGGTAGTGTTAAATATTTTACTTTGTGATTGATAAGAGAACTTTGTCAATGCTCATTTTAAAATTATGAGGGTCGGATGAGTGCTGTTATGTGGGCTACGTCACAGGCACACAACCCTCCAGTGCTGCTGCACTCATCTGGCTCTGCTGTTCAGGGGCAGGGAGGGGCTACGCCTGACTGGGATAGAGAGAGCCGGCGGTTGCTGCAGAGTGTGTTTTTCCTAATGTATATTCACTGCATATGGTAATGTTGATTTACTTCATGTCTCACACATTCCACCTGAAGCCCTCGGCTGGGAGCCGCCTTGTGAATTTAAAAGGGCTTAAAAGGGCACGATGACCTTGCCTGAGTTGCTTTTATTACGCAGCGCGTGACAGTCCCCGCCCAGGCTGCACGTATCGTCCCACCCTGCACTGTTGCCATTGTTGCACATGCTGAAAACGCTCCAGCCCCTCAATAGCCACACTCAACTATGTTTAACTAGACAAAAGGTCACACCCTAAAACCAATTGTAACCTGTATAAAAAATATAAATAATCAGAGATTGCCTGTTGAAAAAGAATGACTCAAGTGTGTCGGTCCATTGAAGATGGATTTCAGCTGCCGCTAGCAAGAACAAACAAAATAAATTAATTCGGGAATCCCAGTGAAAACAAGCAGGAAGTAGGATAAGGGAGGTTGATGGCAAATGGTGAGAATTTTGCGGCCGCTTTGAAGTTCTCAGTGGCCACACGGCTCACTGAGAACATCAAAGCGGGCTCTATTATCTCCCTCACTCTATCTCTCTATCTATCGCCCTCACTCTATCTATCTATCTGTCTATCTATTTTTCTATCTATCGCCCTCACTTTATCTATGTATCTATCTATCTATCTATCTATCTACCTATCTATCTATCTATCGCCCTCACTCTATTGCCCTCACTCTATCTCCCTCACTCTATCTATCGCCCTCACTCTATCTATCTGTCTATCTATCTAGCTATCGCCCTCTATCTATCTATCGCCCTCTCTATCTATCTATCGCCCTCACTCTATCTATCTATCGCCCTCACTCACTCTATCTATCTATCTATCGCCCTCACTCTATCTATTGCTCTCACTCTATCTATCGCCCTCACTCTATCTATCGCCCTCACTCTATCTATCTATTTATCTATCACCCTCACTCTATCTATCTATCTATCGCCCTCACTCTATCTATCGCCCTCACTCTATCTATCTGTCTATCTAGCTATCGCCCTCTATCTATCTATCGCCCTCTCTATCTATCTATCGCCCTCACTCTATCTATCTATCGCCCTCACTCTATCTATCTATCGCCCTCACTCTATCTATTGCTCTCACTCTATCTATCGCCCTCACTCTATCTATCGCCCTCACTCTATCTATCTATCGCCCTCACTCTATCTATCTATCGCCCTCACTCTATCTATTGCTCTCACTCTATCTATCGCCCTCACTCTATCTATTGCCCTCACTCTATCTATCTATCGCCCTCACTCTATCTATCGCCCTCACTCTATCTATCGTCTTCACTCTATCGCCCTCACTCTATCTATCTATCGCCCTTCCTTTATCTATCTATCACCCTCTATCTATTTATCTATCGCCCTCTATCTATCGCCCTCACTCGATCTATCTGTCTATCGCCCTCTATCTGTCTATCGCCCTCTATCTATCGCCCTGTATCTATCGCCCTCAATCTATCTATCGCCCTCACTCTATCTATCGCCCTCACTCTATCTATCTATCGCCCTCACTCTATCTATTGCTCTCACTCTATCTATCGCCCTCACTCTATCTATCGCCCTCACTCTATCTATCGCCCTCACTCTATCTATCTATCGCCCTCACTCTATCTATCTATCGCCCTCACTCTATCTATTGCTCTCACTCTATCTATCGCCCTCACTCTATCTATTGCCCTCACTCTATCTATCTATCGCCCTCACTCTATCTATCGCCCTCACTCTATCTATCGCCCTCACTCTATCTATCGCCTTCACTCTATCGCCCTCACTCTATCTATCTATCGCCCTTCCTTTATCTATCTATCACCCTCTATCTATTTATCTATCGCCCTCTATCTATCTATCGCCCTCACTCGATCTATCTGTCTATCGCCCTCTATCTGTCTATCGCCCTCTATCTATCTATCGCCCTGTATCTATCTCCCTCAATCTATCTATCGCCCTCACTCTATCTATCGCCCTCACTCTATCTATCGCCCTCACTCTATCAATCCATCTATCGCACTCACTCTATCTCTCTATCTATCGCCCTAACTCTATCACCCTCACTCTATCTATCGCCCTCACTCTATCTTTCTATTGCCCTCACTCTATCTATCTATCGCCCTTCCTTCATCTATCTATCGCCCTCTATCTATCTATCGCTCTCTATCTATCGCCCTCACTCTATCGCCCTCACGCTATCAATCTATCTATCGCACTCGCTCTATCTATCGCCCTCATTCTATCTATCGCCCTCACTCCATCTATCTATTGCCCTCACTCTATCTATCGCCCTCACTCTATCAGTCTATCAATCTATCTATCTATCGGACTCACTCTATCTATCTGTCGCCCTCCCTCTATCGCCCTCACTCTCTCTATCACCCTCACTCTATCTATCTATTGCCCTCACTCTGTCTATCTATCGCCCTCACTCACTCTATCTATCTATCTATCGCCCTCACTTTATCTATGTATCTATCTATCTATCTATCTACCTATCTATCTATCTATCGCCCTCACTCTATTGCCCTCACTCTATCTCCCTCACTCTATCTATCGCCCTCACTCTATCTATCATCCTCACTCTATCTATCGCCCTCACTCTGTCTATCGCCCTCACTCCATCTATCTGTTGCCCTCACTCTATCTATCTATTGTCCTCACACTATCTATCTATCGCCCTCACTCTAGCTATCTATTGCCCTCACTCTATCTATCGCCCTCACTCTATCTATCTATTTATCTATCGCCCTCACTCTATCTATCTATCTATCGCCCTCTATCTGTCTATCGCCCTCACTCTATCGCCCTCACTCTATCTATCGCCCTCACTCTATCTATCGCCTTCACTCTATCGCCCTCACTCTATCTATCTATTCCCCTTCCTTTATCTATCTATCGCCCTCTATCTATCTATCGCCCTCTATCTATTTATCTATCGCCCTCTATCTATCTATCTATCGCCCTCACTCGATCTATCTGTCAATCGCCCTCTATCTATCTATCGCCCTCTATCTAGCACCCTCACTCTATCTATCGCCCTCACTCTATCTATCGCCCTCACTCTATCTATCGCCCTCACTCTATCAATCTATTTATTGCACTCACTCTATCTATCTATCTATCGCCCTCACTCTATCACCCTCACTCTATCTATCGCCCTCACTCTATCTTTCTATCGCCCTCACTCTATCTATCGCCCTTCCTTTATCTATCTATCGCCCTCTATCTATCTATCATACCTCTATCTATCTATCGCCCTCTATCTATCGCTCTCTATCTATCTATCGCCCTCACTCTATAGTCCTCACGCTATCAATCTATCTATCGCCCTCATTCTATCTATCGCCTCACTCTATCGCCCTCACTCGATCTATAGCCCTCACTCTATCTGTCTATCAATCTATCTATCTATCATACCTCTATCTATCTATCTGTCGCCCTCCCTCTATCGCCCTCACTCTATCTATCGCCCTCACTCTATCTATCTACTGCCCTCACTCTGTCTATCTATCGCCCTCACTCACTCTATCTATCTATCTATCTATCTATCTATCTATCTATCTATCTATCTATCGCCCTCACTCTATCTATCGCCCTCACTCTATCTATCACCCTCACTCTATCTATCGCCCTCACTCCATCTATCTGTCGCCCTCACAACATCTCTTTATCTATCTATCGTCCTAACTCTATCTATCGCCCTCACTCTATCTATCTATTGCCCTCACTCTATCTATCTATTGTCCTCACGCTATCCATCTATCGCCCTCACTCTATCTATCTATTGCCCTCACTCTATCTATCTATCTATCTATCTATCGCCCTCACTCTATCTATCTATCTATCTATCGCCCTCACTCTATCTATCGCCCTCACTCTATCGCCCTCACTCTATCTTTCTATCGCCCTCACTCTATCTATCCCCCTCACTCTATCTATCTATCGCCCTCATTCTACCTATCCATCGCCATCACTCTGTCTATCTATCGCCCATACTCTATCTATCTATCGCCCTCACTCTATCTATCGCCCTCACTCTATCTATCACACTCACTCAATCTATCTATCGCCCTCACTATATCTATCTATCAATCAATCAATCAATCAATCAATGACACTTATAGAGCGCGCTACATACCCGTAGGGTCTCAAGGCGCTGGGGGGGGGGGGTGGGGGGGGGGGGTGCCGCTACTGCTCGAACAGCCAGGTCTTCAGCTTCTTCCTGAAGGAGAGGTGGTCTTGGGTCAGGCGCAGGTCGGGAGGGAGGGAGTTCCAGGTCTTGGCGGCCAGGTAGGAGAAGGACCTTCCTCCTGTAGTCGCTCTTCGGATGCGGGGGACGGCGGCGAGGGCGTGGTTGGCTGATCGGAGGTGGCGTTTGGGAGCGTAGAAGTTGATCCGGCTGTTGAGGTAGCTCGGGCCTTGGTCGTGTAGGGCTTTGTGTGCGTGGGTGAGGAGGCGGAAGGTGATTCTTTTGTTGACGGGGAGCCAGTGAAGGTCTCTCAGATGTCCGGAGATGTGGCTGGTTCGTGGGATGTCGAGGATGAGTCTGGCTGAGGCGTTCTGGATCCGCTGGAGTCTCTTCTGGAGCTTGGCGGTGGTACCAGCGTAGAGGGCGTTGCCGTAGTCCAGTCGGCTGGTGACGAGGGCCTGGGTGGCGGTTTTCCTGGTCTCGGTGGGGATCCACCAGAAGATCTTCCGTAGCATGCGTAGGATGTTGAAGCACGCCGAGGAGACGTTGTTGACTTGCCTGGTCATGGAGAGGGAGGAGTCCAGGATGAAGCCCAGGTTGCGTGCATGGTCTGTCGGTTTGGGTGCGGTGCCCAGGGCGGGAGGCCACCAGGAGTCGTCCCAGGCGGAGGGTGAGGAGCCCAGGATGAGGACCTCCGTCTTGTCAGAGTTTAGTTTCAGGCGGCTGGTCGTCATCCACTCGGCTACCTCTTTCATCCCTTCGTGCAGGTTGGCTCTGGCGGAGGCGGGGTCGTTGGTCAGGGAGAGGATCAGCTGGGTGTCATCGGCGTAGGAGATTATGCTGAGGTTGTGTTTGCGTGCGATGGCCGCGAGGGGGCTCATGTAGACGTTGAAGAGGGTGGGGCTCAGGGATGATCCTTGAGGGACGCCGCAGATGACTTCGGAGGCCTCTGACTTGTACGGTGGTAGGCGGACTCTCTGTGTTCTTCCGTCGAGGAAGGAGATGATCCATTCCCGCGCCTTGTCCTGGATTCCGATGTTGCTGAGGCGCTGTACTAGGGTGCGGTGGCAGACAGTGTCGAATGCCGCGGAGAGGTCTAGGAGGATGAGGGCCGCTGTTTCTCCGTTGTCCATCAGGGCTCGGATGTCATCGGTGGCGGCGATAAGGGCGGTCTCGGTGCTGTGATTGGCTCGGAAGCCGGACTGTGAGGGGTCGAGGGATCCATTCGTCTCGAGGAAGGCGGCCATCTGCTTGTTGACGGTCTTCTCGATGACTTTGGCTGGAAACGGGAGGAGCGAGATGGGGCGGTAGTTCTTGAGTTCGGTGGGGTCCGCTGTTGGTTTCTTGAGTAGAGCGCTGAGTTCGGCGTGCTTCCAGCTCTCAGGGAAGGTGGCGTGTCGAAGGAGGTGTTGATGATGTCTCGCAGGTGGGGTGCGATGACAGCGTCGGCCTTGTTGAAGACGTGGTGAGGGCAGGGGTCGGTCGGTGATCCGGAGTGGATGGAGTTCATCGTGCGGATGGTGTCTTCGGTGCTGATCGGGGTCCAGGCGAGGAGGGTGGTGGTGTGGGGTGGTTGTTCGGTCATGGTGTGCGTTGGTTGGTTGTTGAAGCTGCTGTGTATGTCCGCGATCTTGTTGTGGAAGTATGAAGCGAGGGAGTTGCAGAGGTCTTGCGATGGGGTGATGTCGTTGTTTCCTGCGCTGGGGTTGGAGAGCTCTTTCACGATGTTGAAGAGTTCCTTGCAGTTGTGTGCGTTGTTGTCCAACCGGTCCTTGAATGCTGTTTTCTTGGCGGCGCGGATCAGCTGGTGGTGCTTCCGGGTGGCAAGCTTGAAGGAGGTCCTGTTGACCGGTGTAGGTTCCCTTCTCCATACATTCTCGAGGGCTCTGCAGTTCTTCTTGGAGCTCTTGAGTTCGTCGGTGAACCAAGGGGCTTTCTTGCTGCCGGGTCTGCTGGGCGGGGTCCTCAGCGGGGCGAGCTCGTCCGCGCAGATGCTGATCCACTTCGTGAGGTTGTCGGCGGCCTGGCTGGGGTTCGCTGAGCTGGCAGGAGGGTGCTGGCTCAGGGAGGTGGCGAGCTGGTCTGCTGTGATCTTGTTCCAGCTTCTGCGGGCGCCCTCACTCTATCGCCCTCCCTCTATCTATCTCCCTCACTCTATCTATATATCGTACTCAATCTATCTATCGCATCACCACAGCATCACCCAGCACCACCACAGCATCACTCAGGGGCACCACAGCATCACTATGCACTACCACAGCATCACTGAACGCCACTGCATCACTCGTCCCCACCACAACATCACTCAGCGCCACAACAGCATCAATCTGTGCAACCATTCAACAACAACTGGTTCAAATATGTTCTCTCAATGTTTCAAGCTTTATTACAAATGTTCACAAAAAGATGTTAATTTCAATTCTGTTCTTGGATTTTCGACACAAAAAAATACACTGAACATATTCTTCACAAAAGTTATTTACAAAAGTTTAAGCTAATGCAATTATAAATTACAATAACTTTTACTTAAGTATTAATTATTTAAAAAAATTAAAAGCCATTGGTATTTGTAATATCAATACATCGATGTCACGTTAATCCAACACATACTGCATTACAAATGCTTTAGGTGTCACATTTGCGAAAGTTATAACTATTGGCATTGTAAATGACAAAGCAATTAATTTCGCTATTTTCAAAACCAACACAAATAAAAAATGTGTCATTTACAACACTAATAGCTCAAACTTTCCTAATGCGAGACCTATTGCATTGCAAATGCTTGTTTGTATACTTATTGCCAGTAAGCTTCCAGGCAACTCCTGAGCAGTCAGTCAGCTTTCACCCGAAAAACAGGTCTTGGAAGCCTTTCCTGGCAGACTTATTGGTTTTCTCCAAGTTACTGGGCACTAACCTAGCAAGGGGAGTTAGCAGTGGATACCCCACCCTAGTACTTTGAGGGATGTTCTGGTTACAACAGGAGTCTGGTCAGGAAACCTTGGAACATCTATTGGAAGTCTCTGCCCCATCCTTATGTCCACATTGCAGACATTGTCTGGGTACTCTGGCAGTTCTGAGACCGGTCCTGGACAGTTCTCCACTTTTGATATTTCTACACTGACAGGCCCAACCATAGTTTTTGTGACAAATATGAGCAGTAAGGCAACCCAAAACACTAGCACAAAGACAATGGATGCTGTCCCACTTCAATACTTGTTAACCTGTTGTGGGTAACCTCGTCTAGGGGACAGTGTTTCAAAAAAAAAGGACAGGGGGAACTTCCTGCCTTCAAAGGGTCCTCTGTCTCCTTCATTAACACTCCTCTGCCTGAACCACCACACTGGATCCTTGGAATGTTCTGAGGGGGCAGCCTGAAATTCATATCTGCTATCTGGGCAAGGCAGATGTTATGTTATGTTATGTTATGTTAATATATTTTATTGAGCGCGAACAGCTGCCCCAGCAACGAGGCGTCCCGTCGCTGAACCATAACAAAGACCCGAAGGGAGGGGGAGGAAGGAGAGGGACTAGGGAAGATTATGTTAGGGAGAATAGAAATGTTTTAATCGCCTTGCGAAAGGCCAACAAGTTGGTCATGGAGCGAATGTGAGGAGGCAAGGAATTCCAAAGCTGTGCCCCCAAAACTCTGAAAGAACGGCCACCTATTCTGCTTAGTTTTATACGAGGGGTTACTACCAAATGTTGACCTAAGGAGCGTAAGGCACGCTGGGGGGTGTAAGGCTCTAGGAGTGGACGTAAGAGTCCGGGACAGTCAGTTTTAAGAATTTTAAAAGCAGTGGTGAGAGCCTTGAATTGAACTCGGGTGTGAGAAGGTGGCCTGATATGCAGTGCTCACTATTCTAGTGAACACTATGTATCAGTCCAGCAACCCTTATTGATGATTGGTTGTAAGTCAACCTTATAGACCAGCTATCCTAGTAGCGTGGATACGAGCAGTCTAAGGCTAAAGACTCGAGAGGGCGTGTTAAGCCAGCTGTAATACCACACATATACCCCTTGAATACCAAGTGAAAGGACACCACACAAGTGTTATGAAAATAAACAAGATATTTATTAAGAATCACAACAGCCCTGTACTCTTTATGAGGACAGGGATTAAGCACAAAACAAAACTCTTACGAAAATACTTAAGTTAGCACAGTATATACAAATGCCCGAGGGGCACGGAAAACCATATACTCTGAAAGTGGAATGCGAAATTACTAGCAGGTAAGTACAGTACTAATAGCCTTTGGAATCGCTAGGACTTGACTATAGAATCATTAGATTACTTCTAGGAGACCCAGGGGACTCGGGTGCAGAGTGTGCACTCTCACTCGTGATGCGGGACAAAGTCTATGGTAGCTAGTAATGACAAAGTTAGTGTTCTCGGGCGAACCCGACCTGGTAGGAGGAAAACGAAAGTGGATTCTGACCCTTGGATAGTGAGGCTATGCTGGGGCACCGAAATGCCGAAGTTACCTAGCCGAGGGGCTGCAGCTGCATAGGTCTCAAAAGACGTCGGGAATCCTCGTAGACGGACCAGGAGCCTGGAAGAAAGAAGTTGCTGGCAGGCGACCAGTGAAGAAAGTTCGATGGATCCAAGCCTGGATCGAAGAAAAACATAAAGAAGGAAAATTGCAGCAAAAACATCTGGAAACATCAGGGTCAGACCAATCAGTTGTCGACAGCCAGATCTCACAAAAACAAATAATGTGTATTATAAAAAAGCAGAGATCAGACGGGGCGCCGGGACCCAATGGTCTGTCAAACGCCCTATTTAAAAAAGACTCACAATTTTGGTCCAAACATCTGGTCATACTATTCAACAACATTTTGGAATCCCACACAATCCCCGACTCCTGGCGAGGAAGCATATTGCACCCAATATTCAAATCAGGGGCTCGTGCAAATCCCTCAAATTACAGGCTGATAGCCCTTATAGATGTTGAGGCAAAAATCTACGCATCAAACTTGCTTAAGGACCTAGAAGATTGGGTGGATAACACCAAACTGATCCCCAACACACAGACAGGTTTTCGAGCCGGAATGGGCACTTTAGCAAATATTTCCGCCATCACACTTCTGGCCAGTCAATCCATCACAAATTCCAAAGTATTGTATGCATGTCAAGGCGGCCTTCGATAAGGTACCTAGACAAGCCTTGTGGGCAAAAATGGAATCTTGGGGCATACCAACAAATTTATTGAATGCAATCATTGACCTCTATTCGGAAACATGGGTTCAAATAAAAATGGGAGATGGTCGAAGCCTAACAAACAAAATTACTACCATCAACGGCCTAAAACAAGGGTGCGTTTTGGCCCCCTGTTTATTTAATATATACACAGCCGACCTAGACAACTACCTACGTTCAACATTAGGGGATCCTCCTAAACTGGGGAATGTGAGAATAGCAAGTTTACAATATGCAGATGACATAGTGTTGCTCTCCCAAACGCCCCGCGGCCTACAACGACTAATAAATAAATTGGCAGAATACATAGACGTAAACCAACTACAGATAAACTTTAAAAAAACAAAGGTCATGTGTTTTTCCAGTCCAAAGAAAAAAATACCAAAATTCCTTTGGAGAATTAACAGCAACAGTTTGGACCGCGAGGAGACATACAAGTATTTGGGACTGACTTTGGATAGTCATCTTAATTACAAGCAACACCAAGAACATCGGAAAACAAAAGCTAAACAATTATTGTTTGCATTTAAAACTTTGCAAAAAAAACTCAGTGACAGTTCCACTACTCACTTATTAAAGGTTGTGGCATCAAAATGTTTACCTGCAATTACATACGGCTCTGAACTATTAAATGCAAAGGATGCAACATCCTTGAATATCGCCCAAACAAGTCTCTTTAAAAAACTGTTTAACATCCCACGCCATATCTCACAAGACCGGATAAAACTTGAATTCGGGCTAAAGAATCAGACCATGGCAAGACAGGGAGCACTGGTCAAATATTATTGGAGAATGCGAGCAGCAGAGGACGACTCCCTGGTACATTGCTGTTGGCTGGAAGTCGAAAAGCAATAAAAACTGACCAA
Organism: Lissotriton vulgaris; assembly: GCF_964263255.1. Taxonomy (NCBI): domain Eukaryota; kingdom Metazoa; phylum Chordata; class Amphibia; order Caudata; family Salamandridae; genus Lissotriton; species Lissotriton vulgaris. The sequence goes on from NC_141691.1 coordinate 2,019,079,906, forward strand.
CTCGATTCATTCGGTCCTAAAAAAATCAATTGAGGCTTTAAAGTTAGAGGAAGTATGGCAAACAACACCGTCCTACTCAGAGTTTAAACAATTGGTCAACAAAACAGTTAACCAAATGTCCCAAGACCAGGATAAAGCCACGCTGTCCAAGAAAACAAACGCATGGACGGTGCTCCCGACATATAAAAAGCTAAAGCCCCAAACATACCTTCTGGAACATTTCGCAAACCAAATGAAACAGCAATTAATTCTACTGAGATTGGGAGTGTACCCTACCAAAGATTTAACTCCTAAATGGAAACGCACCTGGCCCTCAATGGATTGTCGCCTTTGCGGACATGGTGATGAATCAGTGCTCCACCTACTCTGTATTTGCCCGGCACTATTACCCGAACGGAAAAAACTGCTGCGGCCGTTGCTGAAAAAAGAGCAGATAAGGACATGCAGATCTGCAGTAATAAAATGTTTAGGAGGGTCAACAGTGCAACTGGCATGTAAATCACTAAAGTTTTTAAGACTCGCTGCAAAAGCGCTAGAAAGGAAAGATATAGAACTTGATACAGAAAATGCTCAGACAATCACTCCAAAGCAAACATAAGCAAAAGAATCAGACTCCTCAAGCCAGATCAACTCCATAAGACTAATAGGCATTAACCGTACTATCTTCCTTTACTTATCCATGTTTTAACAATCAAATGTTTTAATTGGAATTTTATCAACTAACTAGTGTTTACAGTTTATACATGAATTTTAAATCGCAAGTGTTTATGTGTTTTTAGCGGTTAATACGCTCTTTGTATGATTTAAACCAAATCAAATAAAGTATTACTTATCAAAATAGCCTTTGGAATCGCTAGGCCTTGACTATAGAATCGTTAGATTACTTCTAGGAGACCCAGGGGACTCGGGTGCAGAGTGTGCACTCTCACGCGTGATGCGGGACAAAGTCTATGGTAGCTAGTAATGACAAAGTTAGTGTTCTCGGGCGAACCCGACCTGGTAGGAGGAAAACGAAAGTGGATTCTGACCCTTGGATAGTGAGGCTATGTTGGGGCACCGAAATGCCGAAGTTACCTAGCCCAGGGGCTGCAGCTGCATAGGTCTCAAAAGACGTCGGGAATCCTCGTAGACGGACCAGGAGCCTGGAAGAAAGAAGTTGCTGGCAGGCGACCAGTGAAGAAAGTTCGATGGATCCAAGCCTGGATCGAAGGAAGATGACACCTGAAAGCAGAGGGGACCAAGTTCGAGACTACTAGCCAGTAGTCAGGTGGCACCAGGAGGGCACCGGATGGTAGTCACCTCGACTAGGTGAGTGGGTGACGCTGTGCTCGCAGATCTCTCGGACCAGGAGGCGTTGTCGGCGACCAGGATGGAGGAGCGAGCTGTCCCACGATGGATGAAGCTGTCGGCGTCGCTGGACCCAGGATTGGGCAACAAAGCCTTGGCAAATTCAAGCCCACGCGGTGGACTCAAAATGGCGTCTGGAGTGGACCAGGAGGGTCCGGGGTGCCTCTCTTAAAGAAGGAAGCAAGGGCCAGTCTGGAGCAACCAGACCAGCAGCAGTGATGTCGTCGGGCATCGTGAAGAAGGCCACAAGCCAGCCGGCTAGTAGCCACACAGCGCTGTGAGCACGCAAAAGCAGAAGGGCCCCACGCAGATCGTGGAGATGCTGGAGGGCTGATCTTCGGTGCTGGAGCTGCTCAGGGTTGGGGCTTCTCGGACCCCAAAGCACTCACCAGTGGAGCACACGGTGGGCTTGTTGCAAAGAAGTCGTGCAGTCTTGGCGATCGTCGGTCCCTCGAGGTCTCGTCGCACTCACAGTTCTCAGCTTTGCTGTAGAGGTGAGTAGAGGTCAGAGGTGCCAGGGAAGCCGGGTCTCGTCGAGCTGGGTCGTCGGATTCGTGAAGAAGGACTTGCAGCAGACCGCAGTGTTCTTAGGATGGTGCCTGCGGATGCAGGGTGACTACTCCTTAGCCACAAGGGAGAATCTTGAAGAAGGAAATCTTGATGTCTTTCGCAGAAAGTCGTGTCTTGATTCCAAAGATGATCTAATTTGAACAGGGGGCCCGCTCCCATCTTTATACTAAAAAAGGGGGCTGACCCGGTGACTAGGTCCTGCCTATGGGTGGGACTAGGAGGGGGGTGGTTACACTCCTCTGCCACTCCTCTGCCATGCCGGACTTTCCCCAGGCCAGGGGCTGGTGTGCCCCTGGAACTGGTTCTGACCGGCCTATGCGTAGTGAGCACCGGGGTGCCACTCAGCAGTCACCTTCCTGTAAAGCCCTGCCTACCCAGGATACACAAAACCATGTCTGGGACGGTGCTAGCACCGCCCCTGACAGGAAACCCTTTGTCCAGGCTCCCCTCGCTGGAAGGACTCCCAGCTGCAGGGGGTCAGACTCGTGTCTGTGGTGGCAGCATCCATTTTGTGGAGCTGAGGCTTCGTTTAACTTTAACCGGGGTTCACAGTTACATACATGTCGTGTCCCTCTAGAAGGGTGGAATGCTAACCCCGTCGCCTGAATTGGCGAGGGGTTAGTATTCCAATTCGTATGACACCTTACTCGACATGTTTTGATAAAGCAATACCAAAGATAGCATTTAACCGCAAGGATTATAATGCACTTAAGAGTATATGGTATGCGATATCATGGAACAGCTATTAGGACTTGATTCCGCAAGCTGCAGACAGGCTCAGCTCATGCCAGAGCACCATCTCACACGATTCCAAGCACTCTGCCTTCAGGATTGTTAAGGCCTGCCATAGGAGTGACTGATAGGAATCTGTGTGTCCATTTTAGGGTTAGATATAGGTATACTATATCTACAGCAAAGGGTGATTACACGACTTTGCCCCAGCTGTCATGCAGCCAGTTGTGTCAAATTTAGGAGGCCAGCCAGGGGTGGCATAATACATGCTTCAGCCCCTGGTAGGCCCTGGGTACACCTATGCCCTGAGTTACAGGGTCTGATAAGGTGGCCCAGTACCAATTGGAAATGTACCTAGGGTACATGGAATTCCATTTTACAGAGAGAGCAGTAGGCCTGGGGTCCTGATTGGCAGGGCCCCAGGTCGACTATGTCAAAAACCAGCTAAAACACAGGGCAAAAAGTTGGGGGCAACCATAGTCAGGAGGTACCTTCCTACACAACCCCCCCCCCCCCCCAAACGAAAGGAGATAAGGCTATCCTTGTCCAGGTAAGCCTCTATTACCTAAGTGGCCATATAAGGAAGGACCAGCTCTGGCTTGGTTTCCCCCTGTGTCATGGTCCACTAGGCAACCCCTCACCCTAAGGGTATCTGAGGGTCTCCACCATAGGGAATCTCTGTCTCTGGTGTGTCTTGGGAAAGTAAAAGGCTGATGCTGGGATGGAGTACTGAAGTGAGGCTCCTGTACCTTTGGGCTCAACTTCCTCCAATCACCATTCATCATGTGTGCCTTTCTTTCTTTAGCTGAGATGCACTGAGTTCTCAGGGTCAGCCTCTGGCTACCTAAAGCTGGAGGCTGAGTCCCTCTGTTTGGCTTACTGGAGGGACAGGTCAGGTCTGGGGTTTTTAGGCCCCATGTTTGGCTGTGCCCAACAGTGTCCAGCTGTGGGAGGTCCCTAACTACTTTTAAGGGGGATCCCTCAGGAGTCTGATTTATTTTCACTTGGCTAGGTTTACCAGCTTCAGTGATCCTAATCTGCTGATTCTTTTGGACAGGGGGGCCCTTTGGGGTCCACCACTGGCCTCCCTGACCTCTTCAGCCCTGGGCTGACTGAGGCAGGGTAGAGAGGTGCAGGTTACCTGCTCCAGACTGGGTCCCACCTGGGAAGGGTCCACTGCCATCAGGGGCTCTGCCAGGCTAGGCCTGACTACCTCTGGGGCAGTTCCTTCAACAGGGGTAGAGTCAGTTCCCTGAGGAGGCTGGCTCTCACCTAGTGTCTGGGAGGGGGAAGACTCTTCTTCCTCCTCAATGCTCTCTGTTTGAGTGGAGTGATCCATTGTTTCAGGCTTCACAACCTCACTATCTGTTTGAGTAGAGGCTGAGACCATTTCAACCTTGCCAACCTTTTCAGGAGGGCACTCAGTTTGTGTTTGGGCTGTGACTGTCACAGCCCTCCTATCCTGTTCTGGAAAGTCTGTCTGAGCCTGGGCAGTGGCTACCACTGCCCTTCCAACCTTTTCAGGGAGGAATGGTGCTTGGACTGGGGCTGTAGCTATTACTGCCCCACTAACCTGTCTGGATAGGCCTATCATTCTGGAGTGAGTTTCTTGCTCCACCTCAGCCCATGCTGAGAGTTCCAGGTCATTCCCCAGTAAGCAATCTACAGGTAGGTTATCTGTCACTGCCACTCTCATGGGCCCTGTGACATTACCCCAGCTGAGCTTGACTACTGCCATGGGATGCTTTCTCTTCACTCCATGAATGTCTGTCACCTGCTAAGTAAAACCAGGGGTCAGTTGAGCAGAGGGGACCAGATGGTCAATCACCATGGTGATGCTGGCCCCTGTGTCTCTGAATGCCTCAACTTTCTGACCATTCACTATGACCTCTTGTCTATACTTTCCCAAAATGTGGGGTCCAGTAGTGAAGTTGGCAAACCCCATGCCAGTCTCACAGACAAGAGTGTGGTCAGGGGACCTGGCTAGGCCATAGTCCTCCTGATTGCCCAAAGTAATGCCCACCACATTCTTGGGGGCACTCCCACCACCTGGGGGATTACCACTAGTGGTAACAGGAGGTTTAGGAGTATTACCTGGGGGCATATTTCCCTTGTTGCCATTTTTAGGGCAACTGGCATCACTTTTGTAATGGCCCATCTGTTTACAGGTATGGCAATAAGGTTTCTTCTGTTCTGAAGGAGTGTTCTGGGACCCACCACCCTTGTTGGAGTTTTGGGGCCCTTGGGAAGTCTTCTCTGTGGATTTATCCCCACCCTTCTCTTGAGGCTTGGTTGATTCCTTCTTTTGGTCACCACCCTGGTTTTTAGGCCTGACCCTGGTTCTGACCCATTTGTCTGCCCTCTTACCCAATTCCTGTGGAGAGGTCAGATCAGAGTCTACCAGGCGCTGGTGTAATAACTGGTTCTGACAATTACTTAAGATTTGCTCCCTCATAATTAGATTGTACAATCCTTTAAAATCAGTAACCTTACTACCCAGTAGCCAGCCTTCAAAAGCCTTAGTGGCACAATCAACAAAGTCAGTCCAATCTTGAGACTGAGTTTTCTGGGTGTCTCTGAACAGCAACCTGTACTGCTCAGTGGTTAAACCAAACCCATCAACCAGTGTATTTTTCAAGATTTGGTAATTGTTAGCATCCTCCACTCTTGTAGTGAGGAGCTTATCTCTACCTTTACCTTCAAAGGAGAGCCACAAGATAGCTGCCCACTGACTTTGGGGAACACCCTGCACAGTGCAGGCCCTCTCCAAAGCAGTTATCCATTTGTGGATGTCATCCCCTTGTTTAAAGGGGGGCACTATCTTATTCAGGTGCTTTGTATCAAAACTCCTTTCCCTATTGCTAGGTTTATTGCTGCCACCAGTGGGCTGTAGCCCACATAATTCTTGCTCTCTAGCAAAGGCAAGTCTCTCTTTGGCCAGGGCAAGTTCTTCCCTTTCAATCCTCATTTTGACTGCCCTTTCTTCAGCTTCATACACTCTCCTCAGAGGGGAAGTCATCCCTCTGTGAGAAGAGTTGTGAGAGCCATTGGTTCGAAGGGATCGGTTAGAGCCTCTTGATAGAGACCTAACTCGTCCATTCCCAACGTTAAGCTGGCCTGAGAGTGGCCCCAGGGGTCCCCTAGTACCATTCTCATGCCTGCTTAAGTTGGACCTGGTTAGTCTGCTGACTTCTACCTGTCCCTTATCTGCCTCATCCCCTGACAACTGATCCTCATCCTCATCCTCAGCATCATCTGCTTCCTGGAGGGGATGGTCATGGCTATCAAAGGGTCCCTGTAAGGAGGGCATACTCCCATCTGGATTAGAAGGGTCTGGGTTACCAGCCCTACTGGCATCATAAGCCTCTAAGAGACCAATCAGAAAGGAAGTTGTGGGGTTAGACCCCTGTCTTATCTTCCTGGAGGTACACACCTGTCTCAACTCCCTGAAGCTAAGAACAGTATATCTGGAAGTGGGGACCTGTGGAGGGTCCACTGACACAAGGGGAGACTCAGAGTTTCCTCCTTTGTCTGACATACTGTTTCTAGTGTGGTGTAAGTGATGCACCTACCTACACTATGTGTTTGCCTACTGATCCCTTGCTAAGAGTTGCAGCCAAGGTGTGCTAAGCCTTGAGGAGCTGCAACAGCTGGTTCAGTAGAACTCAGAGTATTCTAAGCTAAGTTATATGTACCTAACAGTACTTATGTGATCTTTCAACAAGATATTCTTAGGATACGTGTGGTAAAACAATAGCAAGCTCAAATCCCAACCGCTGCTCACCAATGTGAGAAGGTGGCCTGATATGCAGTGCTCACTATTCTAGTGAACACTATGTATCAGTCCAGCAACCCTTATTGCTGATTGGTTGTAAGTCAACCTTATAGACCAGCTATCCTAGTAGCGTGGTTACGAGCAGTCTAAGGCTAAAGACTCGAGAGGGCGTGTTAAGCCAGCTGTTATACCACACATATACCCCTTGAATACCAAGTGAAAGGACACCACACAAGTGTTATGAAAATAAACAAGATATTTATTAAGAATCACAACAGCCCTGTACTCTTTATGAGGACAGGGTACTAAGCACAAAACAAAACTCTTACGAAAATACTTAAGTTAGCACAGTATATACAAATGCCCGAGGGGCACGGAAAACCATATACTCTGAAAGTGGAATGCGAAATTACTAGCAGGTAAGTACAGTACTAATAGCCTTTGGAATCGCTAGGACTTGACTATAGAATCGTTAGATTACTTCTAGGAGCCCCAGGGGACTCGGGTGCAGAGTGTGCACTCTCACGCGTGATGCGGGACAAAGTCTATGGTAGCTAGTAATGACAAAGTTAGTGTTCTCGGGCGAACCCGACCTGGTAGGAGGAAAACGAAAGTGGATTCTGACCCTTGGATAGTGAGGCTATGCTGGGGCACCGAAATGCCGAAGTTACCTAGCCGAGGGGCTGCAGCTGCATAGGTCTCAAAAGACGTCGGGAATCCTCGTAGACGGACCAGGAGCCTGGAAGAAAGAAGTTGCTGGCAGGCGACCAGTGAAGAAAGTTCGATGGATCCAAGCCTGGATCGAAGGAAGATGACACCTGAAAGCAGAGGGGACCAAGTTCGAGACTACTAGCCAGTAGTCAGGTGGCACCAGGAGGCCACCGGATGGTAGTCACCTCGACTAGGTGAGTGGGTGACGCTGTGCTCGCAGATCTCTCGGACCAGGAGGCGTTGTCGGCAACCAGGATGGAGGAGCGAGCTGTCCCACGATGGATGAAGCTGTCGGCGTCGCTGGACCCAGGATTGGGCAACAAAGCCTTGGCAAATTCAAGCCCACGCGGTGGACTCAAACTGGCGTCTGGAGTGGACCAGGAGGGTCCGGGGTGCCTCTCTTAAAGAAGGAAGCAAGGGCCAGTCTGGAGCAACCAGACCAGCAGCAGTGATGTCGTCGGGCGTCGTGAAGAAGGCCACAAGCCAGCCGGCTAGTAGCCACACAGCGCGGTGAGCACGCAAAAGCAGAAGGGCCCCACGCAGATCGTGGAGATGCTGGAGGGCTGATCTTCGGTGCTGGAGCTGCTCAGGGTTGGGGCTTCTCGGACCCCAAAGCACTCACCAGTGGAGCACACGGTGGGCTTGTTGCAAAGAAGTCGTGCAGTCTTGGCGATCGTCGGTCCCTCGAGGTCTCGTCGCACTCACACTTCTCAGCTTTGCTGTAGAGGTGAGTAGAGGTCAGAGGTGCCAGGGAAGCCGGGTCTCGTCGAGCTGGGTCGTCGGATTCGTGAAGAAGGACTTGCAGCAGACCGCAGTGTTCTTAGGATGGTGCCTGCGGACGCAGGGTGACTACTCCTTAGCCACAAGCGAGAATCTTGAAGAAGGAAATCTTGATGTCTTTCGCAGAAAGTCGTGTCTTGATTCCAAAGATGATCTAATTTGAACAGGGGGCCCGCTCCCATCTTTATACTAAAAAAGGGGGCTGACCCGGTGACTAGGTCCTGCCTATGGGTGGGACTAGGAGGGGGGTGGTTACACCCCTCTGCCATGCCGGACTTTCCCCAGGCCAGGGGCTGGTGTGCCCCTGGAACTGGTTCTGACCGGCCTATGCGTAGTGAGCACCGGGGTGCCACTCAGCAGTCACCTTCCTGTAAAGCCCTGCCTACCCAGGATACACAAAACCATGTCTGGGACGGTGCTAGCACCGCCCCTGACAGGAAACCCTTTGTCCAGGCTCCCCTCGCTGGAAGGACTCCCAGCTGCAGGGGGTCAGACTCGTGTCTGTGGTGGCAGCATCCATTTTGTGGAGCTGAGGCTTCGTTTAACTTTAACCGGGGTTCACAGTTACATACATGTCGTGTCCCTCTAGAAGGGTGGAATGCTAACCCCGTCGCCAGAATTGGCGAGGGGTTAGTATTCCAATTCGTATGACACCTTACTCGACATGTTTTGATAAAGCAATACCAAAGATAGCATTTAACCGCGAGGATTATAATGCACTTAAGAGTATATGTTATGCGATATCATGGAACAGCTATTAGGACTTGATTCCGCAAGCTGCAGACAGGCTCAGCTCATGCCAGAGCACCATCTCACACGATTCCAAGCACTCTGCCTTCAGGATTGTTAAGGCCTGCCATAGGAGTGACTGATAGGAATCTGTGTGTCCATTTTAGGGTTAGATATAGGTATACTATATCTACAGCAAAGGGTGATTACACGACTTTGCCCCAGCTGTCATGCAGCCAGTTGTGTCAAATTTAGGAGGCCAGCCAGGGGTGGCATAATACATGCTTCAGCCCCTGGTAGGCCCTGGGTACACCTATGCCCTGAGTTACAGGGTCTGATAAGGTGGCCCAGTACCAATTGGAAATGTACCTAGGGTACATGGAATCCATTTTACAGAGAGAGCAGTAGGCCTGGGGTCCTGATTGGCAGGGCCCCAGGTCGACTATGTCAAAAACCAGCTAAAACACAGGGCAAAAAGTTGGGGGCAACCATAGTCAGGAGGTACCTTCCTACATCGGGCTTCAATACGCAGCCAGTGTAGCTTCTGGATGGTATTTCCGGCAGAGCATCTGCGAGGGAGGCCTACGACAGCCCTGGCAGCAGAGTTTTGTATCCGTTGTAGCCGAGCCATCTCTGCTTTGTTGATGCCTAAGAATAGAACATGTTTTAGTGTAAAGGAGTTAGGTCCTTGGGCTGTGGGAAAGGCTGGACCTTATATATACGTTTTTCACACAAAATGCCACCCCACTTTTTTTAGTTAGCTCTTAGTTATAAGCAACACATCAACCTTAGTTAGATATGTTAGGTATATTTATTTTTACCTTTTCTTTCAAATCTTTTTTCGAAAAATTCCTAGATTACATGTCAGAGAGAGAACACAACAAATATAACATATATGTACATCAACTTAAACACAACATTTACCAAGAAAATAAAACATCATAACATCAAAATACATTCACTATACACAACAAAGCATCTATATCTAATTCAGACTGTTCCAAAAAGGCAAGTCACAATTTCTAGCCTCATTAACCATCAGTGATTCGGAATATCAGGAACAGTAGTAGACAAAGTCACAGTTAAAAAGGAGATATCACGACACATTAATTCTGCGAGTCAGTGATTATTGGTATTGTTAAGTTTTTATCTCCTTTCTTGCCGACGCGTTTCGAACTCCATACAGCAGTTATGGGTTCTCCTCAGGGCCTTGTCACTTCTATCTGCATGTGTGTAAGGGAAAAAAGAACACTGTTTCAGTGTCGATTCCCAGGGCCTCATTTTATTATTCCGCTTCTAATCTCCTACATTTAAAGTCCATGTTACCTTAATTGTAGCCGTGGTTATCCTATGTCTGGTTCTGGGTCTTTTGAGCTGCAGTCTAAAGGACATTAAAAAATCCCATTTAGAGCCAAACTCAATACTCGCCCTACGGTCACTTCTTGAAAAAACACTGCAGGACGTACCTTAAACTGTCTTTTAGGTCCGTGTATGGGCGTCTCCCTATGGCACGGTGATGCTTTTTGACCTGGGGGAGGGCAAGGAGGGGGTTACTACTAGTGGGCTCATGTCACATCTCAGCCATGTGAGGTAGATTGTTGTAACATTCCTACCTCGTTTGGTGCACCGCGGGCTTCGGGAGCGACTCACTCCATGATCAACTTTTTGCACACGGTCCTCCGGACTCTGGTTGAGTGTACCGCGTAATTACTCTCGTGTTGTCCTCCGGTATCATACACTGTTTGAAAGATAGACCGGAGTGCGTATTAGTTCCCCATTACATGGACCAGTCCTACGTGCACAGCTCAAACCCTCTTACGGCTCACCTTGCTCTGTACAGCTTGCTTTCACTAATGCTTCGTTCACTGTGGAGGGCGGCGGCCAGGTTGCCTGGTTACTTATGACGGTCTCATGACCGTGGGATTTCTGGGATTTGTAGTTTATTAGTTGAGAGTACGCGAATGCCTGTGGACTAGCCCTACACGTTTCGGCAACATCGCTGTTCCACTTGGCTTCCCCAATGCTGTACCCTTCAGTCAAGGGGGACTATCAGACTCCCGTGGAGCCCCACACAATACTTCCACTACAATCTAGACACCTCAGAGAGAGTGTTTAATCCGTTTTGCGTACTATTAAACTTCAGAATCAGGTATGCCTCTTTTCTGAGGAGTGTGTCTTCAATGTCAATCTGACCTTTGTTACCTGTTGGCACAATTGTGCACAATACAGTCCATTTAAAGTCCATTTCACTGTGGTTAGAATCCAAGAAATGTTGGACCATTGGAGCGCTCACGACCCTCTTTTTGATTCTTGACCTATGCTGGGTGATCCGGCTGTTGACCTGTTGTGTCGTTTTACCTATGTACATCTTCTGGCAGGCACAAATGATGGCATAGACCACGTTTCGTGTCTTGCAATTCGAGAAACTGATGTTTTTGCATTTTACTCCCCTGTGTTCAAACTCGGACCCTTCAATTGTGGAATCACACGATATGCAATTTCCACACTTGCGGTGCCCTTCAATTGGCTTCATGCCCCATATTGAGAGTAGATCACTTTTTGGCTTGGGAGTTGTAAATGTAAATGTAAATGTAAATGTATAGGCATTTATATAGCGCACTACTTACCCAGAGGGTCCCAAGGCGCTTCGACCGCTGCGAAACCCTTCCTGGCTTCCCTGAGAGATGGTCCCTTACTGGGTATCTCCAGGGTGAGACCAGGCATCCCCGGCGGTCTGGTGGGGCCGTTAGTAAAGATGAGGCAAGCTAATGCCCAGAGTTGCCGAGTGTGATTGCTGATCAGAGTGGGCAACGAGGCGAGAGAATTATCGAGTCCGCTGACCCTGGTCCAGAAACCTGCCGCGCAGGGAATCGAACCCTGGTCCCGGGCCGTCCTCTGCTCTCGGGTCTGCCGCCTCTAACCAGTGAGCCACACTACTTCACAAGGGTTAGTACATCCGCTCTAATTACACTTTGGCCGATGCTCTTATTTTTCTTGTAGGCGAACAACGGTCGCGGAAACGAGCATTCAAGTTCCTCCAACAGGTGCCAGTTTTTCAAGACCATTTGTCTTACTCTGTGTATGTCTGGTCCAAAAGTTGTCACACATACTAACCTGTCCATATCTTGTTTCACCTTTCTCTCAAGTAAGCACTCCCGAGGGGTGTGGTGTGCCCTCTTCTTAGAATTACTTAGCAGTTTTTTGGGGTACCCTCGATTCTTCATCTCTTCGCAAAACCTAGTTGCGTGTTTCTCATATTCAGTTACCTCCGAACAATTCCTTCGAATCCGAAGCAATTGCCCGTAAGGCAGGTTATCCCTCAGGCTTCTGGGGTGTGCACTTCGATGGTGAAGGATCGTATTTTTGTCCGTCTTTTTTCGAAAAAGGGAAGACTTCAACTCCCCATCCGTACACTTTATTTCAAGGTCTAGAAATGTCATCTTCTCATTACTGGACTCCAATGAGAACTTGATGTCACGGTGCCTGCTATTGATCCACAAATGGAAGTCCACCAACTCCGTGTGGCTCCCCTGCCACAGGAGCCACACTTCGTCGATGTATCTCAACCATTGTTTAATGTGTTTGCTGAAGGGATTGTTGGAGTAGATAAATCTATTCTCATACTCCGCCATGTAGAGTATGGCCATCTCCGGCGCATACGGACAGCCCATGGCCGTACCTTTGCTCTGCATGTAAAATCGGTCATTAAACCTGAAGTAGTTCTTTTTTAGCGTTATTTCAGCTAATTGCAGGATAAACGAGGTGGGGACCTGATGGGGCCTATCCCTCTTCTCGAGGTATAGTTCCAGTACTTCTAGTGCCTCATCTTGAGGAATTTGGGTGTACAAGGACGTGACGTCCATTGTCACCATCAATTCCGTCATTGGGTCAAATTGCATTCCCTCAATTTTTAGTAGGAAGTCGGTGGTGTCCTTCAACTATGATTTTACACCATCAACAAAGGGCTTCAGAAAGAAGTCAATATATTTCGAAAGTGACTCCAAACAAGACTCACACCCGGAGACGATCGGTCGTCCTGGGGGCTCCTCCGGGTTCTTGTGGATTTTAGGTAAAAAATATAAAATGGGCGTTCTTGGAAATTTCTTTATCAAGAACTCACTTTCTTTCTGCCCCACAAATCCATCCTCCACACCACTCTTTATTATTTCACAGATTTGTCCCTGAATGGCCCGGACTGGGTCCTCAGGGAGTTCTCTGTACCACTCGACATTATTCACCTGTGTAGCCCCTTCCTTGAGGTATTTATCCTTAGACCAGATAACCACTGCTCCGCCTTTATCCGCGGGCTTGATGACGACCGACAGGTCATCTTTCAGACTTTTGATGGCTGTACGTTGGCCTTTAGTGATGTTTGGTTTGACATATTTTTTGCTCTTCTCTAATTTATTAATTGATGATAGCATGATCTGTTCAAACGCCACAACCTGCTTGGGGATATTTTGGTAAGGAATGAAGGTAGATTTATTCCTCAGACCTGTTACTTCTGCGTCAAGAACAGGTGGTTTGTTTGCAAAAAAGGCTCGTAGGCGAATTTTTCTGCAGAAGGCAATGGTTTCTAGTTTGAGTCTCGTAAAGTCAGTTCGCTGGCTGGGAACAAATTTCAAACCTAGGTTGAGGACAGATTCCTCGTCCCTAGTCAGTACTTTTGTGGAAAGGTTCACTATTGTCGATGGTGTGGGTGCTAGGATATGTAAAAGTTTCTGCGAGTGCGCATTTCCCACTGGGGTTTGAACTGGGTTTTGGCCTGTTGGCCTTTCTCTAAAAAAGGCCCCTTCTTGTTTGGATTATTCCCTCTTTCCTCTGGTCCTGATGAGTTTGAGGAGGAGGATGTGTCAGAGAAGGTTTTAAATCGGTTTCTCGATCGTCCCTGAAAGTTGTATAGGGCTCCACGTGACTCTGTCTGAGTGTAATAATCCTCCTTGAGGAATGGGTAGGCCCTTTCTAGTGTGAAAGCTTTTGAGTCCCTCTCGTATTGTGCAGATTTAGAATTGATGGTAATGTCTCTAAAGGTTTGGATGTCTTTTTCAATTTTTTCAAGCAAGGCACCGTGACATCAAGTTCTCATTGGAGTCCAGTAATGAGAAGATGACATTTCTAGACCTTGAAATAAAGTGCACGGATGGGGAGTTGAAGTCTTCCCTTTTTCGAAAAAAGACGGACAAAAATACGATCCTTCACCATCGAAGTGCACACCCCAGAAGCCTGAGGGATAACCTGCCTTACGGGCAATTACTTCGGATTCGAAGGAATTGTTCGGAGGTAAATGAATATGAGAAACACGCAACTAGGTTTTGCGAAGAGATGAAGAATCGAGGGTACCCCAAAAAACTGCTAAGTAATTCTAAGAAGAGGGCACACCACACCCCTCGGGAGTGCTTACTTGAGAGAAAGGTGAAACAAGATATGGACAGGTTAGTATGTGTGACAACTTTTGGACCAGACACACACAGAGTAAGACAAATGGTTTTTAAAAACTGGCACCTGTTGGAGGAACTTGAATGCTCGTTTCCGCGACCGTTGTTCGCCTACAAGAAAAATAAGAGCATCGGCCAAAGTGTAATTAGAGCGGATGTACTAACTCCCAAGCCAAAAAGTGATCTACTCTCAATAATTACGCGGTACACTCAACCAGAGTCCAGAGGACCGTGTGCAAAAAGTTGATCATGGAGTGAGTCGCTCCCGAAGCCCGCGGTGCACCAAACGAGGTAGGAATGTTAGAACAATCTACCTCACATGGCTGAGATGTGACATGAGCCCACTAGTAGTAACCCCCTCCTTGCCCTCCCCCAGGTCAAAAAGCATCACCGTGCCATAGGGAGACGCCCATACACGGACCTAAAAGACAGTTTAAGGTACGTCCTGCAGTGTTTTTTCAAGAAGTGACCGTAGGGCGAGTATTGAGTTTGGCTCTAAATGGGATTTTTTAATGTCCTTTAGACTGCAGCTCAAAAGACCCAGAACCAGACATAGGATAACCACGGCTACAATTAAGGTAACATGGACTTTAAATGTAGGAGATTAGAAGCGGAATAATAAAATGAGGCCCTGGGAATCGACACTGAAACAGTGTTCTTTTTTCCCTTACACACATGCAGATAGAAGTGACAAGGCCCTGAGGAGAACCCATAACTGCTGTATGGAGTTCGAAACGCGTCGGCAAGAAAGGAGATAAAAACTTAACAATACCAATAATCACTGACTCGCAGAATTAATGTGTCGTGATATCTCCTTTTTAACTGTGACTTTGTCTACTACTGTTCCTGATATTCCGAATCACTGATGGTTAATGAGGCTAGAAATTGTGACTTGCCTTTTTGGAACAGTCTGAATTAGATATAGATGCTTTGTTGTGTATAGTGAATGTATTTTGATGTTATGATGTTTTCTTTTCTTGGTAAATGTTGTGTTTAACTGTGGAAATTAGAAAAATTAATGTACATAAGCGGCGTTCATTTGCCTTTTTCCATTCCCCTCCCTGTAGGCACCATGAATACCGTGAAACATTGACCGCATCATTCCGCCAGTAAAAGCCCGTGCCCATATGTACATGACAGCCATTTTAGGCACCATGGCCTTTTGCCCGCTCGTTGGAATCCCCGGCTTCCCTCCTGCGCACATTTGAACACCCCCCCACTCTCATGTGCATAGACCATAAAACCCTCTCCCTCTGCGCGACCCTGCTCTGAAAAGTAACCCTCTTGCTTGACCCATGCACCCCCCCCCATTTTCCTCTCGAAGAAGCATCCTTCGCCTCAGCTGACATAACCCCCCCAGCTGTATCTGACTGCCCCCGTTCTCCCATGTACGGGTCATAAGACCTCTCTCTCTGTGACTCTGTCCCTGTGCGCACCCTGGCTCCCCCCTCCTCCCTCACATAGGCAAGTCATAAACCTTCCTCTTCTGCAAGACTCTGTCCTTGGGAGTCACGCTCGCGCCTGACCAAACACCTCCTTTCCTTTTATGAATACCCCTCTGTTGGTAAACTCTCCCTCTGCGCCTGATTGTCCACGCGGCATGAATACCTCTCCTTTGATGACCCCTTCCACCGAGTCCGATTGTCCACACAGGTCCGAGGCCATCGCCTAAGCCGGGAGATACAGTTTACTGCCCCCTATTGTATGGAGTCGCTCCTCTTCAAAGGGCCCACTATTGATCCTGGCCTCCCCACCCCCTGGGATACGATCAGGCGCACACATCCTAAGAATCGGCGGAACACTCAGCTGCGTGATAGCCCCCTCCTCTTATCAGCAGGTTGAGGACCTCTATTGTGGATGTATGTGGGGGTGGGATTGACACGAGGATTACGGGGATGTCTTTTCCTTGTTTCACAATGTCGTTATTGTAATAAGGAATGTTTTGTAAGGTATAAAAGGCGATGTCTCAGAGAACTTGTTAGAGCACCTCCCGATGACACCTTGTTTCGTGTCTGAAATGACAGGCTCTCCTCATGAGTAATAAACTCTGTTCATGTGTT
Organism: Lissotriton vulgaris; assembly: GCF_964263255.1. Classification (NCBI taxonomy): domain Eukaryota; kingdom Metazoa; phylum Chordata; class Amphibia; order Caudata; family Salamandridae; genus Lissotriton; species Lissotriton vulgaris. The sequence goes on from NC_141691.1 coordinate 2,019,096,045, forward strand.
CCTGCTTCCAGCGCCCGTCTCTTTATTTGGTAACTATTCAGAATGGGAACTAAGAGGCGTCTTGCGCCAGCAGCCTGGGCATCGGTAGTAAATTGGGCTGACTTTTCCACAATTGGCGTCCCAACGCGGGGCCCATCAGCGACATAGGGTCCGGTAAGAGAGGTCCAGACGATGGGGTGAACATCTAAACGATCGGAGTATACCTGCCTTGAGAGGACCCTCGTCCGGCTGCTGATTGAATGAACTTCACCGATTCCGAACGGACCTCTCTCGAGTGACCCACTGTCCTGACTGGGCCCCCACAGGACTGCTGCGGTAAAATCATGGAGTAAGAGAACGATCGGGCGCTGGAAGGAGGAAGGCGAAGAACTGCCCACACGGTCCGGTCCGGGTAAGGTCGCGTAAATGCGACAAATTGTGAAATGATTGTTTGATTTGGATAATACTAGTATTACTCTTTTGTTGATTCCTCTGGAGATTCACCGTCTGCAAACGGAGAAACAACAGGCTCTCCCTTTGCAAGCAGTGAAGGATAGGTAACGCAGACTTTTGTCCCCGTTGTAATCCGTCGTGCCTATCTTCCTCCCCCACTGTTTCCCGAACTGTTGTTCGTGGATTATTGTCTGGAGATTCTCTGTCTGCAAACAGGGAAGAACAAGATCTCTCTTTGCAGGTAGCGAAAAGGTAGGTAACGCAAACCTTTAACACGTCGTACCTACTTATTCTCCCCACTGATTGTTTGATTGACCGAACATTGATTGTTCGAGATTGGTTCTTTTGAGGTATTCACCGCCTGCAAACAACGAGGAATAGAAATATTCTGTCTAGTCTTTGCCCGCCGTGATAAGATAGGTAGTGCAGACTTTTGTCCCCGTTGTAATCCGTCATGCCTATCTTCTCCCCACTGATTGGTAGCCTGTTTAGCCCGGACCGCTTATTAGAGATGAACCATCCAGCTCCACTGGAGGGCACACCTAATAAGGACATGTTCATTAAGTGTGGACTAGTCGCTATAGCTTATAATAGGTTATGGCATAAAAATATAAGAAAAAGAGTCGAGCAAAATCAGTAGGCCACTGATGAGTTATCAACTTCACTAAAAATAAAATAAGAAACGTTAGAAATAACCCGCAATAAGAAACATAAAAATGGCAAGGGAAGACAAGCTTGACACCAAGGCAGACACGAGGTAGATTAGGCTTCACCGCCCCTCACTGCTCCAAACATGTCTATCCCACCACCCACCATGCCCAAATAACGGTAACATGAAATAGATACAAATCAATAGGTACCTACCCCCATTCCGGAAGCTCCCGAAGTGCAACAGGTCCGCGGTTACGCCCATCCGGAAGGCGAGGCCTCGATGCGGCAGGGCAGGGCCTGGCTGGCCGCCAGTGGAAGGGGAGGCTGTAGGGCGGACGGCCCAAAAATCGTAATGGTCTCCCCTTTTCCCCTCTTCTGCTGCCCTGCAGGCCACGGGGGGGGGGGATGTCTTGCCTCTGCCTCCGACCCCCCCCCCCCTTTCTTGCCTGATCCGGCCATCATCAAAGACCGAAGCCAAGGCCAGGTCGGCAGCGCTTTTCAATTATGGCTTGGACAACTCTAGAAAGTTGCAGGTAGTCCCGCCAGCGGCAACCCCTGATAGTTGCAGGTAATCCCGCCACGAAAGGGGGGGGGATGTCTTGCTGCCTCCGACCACCCCCCATCTTCATTGCCTGGCACGGCCAATACCGAAGCGCTGGAGCCGAAGAACGGCGCGGGGTCGCTGGAAGGGGGAGGCGGCGCGAACGAGCCTCCCCCACCTCCCTCCAGGTGGAGGCTTCCAGCGACACCCCAACGCTCCTGCTTGAAGAAGGGTCCATATCGAAAAGCGGGTTTTTGCCCGGGACGGGCACACGCCCTGTGCTCCTCAACCTTGAAGATTCTAGAAGAGCCAGGGGGACCGACCTCTCCACGAGGTGCCCCCCGCCCCCGTCCTCCGATGGAGCCACGAGACGTCGGCGTACTCCTGCCGGCGCCAGCCTCAGTTTGGAAATGACTAAAATGCAGCAAAGATACAGACTTGTTCAGTTCCGGTGGAACACCAGAATGACCCGGTAGGAAAGATTGTTGCCTCCCTCCCCACTTTTGACTGATGGTTCATATCGCTAGTCTGTTACCCCATTGCGAAAAACTTTTTGAACTGCCAAAAGAGGTTCTGGTCCAACCACGAGTCAGTGGAGGCATTCTGACTATACTGGGACCTGCCTGACCTCGCCCAAAATGGCGCCGATACAAAATGAGACTTTCAAACTCCTTGTTGCACCCTGATTGCTCAGCCTTGATGCTCCAAGATATGTATGCGGTTTTTGGACAATGAAAGTAGATAAGATGGATATTGATTATGTGCTTGGAAAAGAAAGCGATATAAGATGGATATTGATTGTGTGCTGGGACAGTGAACTGATTTAAAGTGGGTACTAATTATGTGTTGGAAGCAATGAATTGGTATGAAATAGGCACTGATTGAGCATTTGGACAATGAATTGATATACGTTAGGTCTTGAGTAAATAGTAGGATAATGAGATGATATTATTGAAAGCTTGGCACGCGTTATACTTGCCCCTTAAGAAGGTTCGATACGATTTTTCATTGCACTGCTGCACTTTGTGAAATAAATGGCCACCGACTTCGTTCCTCTTATGCACTGTTCCAGTCTGCTCCGTAGCCGGCCCACTGGGTTGTAGGCCCGTATTTGTGCGCCAACCTTTTCATTAAAATCTTTGAACACGCAAATATTATCGTAGCGTTTGTATTTATGAATGTTATTGAAATGTATGGCTACTGTCACCGACATAAGTAAAATACATGCAGTATGATTAAGGTTGAAGGTTAAAAAGGCCCGATACTTAGCAGCTACATTATGTGTCACAGGCAGCTTGAAAAGTGTTCTAGACGCCCTTAAACGATACCAAAGAAATGCCACTTGACCACCACCCTTGCACATGACCTAAAAGGCCACGATCAAGTGATTCATGTAGATACACAGACCATCGACGATTATCTATCTAAACACTACAGGTCCCTCTGGGCTTAAACGCCGAGATGATAGAGAATGCACCCCGTGGAGATAGGTCGAGTATGTGGTAGGTAAAAAACTTTTTCGGATTTATGCGCGTTGATGTGTTCTGAATGCTGCCCCCACCCCCTTCTTTCTCCTCCTTTCTGCAGGTCACGTCGGAACATCGGTTGAAGTATGGAAGAGCGATGGTCGAACGACCGACAGAAGGAGAAAAAGGGGATCTGAGCATAGTACTTATGCTAACGAAGCCTTGAAAGGCGTAGACTTAGATATGACTGTGCCTCCTTAGAAAGTAGCAACTGGGAGGATGGACTGACATAGAAACTTGACGGGTTAGTACTGTATGACAGAATTTGACTCGAACCAGCACGCCAGATAGTGCAACTATGACGTTTTACTAGATAGGGAAAGGACAATGAAAAATTCCGGGGTAAGGTTTACCTAGGCACCACCCGTCTGGAAAAGTAGGAATGATGTTGATGTTCAAAAATGTACCACCTCCTTCTCGCACTTTTATAGATATAGCTAAGCTGTCCGACTGTTCTCCCGATTAATGCCCTCCGTTGCCTCAGCCTGGAGAACCTTTCCGCCAAAGGGAGAAAAGGAAAAATGACTCAAAGATCCCACCGTGAGTAGTAGCCTAACCAGGTTAATTCCTGACCAACTGACCGAGGTGTAAGTATTAGCAACCGAGAACATTCGCAAAGATAGCAAACGAGAGGAAAAGGAGAAAAGGTAAAAAGAGCTCAGGACGTAGATAAATAGGATACTAAAGATGCGCAGCATGCAGAAACATCTTTTTGGCCAATAACTGTTTTATGTTTTGTCATGAACCATTTTTTGTATGAAATACATGTACTGTCTTTCTTTGAATGAGTTTGTGTGTATGTAATGTATGGGTTTATGTCTCCCCTCTGTTCGCGTCTCTGTGTTACCTGACCCCTGCTGTTCTGTGTTGTGAGCGCACTAAATGACCCATTACTGTACACGTCTCTCTCTCTCTCTCTCTCTCTCTCTCTCCCTCTCTATCTCCCTCTCTCTCTCTCTCTCTCTCTCTCTCTCTACATGTCATACGTGTACCGAATGGCTCGTTTAGGTTGCGGACGACTCTCACTCTCTATGAGAGTCTCCCTGTTCCATCTTCCTTTTTGTGATAAAATTGTGCCCCGCTGGCACCAGTCTGATTGGATACTTATTGAACACGAAGGTGTTCAGCGAAATTGACAGAAACTAAAACGATTGTAACTTGCCATATTGCTACCTCTCCTTTCTGCAAAATGAATGAACTCGAATTGGCTAAGAAAGAAAGGACAGGTAAGACGACTAAGGTCCCCTAATCTGGCCTTTTATAGGGGGGACTACATGTCAATGGCTTCCTATTCTTCAGTTCGTTAGAAATACGATCCCCAATGCCCAGATTGATCCCCAATGTCCAGATTGCCCCACCCCTTTGCACTCAAGCGAGAATGTTCAAAGCGTCCCCGCTTCTCCCATTGACCCCTGCTCCATATCAGCTACGCCCGAGGTATAACTGAGGGCCTTGATTAACTGTCGCTCCTCGATGAAAGTCTGTTTACCCCCCCCTCCCGATGATAGCACCCCCGCCCTGTTTGAAAGGGTTAGCCAGCTCTGAAGGGAAATGTTAGACTGTTAAGGCTGGGGTTAGAAAGACAAATCTCCGCTGGAGGTTCCGAAATGTTGAATTTGATGAAAATGCGCAGTTGATAGGAGTCTGATTTCTCTCCTTTTGCCCGCCATGAATAGACGATGAATAAACTTGGCATGAACTCAGTAGGAATGCCGACATATACACTGCATGGTAATAAAGTTCTGACTGTGACCGATGAACGTATCTCCCAAGTGCGTAGGATTGAAGGAGGTATTCACATGCATAAATGTCTTCTCCTGCCAGTTCTCTAAAGCTTGTTTTGTACCTATTCAAAGATATACGATCACCGGAGGAGAAGGGTCGGACGTGACGCACAGCCTGGCTGCAGATCCTGAGACACATGTGACCTCGACCAAAGATGGAGCTGCAGAGCAACAAGATACGGGACGAGACAGCAATCTCAGGCGTGGAAAATAAAAGGATGACGGGCTGTCCTGAAGCCCTCTGTTTTGCTAACCCACGTGTGCCTGAAGTCTTCGTCCCCCTTTTGGGGCCCGATTGATGGGCCTGCTTGCTCGTTTTCCTTCGCTCCCTTGGTCCCTTGATGTGTGCAGGAAAAGATTTGACCCCACTCCGCCCTCTCCTCCCTCGAATATTCAACAACACTCCCTTCTCTCCGCATGGCTTTTTGGTCACCACGAAAGGAAAAGGAAAATGCAGGTGCCAAGCATAAGGCACCCCTAACAAGGACTAATTAGTAAAACAGGACTGTGGTCTAACAGCAGAGGACTGACCGCACCCTGCAACGCGTAAGGATAGATCCGAGCTGGACCTATAGCTCCACCGCCGGTGCTCAACAGCGCCAACGAAAGGATACGAACTAGAGCCTACCAGTGATGGCTCACTGCTAAAAAGACACTGTGACGAAGATATCATGTATTGGACTGAATTCCTCCCTCAACCACTTGGTATTGTTTTCAAAATGTTTGTCGGTCACCTTTAGAGCTGTACATTGATGAGAAAGTCAGAACCATTTATACTGTGTAGTACGCTGCACCCTAGGCTCATATTAACCCAAAAAAAAAATTAAATTTCTATATATTGCATTCTGCCAATCACATCGACTGCTCATGGTAATATGCAATCTGCTAGTATTGATAAGTTTTCATCAACCACATGTTTATATGTACACCCATCGATTAGGAAATGAACTTTCTTATGTAAAAAGCGGCGACTGTGGAAATTAGAAAAATTAATGTACATAAGCGGTGTTCATTTGCCTTTTTCCATTCCCCTCCCTGTAGGCACCATGAATACCGTGAAACATTGACCGCATCATTCCGCCAGTAAAAGCCCGTGCCCATATGTACATGACAGCCATTTTAGGCACCATGGCCTTTTGCCCGCTCGTTGGAATCCCCGGCTTCCCTCCTGCGCACATTTGAACACCCCCCCACTCTCATGTGCATAGACCATAAAACCCTCTCCCTCTGCGCGACCCTGCTCTGAAAAGTAACCCTCCTGCTTGACCCATGCACCCCCCCATTTTCCTCTCGAAGAAGCATCCTTCGCCTCAGCTGACATAACCCCCCCAGCTGTATCTGACTGCCCCCGTTCTCCCATGTACGGGTCATAAGACCTCTCTCTCTGTGACTCTGTCCCTGTGCGCACCCTGGCTCCCCCCTCCTCCCTCACATAGGCAAGTCATAAACCTTCCTCTTCTGCAAGACTCTGTCCTTGGGAGTCACGCTCGCGCCTAACCAAACACCTCCTTTCCTTTTATGAATACCCCTCTGTTGGTAAACTCTCCCTCTGCGCCTGATTGTCCACGCGGCATGAATACCTCTCCTTTGATGACCCCTTCCACCGAGTCCGATTGTCCACACAGGTCCGAGGCCATCGCCTAAGCCGGGAGATACAGTTTACTGCTCCCTATTGTATGGAGTCGCTCCTCTTCAAAGGGCCCACTATTGATCCTGGCCTCCCCACCCCCTGGGATACGATCAGGCGCACACATCCTAAGAATCGGCGGAACACTCAGCTGCGTGATAGCCCCCTCCTCTTATCAGCAGGTTGAGGACCTCTATTGTGGATGTATGTGGGGGTGGGATTGACACGAGGATTACGGGGATGTCTTTTCCTTGTTTCACAATGTCGTTATTGTAATAAGGAATGTTTTGTAAGGTATAAAAGGCGATGTCTCAGAGAACTTGTTAGAGCACCTCTCGATGACACCTTGTTTCGTGTCTGAAATGACAGGCTCTCCTCATGAGTAATAAACTCTGTTCATGTGTTCCTGCTCCCAGCGCCCGTCTCTTTATTTGGTAACTATTCAGAATGGGAACTAAGAGGCGTCTTGCGCCAGCAGCCTGGGCATCGGTAGTAAATTGGGCTGACTTTTCCACATAAGTTGATGTACATATATGTTATATTTGTTGTGTTCTCTCTCTGACATGTAATCTAGGAATTTTTCGAAAAAAGATTTGAAAGAAAAGGTAAAAATAAATATACCTAACATATCTAACTAAGGTTGATGTGTTGCTTATAACTAAGAGCTAACTAAAAAAAGTGTGGTGGCATTTTGTGTGAAAAACGTAAGAATAGAACATTGGCATAGTCCAGTCGAGCCAAGATGATAGACTGGACTATCAGTTGGCGCGTATAGTGGTCAAAAAAGCCAAGAATCGGATAAAGGCTCCTCAACAGGCCCACGCAGGTAGCAGCCAGTTTCTTAGTGTGGGTCTGGAAGTTAAGGGAGGAGTCCACCCAGACACCTAGGTTTTTTACCACGTTTTTGGGGGGAGGGATGGGGCCCAATACAGACGGCCACCAGTGCTCAGTCCAATAGCCGGGATTTTTTCCTAGGAGCAACACCTCTGTTTTACCAGCGTTCAGCTGTAGGCAGTTGTGTGACATCCATCGTGCGACTGCCTCTAATCCATTCTTGAATTTCGCAGCTGAGATCGAGGGGCCTTCAGTTAGTGAGATAACCAGCTGTGTGTCGTCGGCGTACGACACCAGCGTAAGGTCCCATTCTTTTGCTATTTCAGCGAGAGGCTGGACATAAAGATTGAATAGGGACGGGCTGAGCGCCGATCCCTGCGGGACTCCTTGCTCTATGGGGTGAGGCTGAGAGATAAATGGGGGGGCTGAGACCCGGAAGGATCTATCCGTCAGGAAAGACCGGAACCACTCAAGGGCAAGGTCTCTGATACCTATGGCTTCGAGGCGTTTTAGCAGAAGGGAGTGGGAGACCGTATCAAAGGCTGCGCTGAGGTCGAGTAAAATCAGTGCAGCACTTTGACCGGCGTCCAGAATGTTCCGTAGGTGTTCAGTAGTGGTCAGCAGGGCGGATTCGGTACTGAATCCTGGCCTGAATCCATTCTGTGAGGGGTCTAGGATTTGATTTTGCGTCATGTAGTTGGCTAGTACTTTGTTCACGTGGGCTTCTGCCAGTTTTGAAGCCCATGGAAGCAACGAAATTGGTCTAAAATTTTCTGGCTTTGATGGGTCTAGGGTAGGCTTTTTGATAATTGGAGAGACCCAAGCCTGCTTCCAGCATGTGGGAACCACCGCCGAGGAGAATGAGAGGTTGAGTAGGGTAGTCAAGGGGGGAGGAAGAAATCAAGGGATTCTAGGAATTTGGCGGGTCTCATAGGGTCAGTAGGAGAACCAGATTTAACCTTAGTGCATAGCTTGGCAAGCTCGTCATGGGTTATGCTGGGGATGAGTGGCAAACTGGGATTGTCCGGCAAAAGCTTACGGGGTTTGGAGGTTTCCAGTGGATCCTGAGGAAAGGTGCTGTAGATTTTCCTTACTTTTTCCGTAAAGAAAGTGGCGAGTTCGTCACATTGTTGTGAGGAGGTAATACATGGAGCTGGATTTGAGCTATCTTGGAGTTTTTGTACAAGTTTAAAAATGGTTTTGGAGGGGTTTGTACTTGAGCTGATTTCTTCAGCATAAAAAGAAGCACGGGTGGTACGAACCGCCTTGTGGTACGACCTCAGCTTTAATAGGTAAGCGGCTTTATCCGTATCCTTATATTCTTTCCTCCAATGGCGTTCAGCTCTTTTGCAGTCTTTCCGCATGATTTGTAGATTCTCATTATACCATGGGTTAGATGGGGTACTACGGGTTTTGGTCCACTTTGCTGGAATTAGGGAGTCAAGTCCTGAGTTGATCCACTCTTGAAAGGCCGCATAGGCTGAATTTATATCTCCGTTTGTAGGGTTGAGGTGGAAGTCGTCTAGTCTGTTTGTAAGATCACTAGGTGACAGTTTGTGCCAAGGCCTCTTGTAGCGGGAACTGGAGGTTCAGTTCAGTTTAGTTTGTTTATTTATTTCGAAGGTTAAAAACCATCATGAAAATACATCACAGTAAAAAACATAATCACAAACTTTCTCAACGACATATCATTATTTAAAAAGAAAGGCAAGGGGCATCACATTTAAAAAGAAGAGTTTTTGATAGTAATAGGACCAAAGTGCAGATGACATACAAAAGCTCCGAATCACATGATAGATAGCTCCATTGCCTACCAATTTCAACAGACCATAGTGTTTCTCAGTTTAAAAGCAACTTTAAGAAAGCTTATAATGGCACATAGGGTTCGCATTTCAGTGGCTCTTTGCAGGAACAGTAAGGCAGATTTGGCATGGATGATTTTTGAATCTTTTAAAATCCCTACTAAAAATCTTTGACGGGGTGTTTTAAAAAAAGGCCACAATAATACAAAATGAAGGGTGTCCTGCGGAGATCTATTGTCGCACCCGCAGGCACCCTTCTGCTCAATTGTTGGAGTAAACCCTGATGGGTGAGCTAAATTATGGTGCAACAAATTGCTGACTATGCAATAAAAAGAGGTAAGGTTCCATGCCAACTTGATTCGAAACTAGCGAGTGAGCAACTACCGAGGATTTAATAGAGTCAAGCTCCCTCCTCCTGCCACTAAATTTGTCCAGCAATTGCCCTTGTACCGAGTGACTGGTGTATATGTCCACCAAGGATGGGTCCAGAAATAATCTTTGTTCATCTATTTCCCCCAGGGTATCTTTAATATATTTCAGCCAGGGGATTTGGAGGCATTTTTCTTTTGTCAAACAATCCTGGATAATCTGTCTGGATAGTTCCGCGTTGGCATTTAGCCAAATTTTGATCCAGGCCAGTATGGGTCTCAATCTAATCAAGTCCGCTATATATGTTATTCCCAGCTCATTGTGTGTTACTGCAGCGGAGGTGCTCAACGGAAGTTTTAACAGTTTTTTTAGAAATTTCTCTTCCTCGCTTTGAATTAGTTGGGCATCTCTGAAACCCCAGACTTCAGATCCGTAAATAGTCTTTGAGATGCTGACTGATCTGTACAAAGTCAGCACCTGCTCTGGGGACCACCTTCCCATTCGACGAGCAAAGTTTAATATGGCTCCATTAGCTGAGACAAGTCTCCTCGCCCTCTCCTCTACCAGCGGGGCGAACTTTAGCTTCTCGTCGAATAAAAGACCCAAATATGGGAATGTTTTAACACTGTCCAGGACATGTTCCCCCAGTTTGAATACGAATTTCTTCTGAGGTTTCTTCCCCACTGTCATGATGAAGGATTTTGTCATATTTACAGATAGGTCCAATTTTCTCATGAAATCTGCAAAACCCTTGATTAGGAGCTGCAGGCCGACCACTGTCCGGGCTAAGAGGACGGCGTCATCGGCGTACAAAAGTACAGGCAGGTGACGTGAGCCCACCTTTGGGCAATCAGTTCCCAATGCTAAAAGGTTGCTCTCCAGGCCGTTTATATAGAGGGAAAACAAAAAAGGTGCCAGGCTACACCCCTACCTGACCCCGCCCGAGCACAGGAAGGGATCGGTACTCACCCCCCCCGCACTGTAGCGGACCTTGGCAGTGGTGTTCCAGTGAAGTTCCCTCAGGATGTTGATAAGATCCGGATCAATTCCCAGATTGGACATGATCGACCATAGTTTGGCTCTGTTAACATTGTCAAACGCCGCTGCTAAGTCCATGAACCCCATGTACATGGTGCCTTCAGACGCCTTAGTGTACTTAGCAGTGAGCAGGTACAGGTTGAGGCACTGGTCGGTGGTTGATCTCCCAGTTCTGAACCCATACTGGGTGTCCACCAAGATGTTATGTGTGTCAGTCCAATCCAGTAGGCGGTTGAGAAGTGCCCTCCCCAGTACCTTGGCAGAGACGTCGATGAGCGAGATTGGTCTATAACACTGCGGGCTGTCCCTACAGCCTTTCTTGTAAATCGGGACAATCACCGCGGTGGACCATGATCTCGGCAGGCCCGTTTTTATGGCAGCATTCAATACTCTCATTACCATTGGGGCCCAAAGATCCGTGTTGCTCAGAAATAGATCCGGGGGGGTTCCATCTGGGCCCGGGGCTTTGTTTCGTGTTAACCCTAAGATTGCCTTAAGAATTTCATCCAGAGATAATTCGAGTTTTTCCGCCCTTGGCCCCCTCCATATTCCGTCACCAATGTCTACATCCTGCTGGTTATACAGGGATTTAAAATGGGAAATCCATTGTTCCGGCAGAATGTTTGAGCTGATGACTGGGGAGCTTAAATCGTGAAAACACGGTTTGTTTATAATTTTCCAGAACTGGATATAGTCCTTGTTTTCGCCGGCCTCCCTTAAATCTGCCCAGATTTCCTTTTGGAGGGTGCTTTTTCTGATCTTAACCTGGGTTTTATAGTTCTGTCTACAGCGAGTAATTTCATTTTTATCCCTTGGTGTCATTTTCAGGCTCTGTTTCAAGGCTCTTAACGCTTTAGAACAGTTGGCATCAAACCACCTGGGCGTGGATTGCAGGTTTACGGGCTTCTTGGTTGTCAGGAGTTTCTCTATGATTTTAGTTAAGGATTCAAACGCCTCTACTACTCCTCTACCCTCTATTGTAACATCTAGACAGGTCTCTATGTGATCTTTCCCTTCACTAACTAATTTAACATAAAAATCTTGGGGGTTAATCACTGACCACCTTAGGCGTCTCCCTCGATCTGTTGGTTGGATTTCTACTTGTTGGATCACCCCTGGTACTTTTTTAATAAGATCTTTCCCTTTAATTTCTATTATAATAGGGTTGTGGTCACTAAAGGGACTCCACTCTGTCCTGGTATTTATGATCCTTTCCCTAGCCCAGGCGGATATCATAACGTAATCTATTATAGAGCCCCCTCCTTTACCCTTGAACGTTGGTATTGGGGGTTCATCTGCCTTATAAGCGGCTAGATCCATGACCTTAGTGAGGGCAAAGTTGTCTAATAGCTTCATCAGTAATGTACCCTCTTTAGTATGTGAGAAGTGGGGGCCCTTTTCCAAAGGGCAACCTGACCAATCAGGAGTTAAGGGGAGTAATCTGGGGCATAGGTGGCAATTAAAATCCCCCATCAACAGGACAGTTGGTTCAATCCCCGTCGTCTTTTGATCTAATTCCTCGATTAGACAGCTCTCCAACTGCTCTAAGATTGGGTAATTTCCCCCCACTGGTCCGGAATTGTAGAAATTCACGAACAGTAGACACTCCCCCTGATGAGTAAGTCTAACTGCTTGTATATTATCTGAGGAGCAATCGGTATATGACCAGGAACCTTTCAGGTCTAAGTCTGCATATAAAACTAAGCCTCCCTTTGCTCTTCCCGAGTTTGTACCCAGTGCGGGTTTAAAGAAACATTTGTAGCCCTCCAGTTGACATGGGCCCGAGTCTCTTGCCCATGTTTCCTGGAGCGCTATCAGATGAAAACATTTGATAAATTCTAGCCATTCCTTGTTTTTTAATTTGGCTTCCAGCCCTGCAACATTCCAAGAGAGGATGGTCAAGCCCTCCCGCTTTCCTTTGCCTATTGCCATATGGGTTTCAGTTGCTCTCTCCACCCCGTCTGAAGGTAAATCTAATTTGGTTGTTTTTTCCTTTTCCCTCTGGGGCCGGGGTGGGTCTAGTCCCCTAGTTAATATACTCTCCTCGCTCTCCCCTGTAATCCCTACTTGTGGGCCAAGATAGCTACTAGTGGCCGGGCTTCCTATAATGTTCTTTGGAGTGGGTGGAGTGAGTTTGAGTCAATCTATGTCCTCTAGAGATTGAAATGGGGCATATCTGTTCCTCCATTGGGGGTAATCACGCTGGGAATAGGGCTGTTCAAGGTGGCTTGCTAGTCTAGGTCTGTATGGGCGCTGTGATCTAACCAGCGTCCATCCTCCCTCATCCCCCACACGATTGTTGTTTCGTGTCCTTGGGTAGAAATATCCAAGTGGAAGAGCACAAATTGTGCTGGTTTGGTTCCTGTTGGAGTTCTTCAGGATGTACTCTACCAGACTAGTGTCCGTGAAGTTTGCGACTATACAGTCTCCTCTAATATCTTTCTTTCTCCCCCCAACCCAATTTACCCTTCTTACACTTAGAATCTCTCCTCTTTCCCCACTATTTAAGGGTCTGTGGATGTTCAACCATTTGGAAATTTTTGATAGCAATTGTAGGTGTGTTTCTCTCTCATTAGGCCTATTTTCAGGAACCCCTGCAAAGATTACTACAAAGGGGTTCGCCTCGGGGGGTAAATCTAAGTGTGGTGCCTGAGTATTGGTGTTGTGAAAGGGATCAGGGTCTGTATAACAGTGATTATAATTCCCTTCTCTCTGCTGACACTCATCTTGTCTCCATTGCATTAGTGGTTGTATGGGAGGTTTCTCCCTCTGGGTGTTATTCGCACCTTGTTGTTGTCTCCCTCTAGAGTTATCATTTGTACCCCCTTTGGGGTTTTGGACAGAGTTGGGGGCCTCATGAATCTGGACTATAGCCTGTTGGACATGGCTAACACAGTTGTTATTTTGGGCCCTCTTTGTGCTTGCCTTATCATTTGTGGCTTCCTCCGTCAATTGTGGTTGATCAGCGGGGGTTTTTGCAAGTGCGTGTTCTAATGCCTTGGTTTGTTTGGAGAACTCACACATTATTTTATCTACCTTGCTTATAATGGGTTTTAGTTGTGCCGCAATGAAGGATTCTAGCTGTGTTTTAATATCAATTACTACTTGCTCGATCCACCCTGGGGGAATAGTATCTACTCGGGGATTATTTTCTAATGAATTATATTCTTGAAGGCTTATTGGGGAATTTGTTCTTGGGGGTGCTTTCCTCTGCCTCTGCTGACCCTTATTCCTCCCCACTCGCTTCCTTACTTTCCGAGGGGCCGTATCTATGAGTTCAGGGGATTCTAGCCCTGAGGTTTGGGCACAAGGGACATCCACTATATCATAGTTTGGTTGAGACACACTGCCCTGGGTGTTTAAGCTATCAATCAATAATGCGTCTCTAGGGGGTGTTTGAGTGATGGCAATGAGATTGGGTGAGGAGGATAAGCTCCGTTCCATTCGTTCAATTTCCCCTGTGACTTTTTTTAGCATTAGGTCGATAGCTGTGGGTTTGTTCCCCTTTGCGTGAGCTGCCTCCTTTATTTCCCCCCGTGTTGGCTTGGGGGTTGTTCTCTTGGAAGACTTGTTCCCAGTCGAGCGTGTATTGGGGTGAGTGGACATCGTTCCCCTGCAGTCTCCTTCCTTATCGCCCCAACTATGTGCGGCGTTGATTTCTACCAATCCTCCAGCGTGCTGCCGTAGGGGTTTAGGAAGTAACTTTCAAGGGCTCCACTGCCCTGAGCAATTTCCCTTTGGCCAGAGTGCAGTACCTGTGTATGGTATCAGAGACGTGCGGACCAGGGGGGGTGGCCCGTCCTGTCCCTCGTCGTCCCCGGACGGCCACAGACAGCCCGCCCTTTGCCCGGGCTTAGCCCGGCGCAGCCCCGCGCGGTCCCGCGACGCGGGAGGGGCAGCTGGGATTTAAGCGCCTCCAGGCGCGGAAGTCCGGGGACCACGGAGGTCGGCGTCCCAGGGGATCCTGGGTAGTGTAGTTCTACCCGGCGGCCGCGTTTTGCCTGCGGCGGCGGGGGACCACACACACTGCCAGCCGGTGAGTCAGCCTCGTCCAAAGTGCCCCCAAAGGTCTGCTAGATGCCCCGCTCCACCGGAGGGACAGCTGGGATTTAAGCGCCTCCAGGCGCGGAAGTCCGGGGACCACGGAGGTCGGCGTCCCAGGGGATCCTGGGTAGTGTAGTTCTACCCGGCGGCCGCGTTTTGCCTGCGGCGGCGGGGGACCACACACACTGCCAGCTGGTGAGTCAGCCTCGTCCAAAGTGCCCCCAAAGGTCTGCTAGATGCCCCGCTCCACCGGAGGGACAGCTGGGATTTAAGCGCCTCCAGGCGCGGAAGTCCGGAGACCACGGAGGTCGGCGTCCCAGGGGATCCTGGGTAGTGTAGTTCTACCCGGTGGCCGCGTTTTGCCTGCGGCGGAGGGGGACCACACACACTGCCAGCCGGTGAGTCAGCCTCGTCCCAAAGTGCCCCCAAAGGTCTGCTAGATGCCCCGCTCCACCGGAGGGACAGCTGGGATTTAAGCGCCTCCAGGCGCGGAAGTCCGGGGACCACGGAGGTCGGCGTCCCAGGGGATCCTGGGTAGTGTAGTTCTACCCGGTGGCCGCGTTTTGCCTGCGGCGGAGGGGGACCACACACACTGCCAGCCGGTGAGTCAGCCTCGTCCAAAGTGCCCCCAAAGGTCTGCTAGATGCCCCGCTCCACCGGAGGGACAGCTGGGATTTAAGCGCCTCCAGGCGCGGAAGTCCGGGGACCACGGAGGTCGGCGTCCCAGGGGATCCTGGGTAGTGTAGTTCTACCCGGCGGCCGCGTTTTGCCTGCGGCGGCGGGGGACCACACACACTGCCAGCCGGTGAGTCAGCCTCGTCCAAAGTGCCCCCAAAGGTCTGCTAGATGCCCCGCTCCACCGGAGGGACAGCTGGGATTTAAGCGCCTCCAGGCGCGGAAGTCCGGGGACCACGGAGGTCGGCGTCCCAGGGGATCCTGGGTAGTGTAGTTCTACCCGGCGGCCGCGTTTTGCCTGCGGCGGCGGGGGACCACACACACTGCCAGCCGGTGAGTCAGCCTCGTCCAAAGTGCCCCCAAAGGTCTGCTAGATGCTAGGTTGAGGTGGAAGTCGCCTAGTTTGTTTGTAAGATCACTAGGTGACAGTTTGTGCCAAGGCCTCTTGTAGCGGGAACTGGAGGTATTTTTCGTAATCGGGTCTCTGACCTTCAGGGAGAATCTAATAAGAGAGTGGTCAGTCCAGCCCATGGGTTTGGGGGAGTCAGCCGTGGCCTCTAAGAGGTTGGAGAAGACAGGGTCCAATAGATGCCCGGCAGAATGAGTAGAGGTATGGATAAGTGGGTTTAGCTGAAGGGCAGAGAGGTCCGCCTGAAGGTTCTTAATGGTTGGATCGGTCATGGAGTCGAAGTGTAGGTTAAGGTCTCCCAAGATGGTAAAGTTGGGAGAGGATATTACTAGAGTGTGGGCTACGTCTAGGAGTTCTTCAATGAACCTGGCGGTAGGGCCTGGGGGACGGTAGATATAAAGTCCAGATAGGGTAAACTGAGGACTAGTGGAAATCTTAAACCGTGCGCTTTCGCAACCCCAGATGGCTTCCTTTACAAAGGAGCAATTGTATGACGATCTGTAAATGACAGCTATCCCCCCACCCCTAGAGTCTCTATTTATGGTTTTTATAGAGAAGCCCTTGGGCAACAAGAGATTTTGGATGCTGGTTTGTTCGTCATGGAGCCAGGTTTCGCATATAAACATAATGTCTGGACGTTCATCTGTTATAAGGGTGAACACTTCAACATAATGTTTCACAAGGGATCTGACATTAAGTTGAAGGACAGTAAGGGAGAAGTGCTTATATGCAGCAGTATTGTGGCTAGCTAGACCAGGTGTGGGTGTCAGAAAACTGCAGGGCTTGCAATACAGACCTGTTTGGCCAAGACAGCCTTCGAGCTTGTCGCATCTTGAGTCCGGCTTGAGTGCGAGAAGGGACTTTCTATCGTACTGTATTTTGTGGTGTACGAATTGAGCAGGGGGACTGGGGAGAGGCGATGGTCTGGCGATGACGGGCGCAGACGGGCTTGCCTTAGGCGCTCCCGCTGCGCTCGTCCGCTGCGCTTCCTCCAAATGCACATACTTTGTAGGGGGGCGTGGGGGGGCGTGACCTCGAGGGGGCGTGGCCACCGCAGCTGATGTCGTCAGCTGTATCTAGTCAAGTGTCTCGTGTCTGCGCTATGCTCCGCAGCGCGCAAGGCTTTCAATTTAAAAACAGCAGGTTAAGTGACACACAAGTGAGTATTTTAAAAAGCACAACAGCAATTTTACAAGAGATTTGTCAGCGCTCCCGGCTTCCGCCTCAGGAGTTACGGTGTGGGAGGACGCTAGAATTCAGCGCCTCTATATAACGTGGGAGGGGGGCGTGGCCTCGAGGGGGCATGGCCTCCGCAGCTGATGTCGTCAGCTGTACCTAGTCAAGTGTCTCGTGTCTGCGCTATGCTCCGCAGCGCGCGAGGCTTTCAATTTAAAAACAGCAGGTTAAGTGACACACAAGTGAGTATTTTAAAAAGCACAACAGCAATTTTACAAGAGATTTGTCAGCGCTCCCGGCTTCCACCTCAGCAGTTACGGTGTGGGAGGACGCTAGAATTCAGTGCCCCTATATAACGTGGGAGGGGGGCGTGGCCTCGAGGGGGCGTGGCCTCCGCAGCTGATGTCGTCAGCTGTATCTAGTCAAGTGTCTCGTGTCTGCGCTATGCTCCGCAGCGCGCGAGGCTTTCAATTTAAAAACAGCAGGTTAAGTGACACACAAGTGAGTATTTTAAAAAGCACAACAGCAATTTTACAAGAGATTTGTCAGTGCTCCCGGCTTCCGCCTCAGGAGTTACGGTGTGGGAGGACGCTAGAATTCAGCGCCTCTATATAACGTGGGAGGGGGCGTGGCCTCGAGGGGGCGTGGCCTCCGCAGATGATGTCGTCAGCTGTATCTAGTCAAGTGTCTCGTGTCTGCGCTATGCTCCGCAGCGCGCGAGGCTTTCAATTTAAAAACAGCAGGTTAAGTGACACACAAGTGAGTATTTTAAAAAGCACAACAGCAATTTTACAAGAGATTTGTCAGTGCTCCCGGCTTCCGCCTCAGGAGTTACGGTGTGGGAGGACGCTAGAATTCAGCGCCTCTATATAACGTGGGAGGGGCGTGGCCTCGAGGGGGCGTGGCCTCCGCAGCTGATGTCGTCAGCTGTATCTAGTCAAGTGTCTCGTGTCTGCGCTATGCTCCGCAGCGCGCGAGGCTTTCAATTTAAAAACAGCAGGTTAAGTGACACACAAGTGATAGGCCACTCTCTCACGTAGGTGAGGCTTGCCATACCACTATAATCATTTCACCGCCTCCACTGTTTGCAATCTACAGCCCAGTGACTTGACAGTAGTCACTCTCTTCAAAGTGAAGGTGATCAGGGTGTGCACTTATGACCACAAACCCATGCGCTCCGTCTAGTATTATATCACAGTAAAGCCTTAGAACGCAAGCAAGATTTTAGTGCGGGTGGAGGTGAGGTTCAAAAATACTACAGCTTGCTACAAGGAACTCAAGACAAGTGTGCTCTCTTGAAGGCCAGGCAGGGATTCAAGCAGAATAACATAAACATAACTTGTTTGTTTGTATAAGCTTTATTCGAGACAATTCTCATAAAAGCACATAAAATTTAAAACAATTACACAATAATACATAATTACCGATAAAAATGTATTAAACATGGAGTGCAGCTCATACAGTATTTGCATACAAAAACCATTTATGATAAATAGTATTACATAAGTCATAATAAAAGGAAAACCTGATTACCTAATTCCCCCCAGAGATCGTCGTCTAATTGCCCAAGCCCAACCCAGGTATTTGGCTACCCCTATGACTATCGAATCCTGAGTTGTTGTACATAAGATTCTTAAAGCCACTGCGCTGTCGTGTGTCCCCAGGTTTTTACATACAGGCGTAAGCCATTTTCTCCTCGGTGCTGAATAAGCTTGACATACAAATAAGAAATGGCCTACGCTCTCCTCGGCATTTTCACATGCTGGACATAAGTTATTGGTTGGTCTATACCAGCCAGCTGTCCGTTTCTTTAGGGGGATAGATCCGGATCTTAACTGAAAGACGAGTTTCCTGTCCATTGGTACCGTGATGGTATCCCAGTAGTTTTCTAGGACAGGAAAGATTTTTGTCTCCAGGAAGCGACCAGCCATAGAGTCGGCCCTGGCGTCTTTCAGCAGATTACCACCCACCCAATCCCAATATTGTTCTTTGAGGGCTTCTTTACTTGGGAAGATTTCTCCCACAGGGTTATTCCAAAGATTTGAAAACCCTAAGTTAGCTAGCATGGCCTTCAGGTTTTTTAGCCATTTTATCTTGTGGAAGATGTCTTCCTGGATTATCCAAAGAAAATCCTCCGCATATTGTCTAATTTCTGGAGTCGTCCAGAGACGTCTCCAGTAGAGAACTGGGCGCAATCGGGCTCTGTCGGCAATAGGACGCCTACCCAGCTCCAAAAACAATGGGATTAAGGGGGTGCTCTGTGGAAGTCCTGTGATCCCTCGCAAAAACTTATTCTCTGAAGTCTGTAGAGCCACAAGATTATTCCAGGCCCATAACTCCGCGCCATATAATGTGGCACCCAAGACCTTCGCGTCATACACTATAAGTGCGGGTTTAATAGGTTTTGTCTTAGATTTACGGTGTTCCCCCCTTAAAGCACCTGAGATCTGCTGGTGTTTTAAGACCACTTTATCCAAATGATGCGTCCAGCCAGCGCCCTCTGCAATCTGTACTCCCAGATACGTGAATTCTGCGACAGTGTCTAGCCTGCTGTTGTTTAAGGTTACCTTGGGATACTTCCTGCGACCTGGGGAGAAGGCCATTAATTTTGTTTTTCCCACGTTCACTTCTAGCCCATGCTCTGTGCAAAAAGCATCGAAAATGTTTAGTGCACGTTGTAGCCCTACAGGGGTCTTAGACAAGATAAGAGTGTCGTCAGCGAACATCAGGATCGGAACCCTGGTGTCCGCTAACGACGGGGCGTCTACACTAGCCTTCAACATTCTCTCAACAATCCCGTTAATAAATAACGAGAAGAGTAAAGGGGCCATGGAGCAGCCTTGTCGGACACCCCTTTCCACTGGGAAGTCCGGGGTTGTCTCCCCATTTCCACCCCACTGAACTCTTGCAAAGTTGGATTCATGCAATCGCATGATTAGTGTAAGCAGATCGGCAGGAATCCCCATCTTTTGCAGGACCAACCATAACTTATACCGGGGGACTAGATCAAATGCTGCCCGCAGGTCGACAAACG
Source organism: Lissotriton vulgaris (assembly GCF_964263255.1). Classification (NCBI taxonomy): domain Eukaryota; kingdom Metazoa; phylum Chordata; class Amphibia; order Caudata; family Salamandridae; genus Lissotriton; species Lissotriton vulgaris. The sequence goes on from NC_141691.1 coordinate 2,019,115,987, forward strand.
CGACGTACAGACAGCCCCTTCCCAGTACAACAGTCTTCCACCGCAATATAGTGAAGCGGAAGACCTGGTCAATGGTACTGGTTGCTCGCCTGAATCCAGCTTGGTATGGAGAAAGGGCGTTGTTGTCATCAACCCAGTCCATAAGCTAGTTTGTTACCATTCTCCCAACTACTTTCTGCATGGTAGCTATTAGGCTTATAGGCCTGTAGTTGGCAGGCAGTGAACGATCACCCTTCTTGTGAATGGGGATAATAGTTGCGCCTTTCCAAAGGTCTGGGACCACTTCCCCCTTCGCTAGGGCATTTGCTACAAGGAAGGTATACCTTGCCCATCTAGTCACATCGTATTTGAAAATATCAGGGGGAATCCCGTCTGGCCCTGGCGCCCTCCCACATTTCACAGAACTAATGGCAATTTCCACTTCTCTAAGGGAAAACAAATTATCGGTTGCATAAACTGGTGTTATGCCGTCAACCACCCCAGGATGGTTGACTTCAGCATACTGAGGTCTAAAATAGTCAACCCAAGCATCTTCTGCTACGTTATTATCTGGCTTTGCAGGGCCAGCTCCTTTACCCCATTTAATGATTTTCCAAAATGTCCTAGAGTCTTTGTTACCTGAAGCCTCTTTTAATTCGGCCCAATGGTCTTCGTCCCATTTCTTTTTAGCTCGGTAAATGGCCATTTTGTACAGTTTCCTATTCTCTATTACTGCAGCACGGTCCCTATTCCTTATAGCTTGTCCCAGTTCTAGTCGTGCCGATCTACATTGGCTGTCAAACCACCTTCCCACATCTTTAGCTTTCTTCCCTTTCCTGTTTTTGATAAAAAAAATGGTTTCAGGAGGGAGAATAACTTGTTGTGGATTTCGGTGATACCACTATCCCCCGGAACTACTGGAACCGCTGCCTCCATAGCGGAAATTGCACTATCAACCACATTATTGATATAGGTCATGGTAGCCTCGTTTGCCAGTACCTTTAGCCATTTTAACCTGCGTTCATTGTTACTCATAACAGGGACTTCATCATTCGTTTGAAAAGAGTTTCCCGCACCAACATTCCACCACCTATGAGTCACACAGAGGGGGTTGTGATCACTTTCAACCCTGGGCCTAATAGCCATGTCAACAACCCCATTCCACAGCTGGAGACTACACAATATATAGTCAATTCTGCTCCTGCTGTTACCGTTGTCAAAAGTGTAGCTGCCCTCCTTGTCCCCTGGTGTCCTCCCATTCAGTGCTCTTAAACCATGTTCCATACAAATTGCATTCAATAATAAAATCTCTTTTGTCCATCTCCTTACAGGTTTTAAACGTAGAGAGGGTACTCCCCAGAGATTGTCCTCTTCATTCCCCAAGGGGTCATTTGTACAGTCCAAGGGTTCAAAGGTCCTGTTGAGGTCCCCTGCTATTATCATCATGCTTTCTTGGGACTTGGCCTCTATGGCAGCAGACAACAGCTCAATGGTAGGTGAATTAGTTACATTGTTACCTCTCACATAGACATTATACAAATCCATTGGTGGGCCCTTGCCTGTGGAGATTCTTAATACTTGTAAATCACTACTTCCCAGGTCCAACATTTTGATGTTAATGTGCAAGTCCTGTTTGACCCAAACAGTGAGGCCTCCCTTCGGCCGCCCTCTTCCACCTTTTAATGCTGGTATACAATAGTTTAAATAACCAAAACAAAACAGGGGGTCGCAAGCCCAGGTTTCTTGAAAACAGCAGATATCATACCCACTGATATAGTTCACCCAGGATTGGGAATCCAACTTACTGCCCAACCCAGCAACATTCCAAGATAAAAGCGTACCAATGCTAGCCTCAGTCCCATCGTGAGTGTTGGTGTTTGGAAACACTTGAGCTGTCATCGGACTTTCAATAGAATTAATCAGCTTTTCCTGGTCATCAATGGGATCTACAGTCATGTTGACTATTGTTGAGGGTGGTGTCACAACATTAGTATTTAGAATTCCCAGTCTAATACCACCTTTTTCCACAAAACTCCCCTTCTCAATTTTATTGACCGTTGGATTTGTAGCAATAGTATCTACATAAACATCACAAACCCCTTTTGGCTCGTTATTATTCCCTCCTATCCTGCTGTTCCTATTTGTGTTGGTTTGTCAATATCCCCATCCCGGGTCCTGCCATCCTACATGAGAGTTGTAATTTATGTATGTAGTATGGTTATGACCAACTGGAGGAGCTGGTAAGGAATTAATTGGCCATAATACAGTAGGGGGGATTAGGGGTTCATTGAGCAAACTAGTCGTTACGCTGATTGGTCGGGGGTAAAAAAAGGTAAGGTCTACAATTCCAATACCTCCCTTGTTTGTTCCCCATCCCTGCCTAGTTATCCATCCTGCCACCCTTGGGTCTTGGAAATTAACCACGATACAGTCCCCACCCAAGGTTTTCGGTGTATACCCCAACCAGTCTATTCTCCTTACCCCTATGATTAACCCATCGATATCACCAGGCAGAGGACGATTTTCCTTTAACCAGTGCATGATCTTGTTTTTAAGCATCTGGAAAGTTTCTCTCTGTCCTGAGGGTAATGGTGGTACATTTATAAGAACTGCTACATAGGGGAAGGAATCTGGAGTGAGATTAACCGGGGGTTTTCTGTGAGGTGGCTTTGCCAAGGGCGGTGGGATTGGTTTAGGAGCTTGGGGGACGGGTTGGGGGGCAGGCTTCAACGCCTGTTGTTTGTTATTTGATTGGGTCGGTACTAGAACTTTATCTACCAGCGGGCATACGTTAGCCCTGTTCCCTCCCACAGGAATGTTTGAGGCTATCTGCTTGTTGTTGGTTACTTTTGCAGTTGTTGGTGCTTTGCCCGCTTGGGGGCAAGCTGTAGCCTCAGCACTCATAACGGTTGGTGGATTTTGTATCTGGGGTATTGTAGACAGTATAGGATGTATAGTGGTTGGCTGAGATGGAACAGAACCAACGTGCGCTCTGTCAGGTCTATCTGCGGGTTTTATAGTTGTTTTGGCTGTAAGATTGCTTTGCTTGGAAGGTAAAGGAGAGTTATTTTGGGACCTTCTTCCCTTATCCTGGGTAACAGGGTTACTAGGAACCTGAGACTTTGTGCTTACATCCACCCTAGTATTCGCTTTAATCAGAGATTTTGTGGAATAGAAATTGTCTAGTGTTGCCTGTTCGAAATGATTTAGCCTATCTGTAAGCTTGGCAATTCTATCCTCAATAGGGGTAAGCAATAATCTAAGTAATTTTTCCAACTCTGGGAGCACATTTACAAGTGATGGCACCTTTTCATTAGTTGGTACAGTGAAGTCAGTACAAGTATTGTCTTCTTTGTCATGACTGTCCAAAGGGGCAAGATTAATATGTGGAACACTTTCTATATTAGGATTTTCTTCAATGACAACCTCTCTGATGTTCACCGATTTATGCAGCTTCCTGTGTTTTTGGGGGGGTTTAACCACCAATTTACATTTTCTTGCTGGGGCTGGTCTTTTCCTTTTAGACCCAAGCTTAGATTGGGTCGATATAACCTGGGCCCCAGAATCATGGGATGATGAGGGTTGAGGATTACTCCCACAGGGATTGTTAACTTCAGTTGCTACGTCCTTGTTCGGTATCTGAGCTGAACCCTCAAAATGTTCGTTGGCAACCGGAAGATTCAATGAAGATAGAGGAGTTACCAGAGTGGGGTATGCTAGAGTTGAGAGTTTATCCGTTGAGTTCTTAAGTAGTTCTATGGATAATCTACGCTCTGCGCGCTTCTCTGCCAAAGATAACTCTTTGTCAATTGTCAATGACCGGTTAAAAAAGAATTTATCTAAAGGGCCTATCGCTTGAGGACCAAACTCAATCGGAAGAGTTGTCAAATGGCCATTAACAGCACTTGTTGACACAGACGTTGCCATGCTTCCCACCAGTCAGAAACTATAAGTCAATGTCACTTACTGGAAAAATTGCTGTGGGTCACTGATAAGGGGGGTGGCCCAGCCCGGCCTCCTTCGGCCCCTGACGGCCACAGACGGTCCCGCCCTTGTCCCGGGCTTCTCCCGGCGCGCTCCCGCGAAGCGGGAGTTGTGATCGGTTTTATTCACTGTCAGCGTCTATCATTGGTTGGTGGACAGGGGGGCGTGGCCAGCGGGGAGAGCAGCCCAGGTGTGTGGAATGGGCGCGCAGGGGCTCCTGGAGACTGGAGTCCCTGCCTAACATAACATAACCTAAGTATCCGTTTTCCTTTGCCTGATGTTTAGATAGGCCAAACTCCACCTAGGTATGTTAGCACTCAAATAACATGTAGCTCCTTCTCCATGAAGTATTTTAGCCACTGGCTGCATATAAATATTAAAAAAGAATGCAACAGAATTGAACCATGTGGGACCCCGTAGCACCTTTTGTTTGCGGTGGGAGGTAAACAAACTGACCTGGGAAATTTGAGAGCTCTCTAAACACCATATTTAGAAACACGTGCAATAAGAGTTTTAAATGACTGATTACAAGTTCTTATGGGTCATTTGTAAATGTTCACTGTAAGAAAGTGGCTCTATATATACTGGACGCTCAGACACAATTATGTCTAGTGCAGGAGTGCACTGTTCGAGCTTGCACAGGTGCAAAATTATTACCACTCATTTAAATCATTTTTTCAACATCTGAAAGTGTTATATAGAACATTCATTGTTAGGGCTTTCCAAGCAGCCCCAGGCGCAACCAGCAAAATTCTCAAGCAATTGCAATATACTCTGAGAAAAGAGGTGAACCAAAGGCTCCATGCCTCCACGCTTATTCAGTACCACCGGGTTAAACGGATTCCACGAGGACTAAGGATTGCCCTAAAACCTATGCTTTTTAAATTCAATAAACCATTTATGGTTAAATGGTATTCGATTTTAAATAAATGTTCGCTCGATCTTATACTTCTAATTATCGAGAAGTTATCGGACATACTTAAAGAACTAGCTACTGAGATTCAGGATCTGAAGACCAATCTGGAATCACGGATGACGAAGGAAGAGCTAGATCTAGCACTTAAAGACATCAACGAAACTATAGATGCACATGAAAAAGAGGTACACGAGAGGAAGTTGAGGAAGTTTCGTAGAGATACGATAGACTATAAACTGGACAAAGTTTATACGTGGGCAGAAGTCTATGCCCAGAGACGCCCATTTAAGAAACCACAGGCCTCCTCAGAGGAAAGTGTGGCTACCGAACAGGACACCCTTCCGAATAGACCGCCAGTATCAACGACGAGTACAACATCAATGGCAAGAGAGGGAGCATCCACCAGTGGAACTTAGAGGCCGGCCAGAGGAGCGACCATCCTCCTCAAGAGGATGAAGCAAACAAAACAAACGGGTCAGAAGGGGACAAGGCTCAACAACAAAAAAAGCCCAAGACGAAGGGGAGAAACCGCTAGGAGATCCGGTGGTAAACATTTCAAGTACGAAACTAACGGACAGTCAACTGAAAGTTCTTAACAAAGGAATGTCTTTCGTACCTACGTACAACACCAAACCCCTAGAGACAGAAATAGCTCTATATAAATTTATGAGGAAGCTCCGTTTAAGATATTGTTTTCATCAAGTACCCCAAGTGCCTGACACTGACACATCGGTTAAGGTGTTTAAACCAAAAAGTACTTTTATTCCTTCCACATCACATAAAACTTTGGATTTATTTGAGTTATTGGTGAAGAAAGGTTTGGTGGACATGCATAAAAAAGCACCAAAAAGCATGAATTTGATGAAAAAAGAATTGACAACTCTAAAGGCATTGAGCAACAACCAGGATTTAATATTTCAAGCTGAAGATAAGGGAGGTGCTCTTGTGGTGATGGACACCACCTACTACAACCAAAAAGTCTCATCCTATGTGGACGACACTGACACCTATATTGCTCTGGATACAGACCCTACAGCTACGTTTCAAACCACTTTGCTTGACACCCTTAAGAAAGCAAAAGACCTAGGATGGATTAATGACAAGACTTTTAGATACTTAATCACTGATTATCCAAAAAGACCTCATATCTACATGCTACCAAAACTGCATAAAGATGCCCGAGACCCTCCCTTCCGCCCTATTGTGGCAGGTTGCGGTTCTTTCCATGAACCAATTGGAAAATTTCTTGACTACTATTTGCAACCACTGGTGCAACAGTGGGTATCATACATACAAGACACCACAGACTGTCTCAATAAGCTAGCTAATCTAGCGATATCCAGTGAGAATGAAACATGGTTGGCTACAATCGACATGACCGCACTGTATTCTTCAATCCCCCATGGGGAGGGTATAGAGGCAGTGGAGTGGATGTTGTTAAGGAGTGAGTATGAGGAATCACTGAACATCTTTCTACTGGAGATTTTACAATTGTGTCTCTATCATGGATATTTTTCATGGCAATCCAAATTCTACCTACAGAAGACAGGAACCTCCATGGGTTTTACGGGGGCGCCTGCGTACGCAAATATCTTTATGGCTAAGTTTGAGCATTCTCACATTTTGGAAAATTCGAATTAGACAGAACATCTTAAACTGTATGTTCGTTACATTGATGACATCTTGATAGTCTGGCAAGGGACCAAAATACATTAAGGTCATTAAGGCTCTGAATGAATGTCATCCTAGGATTAAGTTTCCCAATCACATTGACCTGAACACCATAAACTTTTTAGACATCACCATAACAAAACTGGGAAATCAAATCACAACTAAAGTATTCAAAAAACCGACAGACAGAAACAATGTTCTGCATTATTCCAGTTTTCACTCCCAAAGTTTGAAGAATCATTTGCCATTTTCGCAGTTCATCAGAATCAAGAGGATTAGCAGTGATGAAGCACAGGCCACTGTGGATATAGAAGAAATGGCGCAACAATATAGTAACAGAGGATACCCTGATAAAGTACTAGCTGAAGCAAAATTGCAAGTTTCATCAAAATCAATCAATCAATCAATCAAAGACATTTATAAAGCGCACTACTTACCCGTAGGGTCTCAAGGCGCTTGGGGGGGGGGGGGGGGGGGGGTGCCGTTACTGCTCGAACAGCCAGGTCTTGAGCTTCTTCCTGAAGGAGAGGTGGTCTTGGGTTAGGCGCAGGTCGGTCGGGAGGGAGTTCCAGGTCTTGGCAGCCAGGTAGGAGAAGGACCTTCCTCCTGTTGTCGCTCTTCGGATGCGGGGGACGGCGGAGAGGGCGTGGTTGGCTGAACGGAGGTGGCGTTTGGGAGCGTAGAAGTTGACTCGGTTGTTGAGGTAGCTCGGGCCTTGATCGTGTAGGGCTTTGTGTGCGTGGGTGAGGAGACGGAAGGTGATTCTTTTGTTGACGGGGAGCCAGTGCAGGTCTCTCAGATGTCCGGAGATGTGGCTGGTTCGTGGGATGTCGAGGATGAGTCTGGCTGAGGCGTTCTGGATCCGCTGGAGTCTCTTCTGGAGCTTGGCGGTGGTACCGGCGTAGAGGGCGTTGCCGTAGTCCAGTCGGCTGGTGACGAGGGCCTGGGTGACGGTCTTCCTGGTCTCGGTGGGGATCCACCAGAAGATCTTCCGTAGCATGCGTAACCACGGGAAGCTTTACTAAAAAAAAGTCCAGAAAACACTGTCAAGGAGAGAAGTATGTGTTCTGAAGCAATCCACGCTCACACCTAAGATTAAGAAGTGTATACTGCGGAGATGGGAGCTAATTGAACAGGAAGAAGACTTCAGAACAGTATTTGTCGACACACCAATTTTTGCGCTGTCAAGATCCAAAAATCTCAAAGAACTGCTGAAGCACAAAGAAACAAAGGCAATTCAGGAGAAGGCTAAAGGAATGCACAAATGTTTTAACTGCGGACACTGTGGAAATGTACTAATGGGAGACACATTTACACATCCACACACAGGAAAACAGATTAAACTCAGACACACTTCTGACTGTAACACAAGCTCAGTGATATATGCCATCAAGTGTCCGTGTGGCTTAGTTTATGTAGGCCGCACCACAAGGAAAATCAAGATTAGGCTTACTGAGCATAAATCAAATATAAGGTTAGGAAACGAAAAATCAAGTTTGGCGCAACATTGGAGAGAGAGGCAACACACCATCCCCCAATTGAGATATACTGTACTAGAGCAGATGTTGGTTGAGCCCCATGTGGATCCCAACATACGAATAGCCCAAAGATTCTGGATGAGGTATCTGAATACCGTTAAACCGGGTGGGCTGAATGACAAAATCGAATTTGCTTGTTATTTATGAGTATATTATGTATAAACGTTCATGTTATTGTGGTTATAAACAAGGTGTTAATACAGGATCAAGTTTGAGTAAAGCGTGGCTGAAAATGAAGGGTCGGTGGACTCGGCTGTGACCATCTGGGAGGCGCTGAAGCCGGTAATGAGAGACAGGATAGCCGGTCGACTTAGGGATGAGAGGAAGAGAGTACAGGAAGAGGTAGGAGGGGTGGAGAAGACTATAGTGGAGCTAGAAGAGGAGCACTTGCGTACTAAAGACCCAATGGCCCTGCGTAAATTGCTAGACAATTAAAAACTATATAAGGAATTGGTCACGGACGAGGCCAAAACTCAAAGCCTGGCGACCCTACATAGGCTGTATGATGTGGGGGATAAGTCGGGCAGGCTTCTGGCCTGGCTTGGCCGTAAGGAGAGGGCGGAACGCTGGGTGGATAGCATCGTAGACCAGAAGGGAGGGCTAATATGCTCGGACCCCCATATCGCGAACGTGTTCGCAGACCACTATAGGAGTTTTTACGAGGCCCAACCTTTGGGAGACCAGGCAGACGCGTTGAGGTACTTGACTGAAGTCGAGCTCCCAGTCGTGGAATCGGAGGCCTTACCGGCCTTAGAGGCCGGCATTTCTCTGGAAGAAGTTCGAACAGCCATCGCACGGTTAAAACCTGGAAAGGTACCGGGTCCGAATGGCTTCCCACCGGAGTTCTTTAAGGGCACCAGTGACATGGTGGCCCCCCGCCTACAGAAACTCTTCATCACGGCGTTCCACGAGGGACACTTGCCGGCAGACCTCACATTGGCGACCATAGTCCCTATTTACAAGGAGGGAAAGCCGCGGGAGGAGTGTGCCTCGTACCGACCCATATCCCTCTTGAACATGGAGGCGAAGCTCTTGGCCTCTATTCTGGCAGTCCGGCTGAGGGGTGTGCTCCCTGACCTGGTACATTTGGACCAGACGGGATTCCTGCCGGACAGGGCCACGAAACTCAACCTACGGCGGGCACATAACTGGATACAAGAGGTGGGGCACAGGGAGAGACCACACTGGTTTCTTTCGTTGGACGCCGAAAAGGCCTTTGATTCAGTTCACTGGCCGTTCCTGGATGCCACACTACAGAAAGCCGGCCTTGGCCCCAACTTCCGTAAGTGGGTCACCCTGCTATATGACAACACACGTGCTAAGGTCAGAGTGAATGGGAGGCTCTCTCGGGAGTTTCCGATCAGAAGGGGGACCCGTCAAGGGTGTCCCCTCTCGCCGCTATTATTTACATTGGTCATTGAGGTTCTGGCGGCCAGGATTAGGCAGCACCCTAGGATCTCGGGGTTTAGGATATCGGAAGCGGATGAATCACAGGAGAAGCTGTCGTTATATGCGGACGATGTCCTCCTGTACATCACTACCCCGGAGGTAACGGTTCCCGAAATATTCCAAGAGCTGGAGTCATACGGCCGCCACTCGGGATATGCCATCAACTGGCATAAATCAGTGTTATACGACCCTAAAGGAACAGCGGTAGGGAGAGCCTTCCCTGAGAAATTGGTGGTGTCCCTAGAAGGATTCAAATACCTGGGGGTGTACCTTACGAGGGACAGGCAACGGTCCAGACAGGCGAACATAGAAAGGATCATGACGAACACCAAGGCGGACATGGACAGGTGGCGTCAGCTCCCCCTGACGCTTCTTGGCAGGGCGGCGATTTATAAAATGATTGCGCTACCTAAATATCTGTACGCTCTACAAAATGAGTACTACCTGATACCGGACGCCCTAATACGTAAAATGCACGCGGATCTCCGGGCCTTCATTTGGTTGGGGAAACAGCCCAGGATCGCACTCTCCACCCTACAACGCCACCAATACAGTGGCGGTATCTCCCTGCCTAATTTGGAGGCCTATTACTGGGCGGAGCATGTGTCACCCATAAACGAGTGGCTGCATGCACCGGCGGACCACCCCACGTATGCACTCGAACGGGCAAAAATGTCCTCCTCCACTCTGTGGCAATACCTATACGGGGCAGCGAACACCTCGTCCTTGCTCCCGGCCACGACTATTACCCTCCGGGCCTGGAAATTGGCCATGAAGCGCACGGGATGGGATAAAAAGCCAACCCGCCAGACCCCACAATGGCACTGCAAGTGGATGCCCGAACTGTATGGCCTCACTGAATTCCAGCGATGGGACGACATAGGCATTTCGACAATAGGTGACGTCATCGCAAAAGGAGTCTTGAAACCCTTCGCGGTGCTGGAAAGGGAGTTTGGGCTGCATAAATCGCAACACTTTAAATATATCCAACTACGCCACGCATGGAGGGCGCAGAACCTGCAACTGGAGGGGATAAAGGACTTTGCCCCCCTGGAGGGCAGATTGCTGCAGGAAAAGATACCGAATAAGGCGGTCTCATTGACCTATAAGACCCTCACAAACAACATGCTGGGGGACCTGGCGAGGCTTCGGTCTCCTTGGGAGGGTGAGGTTGGCCCCGTAGAAGACATAGATTGGGAATTAATACTAATGCATCCAAGGGAGGTGGCAATCAAATCCCGCCTCCGCCTCATCCAATACAAAATACTACACAGGGTTTACTTTGACAGGGCTAGGCTCTATAAAATGGGAAAGACCACGGATGACAGGTGTCTGAGATGCGGGCAAGGGGGCGGAGACTTCTATCATACTCTGTGGACATGTGACAGGATACAGGCCTATTGGTCCCTTATCTTCACTGAATTACGGGAAGTGCTTGAGGTACCGTTAGAGCAGGACCCGAAATTGGCCATCCTGGGCATGACCAATGATGTGGATCTACCCAGACCACACCTGGTTTTCCTGACGTTGGCGCTGGTTGTGGCAAAGCGTGATATCGCACGTCATTGGGGGGCGGAGAACATACCTGAGATAGAGGAATGGAGGAGGGGCCTAGACATATACATGGCTGCGGAAAGGGTGACGTACAAGGCGAGAGGCTGCCCCAAGAAGTTTAAAAGAGTATGGGCAAAGTGGAGGCACTACCACGGACTAGACGGGGGCCTGGGGGGGGGGGGGGGGGGGGACACACTGAGACCGCCCAGCACTGTTGAAGAGGGAGGAGCAGGGGTGACTATGTGAGATACTGGAAGGGGAAAGGAAGGAGCATGATGCACAATTAACCGGCTACTGTTAGCACACTGAGGGGGGCCCCCGGGGGGGGATAAGGGGGGAGGTAAGGGAAGGACACATGGAAACACTGCTATATGACTGCACAGCTAAGTTACTATAGGAGTGGCAGTTTAAGCCACTTCACTGAGTTCTCGTGGGGTGGGGGGAGGGGGGAGGTGTTGATAGTTGGAAATGGGAACTGTTGGAAGAAACAAAACAAAAGGAAAAAAAAAAAAACGAAAATATTGCAGATATCAGAATGGCCGGAACAGGGATCTTGTTTTTGTACTGAAGGACTACATATGATTGACTTTTACTGTGTTCCGTGGGATGAGATTCAATGAGAGCTGTAGACGTACAAGGTGTGGTGGCCATTGTATTACAAGTGATAATCTTGATGCTTACATCCTACTGTTTATGGAACTGTGCCAATGCTGATTGCATCATCTGTATGTCTGCAAATAAAAAGTTTAACTAAAAAAAAAAAAGTTTGGGTAAAGCGCCACCAACGCTTGTGCACACATGACACTTTTATACTTGTTTACAATTTTTACTTTTTATTACTATTATTTTTTGATACGTTTGCTAGAGGGTTTCATGTTATTTATTTCAATTGTCATTTGGACATTCCACGCATGACTATTGAAGACACTGCCCAGACCACGAGTAATGAGACCAGAGTAGATTGGTGACAAAGTTCTTTTAATAAAGTTTTGGTATTCGAAAGCTACAGTCCGCTTTCTATTACCACCGTTTGGATGCTCGTGTTTACGATTACATGTAATGATACTGTTTTGTTGGATACGATTAAAAAACATGTATTATATCTTAATACCTCGAATTTACATGTTTTGGAAGATTTGAGAAGCAGTGCGATTATGTTTGGAAGTTACGAGGTAGGGGGCGGGGATACCAGTCCGTTGTTGATGTTGGGCGTATAATTACGTCCCGGCATGCCGTGCCGATTCACGGCGAGTTCTTGCAAGTTCTAACGGATGATGGAGGCAGTGTTCACGGATCGGAAAGAAGTTTAAGGTATTAGACAGGGTGAGCTAAACTACGGGTTTCAGATAATGTTTACGAAAAGATAGTATGGATAAAAACGCACATGGTAAGGGTTGTTTTTGTCTCACAGGCGGAACATCAGAAAAACACAGGAGTTTCGAGTTTCGAGTAGTGACAACAGAAAGTAAGTAGCGGGTTCATACAGGTTGACTAGAGGGACCTTGTATTCAAATCATGTTATATTTATATTGGTCCGGTTTTGTTTTCAGGAACAGTCGTTTTTGTAACGGATTTATGTTAAGGTGACATAATACCCGATTGGAGGGTACGTTTGCTTCACATTTTTTCACATATGGCACTGGTTCATGTGACACACCTGTTGGGTGCACTAGACTATACTTGATGGCATGTATAGGGTATACCACAATGAAAATTAGCACTCAATTGCTTGGTTTGCTGACATGCTTGGATAAAGTGAGATAATGCATTTGCATGATTAAATAGGGAGTGTGTTCACTTATTGTATAGTGCATGAGCACAGATTGATATGTGAAGACAATATTTGAGAAATATGTCCATATTGCTACTTGCTCTTATATAGCATTTTTCTTATATAGCATTTCCCCTGACGAAGATGCTGAGGCATCGAAATGCATTGGGAGTCGTTGCGAGTTCTGATGGAATTGCTTTTTTGTATTCGCATTAGTTTGGCATTTGTTAGAAATAGGTGAATCATATTTTCAATGAAAATTAATTGTGAATATATTTGCAAAAAAAAGCTGAAAAAACTATACACTTTTGAAAATCAATAGTAAATAATCAATTAACTTTAATTTTGTTGACTACTTCTGCTGTTCATCAGAGTAAAGATGGTATAACACGAACTAATGAATGTTCTATATAACACTTTCAGATGTTGAAAAAATTATTTAAATGAGTGGTAAAAATTTTGCACCTGTGCAAGCTCGAACAGAGCATTCCTGCACTAGACATAATTGTGTCTGAGTGTTCAGTTAATTTAGGGACCTGACAGGGGTCAGTCAGGTAGCAGGTCTGCACCGATTTTTTTAAAACAAACTGCATTAAGGCTTATAAGCAGTGGTGTGCAGGTTACACACATATCTTTGTTCTATATATACTGGACAATAATGAAGTACAGTGTGTATGGAGTCCACAAACCCCAAAGGTATAACAGAGGTTAAAGTCAGGGCTGACCTTACTCTTAAAAGTGGTAGCTTGGTCGAGCAGTAAGGCAGTACCAGAGGGCAGTGCAAAGCATTTGTTATACACCCTCAGTCAGCAAAGGATTTCACACACTCAAAGACTGAACTCCAGGACAATGGTGGTTATATCCAAAGATATAGTTATTTTTAGAACCAACAGGCATAAAAATATACTTTGCTAGATATGAGAACTCTCATGTAATTACTTTGCAAGGAAGCAATAAAGTTGGTGAGCACAATAGGTACAGGAGTTGCTGAAGGCAACTCAAATCTAGACACACTTTAGCATTGAGCTCAATGGATTGTTACCATAAAAGTACAGTTGATTACAGTACGGATTACTTTAGTAGTTCCAGGACTAGATCCTAGATGTAGTCCTGGGGTCCAAGCTGAAACCAGATTAGCAAAAACGTTTTAGTTACTGTGGTGAATTTTCATGAATATAAAGCTGTTTTAAAAGTTCACACTTAGAAACTTTTCAATGACAATCTGGCAATGTTATTCAATAGGAGAAAATTCAGGTTGCAGGTAAAGTATGATCGCGTTACTTATGTAATCCAGTACTGGGCTTCTAGGGCCAGCGCTGGGGTCTGGACTTAAAACAGGTAGGTAATTACGTTTCAGTATTTCGTACGATTTTTAAAGAATATTTTAAGTTTTCAAAAGTAGGCGCTTAGAAGAAATCTCATTGAAAATCAGACAATGGGTTCCGTGGAGAAAATACAGATTACTAGTAAACCCGGTAAGGATTACTTTTGCGGGTCAGTACTGGGCTGCAAGGTACAGTACTGGCTCCTCGCCTGCTTGCAGGTGAGTACTTCGGAATTCGGACTTCGGCTGATTTTATATGAATATTTGCAGTTTTCAAAACTTCACACTTAAAAAAATTTTGAGTCAAAATGGGTCAATGTTATACAATGGCAGGTAAGTGAGTTACCGGTTTCCAGGTGAGTACTTGGCTGGTGAAGTTAAGGTTCCGGGTGTAGAATCAGGGGTCCCCCAGGGTCAGGTAAGTACAGTTGGTTCCGCCCCAGCAGCGCAGGGCCGGCCGGGTGCAGAGGTAGGTAGGCACAATGATATCCAATGAAGGAAAGGGGGCCTTCGGTTGGTGGCTGCTGGCTAGCAGGCCACACGGCTGTGGGAGCTGGGCTCTTGGTCACTTGCTCAGGGCAAGGGGGGAAGTAGAATAGGACAAAGGTGGCACAGCCAGCGGCACTCGGGCGGCTGTGTGCAGGGTGCTCTTGAGCCGTCGGGCGCTCAATGTTATCCAATGGGAAAGGTCAAAAAAGAACAAAGGCTGCAGCCTCGGGGACGGAGACTCTCCAGGGGCGACCAGCACTTTGAGAGGTAAGTTGGGATCTTGGAGCACAGGTAGGTACCCCATAGGGAAGCACAGGGGGCTGTAGGGAGCTGGGTGCAGGGGTGTCTTTTGGTGTCGGAAAAGCTTACCCTCGGCTGGTCGCGGTTGCAGTGGCCCCTGGTTCTGAGTCTGCAGGCGTCGGCAGGTTCGTCGAGGAGGGTCTTTGGGCACTGGACTTCGGGTCCCAGTCGCCGGGGGGACGTCCACGTGGTCTTGGTTCGGTTTGGCCCGGCCCGGGCTCGGCGGGTGCAGAGTGGGCTGGTCTGGAGCTTCCTGGTTGGCACCAGGTGGGTTGTAGTCCCAGTCTTTCAGAGGGTCATGGCAGGCAGGTCCTCCTGGTGTCTCAAGGTTGCTGTCCGCAGGAAGCGCCAGGATTAGGCAGGAGCAAGTTCCATGATCGACAGGCCGGTAGGCTGGGGCCAAGTCAGTTGTTGTCGTCCTGTTGTTAGTAGCTGTTCGGCGGGTCTTCTTCTTGTTGATCTTCTTTCTTCTTTTCGTATCGGGATCTGAGGAAGGAAGGTTCAGGGAGCCCCTAAATACTGAAAAAAAATGTTTCTCAGTTTAGGAGTAGTAAAGTTAGGAGTCCTAACTTTACTACTCCTAAACTGAGAAAAATCCTAACTTTAAGACTTTCGGTATTCACAGAAGGCATGTAGGAGTCCTAAAGTTAGGACTCCTAACTTCTGTGACTACCAAAATGAGTAAGTGCCTTCTGTGAATACCAAAATGAGTAAGTGCCTTCTGTGAATACCAAAATGGTAGTAAGTTTAGGATTTTGTCTTAAGTTAGTTCTTTGAATCGGGCCCATTGTGAACATCTGTAGGGTACACAGGATGAAAGTTTTGTTCTGAAAATACGCACCGCGTGTAGAAGAAAAGCAACGCGAAGCACCACAGGTGACAGCACTGACGAGCAGCACAGACTAGCAGTAAGGTCTCGAGCAGGCTGTGCAATAGCTCTCAAATGTCACAAGTCTATGAGTGAGTAGCTCATCCAGGGCAAGTTTACTTGCATTCTAGAACATATGCAACAGATGTTTAACATCTAAGTGTGATAGCTGCCCAGATAAAGTCCTTTGGCTTTATTACTCTATTGACCATTAGCTAGCATACACACCAGCACTTTCCAAATCTGTTTATCCAGGGTCTTTGAGTGAATGAGAGAGAGCTGCTTGCCGTGCAACTTTATTAAAACTGAGATAATCATTTTGGGTCACAAGGAGAATTAGTTCCCGAATTATTGGCCGGAATCACTACCTCCCCCGCCTCAGTCCTTCAAGGTGGCTAGAAATCAGGGAGTAAAATTTGACTGGTGTCTATCTTTACGGCTTCAAGAGATGTTAGTTGTCGGCACACATGCGTAGCGTTGCTTCGAAAAGTTATTGGACATTTTACCATTGGATTCACACACAACAGTAGTCTATGCCTTAAATACTTCGAGGCTGAACTATGCTAATGTGGATTGTTATGGCATATTTGCATATACTTCACAAGGTGTGTATCTCAGCTATGATTACAAGGGAAAGTAGGATATACCTGTATCAATTCTTTCTAAGATGCAGTAGCATAACAGTTGATGCCACTTAGACCCCAGTCTCTTGTTTTTAGTGCTGGAGTGGCTTTCCAGGTTTGAGGGAAGGCAGTCTGAGTGAGGGTGCTGTACAAAATGAATGAGTGACTTATCCGGAGCTTAATTTCATCTCAGCACAGGCACATTTTTACCACCACTAGCACTTATGACAGTCTGTCACATGGTGGCACTGTTTGTCTACTTTGGAGACCAGCACAACAACAGTTGTTTATTAATTAAATGTGCATTGAAATGACTGTACCTGCCACCAAAGTCATTCTTATAGGTTTGGGGGCCTAGAATAGTCAGAACGGTCATACTTGTACAAGTGTGATGGTTAGTACTTTTGTTGTTACTGTGATTGGCAGAACTGACAGAGGCAATGGGCGGTGCAACCAGAAGTGGCCCCCTGAAGAGAGCTGTTCAACTTATTTTTTTTACAAAGTAAGCACTGGGCTTATCCATGATTCTCATATGTGCACCCATTCCTGCGTCTATTCCATGAACCAGCAGGCAAATGGGGAACATCATCCCACGGGCCAACCTTGCCATCCCACCCAAGTGGATTCACTCACACACCTGCCAACTTGGGGAACGCTCTCACATTGTGAGGAGGGGATGGGGCCCCATGCTGAGAAGTACCTAAAAGGCACTTTTGAACTCCATTTCGCCCCCAAGCCTCCTCACCCCACAAAAAACGTCCTGACGCTGGTGTCCACGTCCTGGGGTGTTTTCACACCCCTAATGTACGTCAGCTGTTCAAAGCCTAGGAATACGAGTTGGAAAACCACAATTTACAGTAGTTTTAAGCTGGTTAACCCCGCCACCGTGACATCGGTTCATCACCAGGTGATGGGAGCCGATATCATGTGTCACACAGCCGCACTGTGTGAGTTGGCAGGTATGTACTCATATGACCTGGTGCTGGACCAAGTCCGGTCAACCTGGCTGCCACGGCTAAATACACACAGGTGTATGCAACAGGCAGGCCTGGCTACAGGGATATTTATTTGGGTGGGCCAAAAGTATATTCGGGTGGGCCACTGCTGGTCCGATTTATTGCTTATATATCTCGCCAGGCCTGCTTCTGGGCCCACCTTTCTCTCCTTAGTCTAACAAGGCACAATAAAACGCACTATTTTCCAAGACTCTTTCTAAATATTATCACTCTCAAAAAGTGCTTTTCTTCCATGTAATGTCCCTTTGATGGGAAGAGGATGTTTCTTGGCTGGGAGTATCAAGCAAGTGACACTACTCAGGCTCCCTCTGTGTGCGGCTTCAGAGAGAAACCCTCTTCATTACTACCTCCACTTGACCCCTGACTTTGCAGCGCCCTCCCTTACCGGCTTGATTATCGACTTTTCTACCACCCCTCTCCATTATACCTTATCTCACAGCTGACCTTGGGCCCAAGCCCCATTTCAGCCACCATTCAGTTCCACTTTCATTATTCCCAGTAAAAAAAAAGTAAAATCTCCTTGAAACTTGAAGTATTGAATATAGGGGTAAATGTAATTAGCATGCATGTTGAAGTATGCTCCACAGTTGTCCTAATTGGCCGGCTTTAGTGCTAGTGCAAAATGTTTTTTGACCTCTTTTTAACCTCTTTCTCAGTAGATAACTCAACTACCACCCCCTGGCACATTGCCCTTCATCTCTCCGTAGCCACTCCCCCTCAAGGCCTCCTCCTCCTCCTCAGACTCCCTAACTACCACCCTCCACCTGTGCCCCTCATCTCTCTGTAGTTCCCCCACCCCATCACCACCTCCTTGCCTTCCCTCACTGCCACCCTCTACTAGTGCCCCTCATTTCTCCATAGCCCCTCCACCCCATGACCTCCTCTTCAGATTTCCTCACTGCCACCCTCCACCAGTGCCCCTCATCTCTCTGTAGTTCCCCCCACCCCATGACCCCCTCATCGGATTCCCTAACTGCCACCCCCATGAGTGCCCCTCATTTCTCTCTAGCTGCTTACCCCATGACCTCCTCCTCAGATTCCCTCATTGCTCCCTCCACCAGTGCCCCTCATCTCTCTGTAGTTCCCTCCACCCCATGACCTCCTCCTCTGCTTCCCTCACTGCCACCCTCCGCTAGTGACCCTCATTTCTCCAAAGCCCCCCCACACCATGACCTCCTCCTTAGATTCCCTCACTGCTCCCTCCACCAGCGCCCCATATCTCTCCATAGTTCCCCCAACCTGTGACCTCCTCCTCAGACTCCCTCACTGCCACCGTCCACTAGTGCCCCTCATCTCTCTGTAGTTCCCTCCCACCCCATAACCTCCTCCTCGGCTTCCCTCACTGCCGTCCTCCACTAGTGCCCCTCATTTCTCCATAGCCCCCACACCCCATGACCTCCTCCTCAGATTTCCTCACTGCCACCCTCCACCAGTGCCCCTCATCTCACTGTAGTTCCCCCCACCCCATGACCTCCTAAAATTCCCTCACTGCCACCCTCCACCAGCGCCCCTCATCTCTCTGTAGTTCCCCCCAACCTGTGACCTCCTCCTCGGACTCCCTCACTGCCACCTTCCACCAGTGCCCCTCAACTGACTGTAGTTCTCCTCCACCCCGTGACCTCCTCCTCAGATTCCCTCACTGCAACCCTCCACCATAGCCCCACATCTCTCCGTAGCCCCCCACCCATGACCTCCTTCTCGATTCCCTCCCTACCTCCCTACACCAGTGCCCCTCATCTCTCTGTAGTTCCCCCCACCCCATGACCCCCTCATCGGATTCCCTAACTGCCACCCCTCACCAGTGCCCCTCATTTCTCTCTAGCCCCCCACCCCATGACCTCCTCCTCAGATTCCCTCACTGCTCCCTCCACCAGAGCCCCTCATCTCTCTGTAGTCCCCCCCACCCCATGACCACCTCCTCGGATTTCCTCACTGCCACCCTCCACCAGCGCCGCTCATCTCTCTGTAGTGCCCTCCACCCCATGACCTCCTCCTCAGCTTCCCTCACTGCCACCCTCCGCTAGTGCCCATCATTTCTCCAAAGCCCCCCCAAACCATGACCTCCTCCTTAGATTCCCTCACTGCTCCCTCCACCAGCGCCCCTCATCTCTCCATAGTTTCCCCCAACCTGTGACCTCCTCCTCAAACTCCCTCACTGCCACCGTCCACTAGTGCCCCTCATCTCTCTGTAGTTCCCTCCCACCCCATAACCTCCTCCTCGGCTTCCCTCACTGCAATCCTCCACTAGTGCCCCTCATTTCTCCATAGCCCCCACACCCCATGACCTCCTCCTCAGATTTCCTCACTGCCACCCTCCACCAGTGCCCCTCATCTCACTGTAGTTCCCCCACCCCATGACCTCCGCAAATTCCCTCACTGCCACCCTCCACCAGCGCCCCTCAGCTCTCTGTAGTTCCCCCCAACCTGTGACCTCCTCCTCGGACTCCCTCACTGCCACCCTCCACCAGTGCCCCTCAACTGACTGTAGTTCTCCTCCACCCCATGACCTCCTCCTCAGATTCCCTCACTGCAACCCTCCACCATCGCCCCACATCTCTCCGTAGCCCCCCACCCATGACCTCCTTCTCGATTCCCTCACTACCACCCTACACCAGTGCCCCTCATCTCGCTGTTGCCCCTCTCTCATATCCATTCCATTTGTTGTACATCGCTACTCATATGAGTGTAGGGTGTCACAGTACTTTACATAACAGAACACATTATACAGAGACAATAAATCAGTCTACGGGGAATGTCACATAAGCCAATGAGGATTACAAGGTGTAGAAAGCACGTCACCCACACTGGTGGGCAGTATATTTTACGAAGGTTTGGATTAAAGAAGCATAAACTCAGGATTTAAAGAGTACATCAGTGGTTGGGTGTTGGCTTTACTGATAAAAAGGTATATCTGCCCAAACAAACTCTTTTTAGTAACATTAAAATGTTTAAAGACTGGAGAAGTTCTAACTATATCACAACACAAAAAAGCGAAGTTTGTATGTAGCTCTTTGATGGCAGTTCATAGGTCACTGTCCTACGTTAGGATAGTAACTTCTGAACTGCAAGTAACACAAGGATATATGTGACAGAGGTAGTAACCAACTGAGCTATTCCCATAAAATTCACTTTGTCTGCATTTAAAAACTACCAACAGACAAATGGTTGCTCTGCAGCAGGATCGTAAATCATCAGTTATCTGAACAGTTTTTATTGTTGTTGTACATCGATGGCAGATTTACTGCGAGGGCCAAGGTGATGCAGCAAGGATTCGCACGTTACACGACTTGCTTGAATTCATGAACCTCGCATAATGTAATATCATAATCAACCTGTTTTGTTTATTAACATTGCACTTTTACACTACACGCGGGTGTCCCAATGATGCTTGCCTATGTGTTTACTAATCCAGCACAACCTCAACATCATCTCCTACGCCGACGACACCCAGCTGATCCTCTCCCTTACCAATGACCCCGCCACCGCCAGAGCCAACCTTCACGAAGGGATGAAAGAGGTGGCCGAATGGATGAAGAACAGCCGCCTGAAACTGAACTCGGACAAGACGGAAGTCCTCATCCTGGGATCCTCATCTGCCGCTTGGGACGACTACTGGTGGCCCCCCGCCCTAGGCAGCGCACCCAAACCAACAGACCACGCACGCAACTTGGGCTTCATCCTGGACTCCTCCCTCTCCATGACCAGACAAGTCAACGCCGTCTCCTCGTCGTGCTTCAACATCCTGCGAATGCTACGTAAGATCTTCCGGTGGTTCCCCACCGAGACCAGGAAGACGGTCACCCAGGCCCTCGTCACCAGCCGTCTGGACTACGGCAACACCCTCTACGCCGGAACCACCGCCAAACTCCAGAAGAGACTCCAGCGGATCCAGAACGCCTCAGCACGACTCATCCTGGACATCCCCCGTCGCAGCCACATCTCCGGACACCTGAGAGACCTGCACTGGCTCCCGGTGAACAAGAGAATCACCTTCCGTCTCCTCACCCACGCACACAAAGCCCTACACAGCCAAGGCCCAGGATACCTCAACAGCCGCCTCAACTTCTACGCTCCCAAACGCCAGCTTCGATCGACCAGCCACGCCCTCGCCGCCGTCCCCCGCATCCGAAGAGCCACCACAGGGGGACGGTCCTTCTCCTACCTCGCCGCCAAGACATGGAACTCCCTCCCCACCCACCTCCCCCTGACCCAGGACAACCTCGCCTTCAGGAAGCAACTCAAGACCTGGCTGTTCGAGCAGTAGCGGATCCCCCTCCCCCAGCGCCTTGAGACCCTCTGGGTGAGTAGTGCGCTATATAAATGCGATGATTGATTGATTGATTGATCCTAACTACGCTTGCAGCTAAAATGGTCGCTGCTATGCGGGATTCTAGTCTGCGCATGCGTCGGTCATACCCATGTGATGTGACGCACTCGCAGTTCTGGAGGGATTTTTTTCGCTCATGCGCAGTACTGCTAAAAATGGCCGCTTTGTTCTAACATGCTCTTCGCTTGCTACCGCTGCTTTTGCTCAGCTGTTTTGTTCTGCTTAACTCCTAATGCTATAGATATTATAAAGTAAGGGGTGTAGAGAAACCAATCATGGTATACAGTGTCTTCATTTTTTTTGTGTTTCTAAATTGTTTTCGCTTACTTTTCATGTATCAACCCTTGTGGGCCTGGGAGCGGTGAGCCACTCCATCTTTGAAGCCCGTGTAGTACTAACCACGTGATGAAGGAGAAACGAATCACGCAGTAGTGGAACTTAGCCAGCTGGCTGCCGAAGCTAAGAGGCTCCTGGGAAGCTGACCTGTGCCCCAGCGAGAAGGCTCGAAGTCATACCTGCTTTTGAAACATTGTAATTGTTGTACTCTGTACGCTATTGTGCTCCGAATTTTATGCCATGGGAACTGGAATGTAAGGGGTGGGTTCGAAAACTGAATATTAATTCTGGGAAAGTTTAAATTATAGGAGGTGTCATGACCTAACCGCCTCTCTTGTCCAATCCGAAGTTGGGGATCCTTTCACTTGCAACATTGGAGGGTGGTCCACTGACCCGAAAAACAGTATAACTGGCCTAGGTTTAGCTAGAGAAATTGTCCGACTTGTCCGAATAGCCGACCTGTCACTGACCCTACGAACTCTATAGGTGATTGATACAGTGAGCTGCGGAGCACTCTGTCCGTTATTTCCACAAACTTAGTCTGGGGTGGAGAAACCTTTAAGTGCTGGCGAAGCACTTTGCTGGGAGATTCAAGAACCCGATCGGGTTTATTGGCAGATTCCTTGCAGAGAGGGCGTAGCGCAGGCGTTGCATCCGAAGCTGCAGGTGTTGGTCGTACCCTTTCGTGAGCCCAGTCCTGATCCAAATCCTGGGGTGATCCTGTCCTGACTGTCCATGAGCTGTACCTGCTCGCCTACTGGCATTCCAAGTCCTTGAGGGTCCTTTCCCAACTGACCTGTGGCCCGGGTTAGTCCTCATTCTGTCCTAGGTAAATATAACTATATGTGGGTGTTTGTCTATCTAAATCTTTTTCTCCTTTTCCTTAATAAAGCAATCTTGCCTATGTGAATTATCTCTGACATTTTGACTCTCACGAAAGTATTTTTCTAGCTTGTTCCTTATCTTACCTTTACCCTTATTCAAACATTGAACTGTTTTGCATATCTAGTATGTTCCACTGTTACCCTTCCTATAGAAAATAACGCATCCTGGGAGTATTGTTTCTTATAAATCGTGTAGTATACTCAAATCAGCATTTTAGTAGAATGTTCCCTTTCTTTACCCGCCTTTAGTAACATTGAGAAGGTCGCTTTACTATACTAGCGTGTTCCTTATTTCCCTTCCCTTATATTTTCTATTCTCAAATGCGTCTTACCTTGATTCATAGCTACACTGTATTTCTAATATTAGTTATTGATAGTCTGATCTGTGTAAATCTCATTCTCATGGCATATGAAAACGAAATGTAATAAGATAAAGGTTTTTGAAACTTCTTGCGTGTGTGGTTATTACAAAGTATAACAAAAAAATAAGTGTATATGGTATTGGTGTTTATCTGCTTGAATCTCAATTCAGCTCCTGATTCATGGTGATCATAGGTACCTGTTCTCGAGGATTGGTAAGTCAGGTACACGGAAATAAATAGAAAGGAAGAACTCGAATTACTGATAGCGGTGTGTAGGATACCTGATTTTATGAAATAAGAAATACAACACGTTATGGGCCTAGTAGTGTATATTTGGTAAATTAAGAATCGGGTGACCTGCGCGCTCTATCAAAGGCTCATGTTTGGGTGGGCCTGGCCCACCCGGCCCACCCACTAGAACCGGTCCTGGCAACAGGCGCCTCAACATGTTAAATCTTGACCTGTTGTGGGCTGTGAATAACAGGGATGGCTTTAATGTTGCATTGTTCTACTTGTACGTTGTTTCCTAGCGCTTATATGGGTAGCGTCTATGCTCACATGGTAAACCACAGCCTGAGTCATTTACTCAGCCCCTCTGCCTCCACTGATTATTAAATCCACCATCCCTGCATATGGGTTGGAGCAGTAAAGTTTTCCAATGTAATTACCATATGCACCATGTGACCCAGGGCTTTAAGTAGGCCGGGTCCTGCCAGTGCTCAGCACCAGCAGTTCTAAATAGCAGGTCCTGGACGTGTCCCCCAGGGTTAAAAAAATCTTAATTCTGCAGCAGTACCACCCTTTATTTACTACCTTTGAGGTAACTGCAGAGAGATTCGGAATAGTTCTTTTACAGTCTCATCATAGAACTGAAACATTTTCAATAGTCTATACAACAAAGCCATATTGTTGAATATTTATCGTTAACAACTAACACAACAGCGTAATCGCGCGGAGAAGTAAAGTAGCAGCCCCCACACCATAAACACACACCAGCCCCGGCGCAAACTCCCCGGAAGATAACCTAGACACCTGATGCATGCGCCCTCTGTGATTTGTTGTCTCACTTTTTGTTTTGAATTATGTTCCTAACTGCTACAATGCGGTTCAACTGTTATAAAAAGTATTGTAAAGCGCTCTGATATCCTTCGCGCTATGTAAAACTTTATAAATAAATAACTAAATAAACAACCACTGGCAAATCCAACAGCACTGACTTGTTGTAGATTTGGTGTTACTTGTTGTATTATATATTTGTATTCATCAATGACCGAAGCAGTGGCACACTATGCTAAGCACAATTTTTTTGCATGCATACTTTTAAGCCACGCCCTTAATCACACCGACCACGACCCTTTCAGAAATCGCCTAGGTTTTTTCGTTCCATTTAAAGCCCCGCTGTGACCATTAAGAGCCTGCGCATGCTAAAGTCATAAACGAGGCATTATATATCCAGCGTTCTCTCTAGGCGCCCGCGACGCACTCATGTTCGCACTCCACTTCAAGAAGGCTACGTAACTCGCGCATGCGCGCACAGCTCCTACAGTGGGCGGAGCCTGTGCAAAATGTACGTTGGAGCCCGTCACGCGCAGCCCATGAACCCCTCTCCGGCGCTAGTCTCTTACCCGCTGCCGCTCTTCAGCGATCTCTCTCTCAGTGAAGGACGACCGGACCATGGGCTCGCGCACCGGCTCACTGGACACGCCTACACCGTCACTCCAACCAGTCACAGAGAAGGCGTTTCCTTCAGCTCGGCAGTGATTGGTGGGTTCAGAATCTCTCCTGTGCACGGTTTACACAGATGTGAGCTTCGGCTGTTTTGGTCTGCAGACATGTTATGGATAATACTTGTTAATTATTTATTTATTTATTTAATGCATTTTTTATAAAGTGCAGACTTTACCCGAAGGCGTCAGAGCACTGTACCTATGTGCCTCTTGGAGTATAGCCATTCTTATCCCTTCCCTATGTATATAGAGATAAGATAACTATAATCACCAGTCTCTTGTTTGTGTGACATTACATTTTGTCCATTTGCAATTTTTTTATGTAACACATGTAATCCTAAGTCCTTATGTTTTGCAACTTGTTCTTATGTAAAGCACTCTGACAACTTCGGGTAAAGTTCGCGCTACATAAAATCGCATTAAATAAATAAAAATTAAAAAAACAGTTACGTTTCATGAGAGAACTGTTGCAGGAATATAACAAACAAAAATAGCATGCTATAGAGTCGAAGCAACGCAGGCAAAAGGCACACAATCTCAAGCACAGCATGAACAGACTGTACAAGCAAAAGTAAATGTAAATGTGTAAATGTATTGGCATTTATATAGCGCACTACTTACCCGTAGGGTCCCAAGGCGCTTCGACCGCTGCGAAACCCTTCCTGGCTTCCCTGAGAGATGGTCCCTTAATGGGTATCTCCAGGGTGATACCAGGCATCCCCGGCGGTCTGGTGGGGCCGTTAGTGAAGATGAGGCAAGCTAATGCCCAGAGTTGCCGAGTGTGATCGCTGATCAGAGTGGGCACCGAGGCGAGAGAATTATCGAGTCCGCTGACCCTGGTCCAGAAACCTGCCGCGCCGGGAATCGAACCCTGGTCCCGGGCCGTCCTCTGCTCTCGGGTCTGCCGCCTCTTACCAGTGAGCCACACTACTTCACAAAAGTAAGAATAAATACGACAAATTTTACAATGACTAAACAACTTCCTGGCGAATAATAGCAGTCCATAGAATCAAAACAACACAGGCAAAAGGAACACAATTTCAAACGCAGCAAGCACAGGATGTACAAGCAAAATTATAAACATATGTGACAAATTTACAATGACTAAAGAACTTCCTGGCGGGGTCTGAGAAGGAGGGAATTAGTTCTGAAAGTGTCTTTGGAATAAAAGAGATTTGAGGTCCGCTTTGAAGATCTGGATGGAGGTGATGGCACGGAGCGAAGGAGGAAGCGAGTTCCAGGTTCTCACCGCATTACCTGAGAACGATTGTGCCACCAATTTTTCTCTTTTGAAGGAGGGGGGTTTAAGAAGGAACTTTTCCGCATTCCGAGAAGGTCTTGAGTCTCCAGACAGTTTGAGTTTATTCGCCAGATAGCGAGGGGAGGAAGAGTGTAAAGCTTTGTGGGTGATGCACGCTGTTTTGTAGATAGCTCTAGCCTCGATGGGAAGCCATCGGAGAGAAGACAGGATAGGAGTGATGTGGTCACTTCGTTTGGACCCTGAAATGAAGCGAGCTGCTGAATGGAGGACGGATTTGAGGGGGGAGAGGTGAGATTTGGGAAGGCCAGTCAGAAGAGAATTACAATAGTCAAGTCTAGAGAGAATTAGCGATTGGACCAAGGTTTTTAGGTCATTCTCCGGGAAGAACCGACAAATCTCCCATAAAAGTTGCAGTTGATAACGTGCGCTCTTGGCCATGGAGTGGATGTGTGAGATTAGGTTGAGTCTTTTGTCAAGTATGACACCAAAGGATTTAGCGCAGTCCACAATGATGGGTTTACTGTTGAGTAGATTTGATTGATCCATCCAGGCTTAAACAGGAGGCGGAGAGAGAGAGCTAGATATGAGGAGGAATTCCGTTTTGGAGGGATTGATAATAAGTTGGTGAACTAGCATCCAGTTGTGAATAGTGTTGAGAGTAGAGCTGAGTAGTGAGAGATCATGAGGGGAAGACACCTTGAGGTAGATTTGGGTGTCATCCGCATAGAGATGGTAGAGGATTCCAGATTTGCTTAGAAGGTTCCCTAATGTCTCCAGATAGAGATTGAACAGAGTGGGAGCAAGGATAGAACCTTGAGGGACGCCTTGACCAACCGCCAGTGGAGACGAGAGACTATTTGCAATCTTGATCATTTGGGATCTGTCTGAGAGGAAAGAGGCAAGCCATTTGAGTACTGTGCCTTCCACGCCCATTCTCTGTTGAAGAACGTTAAGGAGGGTGTTGTGATTAACAGTGTCAAAAGCTGCAGAGAGATCAAGAAGAATCAGAAGGCACAATTCCCCCGAATCGAGAATATACAGCGCATCATCGATCACTTGCAGCAGGGTTGTTTCAGTGCTGCAGTTTTGAATAAAGCCCGACTGGAACATGTCGAGGAGATTATTGTCCATTATGTGTTGGGAGAGTTGTTTTGCAACACATTTTTCCGTGATCTTTGAAAGAAAAGGGAGATTGGTGATGGGGCGGAAGTTATTGAGGTCATTTGCATCTGCAGAGGTTTTTTTTAGAAGGGGGGTAACCTGTCCTGTTTTGAGGACAATTGGGAGGGATCCTTAACTGAGGAATAGATTGACTAGCCTGGTTCAGTAGGAGAGAGTGTTAGTATAGAAATCAATGGTGATGCCACTGGGAATGGGGTCAGAGGAATGGTTGGAGGGTTTGATTTCGCTGATGCATTTGAGGAGATCAACCTCTGAGATGGCGGCAAAGTTCTGCCAAGTGACTAAGGATTTTCGCTCCTCGATGGGGTTGGGGTGGGTAACCTGTTCCACCAGAGATTTTACCTTTTGGTCGAAGAATATAGCGAACTCAGTTGCTTTCTTTGATGCATCCTCAGGTTTGATGGTCTGGGGAGATCAATTTGGGTTTTTGATGAGGTCAAAAAGTTTTTTGGGTCTGTTTTTAGCTGAATCGAGGAGGGATCTGAAATGTGATGTTTTTTCCTGAAAGATGTGTTTGTGGTATATGGATCTTGCTAAACGTAAAAGAGAGAGGTTGGGGGTGGATGGAGATTGTCTCCAGTGCTTCTCCAAGATTCTAAGGTTTTTCCTTTCATCATAGAGAGCTTTGTTGAACCAAGGAGCTGATAGGGTGGGTCTTTTCCTTTTGCTTTGGAGTGGAGCAACCTTGTCGATTTCGACTGCGAGGATTGAGAGGCAAAGAGGAGGGAGATCGTTGACATCCGTATTGGGGTCTAGACTAGGAAGAGACTGCATAGCAGATTCACATAGAGTCTCAAGATCAATGGTTTTTGTGTTGCGGAACCACGTAGAGGCTCTTTTGGGTTGGCCGAGAGTTCAAATGTGAGAGAAGTGAAAACAGAAGGGAATTAGGAAATGGTCAGACCAGTCAACACGGATGGGTGAAGCAGTGGTAATCTGGTGTGATTTGGAATTCACAAGGTCCAGAATTGAGCACTTGGCATGTGTAATTTCCGAGCAGTGTTATGCAAGATCGTTAGCGGAAAGAAAGGTTGCAAGCTTGTTGGCAGCCGAGTCTTCCAAAGAGCCCCAGTGGAGATTGAAATCACCTAGGAAGATCTGCTTGTTGCTCTGGGAATATTGGTCACTAATGAAGTCGATTAATTCCTCCATGAAGGAAGAGCAATTACCAGGCGGTGGTAGATGGTATGGAACCTGAAGGGTGAGCCATGATGAACTTGGAATTCTAGGGAGAGACATTCAAAGGTGCGAAAGAGGGTAGTGGGATAGGCTTTGATTTGGAGAGTGTTTCTGAAGATAATCGCAACACCTCCCCCGATCTGGCCTGGTCTGTCGTTTCTGAGAATGGAGTAATCAGTAGGTAACAAAAGATCAAATGAAGTGCGAGAGGAGTCATTAAACCAGGTCTCAGTGAGAAAGAGCATGTCGAGATTGTGGTGAGTGATGGTGTCGGAGATTTCCAGTTTGTGTTTGGTTGCAGATGCAGATCTGCAGTATGGAGCATACAGTGTAGCTCTGACGCAACTATTTTGGTGATGTGAGTGTCTGGACTTATAAGGGAGAAAGGGATTAGATTCTTGAATGAGGGTGCCCCTTGAGGGGGAGGCTGGTAAATTTTGACCGAAGAGATGGTCTGAATGGCAAATTGAGTAGAGTTGTTAGGAGAGGCGAGTGTAGGAGAAATGACATTGATGGTCTTGTAGGTGGCCAATAGGTTGGTAATGTCTGTGGAGGATAGATTGTGGTTGGCTCTATTGGGGCGCAGGAGCAGGGAACTCCTCTGGAGGTTGTTCGGGAGGGGGATATCTTAGCACATAGGAGTGAAATGGACGCTTCAAGCAGGGAAATGGACGAGATGAGAGAATCAAGTTTAGTTTCCAGGGAGAGGTGGGCTGAGCACGGAGTAAAGGGTGGCTCAATGGTTAAGGGAGAGGGTGGACTAGGCGAAGGAGGACAGGAGGAAGTGGGGGACCGGGGATAGTGTTGGGGTGCGAGGGTGGAAGGTAGGGGAGGAATTGAAGTAGGCAAAGAAGGGCAGTGGGTTGTGGGGGGTCTGGGAGGAGATATTTGATGAAAGGGTCTGAGGGAGGAAAGAAGGAGGTAGAAAGGAGTGAATGGAGTTACTGAGATATTTTTACTGGTGTTGAGCAGAGGTGAAGAATAGAGAGGAGAAAGTTGAGAAGTAGAAATGGCTGGCTTGAGGAGGAGGGGGGAGGGAGTGGGGTAATGGGAAGGCCATGGATATGGTGAGGTGAGAGGAGAAGGGGTTGAGCAGGGAGAGGAGGGAGGGAGGTGAAAGGGAGGCCACACAAGTGGGGAGAAGAGAGGGGGTGCAGGCCGGGTACCATGGGCAATTAAAGGTGAATGTAAGGTTAAAGGCACCAGGCAGAGTAGGGGGTTGAGCAAAATGAAAGTTGTGGGAGTAGTGAGGGGCTTAGCAGTCAAAGGGAGGGAAGAGGGAGGAATTACCAAGAGGGGAAACTGGGTTGTGAATCATAGGGGGTAATGTAAGAAGAGGAGAGAACGGGGGTGAGATCAGTGGGAGGGAAGATGATGGGAATACCAATAGGGGAGGCAGGGATGTGCCAATGTTAACATTCCAAGCTGGGCTACAAATTCGTGACCACTCCTTTCGCAAATTCTCCTATTTTATAGCGCTTAACACCCAAGACGAATAGTGATGTAGTAAACTTTGTAAAATGTAACAAAAGGATAGTCAGTACTCATAATTAGGCAGATAAATAGCACAACGGGTACTTCCACTTAATCTTAAAATGAATACTAGTATGCAAAATAGCTTAGAAATTAATATAAGTACATATAATCTCTAGAAAAAACAGTAAACGTGTCTTAATTAGTGAAAGCACTTCGAACGAGTCTGAGAACGATTACAAGGCCATGTCTTTCCATTCTAAAGAAAGGGTGTACCTTATTCTCAGCTTCAACGCTGGGTTGGATATACCTATACGGGTTCTTGGGCAACGGTTCGGGTTAAAAGGTTGACCTAGTCCTCTTTTGACGTTGCCCGCAGCACCTGGCAGTGTTACTTCATGTCTCTGCTACTTTTTTGCACTGTGTATGGAGCCCCTAGAAGAACGTACTCGTAGAAACCATGCATTAACAGTAATCACCATAGGAGGGAGAAATCATAAGCTTGCTCTCAATGCTGATGACGTCCAGATAGCTCTGACTCACCCCCCTCCAATCCTTGCCCCCTCTAATGAAGGAATTGGAGGCTTTTAGGAATGCTTCTGGGTTTAAAGTCAATTTCTAGACATCTCAGATCCTCAATTTAGTGGTCCCAAAGGCTGACCAGTGTACCTGCAGGCACCTCTTCCCATTCTCTCTTGGACCAAGCAGGGGGTATCTTACTTAGGCCTCCACACTTACTCCACGCCACCTCAAACTGCAGAAAGCAATTGCGGCACTCCTCTGTCGAAAGCGCAATTTGCTATACAGACTTGGAGGGTTTATGCCCTCTCCTGGCTCGGATGCGTGGCAGCCATCAACATGACCCAGATGCCTAAGATTTTATATGCTATGCACACATTGCCTCTGCAGCCCCCACCACACCTCTTGAACAAATTACAACATCTTATAGAAGACTTCATTTGGGCGTGTTGGGAAGCACGTATAGCCAATATTTAATAGCAAGCTTCGATACATAGGGGAATGGACTAGCTCCTCCGTTGGAGAAGTACTTGTGCTTCAGCAACCAGGCAATCGCTTGCATCCATCTTTGGAAGGTTCTTTGACTGCCCAAACATCGAAGATCACCTCAGATGTACATTTTGTCTGTTCTTAGAGCTACAATGGGGACCTGGGAAGGGGTGCAGATCCCGAAAAGATCTCCACTCGCATATCCCTCCAAACGCCAATTATTGGCAATTCAGCCTTTCCTCTAGCTTGTCAGGACTCCAGCTTGATAAAATGGCAACAAGCCAACTGCAAACGAATAGGCAACTTCTTCGATTTCACTGAACCATTGGTCTTGCTCCAGCATCACTGCGATATCCATCCGCATCCGCCACCGGGTCATTCAGCCTGTAATCCACCCCCCACGCTAGCTGACCCTTATTTCCATTTCAGAAATGGCTTCTTGCTAGAAATACAGACAAACACCTTCTCTCTGATATCTATGCCTTTCTCAATGCTTCACAGGAGTCCGTCAATTCCGCTGTACAACTGCGCTGGGAAAAGGATTGCGTATGCCCCTTTACACCCAAGGAATGGTTAGACATTCACAAGTGAGCCCACGCTTCTGCATGTAGTGCTTCAGGCAAGGAAACTGTTAAAATCAGTAATAATCCACAAGTCCTGTCCAGGGTCGAAGAAGATCTTTATTCCAATCAAGCACAAACCACGGAAATCAGCCTTACACTACAGCTCTCCTGCTTCAACTGTCACTTTAGAACCCTTACATGTGGTCATTCCAAGATGTATTAGTTGGAATCACCACCTTCTAAGCCAATACAACATATATTCCTCCCCAAAATAAATTGCTTGTAAACAACAGTAACTTGAAACTAATAATAATAAAAAATATATAGCACAAGCAACTGCGAAATATGCTAAAGAAAACCTAGTTCAACATACCTTTACATAAGAAACAGCAGAACATCTAGTTACAAAAGTTCTCAAAAATAGATAATCGTAAAAATATTGACTGATAAAAGCATAAGATTTCACCAACCAAGATGTGCTCTGTACATCTCCACTGTTCAGTTTGACAACATTTTTCATAACTTTCTCAATTAAAAAAGTACACATGTAGTTTGATTCGCCTTTCGTTACAAATCCCGGTTTCCTAGCCGGAACTTCCTCCCCAACATCTCATACTTCATCCTTGGTGCAATTTCTCAGATTATAAGAACGCTTGTTGTTCCCCTAATACTTTTTCCTGAGCCACCACCCGTTCTTTTAAAGCTCACTCAACTCCTCACCTCGCACCTGCTCCATCTTTTGCCCTTTCCTACACAACCACCCTGGGTTCAATCTCCTATTGCCAATGGGACCTCTCATCTAGAAAAACAGCGATTTGAATGTGAATGTACTAGGTGTATTCCGGTGGGCCTACCACGCCTCATTCAGAACCTCAGCCAAAGGTCTTCTTGTCATAACCGCTGTCTACACACAGGATTTGACTACACCATTCATTTGCTCCGCAAGACCATTGGCCTACGGAGAATGCAGCGCCGTCTTCAGGTGTGTAGTGGGCAGACTACTCAAAAACTCCTTTATCTCGTGAGATATTAACAGAACACCATTATCAGTTATGAGCTCTTGTGGAATAACTTCACAAAGGAATTCCTCCTTCAAAAAGTTGATCACCACCTTGGTGTCAATGGAGCTCACACACTTCATCACAACCAACTTAGACATGTAATCTTCCATAAAAATCACATAACGTTAATTGTGAAGCAAAAGATGGAATGGACCAGCAAAGTCCAAACCCTTATTTTTTTTTTTCCACGGTTCAATGGGAACCTCTATCGGAGATAATGGAGTCTTCAAGATGATTTTTCCTTTATCAATTCGCACACATGCATCACACTATTTGACAACACACTCAACCTGCCTATCCAATCCAGGCCATCAACACCACATTCTCACCCTGGATTTAGTGAGGTTCCTTCTCAAGTAGCCCTTATGTGCAAGACTATTTTACTTGTAACTGCCATAGATACAATCAACCAGTTGTGCCAGTACAACACTCCTCCAGCCCAGCTGAGTTCATGCCTCACATTCCAATACCTTCTCAATTCCTCAGAGAGAGCTTTATAACAGGGCCAGCCCTTGACAATGAACTCCTTGAGCTCTTTTGCAACATCATCTCCCTCTCTCGCAGCTTCCCACTCGCTCTCCTGCAGTGCACTCTCATAAATCCAACTGCGCTGGCCAGATTGGTCAACCTCCACTCCCAACTCTCCATCTACTGGTTGCTGAAATAAGCAATCCACAACCACATTTTTTGAACCAAGAATGTACTCCACCTGGAAATTAAACTCGCTTAGACCCTCCATTCACCTTTTGAATCAAGGAGTCAGCTCATCATTCTTTCTGGTGAAAAACACATGAACCAATGGCCTGTGGTCAGACCGAACAGTAAACAGCATTCCCCACAGATAAAACTTAAAGTGCCTAATTGCCCACGCACACACCAAGGCCTTCCTCTCTATCACAGAGCACAGTGCTGGGAGGCCTCAGGGTAGCCATGCGCTATACAAATTCAAATTATTCATTTATTCACAGAGTACTTCTCTTCTGCACCCCTTAGCGCTAGTTAACGCAGATGCCACCACACTATCCACCCCACCACCTCTCTGGGAGAGCACCACACTCAAACCTTTAAGACTTGCATCAGTGGTCAATATGGTTCTCTTTGTAGTATCAACATGCCCTAAAGTAGGCAACACACTAATGTGTTTTTTTTATAAATTCAAAAGCTCTATCACCGTCATCAGACCATTCAAACTTGGCCACCTTCTTCAACAACATCCTGATGGGCTGAGCCAAAACAGAGAAATTGGGTATGAATTTGGAATAGATCTCGGCCAAACCAAGGAAAGACCTCACTTGAACCTTGTCCCCCAGTGCCGATGGCCTAACAGTATAATCAACCAGTTCTGTATTAGACTTGATTCCCTCTGCCAATATTGTGTGACCCAAATAAGAAACAGAGGTGGCTTTGAACTTACACTTTTCTTTTTCAAACGTCAAACCCACTCAAGCTAACCTCCTTAACACTTCCATTAAGATTCTATCATGTTCCTCACAATCCTTCCCGTATATCAGGATATCATCCTGGAAGAAGAGCGTATTGTTGACTCCCTCCAGCGCCTTCTTCATAATCCTCTGGAAGCATGCCAACGCCAAGCCAAAAAGCATCCTCACGAGACGATAAGCTCACAGGGGTTTTACACAGGAGGTTAAGTGCCTAGACTCATCGTGTAATTTCACCTGATGATAGGCAGATGGAAGATCCACCACGCTAAAAAACTTCACCTCACCTAGCATGGTCTGTGCTTCAGAAATATTTGGAAGCAGCTGGCGATCAACCTATATATGTTTGTTAAGATCGTGAAGATCAACACGCATACAAATGTGTTTCCCTCCATCATTAGGCGCCAGAACAACCGGAGCAAGCCACTCAGAAGATTCAGTCTCCTCAATTATCCCAACTTTCATCAATCTGTCAATTTCTAGTTTCAAAGGCTAAAGCATAGCATTAGGGACCTTCTTCACTTTATGAACACATGGAACTGCGTTCTCCTTCACAACAGGGGCTTTTCCTTAATTAGGGTGTGGGGGCTTTGCCCTGCCATATTTGTGTCCCCCCGTAGCCCCTGTATTAAATATAAGTATATGTGCAATAAAAATACATTTAAATAGCCGTGACAGCAGCTGTTTTCAGAAATGCCGCGGCCCTGTCGCATACAGTTCCTAAATCTTTAGTGGGAAGGGCAGTGCATGCTGGCCTGCGGGGGTGGTGCTTCAAACTAACTGACAGCATTAGACTCTAGACATGGCCACTCGCGCTCAACTGGGTCCTGACCCAAGTCCACAATCTGTGCGCATGTCAAGTTGTCCGCCTGCTTTTCTGTGGCCAATCTGACATGCTCACTAGCCCCCTCTCTCCACCAGCACAATTAGGGAACCGGTGGAAATCATAGCCATAGCCCCCGGCCTTCTAATGAGTGCTGAATGCACCTGCCCAAGCCAATCCTGGTGCTGCTCTCATGGATCTGCATCTGGATTGGCTCTGGTGCAGTGGCCCTTCATGAGTTAGTGCGGGGGAAGCATGACCAATCACTGCATGGCTTTATCATGAAGCCATACTGTGACTGGCCATTTCTGCTCTTGCATTGTCTTCCCACTTCGTGGCATTGCCATCAGTAACGGCATTGCACACGAGGGAGCGCTGCAGACAGACCTCTCGTCAACTGGAAGTGTCCGACTCCTGACCCGGGCCCAGGCGAAATTAGGAGCACACGCCAAGTCAGAGAAGTGTCTGGCCACAATATAAAATAAAAGGTAGAATCTGTTTTGTTTTTGGTTATGTTTTCTATTTATGTGTTTCTATGGTATGCCACTGTCACCAGTGTCCATTATGCAGCTGTTGGCTAAGCTGTTAGTTCTTAAGAGCGCTAACTATGAATTGTGTGTATAAATTACAAGCAGGGGAACCAGGTTCAAGTCTCGGCATCAGCTCAATCTCCTGGGATCCTGGGCCATTCACCTTAACTAAATCTCTCTGTGCCTAAAAACAAATGCATGTGCTTTTGTCTAACCTAACTGGTGCTCATGTAAAGCACTCTTAATACCTTCTTACGCCCTTGCATGAAAGTGGCTTTTTTTCTTACTACTACTCAGTAGGGTACGCAGTGCTGGCCATGGCTCAGGCACACTGCAGAAACTATTTAAATGCAATGAATGTCTGGAGTTTCCCTTGGATAAAGTGTGCCTGAAGGTATTTTTATTTCTTTACAGAGCTAACAGTAAAAAAAAGTGCTTTGTTTGCCATTGTGAAGAGCAGCAATCTTGCCTCGCCGTAAATCTAAAGGGTAGTGTAAACTCCAGTGTTTTCAAGCTCCTGCAGTTATGGGGCATGACCAACTCTCTTTTTTCTTTGTTATCACTATACATTTGCTCCATAGCTGGGGTGAGTACAGGGCCCTATCTTGATGGAAATGGGAATGTGCAGATGTGTAAAAAGCCTCAGGCCCCCATGGATTTGGACTTTATTTATGGAAAGTTAAACAATGCAAATTTGGCTGCATGTGGCACTTTTTTACAAGGCCTATGAAGGAGCCAGCGTTGATTCTCCCCCCAATTCTCAAAATCTTTTTTTGATAAACAATTTTATTGATTTTAAACACAATAAAAAGACCATCAATGTGAGTAGGCGGGTTGCCAAGTAGTATAATTATAGGTTGGTCAATCCCATGCCCCTGTCAAAGGGTGGGATCCGGCAGCAATCTAAAGCTATACGGGATCGTCGGCCACCCCAGAGAAATGTAGTGGCTAGGCTGACTAGATCTCTGAACCAGGCCCGTGGGAAGCAGAAGGGGGTATTCTGAATGACATAGAGGAATCTAGGGAGGATCATCATTTTAAATAGGGTGACCCTACCCAGGGGATGCTGCGGCAGCTTCTGCTATTTGCAGAGGTCCTCCTTAGCTCATTGCGCCAGCGGGGTTATGTTGAGGGACCAGGCGAAATCTGGAAGTAATGCAATCCAAATCCCCAAATATTTAAAAGACTGTCACCTAATGGGTATTGTGGTTTGCCAGTCGAAGCAATCCCTGGTTAAGTGTAGGGGGAACAAGACTGATTTGCTGGGGTTAACTCGCAGTCCGGAGTCCTGCCCGAAGGAGTGCAGCGCCCGGAGACAGTGGGGACCGGATTTAGCTGATTTCGCGAGGAAAAGTAAGACGTCTGCGTATAGGGCAATTTTATCTTCCTCTGAGTTGGGCCATTTCCAACCCTGAATGCAGTCATCCGATCGAATGAGACTCGCTAGGGGTGCCATCACTTAGGTGAAGAGGAGGGGTGAGGGGGCATCCCTGCCTCATTTATCTTCCAATGGGAAACGTCTTCGATAGTACCCCATTGACTAGCACTCGTGCATGAGGCCGAGATTAGAGGACCCTCACCAGATTGCGAAACCGTAGACCAAAACCCATCTCAGCCAGCACGTCGTCCAGGTACCGTCAATCGACAGAATCAAAGGCCTTCTCAAAGTCAATGAGAAGAAGTGCCAGATAGGGAGTTAGTAAATGGTGGTTTGCTAGGACCAGGTGGAGACGATGGAGGCAATGTCTGGTTCCACGCATAGGCATGAACCCGCATTGGTCGGAGTGGACCAGTTTGGCGAGATAGGGCTTCAATCGCTAAGCGGGGACCGCAGCAAATATTTTTAACCTCTGTATTTATAAGAGAGATTGGGCGGTATTCAGCACAGTTGGACGACGGCGGTAGCGTTTTACGGAAAACAACAATGGTGACCACATCTGTCTCGGGGGGGGGGGGAAGGTGCCCCTCTCAAGGGCTTCAGCGAAGACATCCGAGAGGTGTGGAATTGGGATCTCCTGATATGCAGTGTAATACTCCTGTGGGAGACCCTCTGGAAAACCGGGGTTTTGCCCAGCGAGATGTGTGCATGGCGTCATTGATCTCCTCACGGGTAATAGGGAGGTCCAAGGCAGCAGACTTAGCTGTGCTGAGGCGAGGGAGGTGGAGATGACCTTGAGTGAGCAGTTTCGAAAGAGAGGTGTCCGGGTGCTGATTTGAGTATAGCTTGCAATGGTAGGAGGCAACGGCCCGGGTCATTGCTTGGGGAAAACGATGTACCATACCGTCCGGGTCCACAACCTCTGGGATTATGCGATTGTCCACAGGATATGTGGATAGTCTGTGAAGGAACTTCTCATTCTTGTCACCCCAGCCATATACCCTTGCTATAAAGGATCGCCATAGGAGCTTAGCAGCGTCCAAGGAGACCAATTCTCAAAATCTATATTGTACACAGTGCACTCTGCTGTTAAAATGAAAATAACTTTGCTCGTCTTCTACGTTGGTAACTTGGTTCTGTCAATCAGACTGAGAACTAATTTAACCGTATTAAATACATGCACAGTAAATCACGACAAACCTCCAGAATAATGTTGTGGCCCCTCTCCGCCCTACCACTCTCAGACTTCATCAACGGCCACTGCTTCATGATGATCTTGTATTTGAAGTTCTTAAGGAGGCCCAACCTATTATTAAACACTTCAGGAAACATCAAAAGAATGTTTTCATTTCCCTGTTCCAGCAACACTGACATAACCAGATGTGCAGCATTGGTATTAGGCGTTATTCCCATGTCACGCTGGTGTTGCCACTCCAACAAATTGTCCCACGTTTTGCAATATACACCTTACCAACAGTTTCTTTGTCCTCAAAGGTGATCCTCATAACCCAACAAATCAATCCTGGACCCCTCATAACTCACAGGATTAATATCTGGTGTAAGTAAGGCTTACCCCATTACCACTAAATTCCCTTTCTCAATTCCTATCACCCACCATTGTATACGGTGAACCCGAATCTGCCAACACATCTCTATCATCCAATTTAATATGACGCCCTGGCCTCTTGAAAGGACCGACATCCACTACACTCGGAATAGGTTTTATGGTTAGCACCATTTCACTCACATCCCCTGAGACTGAGTCCACACGATGGAATTGACTCCCCTCACCTTTGCACACTTGGCATAAATGGCCCTTCTTGCCACACTTACAGCTCACCAAATACCTGGCATAACATTGCTTTCTGTTTGCTAAATGACCAGGGTACCCACAACAATAGCACTTCATTTTGAAAAACCTGTCATCTTTGCTGCTACTATTCTGTTTTCCTTCACTTTTAGCTTTCTCACCCTCAATCTTGGTTTTCACTCTAACTTCTCCCACTATTTCTCACACACCTGAGTCCTTCACAATACGCAGCGATGTGGAGGGTACAGACTGCATCTCCTTGACCCAAATGTTGGTACTCGCCATGCCTTCAACAATAGCAATAGCTTCTTTAAATCTGTGCTCTTGACCAGCAATTCCTCTTGGAGCCTTACATTACTTATACATCTTACCAACCATACATCTTACCAACCAGTCCCTAATAAGGGTATCAGTCAAAGGATCAAATTCGCAAGAATGCGCTAGAGTTTGTGAGCAAACTATATAATTCCATACACTTTCACGCCATCAAATAGGAAGCAAGCAAATGAGAATGGCAGGAAAGACGACCAATTAGCAAGCAACGAGAGAGCTATAATTCTACTGCAAGTTTCTGGTATGGTCCACAACAGGAGTTTACTACAGACATAAGGCCAGACAGAAAACTGGGCCTTGCGCACAAAACGTGGTCATTGTGACTATCTCTCTGCATGAATGTAATAAGCCCTTGTGCTTGGGGCGTGGTGCTGTAGCTCTGTTTATGACTGATGCGTAAAGGAAGAGGCACCCTAGGGCATCATGACTACCTCAAGGCCTCACCTTCCGCAAGTCATTACGCTCAGTACATCTGCATATACAATATATAATTTACATAGTCGCACTGTGGGAAACCTTTGGCATTAGGATTTGACCTTTGTGTGAAAACGTGTGTCCTATATCAGAAAAAGTGCCTTTCATCAGTGCACAGCTAGAGTTCTTGAGTCGTTAATCTGAAAACGAGTCATTTTATTAGAACGCCATTAGTTATGTTGTAAACATTTAGGGACCAGAACTTTGTATACTTAAGGCTCCAGCCTTCAGAACTCCCTCTCACGTCATCTCCGCTTGGACGAAGACCGCTACAAGTTCAGACAGTTCCCCGGCTGCTTGCTTCAGCTTGTAACCACACCCTGTGCAGCCAGAAGCACACACACACTCCATCCCCGTCACGCACCCACTGAAATCTTCTGTAACCTTTCCCTACCCGCGAAAGTGCTTAGGGGTGGCCTGCATAACTGCGCTACACCGATAGTCAGGCAATGCTTGTGCGCAGCCGCAGGAAGCACTGGGCAGCAAGGCCCAGGCGGCAGGCGGCGGTTGAAGAGCCGCTGGGCAGGGATTAAATCAGAGGTGGCTGGCAGGCAGGAAGGAAGCATGAGCCTGGCAGCAGGGGAGAGGACTGAGAAAGTATTGAATGTGTGATAGCGACTGGATTGGTCAGTAAAAAAAATATTAAATGCGTGATGATTGACAGTACAATAGTCTATCATACATGCCAATCAAAGCTGAAAAAAACATCCAAACAGCCGATAGAAAGACACATGCTCCTCTGCGGTTATCAAAGATGCGATTGACATGTCTCAAGTTAATGGCCGAAGGGTCCTAAATCAAAGGAGCAAATGTGGGAAGAAAGCTGAAACAAAACACTCTACACATTAGTATAGTTTATAAAAATCTTGCAAATATGAATAAAAATAAAAATTCTAGTGCCATAATAAACGCGCCAAAAACCTGTTAGATAAGTGTTGCGAAATAGATATTAAAAAAAGTTAAATACAAGTGCGTTATTAGAAAAAAATGCCAAATAAAACAAGTGGCGCGGGGGCGCTACGCGGCAAACAAGATGGCCGCTCCCCCTTGAGCTCCGCGATTTCGGCGGCGCTTTTCCAACGAAGGGACCACTTCTGGGCTGCATTTCTTACCGAAAACGGCTGATTTGTGCGTCGGAACTGCCCCTCCACAACTGGGTATGTTTCTGTATGCCTTCTTCGTTTTTTGAGGCTATAATTTGCACGAATGCTTTTTTCTTGGAAACGGCCGCCATTTTGTTTTTTTTTCATCATCGTTTTTTGGTGATTTTTTTTTTTTTTCCAATGATTCTATTTTTCTACCTGCTGATGCTTCTTGTCTCCTGGCTGTGCTCCTTCAATTTTGAAGTGCTTCCATGATTATTTGACATCTAATATGTCGTTCTGAATCCTTTTT
The DNA here is from genome assembly GCF_964263255.1 of Lissotriton vulgaris. Taxonomy (NCBI): domain Eukaryota; kingdom Metazoa; phylum Chordata; class Amphibia; order Caudata; family Salamandridae; genus Lissotriton; species Lissotriton vulgaris. Next base: position 2,019,157,014 of record NC_141691.1, read on the forward strand.
ACTTCTCCTCGGCTTGCTGGTCCTCTGCTGCAGTTTTTTTCTCTCCTCAACTTTTGACTTGTCCGTGCGCAGTTGCTTTTCTGCTTCCTCCGAACTCATCATTTCTTCATTTTTGCGCTCTGTTGATATCCAGATTGACTCTCCTTGACTGTGGTCTCCATTTTTCACAGTTTCTGTGTTTTTCTTCAGAGGATTTTGCAGCCTTTTACCATATTCCGTTGCTCCTTCTTTACCTCAAGCTGTTCCTCTCTCAGGCCTTTACATCATGGAGCACGGATACGCCTCTAAGGCCTCTAATGTGGCTACCGCTACACGCAAAGACGCTGTTCCTGCGGGCAAACGCCTCAAGAAGGACCCACCATCTCCCTCCAAATCTCCTCTTCCTGTTACCCTTGAGGATTTAATGGAGGAACTCCAATTAATTTGCCCTTTTATAGCGGACACCACTGCTACATTGCAAAGGCTGGACGATAAGTGGACCAACCTTGATAAACGTGTCACCGAAGTTGAACAGAAAATCAGAGACGCACAAGATGTTGTTGCCAAGGTGGATACCCTCACCAAAGAGATTCAAGTCCTCAAGAAGACGTCTGAGGATTTGGAAAATCGAAATAGACGCAACAACCTTCGTATTTATGGTGTTCCGGAAAATTCTGAAGGGTCGGACATCATACTATTACTGAAGACACAAGTTTTACCAATAGTTGGCCTGCCGAAACATGTGGATGCCAATATTCAACGAGCGCACCATCTGGGTCCCAAAACATCTTCCACTTCATCAAAACCTTGTGGTATCATCGCCTATTTTCTCCTCTACTCTGACCTTATGACTATCCTTCACTCAGCTAAACAACACAAGCAACTGATATGGTCCGGCCATAAACTTTTTTTCTCTCAGGATGTCTCCAAACAGACAGCGGCGCGTCGTAAGGAATTCCTGGATCTGCAGCCTACACTTCGAACCATGAACGCTATATACGGCTTGATTCATCCTTGTTTTTTCAAGGTTACATACAAGGAACGGTCCTACAGTTTCGAAGACCCGGCTGACCTCCGCCAATTCATCCACTCCCACAGAGAGGACTCTATGGAACAAAGCAGCTCCTAACTTTTTTTTCTTTTATTGTTTCCTTTTCTGTGTTTCTTTTATTTTCTGTTATGGCTTGTTGTTTCTCCTCACATCACCTTACTTTTTTTTTTTTGTTCTCCTTTATTTCTTAGGTGCGTTTCCTGATGTTTCGAAAGTCCTCCTCTGAATTGTTTTGTTTTATCGTACGTCTCAGTCATCCCTGTATGCTGTTTTTTCCTGCATATCTGTTTGGTAAGTCTCCTTCACTTGTTCTTATGTTGTACTCAGTCCCAGGTTCTCCGTGCATTTTTTTTTATCTCCTTCGGTTCTTTCTCTTTCGTTCCTTGGACTGTGTTTCGACTTATTCCCTTCCTTTTGGTCGTCTTTTATTGCTGCTCCCGCTCTCACCTCATTGTTTTTCTCTGTTACATGTTCTGTATGGCTAGAACCACCTTGGTTCTTTTTGCCGTCCTTCTTTTCGCTGTCTTCTTTTGGGTTGCTTTAGGCTCCCTCTTTCCTCTTTCTTGCTTCACTTTCTTCTCCTTCCCTTTCCTTTTTTACCCTATTCGGATTTTTCGACTTTATTCACCTTACTTTGCTCCTCTCCTCCTTTCTTTTGGCACTGTGATGTTAGTCATTCTTTCCCTTTCTCCTCCATTTTTATCTCTTCTCTTCTTCTCATCTCACCTTCCTATTATGGCATTGCTCCTTTTTCCTTTTGCTCTCTCTACTTGGGCTCCTCTATTACTTCCTTCGTTCTTCTTTTTACTTCATCTCGCTAGTTTCTATCTCTCCTTGCCATTTTCTCCATATATTCTCTCATTTTACCTATATTACTCTCTCTTTTAACTTTTCTTTAATCTCCTCTTATGAAAAGTTTCCGACTCATTTCCTGGAATGTTAAGGGTCTTCGTAACCCTATCAAGAAACAACGTGTTTTATCTCATCTTGCTCGTTTAAAATGTCAAATTGCCTTTTTACAAGAAGCACATCTTTCTACTCAAGAGTTATCGATGTTACGTAGGCAATGGGTTGGGGATGTTTTTTGCTCAATAAACCAAAGGAGAGAGTGAGGGAATTTGTTCACAAAGGTGAACGGAGAGTACTCCTGATCCCCTAGGTATCAATAATAAACAAAACAAGAGAGGAGTACCATCAGAAGTAGCTTAGATAAAGCGATCTGAATGGAATGAATGAGAAGAAAAAGAAGAGAGTCCTTCCTTTTTAAGAAACCCCTCACTCACCGACCTAGTCGGTGACATGCTTCATCATCGGGGTCCACCCTGACAGCCGAGTGCCATCAGGGTGTGCTGCGACACCTGGACTACAGTGGAGCGGGTATTTTGTGTGTGAAGTGAAAAAAATGTTAAAAATTGTCCTGGTATACTTGTGTAGAAAGTTTTATTATCAAGAACTGGACAATATTAAAAGTATGTGTGTGGATACGTTTAGGTATTATGACCGTGTGTATCTCTTATGTGTGAGGTCTACATGTTTCAACCCGTTGGATGGAAAAGTGCCGGGTTTTCGTCAGGACCAAAAAGGAAAATGGGTGGTCAGGACACACTAACGCCCTGCCGGTCCCTATTTCCCTGTGCACAACTGACAAAATAGGTCAGAGTGAAAAAGCTCATAAACAACAATGGTTGAGCTGAAAAGCAAAAAGACTCCTATTTAGGATCTTTTAGGCATCACGGGGTGGAGGGAAGGTAAAACCACGCTGCCATATTAGTTCAGTTGGACACAAAGTTCTAGGTACCTACTCGCCTCTCCGTGCCTCCCCGGGGCACGGAGAGGCGAGTAGGTACCTAGAACTTTGTGACCAACTGAACTAATATGGCAGCGTGGTTTTACCTTCCCTCCACCCCGTGATGCCTAAAAGATCCTAAATAGGAGTCTTTTTGCTTTTCAGCTCAACCATTGTTGTTTATGAGCTTTTTCACTCTGACCTATTTTGTCAGTTGTGCACAGGGAAATAGGGACCGGCAGGGCGTTAGTGTGTCCTGACCACCCATTTTCCTTTTTGGTCCTGACGAAAACCCGGCACTTTTCCATCCAACGGGTTGAAACATGTAGACCTCACACATAAGAGATACACACGGTCATAATACCTAAACATATCCACACACATACTTTTAATATTGTCCAGTTCTTGATAATAAAACTTTCTACACAAGTATACCAGGACAATTTTTAACATTTTTTTCACTTCACACACAAAATACCCGCTCCACTGTAGTCCAGGTGTCGCAGCACACCCTGATGGCACTCGGCTGTCAGGGTGGACCCCGATGATGAAGCATGTCACCGACTAGGTCGGTGAGTGAGGGGTTTCTTAAAAAGGAAGGACTCTCTTCTTTTTCTTCTCATTCATTCCATTCAGATCGCTTTATCTAAGCTACTTCTGATGATGTTTTTTGCTCTCCTGCTATTAATCGCAAAAATGGTGTTGTTATTTTATTTCATAAAGCGTTGTCTGTTCAAATTCTAAATGAAACTGTTGATACTAATGGCAGGTGGCTGCTCCTTGATTGCACTGTTAATGATGTTCATCTCTCTCTCTGTAATGTCTATGGTCCGAATGGCATTGATTCTTCCTTTTGGAATGATTTCTCCTCCCTTCTCTCTTCTAATGCTAATGAAGATTTGATTGTTGGGGGAGATTGTAATCAATTGATGGACCCTTTTTTGGACCGCAAATCACAAGCTCGCTACATTCCCAACAAAATGCAAAAATCCTTCCACAAAGCCATCTCCTCCAGAGGCCTTATAGATTCATGGAGGTTGTCCCACCCTGATTCTCTGGACTTTTCATTTTTTTCTCCTGTGCATATTCCCTCTCCCGTATTGATTATATTTTTCTCTCCCACCATGCTTTCCAATTTATGACCAACTCAGAAATAGGCTCCATCCTCATCTCAGATCATGCCCCAGTTATGTTAGATATGGATTACCCCTCTCCCACGCCTCAGGCCCGCAGATGGCGCTTTAACAACTCCCTTTTACTTGATCCCACTTTCATTGAACACTTCACTCATTTCATGGATGACTTTTTCACTACCAACTTACACTCCACCTCTGACTTTCACTTTCTTTGGGATGCTTTCAATGCCACTGCTCGGGGTTGTATTATTGACTTTGTCTCACGTAAAAAAAAGAAAGCACTATCCCAGGCTTCCTCCTATCTAAAACGCATTAAAGAACTAGAGCATCTTTATTACACTTCTAACTCTCCTGATTCTCTGTCCTCTCTCATTTCCGCTAAACTGCAATTTAATAAACATTCCTGGGAATCGGCCTCCAATCAGCTTCTTCAATTTAATGCGAAGATATATGGTGTTCGCAATAAAGCTGGTAGGGCTCTGGCAAATTATCTCAAAATTAAAAAGCAGAAATCTAAAATAGTCTCGATTAAAGATTCACAAGGCTCGCTCCAGTCTTCTGATGCCAAAATTTTGGATTGCTTTGTTCAATTTTATTCTTCTCTTTATACTCCTGAGTCTTCCCCCTCTGTAGAGCAATTAGATTCTTTCTTTAACTCTGTCCCTAAATCTCCCAATCCTTCGTTGGATTTCTCTTCTCTTGATGCCCCGTTTTCAGAAAAGGAAATTCTTGCTGCTCTCTCTCTTCTCCCCAAAGATAAGACACCTGGCCCTGATGGCTTTACTGTTCGTTCCTTTATCCAATTTAAATCTATCTTGATTCCTCATTTTCTTCAGTTAATTAACCATTTTCTCTCATCTGGTGAATCTAAAGGTTCTTTTTCACAGGCTATGCTTGTTCTTCTCCCCAAGAAAGATAAGGACCCTTCCCTTTGTAAAAATTACCGACCCATCACCCTCATTAATACCGATTGTAAATTGTATGCGAAAATTCTGGCTTTACGTATTAATTCCATTGTCCCTGATTTGGTCAACATTCATCAATCCGGCTTTGTTAAGGGAAGATCCATTACAGACAATTCTAGAACCCTTCTTAATATCATTCATCTTTCTGCTAAAATGGACAGTCCCTTGGCTGCCATTACTCTAGACGCAGAGAAGGCATTTGACTGTGTCAACTGGGATTTTATGTTTGGCTCCCTTCGCTGGCACGGTTTCAGTCCCCCTTTATTAAATTTGTTCAGTTGCTTTATTCTGCTCCTTTCACTTCTATATGGATTAATGGTATGCAATCTGATTATTTTCCCCTTCATAGAGGAACCAGACAAGGCTGTCCACTTTCCCCCCTTCTCTTTATTCTGGCACTCGAACCCTTCCTTGAGAAAATTCGACAATCCCCTCCCTATTCTGGCTTTCTTTATAAAGATGTTGAGATAAAGTTTACTGCTTATGCAGACGATATTTTGCTTTACATTTCTAACCCTGTTGTAGCCCTTCCCGCTTTCTTTTCTTTATTACACGATTATTCCTCTGTTTCTGGATATAAATTAAATATTGATAAAACTGAAGTTTTTCCCCTCAATAAATTCTGTCTTCCTCACATGTTTCAAGGTTTGGTTTCCAATGGAACTCTGGCTCTATCAAATGTCTTGGCGTATTATATGCTAACACTATTAGAGAAACTATCAAAATTAATCACTCCGATATCCTTAAAAAGCTCTCTTCTCTAATAGAACGCTGGTCCCCTCTTTTTCTTTCCAGGTGGGGTCGTCTCTCCACTATTAAAATGATGCTCCTTCCTATTGTGAATTTCTGTCTCTCCATGCTTCCTATCTCTCTCCCCCATTTCTTTTTTAAGTCTATCAATAGTCTTTTTTCCAAATTCCTGTGGCATAAGCGTAAGGTTAGAGTCTCTCTCCTCCGTCTTCAATAACCTAAACATCTTGGTGGTGTCAACTTCCCCAATATCTCACGCTTTCATTCTGCTTTTACTCTCAAGCAAATTTGGCCTTTTCTTGATACCTCGTCTCCTCCTACTACGGCTTGGAGCTCTCTGGAATTGGCTCAACTTCACCCCTTCTCCTTCCTTATTGCCTCCAATCTCACTCAACCTCCTCCTAAGCTACTTTCTCCTATTTTCAAACACTCCAAAGCTTTAACACTTGCCCTTTTTCGTTCATTCTCTGTACCATCTACTCTTCATATGAATACCCCACTTTGGTATAATAATTCTCTTAAATTACGCAATTGTGCGCTCTTTTGGAAGGAATGGATTGACAAAGGAATTCTCACTTACCAACATCTTATTTCTGACAATTCCTTATTACCCTTTCCAGCACTTTGTGACTCCTTCGGTATCTCTAACAAATACTGCATACACTTTCATGAACTTCTGCCCAAACTATCCACTGTTATCCTACACAACACTCCTTCATCCTCTTCACCTCCCCTCCTTGCCTCTCCACCTAACTTTCAGGTTCCCCTTAAGGCCTCTGCTATTTATAAATTACTTTCTCCCTCACTTACTGACAGGCCTAAAACTAATCTTGAACTTATCTGGGAATCGGACCTCAATCAAACTTTCCCCTCACTTACCTGGGACTCTATTTGGTCCAAACTTCATTCCACCTCTCGTTCCGCTAGTACCACACAAACCCTTTATTTTTTTTATAATAGATTATTTTATACTCCCTGTGACTTGTTTAAATTTAAATTGTTAGACACTAAGAAGTGTTTGTACTGTTCATGCACTCCTGGTGACTTTGTTCACATGTTTTTTCTTTGTCCTAAGGTCCAACTTATGTGGTCCCACATTTGGTCTACACTTAATAAGATTTTATCTACTAATGTTCCCTTTGTTATTTCTTCTGTATTCCTGGGTGGTTTGGCCCCAGTTTGGGATGTCCCACTCCACACTCGTAAATTTATTGATCTTTGCATAGCTATCGCTTTTCAAATTATAACAACTAATTGGAAAGACACTACAAACGTGGTTTATAATGCTTGGTGGAACTTGCTCTGCCATCATCATAGACTAGATCGTGCATGTGCTTCTTCTATTCCATTGTTGATAAAACGTGATTTACTTTCGTGCCCTTTAACAGACTTTTTATCTAAAAGTGCCTCTTGATCTCATGTTATTGTTATATTTAGTATTACTGTTATTATTATTACTGTGAACTTCTCTGTATTTCATACCTCTTTATTTCTCTTACCATATATTTTTCTATTGCTGTTCCCCTTCCATTCCCCCATTTTCCCTTTCTTCCTCTCTTCCTTCCCCACAAAATGAAAAGTTATAAAAGCATTTTTTTCTTTGTATAGCGTTTTCCCCTTTTGGGGCCTTTCTTGTTTATTGGCACATTATTCTCCACAATTATTTTAATTCCTATTGCTCTTTATTTGTGCTATTGTACTGATGTTTTACATTGTTTTCTTCAACTCAATAAAGCTTTTCAAACTTAAAAAAAAACAAGTGGCGCGCACGTCACGCCTGTGTGGGCACAATCATGGCTCCTCCCACGGCCTATTGGTGTCGATTACGCGCTTGGTGCGCGTAATAGACACCAATAGGCCATGGGAGGAGTTATGCGCGTGCTTCGGGCCAATTGCGTGCAGTCTTTTACAATAAGACGCACGCAAAGGCCAATGGAGGAGCTGAAAAGGAAACGCACATGCACGAGCATGTGCGATTCCTAGGTCAGCTCACAATCCCCTTTTTTTATTACTATGGCTCACGCGACTTGCGTGACACTGCTACGCAGTGCACCGCTGGTCGCGAGACCTAAAAACAACCAGAAAACGTCCTTGCAATCCAGCTGAAGAGCATGGAGCTCCAGCTCGGAGTGCTTTAAAAAATGATGACAAGTTCTCCAGGGATAATGGAATAAATGACCCTGGAGACTTACTGTTTTATTTTTGTTTTGCTTTTTAATGCTTGGTGGTGCCCCTGCCTCTTCTAGGGGTATCACAAGCATGAAAATATGGTCTCCTAAAATACCGTAGTGGACTGAAGGGACACTTCTTCCTAGGAGCAGTGGCGGATCTTGCCACTCATTTATTAAAAGTTATATTGGGTGATCCAGTGCGCACCCAGATCCTTTTTTTCTGGGGACAGGGCCCCATTAAAAAAAGGATCTGGGTGCGCACTGAGTGGCCCTGCTGCCTACTCGGCTCCCCTGCCAGCACCCATCACATCATTGAAAGGCCACAGGGACCACTTGCAGTGGTCTTGCAAACAGTAAGAAATTTCAGGTAATTACACAAAATATTTTAACCACCTTTTCCCAGTCTTTCCAAAATAGTAATCCTTGACATGGGCATGGTGATTCTCTGCTTTTGGGTTATCACTGCGGTGCTGTTACTATTAAAGCACATTTGTCTTATTGCTTTTAAGCCAGGGCAGTTACTCCCTGGGCCGCCTAACCGTAATGCCACGAGGCTCCCTGTCGGAGAAGAAAAGAATACTGCTTTAAGAGTAGATGGTAAAACTTAAACCTGATGTGCTTACATTTTGACACAGTTTATCAGACATAATTTTAGGTTTCTTTGGTGGAGAAGAGCAAACGTGAGTTGTTCAAGCAATGGTTGGAATAAAAGTTCTAATAGTGATCTTGTAAATGGAGATGCATCCTACCCGACCCCCCACTCCTCCAAAAAAAACAGAAGAGGAAAACGAGGTTTATCCTACAAAAACTCACATTTGCTGTTCTCCGCCGAGCGGAAATCACATTGTGTGTTCATGGTTAAAGTGGGTCTTTTACAAAGTGTTGTGAAAGAAAGCTAACATGCATTACTGTGTACCAATTGCAGGCATGAAAAAGACCCAGGCCGGAGCACACCATCGAGGGGGGCCGGAGGAGGGGGGGTGGGGGTAGTTATCATTTCAAAACCTCTTCAAACAAGATTGAGGACAATCATATTTTTATACAAGGGTACACCTAAACGCTGTAGCTTTTTACATGCGTAACAGAAAACAAAAGCCCATCTTCACAATTCCAATTGTTAAAGACTATGGAAGGTTTCCAAAGGATTAATCCCACATCAAACACCAGCAATCCCTTCTTGGGACCTTAACATTTTCCTTTCCTGACTTTTGGGGACTCCATCTGAAGCATTACACTCTTTTTCTTTGAAATTAATTTTCTGGAACCTGACCCTCTGAATTGTCATCCTTTCTCTCGTAGGGTGTGTGAACTGCAAGCCTTCACAATCGAGGCAAAGACGAGGCTGTCCTCAGAACACACTTGTTTTCTACCAAAAGTCAATTTCCCTTTCTTTATCAATTGAACGGTTGATTTACCCTCTTACATTACCTTACACAGTCTGTTTCTAAATCAGCTTTACACACTTTTGATGTTAAAAGAGTCCTCATGTACTACAGTGACCACATCAAATCCTTTGGAAAACCAAGTAGCTCTTTGTAGCATTTGACCAGCTTCACCTTGGAAAACCGGTTTCCAAAGCGGACCATGCCACATGGATCGTCAAATACTTCCAACTGTCCAATGCGCAAACCAAAAGTACGCTACGCTCTGTGCCTGTGTTGGACCTGGGCCTTTCTGCAGGGTCACCCCAAAGACATTTTACCCTCCACTTTTTGCTCAATTTGTTATTGCTGGCTTTAGGAGACTGTGCCCTTTACCACTGCAAACCAGTGCTAAAGTGCTCTCTCCTCAAAACATTGTAACAGTAGCTTATACCCAAATTGGCAGAATTCATTTACTTATAAGTCCTTAGTAAAGTGGTATTACATGTACCCCGGGCCTGTAAATTAAATGCTATCAGTGGGCCTGCAGCACTGATTGTGCCACACACTTAAGTAGCCCTTTAACACCTTGGCTGCTTGACTTATTCCCCTGCTGTGCTGGACTATAATAGAAACGGGTGTGGTCATGACGAGCTGAGCTCGTAATGACCACAGGAGCACCGTGCCTCATGACGAGCTGAGCTCGTCATGCGCACGGAAGGGGTTAAACAGGTCTCAGGTCAGCCATTGCAGTCTGTGTTTGCAGTTTTAAACTGGCATGTAGACTGGCAAAATTAACCTTTTGCCAGGGCCAAATCTTCTCTTTTTAAACATACAAGTCACTCCATGGGTAGTCCCTTGACAGCCCAGAGGGCAAGGTGGAGTATTTTCTAAGGGTAGGACTTGTACTATTTAGTTTTACATGTTCTGGTAGCGAAAAACTCAAATTAGTTTTTCACTGCTGCAAGGCCTACCTCTCCTGGCATTGGAGTTAGCTTATTAATAAGCTGTAATTTCCAAATGGCAACAGGTAATCCCTTCATGTTTGATATCTTTGGAATAGTAATGAAAAACCCTAACTCATGGTGAAGTCGAATTTCAAATTACAATTTTGAAAATGACACTTTTAGAAAGTCTTCCCGCCTTAGCCATTTAGTGTCTTTAGTTTGTACCTGGGTCACATGACGGGGTGTAGCTGAAAGTTAAGCTTTATGTACTCCTAGTCAATCACACACAATATGGAGCTTAGGTGTACCTGGATGGGCATCACTGGCAGGATGGGAGGGAGGAGCTGGGCACAGTCCCACTTACACTTGAATAGGCTGTACCCTGTCTCTAAACAAAGGGTTGCATATCTTTTGTAGTTAGTCTGGAGGCAACGCAGAGAATGCATGCCTGCGGACTTCAAAGGGGAACCTCTAGAAGCTTCTGCCCCACTTCACAGGCTCAACTGGGAATAAATACTGGACATCAGGCACCAACTCTTCAGTATACTTCTTGAACTGTGGACACTGCTAGGAAGGACTGTTGCGCTGCTGAAGGACTGTCAACTCTGCTGGACTGCTGCTCTGTTGGATTACTGCCTTGCTGTGCGGACCTACAGCCTACTGCCCTTTCTCCTGGGTGAGAAGAACTGAATCTGCACCTCACCTCTTGAACCCAGGACACCCAGAGTAACTCCAAATGCTAGTCTGCTGGCCTGTTCCATGCCACAGGGACATGACAGGCTCCCCAAACGCCTGCACCAGCACTGTGATTCAGCTGGAGCAAGCCCCTGACCCCCAAGTGGTGCCTCCAAGGTCCTAAACCCTTGGAGTTGCCTCAGAGAGGCTGAATAGAAGTTTTTGGGCTCTTTGGAATTCAAACAGTCCCAGTGGCGCAGAACTTGAAGTTCAGTCAGCCCCACCCTTTTCACTAGAACATCGACTGCTCGTATGGAGTGACATCACAAAGCACCGGCCCGACTGTCTGCAAAATCAGATGTTTGCGCTACAACTACCACCCACGGCTCCCGGCCTGCCCTTTGTGCTTCATCAACCAGCATCGAAGACACTTACCTGCTCCTAGTGGCCCCTTCCACCGCGAACAGGACTCTTGGTGCTGGACTGAGAGTGTAACTTTTCAAGAGATCCATCTAGGTTGGCCTGAACTTGTGACTTTCTCGCGGTCTAACATGACCAGATAGCCGCTTTGCGCTGCTATTTTACCATACGATTTGTAAAGATTCATGAATCTGGTTCTACCAATTGGATTTTTGTCATTATGGTCATGGTTTATTCATTAAAATGTACTCTTTTTTCAATATTTGTGTGGGATCTTTTTGTGGTGTTATTTTCACTGTGTGCAACATTTCAAACAGTAACAAATACTTTACACATTGTCTCGGAGGTAAGCCTGACTGCTTTGTGCCAAGCTACCCGAGGGTTGAGCACAGTTTAATTTAGGGTTTGCTTGTGTCTTCAACCCGACAATGGTTGCGATTGCTGCTTGAGAAAGGTTTCACCCCCCTCAACCAGTAACCACATTACTTACACTATGCCACAGTCCAGTCATAAAAAAGCAGCCACTATGGCCTTCCCAGGCATCCCACTTGCAGACATCTCTAAAGTTGTTAGATGGTCTACTACACATTCACTAAGCATTACTACATGGACATTCATGCCTGCCAAGAAGCTTAAGTTAGACAACTGTAATGAAAACTCTTCTAAATGTTTTCAATTGCTGCTCGCAAGCCACGCTTTAAGGGGATGGATACTGCTTTTCAGTCTATGCACAGCAAGTGATATACAGTGCATAGGCCTGCAAATCGAAAACCTTACATGTCTGTAACAATCGTTTGTAATGTTATGCAGATTTGTAAAGCGCAGTAACAACTGGGAGGGTATCCTGGCAATGACCTGGTGTGAGTCTAGACACAACTAGGGCCTAGTAAGAATACTCAAAATACCAAGTTTTCAAGTTCGGTTTTCACCTTCTTGAGGAATTCAAGTGATGATAAGTCTAGCGGAAGTCTGTTCGACACTTTAAGAGCGATGCAGAAGGATTGAGCAATGGATCTGTATTTCCGTATGCGTGGGATTTGTACAAGTAGGAGTCCGGATAAGAGGAAGCATCTGGAAGGTTTGTGAAAGCAGATGCAACTGTTGAGGTATGCTAGGCCAGTGTTATATAGTCCCTTGAAAGTGTGGGTAAGGAGTTTAAATTGTGTTATTTGTTAATGGGGAGCCAATGGAGCTCCATGAGGTGTACTGTGAAAGGAGTGCTGCATGTGAGGTTGAGAGTGATTCTGGCCGCTAAGTTCTGAATGGTCTGCAGTCTTCTGGTTTCTTGTTGTTGATCCAAGCATAGAAGGTATTTCCGAAGTCCCGCTTGCTTGTGACCAGGGCATGTTTGAACTTATTCCTGATGGAAATTGGGAGATTTAAAAATCTTTCTTGGCATCTTCAGGGTCTGGAAGCATGAGACGGTGGTAGCACTGACTTGTTGAGTTTGCTATCAATGATGATTCAGAGGTGTTTGGGGAAGGTAGTGGAGCTATGTGTCGGACCTAGCTCTTCTGCCCATTAGGTGGAGTCCCATGGTGATGTGCTCTTACCAAAAATCACAATTTTGGTCTTTTTGGTGTTCAGCTTTAGGCAGCTGATCTTCATCCATTAGGCGAATTCAGTCATGCAGGCAATGAACTAGATCCGTGTACCGGGTGTCTTGTCTGTGAAGGAGAGAATGAGTTGTGTGTTGTTGGCGTGGGAGAGGACGTTGGTGTTGTCAGATAGTATGATGCTGATTAGAGGGATCATATATGCATTGAAGAGGGTCAGGCTCACAGAGGATCCTTGTGGAAACGCGTAGTTGAGGTCGCAGGCGTCCTCTCAATCAGGAAGGAGCAGATTCCTCGAAGTGCAGTCCTTAGATTCTTATGTAGTGTAGGCATTGCATGAAGATGGGGTGGGACACTGAGTCAAATGCTGCAGAGAAGTCAAAGGATGAGGGCTGCCGGGTCTCCTCTGTCCAGAGTCATGCAGATCTGTGTCAGAGATGAACGATGTTTCCATGCAGTGGTTCAGACCTGGAGGCGCAGTAGATTTACATAAGGTCTCCCACTTCCCTGTTTTCAAGCTCACAGTACGACGTCTAACAATCACAGTAAATACTATCTTTCTAAATTCTTCCGCCAGATCAAATAAACATCACTGCATTGAGTCTCTAAATCTACTCTTTTTCCACAAGGGAAAACAACAATCTAAGAGAGGGTATGTGTCCTGGTGCATTGTGGGTTCTGAGGAAGTACTATACATCTCCTAAAAAACAAAACTCTTCTTCATAGAACAATAACTTGCCGTACCATAAGCTGCACATTTGCTGTTGTAGGTAAGTAACACTTTCCTTATTCGATATGCAAAGAAGAAGAAGAAAGGTGGTCATTTGTATTCAAACCTAACGTTCCATGTTAGATGACAGTATGTCTTCTGGACCATGACGTTTTGGGATTTATCATTAAAACAAAATGGTATAGTAAGAACTTTTATAGGTACTCAAACTGACTAAAGGCCAACACATCTAACTCCATTTTAGTGAAACCCAAAAAATAACATATTGTCATTTTCTTTCAAATTAAGGCTCCCAGTTTTGTTTTTACCGATTTTTACAGGTAATAAACAATGTGCTTCGTGTCAGTATTTGTATTTAAGAATGGAAAAATACAGAAAATTGTGTTTCTTGTGAGTGACTCTCAATGCTGTCCTTCATGAATTCCAGGCCAATAGCGGCACAGATAGACATCAGGGGAGTATGTTAACATACATTTGTATATAATTTATATATTCACCTGCGAGTGTAGTGTTGTTTTACATTTTGCTGCTTAATTTACTAAAAAAAGAAAGGACTGGCATCAAAGTATGAGTGCGTGTTTATCAATTTAATATATGTGGAAATGTACCATTTTATGACTCCATTTATTCTCCAAAAACACAAAATACAAATGGACAAATACATATGAGACGGCTAAAAAATAAATATGCATTATTGCAGACGGAAATGTTAAAAAGATAATTACCATACAAACTGGGAGCCCTAAAAATAATTAAATACCATTTTGACTGATGACATTTCAACAACAACAAAAATCCCGTTATACTGAATAGCCATTTGAAGTTACTAAGGTAAGGGTGCAAAGGTGCTTGGAGGCAGGGAATAATAATAAGGCAAAAACATAAGGAAGATGGGGAAATTCGCCATAACAAAACTCGCAAAAGAAAGTGGTTAGGATAAAGGTTTGGGTTTTGGGGAGGGAACCCCCCCTAAATAAAAAAAAATGTGTTAAGGGGGATCCCAGGTTAATGGTCCTCTCATTCTAAAGCAGAGTAATCATGACAGGCAAGCTACAGCACGAGCTGTGTAACTGGACCTCTTGGTATGTCATGATAAACGATTTCAACATGAGTTTTATACCAATTAGTTTTGAGAGAACAGATATACACATTTTTCTTTGCTTGAAAGGAATTATAACAGATATACACATTAGTCTTTGCTTGAGAGGAATTTATTATCAATTACAACAAAAGGAACATTGTCAAGAAGGTTTTACATACATACAACCATTTTAAACACCTCCAAAAAATGGTGAAATTGAATTTGGGGGTCCAAGGTCATCAAAAATATGACACTTGCTTGGTTCTTCAAGATATGGTAAGAGAAAAATAGATACACTTTGTTTAATAAAGAGCACACTAGAAAGGCTATTGAATTATTTTACTTATTAGAAACAAAACAACCCTCCAGTCAATTGTTTTACTCCATCTCAAATTGGATACATTTTTATATTAACAGATTCCAAATCCAAGCCCCTGCCATACACTATAATGACATTTCTCACAATGGTATACTCAAAGAAATATATAACATCAAAATAACTGTGTATATTGCCTTTATACCACCCATATATGCATAAAAATGCTCTTGTTGTGCCTCAAAGGTGAAGAAGGGGTCACCAAAATGGCTAAAATTCCAATATTGGGGTGCAGAGGGATAAGTCCACATTTTTACATACAGCTGTGATATTATTCAATAGCTCTGCTTCACTTCAAAGGGTTTATTAATATGCCTTTAAAAGGTACAATGAGTTCCGTTTTCTATTTCCCGTCAGCTTTCCTCCCTCTGAGCAGAAGGCTCTTATCCATCCTTTACACTTCACCTCCCTTCATGTTATAATAGTAACGCAGAATCAAAACCATTTCCAATAAGAGTTCCAGACTACAGTCGCATGTTGGGTGGTAGATTACACAGGGCAAAGTTGCAGGTTGGAAGCAGATTCCAGAACTTACCACAAGGGAGTAAAGTATTACTGTCATTACTGTTCAAGAGTAAATACGTCGATGATCACCTGCTGACAGACTGCAGGTTGTGAACCATCCATTTACATGACTATGTTCTGTCTCGCCACTGTGATAAACCAAAGTAAAACTATGAAGAAGAAAACAAGTTACTTACCTGTAACTTTGGTTCCCCAGTATTAGTAACTTTCATAGATTCCCATGCTTTGTATCATTCCCAGTCGTCGGAATGGGAGCCTCAGTAAATAAAAAATATCATAGTAGTAAGCACAAAGTGAAAAAATAGGCCTAGGCCTCATCTCATTTTGTACTTTATCCACCTCTTTTTGTAAAAGAGACCAAATTCTTGCAATAGCCAATCAGAGCAGCCTCACCCCACAGAACCTTCCTGAGAGAGCCTCAGAGCCTCAGATTTTCGCAGCCGTTGTGAACAGCAACATCATTGAACCATAAGGCTGAGCTTTCCCAGGGGAGGAGGGTGGGCGCATGGGAATCTATGAAAGTTACCAATACTGGGGAACCAAAGTTACAGGTAAGTAACTTGTTTTCTTGCCCCAGTATTGGAACTTTCATAGATTCCCATGCTTTGTATCAGAATAGCCAGCCGTAAAGAGAAAAGCATATTTTGTCATCTGTATATCTGTAAATGTCATACATAATCCTGATAAGAAAACAGATACACATTGGCATCACAAAGCAGAACAACTACAAGTAATACAAAATATGCAATACAGGAAGGCGGGATAGAAAGGAAAGCTCACCGACTTATTGAAAAAGGTTCCTCAAAACCGCTTGGCCTACTGCCGCATCCTCTTTCACAGAAGAATCCAAGCAGTAGTGGCGAGTGAAGGTGTGGACACTGCTCCATGTCGCCGCTCTACATATGTCCTTGATCAGGACACCTGGGAATAGAGCCACCGATGAAGCTATTGACCTGGTAGAATGAGCACGAACTGCTCGCTGAAGTGGCTTTCCTGCTTCTTGATGGCAAAACTGGATTGCACCGGATATCGAGCGGGAAATGCAGGATTTAGAAATTGGACAACCCTTTCGCGGAGCACTGTATGAAACAAAAAGCTGGGAAGACTTTCTGAACAGTTTCGTCCGCTCTAAGTAGAACTTGAGACATCTATGAATGTCCAAAGAATGCAACGCCCTCTCTGCTGGCGTGGAGGGGCGCGGGAAGGACTTTAAGATCACGGCTCATTCAGATGAAAGTCTGAGGGGACCTTTGGAATACATTTAGGATTTGTTCGCAGGATGAGAACCTCATTCTTAAATTGTAGAAAGGGTTCCTCAATTGTGAAAGCCTGGAGCTCACTAACTCTTCTAGCCGATGTCAGGGCCAAGAGAAGAGCCAGTTTCCATGACACAAACTTCATGTCGGCCCTGTGAATAGGCTCAAACGGGGCCTTCATCAGATGTGACAGGACCAAATTCAGATACCAGGCTGGTGGTGGAGGCCGGACTGGAGGAAAAACCCTGAACAAACCTTTCAGGAACTGTTTAACGATCCTCGCAGACCAAAGGGAAGGACCTGATGATGATCGTCTAAATCTAGAAATGGCCGCCAGATGTACCTTTACAGAAGAATGAGCCAATCTAGATTTTGCAAGAGAAAGGATGTAAGGCAAGAGTTGGTGCGGTGCAGAAGTATATGGATGTAGACCTTGTCTCGGACACCAAAGGCAGAACCTCTTCCACTTCGCCCGATAGGTTTTAGTACTAGGCGCGCGGGCCTGGGTTACAATGTCTCTACATTCTCCTGAAAGATTCAAACCCTGGAACTCTCTGAACTCAGGAGCCATGCTGTCAATTGGAGGGACCTCAGGTCTGGATGCAGAACCTGTCCGTGAGCCATTGTTAATAGTGACGGAACAGGGCGCAGGAGAATCGGTTGATCTTGGAGAGAAGAAGGAGTTCTGTGTACCAAAACTGCCTGGCACATGCTGGTGCAATCAGAATCATTCTGCACGGCTCCGCCTTGAGCTTGCGGATTAATCTCGGGATCAGCAGGATAGGTGGAAAGGCGTAAACAAATGCGCTGTACCAGGCTATCAAAAGCGCATTCCCCAAGGATCCCTGATGGTGATCCCTGCTTGCGTAGCACTGGCATTTGGCGTTCTGAGGAGTCGCAAACAGATCGATGGTTGGGGTCGCCCAACGTGAAACAGTTCCTCCAGAATGGTCTGATCCAATTCCCATTCGTGGCTGATAGTCTTTTGGCGACTCAAAGCGTCCGCTGTGGCATTGAGTGTGCCCGCAAGATGTTCCGCTGAAAGAGTGATATTGTGTTGGATCACCCAATTCCAAAGTCTCTGTGCTTCCTTCGAAAGGGTGCAGGATCTCGTCCCGCCCTGCTTGTTTATGTAGAGCATGGCCGTGGTGTTGTCTGTACGAACCAGCACTGAACGGTTGCGGATCCTTGGAAGGAAAGCCTGTAAGGTTAGACGGATGGCCATAAGTTCCAGTAGATTGATGTGGAACTTGCCCTGGACTGTGCTCCAATGACCACCGACTTTCAGTTCTAGGAGGACCGCTCCCCACCCCTCCATGGAAGCATCTGTTGTCAACACCATGGGAGATGGTGGAAGTTGGAATGGCAAACCTACTGAAAGATTCTCTTTTAGCAACCACCAGTTGCTTGCTTTTCGCATTCCCGGTGTGATCACGATCTTGTCGTCGAAGGAGCCCGTTACCTCACGCCATTGCTTGTCCAGTTGTTCCTGCAGTGGACGCATTCGAAGCCTGCAGTGTGGTATGCAGGATGATATCGATCCGAGAAGCGATTTGAATTGGCGAACTGACAGAAACTTTCTTGTTTGCAGGAGGCGAGCTGAGAGAATCAGTTTGGTCTGGCGCTCTTCCGAAGGGAAAGCCATGCAGCAATCCGTGTCTAGGATCGCACCCAAAAACCTCGCTGTCTTGGAGGGCGCAAAATCGATTTCTCCTTGTTGAGCCGAAGGCCCAGCTGCTCGAACAGTTGACTGCAGCTCGTGACTGCCCTGGATGCTTCTTGGAACGAAGGAGCCTTTACCAGCCAATCGTACAGATATGGGAAGACTTCGAAAGACTGCTTCCTGAGAAAAGCTGCCACAGGAGCCAGTACCTTTGTAAAGATCCTTGGTGCGGACCGGAGACCAAAAGGCAGTACTCTGAATTGGAAATGGCTCTTGCCTACTGTGAATCGAAGAAATTGCCTGTGAGCTGGATGAATGGGCACATGGAAATATGCATCCTCCAAATCTAGGGTTGCCATGTAGTCCCCTGGATTGAGAAGACGGAGAATGTCCTGAAGGGTGACGATCCTGAAGGACAACTTGATGAGATAAGTGTTGAGCTTCCGTAGATCTAAAATCGGACGCCACTTCTCCTTCGTTTTCCGAACCAGGAAGAACCTGGAATAGAACCCTTTCCCCTTCTGGGAATGAGGTACAGGCTCTATTGCCCCCTTGATGAAGAGCTGGTGGGCCTCGAGACGAAGAAGTCCTAGATATTTGGGTGTAATGGCGTCTGGAGCTCTCGTTGGAGGAAGATTTTGAAACTCCAACGTGTGTCCTTCCTTGATGATGTTCAGGACCCACTGGTCTGATGTTATGACCTTCCAGCTGTTTAGGCAATGGGCAATCCTGCCCCCCACTGGTGTTAACGAGGGTACAGGAACATTAGAAAGAGCCACATGGCCGCTATTGTCTCTTAGTATTGTCTCTCCTCTGTTGCCCCCGACGTCCTCTCGGCTGCTGGCGAGAGAAAGACCCGACTGACCCTGCCTCTGTGAATATTGGGGTTTGTATGACTGCCAGGTTGGGAGTAGGAAGAGTAGCATTGCTGATTGCTCCCTCTGTAGGATGAGAAACCTCTTCCTCTTGCCCCCCTAAAAGGAACTTTGCGGTATTGTAATGTTCCCAAGGACTTAGCCGTGTCAGTATCTTTCTTTATGCCTTGTAGGGCGTCATCCACGTGTTTACCGAATAACATCTCTCGGTCATAAGGTAGGTCCAGAATCTTGTTCTGTACTTCCTGTCTAAAGCACGTGGCTTGCAGCCAACCCTGGCGTCTTAAAACAGCAGAGCCTGCTAGCGCTCGGAAGGCAGTAGTTGCTATATCCATAGCGCAGTTGATTACCTCCGAAGAGGCGCGCTCCCCTTCCATCAAGATTTTCCTGACCTCATCCTTAGACCCATCCTGAAGTTCTTCCACAAACGGGGAGAGGTCACACCACATCTGGCGATTATATCTCCCCAGAATCGCCAGAGCATTAGCCGCCCTAACGAGGAGGCTAGCCATTGTGGAGAATCTTTTTCCAACATTGTTCAGACGCCTGCCCTCTTTATCAGGTGGTGTAGTTAGCGGCGTGGATGGATTTTTGGATCTACTCTGTGCGGCCTGGGAGATAACCGAGTCCGGTTTTGGTTGACCTGTAAGACATGCAGGGCTGCCCTCCGGCGCCCTATACTTTTTCTCCAGTCTGGGAAGCACTGGGAGGACCGTGGCTGGATTTTGCATAGCCTTTATTCCTTCAGACCAAACATGTTCAATCATGGGGATTGAACGAACTGACTTCCGGAATGGTTCTTTGAAGTCGTACAAAAAACAGTCAGATTGAACTGTGGTAATTGGAAGACCAAATCTTTTGGACGCTCGTTCCATTAGGTTGTGAAAACCTCCAATATCTGCTGGAGGAGAGGTTGCGGTATCAATCCCTGTAACATCTGGATCTTGAAGGCCATCCTGATTCCAGTCCATATTCTGATCTTGGTCAGGTTCCCCCTGCCGATCGCATCTGATGAGGCATCATCATCATCATCATCTCGAATGGCAACCACCTCTTGAGGATGTTCTACGGGCTCTGGGTCATGCACCCGTAAGGGCAAAGAGGCGTCTGCCACTGTTTGCGATACTTGAGGCAGAGGTGTGGGAGGACGTATTTGTTGAACCTCCTGTTGCGTAGGAAACCGCCTCCGATAGTCCTGCAACATTAATTGCAGGTCGGAGATGAGAGAGGATGGCATAGCTACCATCTCCTGTTGAGACCGACGTGGAGATCTCTGCGAATGATCCTGCATGCAAGGCCTCTCTTGCTGGTCATAACAGTCTTGCGGAGCATAGTGGCGTTGCTCAGTCTCGCCTTCTTCAGAACTGACCTCCTGTAAATTGACTTGCAAGTCAGATGGGCTATAAGCTGGCCCATAATTGCTATCATTTTCCTTCTCAGAGTCATCATCAAGTAATAAGGTAGGAGGCAACAGCGTAACCCGCCGTGGAGATGTCATTTCTGGTGTTATACGCCTCTTCCTTTGAGAAATGCAGATTTTCCCAATCGTCAACGGGATCGTCGTCGACGGTTGAATCTTCGTAGACGGAAGCGCCGACGAAGAGACTGTGCTCGTCGTCGAATGAGTCATTGCCGGTGAGTTGGTGTCGTCGACGAGCCCGTCGACGAGGCTAGTTTTAGAGACAAGTCTTTCTTGACAGGAATCGTCCACGTACCTGTGGTTTTCACCGTCAACGAACTCGGTTTCTTGTCAGAAGCAATGTCCTGAGGCGTAGATGAAGGCTTTTTCACCCCTCTTTCTTTCTCTGAAGGTGGTGAAGTCACAGAGACGATCTTCTTAGCCTTTTTTGTAGGTTGCAACTCCTCAGGCTGTCCCTGCCTCTCCTTTTCAGCGTGGTGAGGAGATTTTAGGGAAGCAGGCCTATCAGACCTATCAGAGGTCCCAGGCAAGGCCTTCACATGGGGCTCATTAGATGTTGAAGGGGGAGACCTAGCGCTCTTCTTTGATTTTCTTGATGACACAGCAGAAGAAGAGCCCTCTCTGTCCAAAGACAGAACTTCCTTGCGATCCTTCATTTTTTGTAACCAGGTCAGCAGGCGGCCTTCTCTGTCCCTCAAGGTCTTGGTGGAGAAAGTTCTGCAAATCTTGCAGTCAGTGGCCTTGTGGTCCGGGTATAAGCAGTATATGCAGTCTTCGTGTTTGTCTTCAACAAACAACCTCTTTTTTGAGCAAGTAGCACAGGCTCTAAAAAGTGCTTTCTTCTCTTTGTCAGACATGACGAAAAAACAGGCAAAAGTTGTACAAATATACTCAGAAGTGAAGAACATTGAGCAAAGCTCAATGGAGACTCCCTTGCACAACGTGCGGTAGAAAATCTGAGGCTCTGAGGCTCTCTCAGGAAGGTTCTGTGGGGTGAGGCTGCTCTGATTGGCTATTGCAAGAATATGGTCTCTTTTACAAAAAGAGGTGGATAAGTTACAAAATGAGATGAGGCCTAGGCCTATTTTTTCACTTTGTGCTTACTACTATGGTATTTTTTATTTACTGAGGCTCCCATTCCGACGACGGGGAATGATACAAAGCATGGGAATCTATGAAAGTTCCAATACTGGGGCAACAATGATTTTCTCACACTAAGTATATTGGTATTGTGGTTCTGAAAATTATGGACCCTGCTATAATGTGGTACCGAGGTCCAACACTCGTGTCAGAAAATATCATCATACCATGACGAATTTGGTATCGGCAGACCGGTAATGATTAGGACATTATACCTATGCATTTGCGTCGTGATCGAGCGATGCAATCACCGTAAAATAGTAGTTTCTGTCTTGAACCCTCGGGTTCCATTTTGTGAGCGGCATCCATCTTGTGGTTGCCCTTACATAGTCAATTGACCAAGGCCGAATGCGAGCTGAAAGGACACGTCCACCTTTCCTGACTCATCTGTGACCTGGGCGAGCTGCCTCCAGCCAAACCTGTTCGGGCAGTCCCCAACCCATTGGCCGAGCGAGATTAGCATCAATCTAGAGGTGAAACTGTTCAAGAAGAAAGCCCGGCCGGCGATGTTTGACTCCTTTCGCAAGCCAAACAGAAAGAAATGAAATTAGCAAAGAAAAATAAACAAGGTATGTCAATGGTACAAGCTGCCGTTGCATTCAGGGATAATGAGGAAGAGCAAGAGAGTGAACAAATGCTTAGAAGTAGGAAGTTAGCAGTAGATAAATGCTACCCAGTGTTGCCACGTAAAGGGCAAGGATCAATGGAGAAACTTGAAAGCGATCCTGTAATGTCCCACTTGTTGAGTTCACCACCTCCCTATGCACAAGATGCTACTGCACCCCCGCAACGCTTTGTTATACCACGCCCCGCTGCACGAACTCCAGTTCCTCCACAAGCACCAGCTCCTCTTCAGCTGGTTTCTACTCCTCCGGCGCAGCCCTCTCAAGGGCGGCCGCCTTTGCTACATATTCCATTTACCTTTTTCTGCGACTTCGCCTACTGCTCCAATTGCTTATCCTAATCCTCTTCCCGCTACTGCCTCGACTTCTGCTTTACATCAGCCTGTCTTTTCTGGCGCATCTGCCTTTCCGCCAGCTTCTCCTTCTGTTCGACAGAGAGTGGCAAGTACTGTCACTGGGCTTTTCTCACCTTTCTTTGGGTCGCCTAAGACGACCCCTAATACAGAACGTAGACAGTTGCGGAGTCGACTGCCTATCAGGAAAGAGAAGTGCTGAATGAGTTAGCACGTAAATGGGTTACTGATACAGTAAAGTATGATGTTCAGTCCGTTATGGAAGTTTTCAGTCAGTGGGAAGCATCTACACAGAGATATGTCTTTGAACAAATGTGTATCTTCCTCTGCGAAGATTTGAAGGGAAATGATCCAGAGTACAATATGCAAGAATTATTCCGTGTGGGATTCAAGTTCGCAGTAGGCATGATTGTGGGTGCCGATGTTGAACAAGCAATTGAGATGTTATTGTCATATAAAAGTAAGGGAAGCAATTCCCGATTACTATCTGAGTGTGACATGCCAGGTAGGAAAAAGGCGCGACAATACCCCATGAGAGAAGTTCCTCCAGTTTGGAGGGAAGGTGATGCGAATGCGAATCCAGCAATTTCACCGCATTTCCAGCGTGTATGGGTACATGTTCCCTGGAAAAGATCTGAAGTTTTAGCGCTCAAGCAGACATTGCCTGATCCTCGCAAAAATCCTGCAGGGTATTATAAGGAGTTATCACAGACTGCCAGCTCATGTATAATGAATTTAGCCGATGTACACATGTTGTTTGGAAATGTTGTTCCACAGCCTTTATGGGAAAGATTTGTCATGCAGATCATGATCAAGAGTTAGGTGATACATGGGTTAATATTGCTGCTGCTGATGCTAGACAAGTTGGTGGCTCAAAGCCCAAGCCTTTAGTAGCAGAGCTTCCTGGTAGAATTATCACATATATGAAGACTTTAATGCCCGAATTGCGTGTAAATTGGGACAAGTTGTCTGCGTGCAAGCAGAAGAAAGATGAGAATGTGTCTGACTTTTTCACGAGGTTTGAAGAGACTTTCGTCGATTATAGTGGTCAGGATATGGCTACCGAGGGTGGCCAAAGATTGTTTGTGGACAAGTTTGTACATAATCTGCTTCCTGAACTATGTAATAAATTGAAAGATTCAGAAAGTGCTTGGGCTGTTTCCACGTCAGCACAGATTTTAGCCACAGCCCAGTACTATGAGAATAGGCGTAAAGACGAGCTAGAGAAGGCAGATAAAAAGACTAAAGAATTGAAAACTAAAGTCCTTCTCCAGCAAGCCTATCCGCCTCGTACTGCTAGTCAGCACGATTATCAGCAATCTCAACAGTATTCGAGAAACTCGCAAAGAAATGAGTCTTCTCAACAGCGTTTACCATATGGTCCAAATCAGTGTGCATATTGCAAGGAAGAAGGTCATTTCAAGAATAGTTGTCCACCTCTGTTGCGACGTTTGAATGGTGTTTCTGGTGCAAGAGGTAGAGGTGTTCAACAGGCTCCTAGAGGTAGGGGTCGTGGAAATGTCCCCCAGAATGCTCGTCCCTTTCCGCCTCAGAATTCCATGAAGAGCTTTGATCAACAGAATAATGCGTTCTCTAGGACAGCTCAGTACTATGCTGATGACTACTATGCAGAGAACGAGAATGAGGGTAATGATTGCTAGGACAGCCATGGACAGAGAGAGGTAGTTGTTTCAGTTCCAGTAGATCAGAATGGACCTTATGTTGAGGTGATTACATCAGGTGTGTCAGAACCTTTTCTGCTGGAAACTGGTGCTACAAAGAGTTCTATTATGCACTCAAAACATCCTGGCGCACCTTTGTCTGGCGAAATGAATGTTTCAGTAGGTTTTTCTGGCGCCCCGGTTACAAACCCGATCTCTAGCCCTATGTCCCTTTCTGTTGGGCCATGTGAATTAGAAGCACCCCTCATTCTTACAAAAGGTTGTGGTGAAAACTTGTTGGGATTGGATCTGTTAAAGAGACTATATGCGACTTTGTACTGTTCTCCCTCGGGAGTACAACTTACCCTAGGTAAGAAAGTGGTTTCTCCAATGTATTTGTCAAGGGAAAATATTCCAACAGAATTGTCTTCCCTTCCGGACATACTTTGGGCTACTGGTTCTAATGATGTGGGTCTTTTGGAAATAGCGCCATATGTCATAACATTGAAAGCCAATGTTAGGTTGCCAGGTATTCCCCAATACAAGATCTCTAGCGAAGGCGAAAAAGCGTTATTAGCAATCATTTACGATCTGATTGAGAAAGATGTAATTGAAGAGACAACGGGTAACGTTTGTAACAGCCCTGTTTTGCCGGTTTTAAAGCGTACTGAACCTTCCCAACCACCTATCTATAGATTTGTGATCGATCTTAGAGAAGTGAACAAGATTGTTGTGCCACAGTTTCCAGTTGTTCCCGATATTACTGCCTTATTGACTATGGTTCCAGCTTCAGCCACTTGGTTCTCGGTGATTGACTTGAAGAATGCTTTCTTCAGCATCCCTATTGCCGAAGAGAGCAGAGATATTTTTGGCTTCAATTTAGGAGGCCGACGTTTCCGTTTCAAGCGCGCTCCTCAGGGCTACTGTGAAAGTCCATCTATATTCAGTCAGGCTCTGAAATCACAACTTGACACGATTGTTCAACCTGATGGTGCGACCCTTATTCAGTACGTAGATGATTTGCTGGTCACTGCAGATACTGAGGAGATTTGCAAGCAAGTCACTTTGTCATTGTTGCGTCATTTATGTGATATGAAGCACAAAGTCTCTCTTTCGAAATTGCAATTTTGTCGACAAGAAGTGACCTACTTAGGTCACATCTTATCGAAGGAGGGAAGGAAGTTGACCCCAGAGAGAATTCAGGCGATTGTAAAATTGAGTGTCCCAAGGACACCGAGAGAAGTGCGTGCTTTCTTGGGCATTACATCATATTGCAGACAATGGATACCAAATTTCTCATTGTTGGCCAAACCTTTGGTGGCATTAACTTGCAAGGATACCCCGAAACCCATTCCGTGGTCTGAAGAGTGTCAGAAAAGTTTTCACGAATTGCGTGATGCATTGTGTTCGGCTCCTGTGTTGGGTACCCCCGACTACAGTAAGCCCTTTACGTTGTACGTCCATGAGAAGGAAGGCTGCGCATTATCAGTCCTGACACAGTCCTTTGGGGACAAACAGCGTCCATGTGCGTACTTTTCAGCAACTTTAGATCCCGTAGCTAAGGCATTACCAAGTTGCTTGAGGGCCACTGCGGCAGCAGCTGTCTGTATTCGACAGTCTGCTGGGTTAGTAATGAATAACACTCTGATCGTTATGGTCCCACATGCAGTAGACATTTTGCTAAACACAACAAGGACACAGCACTTAACTAGTGCTCGAATGTCAAGTTATGAGCTGACACTGTTAGCGAGTCACATACACATAAAGCGGTGTGATACATTAAACCCAGTCACGTTATTGCCCATTCCAGTAGAGACAGATGAGGTCGAACAACATGACTGCTGTTTTAGGACAGAAGAAGAGACAAAAGGGAGAGTAGACTTACAGGATACTCCCCTTCCTGAATGTAATGATACTTTATGGGTTGATGGTTCATGCTTCAAGTTGTCGAATGGTGATACGACTGCAGCATATGCTGTGACAACGTTGCATACGATTGTAGAAACTGCACGTATCCCACACAATTCTGCGCAAGCAGCAGGGTTGATTGCACTTACAAGAGCGTGTGTGTTGGCAAAAGGAAAACGAGTGAATGGACAAACAAAGACTAATCTGTCAGTATCTTTTTTTGGTTTCCTTTCTAGTAGACTTTCACGTGGCGTCCACCACGCACGTTTGGTAGATCGTTTGAGAAGTTTTTTAGGATATCCTCTTTCTAGGAGATTTTCAGTCAGCTTTGACAGATTAGTCTTTGTTTCCACTTTTTGTCCAAATTCGAACTTGCTTAAAAAGGCGGTAGCCAGAAATTGGCACCTAATTAGAAACATCAGCACTGGATTCAAGGCAAAGCCTCTATTCGCTTTCAAAAAGAACCGGACCATTGGAAACCACCTGGTAAGGGCAGCGATGCCACAAAAAGATGCTGTAACAGTCAGAAGCTACATTGGTCTTCCTCCCGTGGTAGGTCACAAAAAATGCGGCACCTGCGTATGTTGTCCATCTACAGAAGAAGGATCAGTGTTCCAGCATAAAAACATTTTCTGGGAACACAATTCGTTTACCAATTGTAAGTTACGCAACGTAATCTATGGTATCAAATGCCCGTGCGACTTATTATATATTGGTAAAACCATCCAGGAAGTGAGGTCCCGGATCACACAACATAAGTCACGGATAAGAAATAAGATACTGACAGCACCTTTGGTCTACCATTGGTTAACAATGAAACACAATGAATCCGAGCTTAAATGGACAGTCATCCTGAAGGTTGATAGGGACCCTAGAGGTGGCAACCTGGACAAGAAACTACTCCAAAAAGAAGCGATGCTTATACTTAAGTTTAACACAGTGGGAGAGGGTCTTAATGAAATGTCAGAATTATATAAACTCAGTTGAATCCTTCCTACTTCATGAGAAGATAGACACGGAGGGACTCCCAGCTCCCTAAATTCCATCAATATAGGAATCAAAGTCCGTTCCAGCAAAGAAACATCTCTCGAGCACCACCAAACCCTGTACATACCAGCAATTAAACGTTAGGACCAACTTCTACAAAACATCAATATGCCTCAGCCGACTTTTATTTTTAGCATGTTGACAGTTCCACTTAAACGGAGCCAGTCTCCGTCATATTTTCACCCTAAATTATAGAACATTCGACTAGTTCGCCCACTGGCACTACATTACCCAGAATCCCCAGTCAATGTGCGAGGACTTCAAAACAGCCTAGGGGCGTGTCCAACTAACGAGTTTACACTTGGGAAACTACAGAGACTCGAGCGAAGGCAGCGACGCCGGTCACACGAAGGTGAGCCTTGCGCGTTCAAAACGAAACGCCATAATATTAATGACAGCTGTCTCCCCTACGAGCCAAGACTCTGACCCATTACTTTACTCTTAGGTCCTTCATTGACCCGTGACTCCCGCCTTGGTTGAGAACGGACACAGCCCGACTTGGTCCACAAACTAAAGTAAGCTAAGACCGCCGGTCCCACACCTTGCCCCATCCCCTCCCCTGCATCAGCCCGATAGCTCAATCTAGCTCTCTTCTCCCTACAGATCTCTGAGGCACACCACATCTTTCAAACACATATAAGTACGAATTCGGCAGGCTTTGTGAGTTGTGCTTTATTGTCCAAGATAGGCAGTTTGTTTAAAAGTGGTCCTTCACGTTTCTGTTACAGTGGTGCCGCGCCCGGTTTTTCATTCACAATGCACTTCCTTATTCAAGGTAAGAGGCGTTTGGTGAGTGGTCATAGTTAGTAACCCATTTAATAGCTCGCATTAGTGACCCCCATTTCTCTCTTGTTACAGCTTTGAGGTCCTGATGAGAACCCCCGATTCCTTAAGGGTTCGAAACGCATAGACCGTGTCTTCACACCATAAGACTTTTTGAATATCACACAGGATTGCAAAAAATTCTCAAATAAGACATTCAATTCTGAAAATATTGCTATGGTGTTTACCTCGGTCATTGTATGATTTCAATTATTGACATTGCAAATTGTAAATATCATTGTCTGTATGTATGTTTGTTTTGGATGAGAGAGTGAATGTTTGAATGCAAATGTTGATCAACCAGGTATGATTGTGTCTTGTTATTGCTGAACTTTTTATGATAATGTAATTTTTATAGATATGTCTTGTATTGCTTGTGTTCTCTATGTTTGTGAAATTTGGTGAACTTTAACCAACAAATTGTTTGAAAAATATTCCGTAAAAATAAAAGTGATTAATTCCATGAAATTCATTTCCCATTCCGCACTAAGTTTAATTCTTTGCGCGTAGATGATTGAAAACTAAATAGTAATCACAGTACTGGCAGTTGTTTTGTTTGGTCGTGATAAAGAGGCTTAGCCTTGCTGTGGAAAGCCCACACCCAGTGTTGTTTTTTCACTATTTTCGCAGGCGGTTGTCTGTGTGGTTGCCCGAGTTGGTAACTTTGCTTTAAATCTACATTCATTAGTATTTGCAGGCTGGAGGTCCTGCGTCGGGTTGTGTTGGGACCCTGAATTTGTTGTTGCCACAGTTGTTTTGGCGTGTTGTACGTTCAGTGTGTTGTTTGTTATGTCAGACACAGAAACTTTCGCTTATAGCGAAGAGCATATAAAGAATTTACTAGATGACCCACCCCTTTTCGCCTCTGCCACATTGAGTGTCACTGCCCAAAATCAAAATGAAACTGACAATTTGCTGAGATTGAAGAAAAAACAAATACGTACCGATTTACACGGACATTTTCTATTACAACACCTCCGAGCTGGGACAATCCCGGCAGGTCTCCAAATCAAAAATGTGCCAGTAATTTTTACAGAGGATCCTATTTACAAAAAGGGATATAGCTATATTGAAACGAAGTGTAGCCGTGACCTGATGGTCCTCACAGTGGAAACAGCCCAAAGGCTTTCAAAAATACAATTGGAGGAAATATCGAAATTGGAGAAAGGTATTTCCACGAACGAATTGATCACCGACGCAAAAGCTGTTTTGGAAAAAGTGGAGAAAGAAATAGGAGAATTCAAGGACCATACAATTAACCAAAAGAGCTCTCAATTTGAGAAAGATAAGCGAAATTTTAACATAGACAAAGTCTACCCGTATTTACAAACGGATTTCTACTCAAGACCCGAGGCACAAAGGCATTTGCAAGAATATCAGGGCAGATCAACTAACAATTATATTACGTTTTCAGAAACATCATCATCGGGGAGTTGCAGTGAGAGTGAAACCCCTGAACCCAGGAGATATAATAACTGGAGAGGATCTCACCAAAACCATCAAACTCCTTTTTTAGGAAGAGGCCAGACAAAGCCCAGAGGAAAAGTGCGCTTCAATCAGCAACCATGGGAGATGTCAACCCGGAGACAGCATTACAAGAACTAAAGAAGTCTCCAATTTTTAACCTCTCAAATAAGATTCTAACTAAAGATGAGATAAACATCCTGGAAAAAGGTTTTTCATTCGTTCCATCTCAATTTACAGACTTCGTTAAACTTAAAATGGAAACTTTGGAGTTCTGTAGGAAGGTCCGACTTAAGGCATTCTTCGCGGAAAATTCGTATGAATCAACAATGGAAAATACAGGCTTAAAAAATAAATCAAGTTTCATTCCACCAAATAATAAGATTCCAAAAGAAGTGATCACGTTCGAAAGAACCCTACTCTCTGAAATTGCGGACATGGAACAAAAAAGGAAATGGACAAAATTCAATATAACAAAAAAAGAATCATTGGCACTCATGGAATTAACCCCTTGCGTGCGGCGGGAATTCCCCGCCCATGCTGACTCCGCCTTGCGCGGGCGGCGTCATGACGGAACGGTTCCGTCATCAGCACAGCTCACCCGTAGCTGATGACGGAACCGCTCCGTCATCAGCATGCAAGGGGTTAAAGAAAGACTCATCGGTCATTTACAAACAGGCCGACAAAGGAGGAGCTATGGTCCTCTGGGATAGGGACCTCTATGTCACTGAAGTGAAACATCAGTTGGATGACAGACGTTTCTATCGAAAAATAAATCATGACCCCACGAATGAACTAAAGAACATCCTCCACACAATTGTAAATGAAGGATTTGACCAAGGTTTTCTTGGAAAGAAAGAGACTGATTATTTGAAAATAAAGAACCCAAGGATACCGCTGTTTTATGTGCTCCCTAAAATACACAAAAGCGAAACGCAACCGCCTGGGAGACCGATTGTCTCCGGTTGCGAATCTCTTATGGAACCTGCAGCCAAATTTGTGGACTTCTTCTTAAAACCCTTTGTGGTGCACATTAAATCTTTTCTGAAAGACACCACAGACTTCTTTAACAAGATCAATGAGATGGAATTCGATGAACAGAGTCATTTTTTGGTAACAATGGACGTGGTGTCATTGTACACCCAGATACCACAAGACGAAGGCCTTAATGTTTTGAGACACTTCTTGGATACAAGAGAACAGCCTCACAAAGTCCCGACCGAATTCATCCTGAAATTGGCTAGTTTTGCCATGAAGAAAAATTACTTCAGATTTGATTAAGATTTTTACTACCAGACAAGTGGAGTGGCTATGGGGTGCCCTTTTGCCCCAGAACTGGCCGTCCTGTTCATGGCGGCATACGAAGAAACATTCGTCTATAAAAACAACCCTTTTGCACAATATATTAAATATTGGAGCAGATATATAGACGATGTCTTTTTTATATGGACTTGCCAGGAGGAAGACCTCAAAGAATTCCACCTTTGGCTCAATCATCGTACGGAAGAGATTCAATTCAGTCTCAACTTCTCCAAAGACAGAATACCCTTTCTGGATGTAGTGGTCTACCAAGGTAATGGCGGATTAGTAACCACCCTATATAAAAAAAGAGACAGACCGCAACAAAGCACTCCATTTCAAGAGTAATCATCCGAAAAGCTTGAAAGACAACCTACCGTATGGACAGTACTTACGGATTCGCCGCACCTGTCACTCCAAGGATGAATTTATGGAGAACGCTGCTAAGCTGACTGAAAATCTCCTAGAAAGAGGATATCCTAAAAAACTTCTCAAACGATCTACCAAACGTGCGTGGTGGATGCCACGTGAAAGTCTACTAGAAAGGAAACCAAAAAGAGATACTGACAGATTAGTCTTTGTTTCCACTTTTTGTCCAAATTCGAACTTGCTTAAAAAGGCGGTAGCCAGAAATTGGCACCTAATTAGAAACATCAGCACTGGATTCAAGGCAAAGCCTCTATTCGCTTTCAAAAAGAACCGGACCATTGGAAACCACCTGGTAAGGGCAGCGATGCCACAAAAAGATGCTGTAACAGTCAGAAGCTACATTGGTCTTCCTCCCGTGAAAGGTCACAAAAAATGCGGCACCTGCGTATGTTGTCCATCTACAGAAGAAGGATCAGTGTTCCAGCATAAAAACATTTTCTGGAAACACAATTCGTTTACCAATTGTAAGTCACGCAACGTAATCTATGGTATCAAATGCCCGTGCGACTTATTATATATTGGTAAAACCAACCAGGAAGTGAGGTCCCGGATCACACAACATAAGTCACGGATAAGAAATAAGATACTGACAGCACCTTTGGTCAACCATTGGTTAACAATGAAACACAATGAATCCAAGCTTAAATGGACAGTCATCCTGAAGGTTGATAGGGACCCTAGAGGTGGCAACCTGGACAAGAAACTACTCCAAAAAGAAGCGATGCTTATACTTAAGTTTAACACGGTGGGAGAGGGTCTTAATGAAATGTCAGAATTATATAAACTCAGTTGAATCCTTCCTACTTCATGAGAAGATAGACACGGAGGGACTCCCAGCTCCCTAAATTCCATCAATATAGGAATCAAAGTCCGTTCCAGCAAAGAAACATCTCTCGAGCACCACCAAACCCTGTACATACCAGCAATTAAACGTTAGGACCAACTTCTACAAAACATCAATATGCCTCAAACGACTTTTATTTTTAGCATGTTGATAGTTCCACTTAAACGGAGCCAGTCTCCGTCATATTTTCACCCTAAATTATAGAACATTCGACTAGTTCGCCCACTGGCACTACATTACCCAGAATCCCCAGTCAATGTGCGAGGACTTCAAAACAGCCTTGGGGCGTGTCCAACTAACGAGTTTACACTTGGGAAACTACAGAGACTCGAGCGAAGGCAGCGACGCCGGTCACACGAAGGTGAGCCTTGCGCGTTCAAAACGAAATGCCATAATATTAATGACAGCTGTCTCCCCTACGAGCCAAGACTCTGACGCATTACTTTACTCTTAGGTCCTTCATTGACCCGTGACTCCCGCCTTGCTTGAGAACGGACACAGCCCGACTTGGTCCACAAACTAAAGTAAGCTAAGACCGCCGGTCCCACACCTTGCCCCATCCCCTCCCCTGCATCAGCCCGATAGCTCAATCTAGCTCTCTTCTCCCTACAGATCTCTGAGGCACACCACATCTTTCAAACACATGTAAGTACGAATTCGGCAGGCTTTGTGAGTTGTGCTTTATTGTCAAAGAGAACGATTCAGAAAAGGGGGTGGTGATGAACAGAGTGTCTGAATTAAGCAGACCACTCTTACCCAGTCCAAAGATCAGGGCTTGATCCATCACCGTTATTTATCTCACTGCACCATCCCAGCTCAGAACCTGGCTATATGCAAATCAGTCTGTCCCTGGCCCAGTGCATCATGGGAACAGGGCAGACTAAACTACCAAGCCAATTCTTCACCAGAAAGGAGACAAGCTACCGGGGACCGGTTTCTGGCATTTCAGCAGTCTTCGGCCCGGCTTGCTTGAATCCTAATGGTGCAGTGAGAAAGGGACTCATGTCTGAGTATACCCTGCCACACCTATAGTGGCCAAAAACGATTCAGAAAAGTGGGTGGTGATGAACAGAGTGTCTGAATTAAGCAGACCACTCTTACCCAGTCCAAAGATCAGGGCTTGATCCATCACCGTTATTTATCTCACTGCACCATCCCAGCTCAGAACCTGGCTATAAGCAAATCAGTCTGTCCCTGGCCCAGTGCATCATGGGAACAGGGCAGACTAAACTACCAAGCCAATTCTTCACCAGAAAGGAGACAAGCTACCGGGGACCGGTTTCTGGCATTTCAGCCGTCTTCGGCCCGGCTTGCTTGAATCCTAATGGTGCAGTGAGAAAGGGACTCATGTCTGAGTATACCCTGCCACACCTATAGTGGCCAAAAACGATTCAGAAAAGGGGGTGGTGATGAACAGAGTGTCTGAATTAAGCAGACCACTCTTACCCAGTCCAAAGATCAGGGCTTGATCCATCACCGTTATTTATCTCACTGCACCATCCCAGCTCAGAACCTGGCTATATGCAAATCAGTCTGTCCCTGGCCCAGTGCATCATGGGAACAGGGCAGACTAAACTACCAAGCCAATTCTTCACCAGAAAGGAGACAAGCTACCGGGGACCGGTTTCTGGCATTTCAGCCGTCTTCGGCCCGGCTTGCTTGAATCCTAATGGTGCAGTGAGAAAGGGGACTCATGTCTGAGTATACCCTGCCACACCTATAGTGGCCAAAAACCTTGCTCATTGCACCATCAGGATTCAAGCAAGCCGGGCCGACGACGGCTGAAATGCCAGAAACCGGTCCCCAGTAGCTTGTTTCCTTCCCAGTATAAGAATTGGCTTGGTAGTTTGGTTTGCCCTGCTCCCATCATGCACTGGGACAGGAACAGACTAATTTGCATGTAGCCAGGTTCTGAGCTGGGGATGGTGCAGTGAGCTAAAAAACGGTGATGGATTAAGCCCTGATCTTTGGACTGGGTAAGAGTGGTCTGCTTAATTCAGACCCTCTGTTCATCACCACCCCCTTTTCTGAATCGTTTTGTCCACCATAAGCGTGGAAGGGTATACTCAGATGTGAGTCCCTTGCTCATTGCACCATCAGGATTCAAGCAAGCCGGGCCGACGACGGCTGAAATGCCAGAAACCGGTCCCCGGTAGCTTGTTTCCTTCCCAGTATAAGAATTGGCTTGGTAGTTTGGTTTGCCCTGCTCCCATCATGCACTGGGACAGGAACAGACTAATTTGCATGTAGCCAGGTTCTGAGCTGGGATGGTGCAGTGAGCTAAAAAACGGTGATGGATTAAGCCCTGATCTTTGGACTGGGTAAGAGTGGTCTGCTTAATTCAGACACTCTGTTCATCACCACCCCCTTTTCTGAATCATTTTGTCCACCATAAGCGTGGAAGGGTATACTCAGATGTGAGTCCCTTGCTCATTGCACCATCAGGATTCAAGCAAGCCGGGCCGACGACGGCTGAAATGCCAGAAACCGGTCCCCGGTAGCTTGTTTCCTTCCCAGTATAAGAATTGGCTTGGTAGTTTGGTTTGCCCTGCTCCCATCATGCACTGGGACAGGAACAGACTAATTTGCATGTAGCCAGGTTTTGAGCTGGGATGGTGCAGTGAGCTAAAAAACGGTGATGGATTAAGCCCTGATCTTTGGACTGGGTAAGAGTGGTCTGCTTAATTCAGACACTCTGTTCATCACCACCCCCTTTTCTGAATCATTTTGTCCACCATAAGCGTGGAAGGGTATACTCAGATGTGAGTCCCTTGCTCATTGCACCATCAGGATTCAAGCAAGCCGGGCCGACGACGGCTGAAATGCCAGAAACCGGTCCCCGGTAGCTTGTTTCCTTCCCAGTATAGGAATTGGCTTGGTAGTTTGGTTTGCCCTGCTCCCATCATGCACTGGGACAGGAACAGACTAATTTGCATGTAGCCAGGTTCTGAGCTGGGATGGTGCAGTGAGCTAAAAAACGGTGATGGATTAAGCCCTGATCTTTGGACTGGGTAAGAGTGGTCTGCTTAATTCAGACACTCTGTTCATCACCACCCCCTTTTCTGAATCATTTTGTCCACCATAAGCGTGGAAGGGTATACTCAGATGTGAGTCCCTTGCTCATTGCACCATCAGGATTCAAGCAAGCCGGGCCGACGACGGCTGAAATGCCAGAAACCGGTCCCCGGTAGCTTGTTTCCTTCCCAGTATAGGAATTGGCTTGGTAGTTTGGTTTGCCCTGCTCCCATCATGCACTGGGACAGGAACAGACTAATTTGCATGTAGCCAGGTTCTGAGCTGGGATGGTGCAGTGAGCTAAAAAACGGTGATGGATTAAGCCCTGATCTTTGGACTGGGTAAGAGTGGTCTGCTTAATTCAGACACTCTGTTCATCACCACCCCCTTTTCTGAATCATTTTGTCCACCATAAGCGTGGAAGGGTATACTCAGATGTGAGTCCCTTGCTCATTGCACCATCAGGATTCAAGCAAGCCGGGCCGACGACGGCTGAAATGCCAGAAACCGGTCCCCGGTAGCTTGTTTCCTTCCCAGTATAAGAATTGGCTTGGTAGTTTGGTTTGCCCTGCTCCCATCATGCACTGGGACAGGAACAGACTAATTTGCATGTAGCCAGGTTCTGAGCTGGGATGGTGCAGTGAGCTAAAAAACGGTGATGGATTAAGCCCTGATCTTTGGACTGGGTAAGAGTGGTCTGCTTAATTCAGACACTCTGTTCATCACCACCCCCTTTTCTGAATCATTTTGTCCACCATAAGCGTGGAAGGGTATACTCAGATGTGAGTCCCTTGCTCATTGCACCATCAGGATTCAAGCAAGCCGGGCCGACGACGGCTGAAATGCCAGAAACCGGTCCCCGGTAGCTTGTTTCCTTCCCAGTATAGGAATTGGCTTGGTAGTTTGGTTTGCCCTGCTCCCATCATGCACTGGGACAGGAACAGACTAATTTGCATGTAGCCAGGTTCTGAGCTGGGATGGTGCAGTGAGCTAAAAAACGGTGATGGATTAAGCCCTGATCTTTGGACTGGGTAAGAGTGGTCTGCTTAATTCAGACACTCTGTTCATCACCACCCCCTTTTCTGAATCATTTTGTCCACCATAAGCGTGGAAGGGTATACTCAGATGTGAGTCCCTTGCTCATTGCACCATCAGGATTCAAGCAAGCCGGGCCGACGACGGCTGAAATGCCAGAAACCGGTCCCCGGTAGCTTGTTTCCTTCCCAGTATAAGAATTGGCTTGGTAGTTTGGTTTGCCCTGCTCCCATCATGCACTGGGACAGGAACAGACTAATTTGCATGTAGCCAGGTTTTGAGCTGGGATGGTGCAGTGAGCTAAAAAACGGTGATGGATTAAGCCCTGATCTTTGGACTGGGTAAGAGTGGTCTGCTTAATTCAGACACTCTGTTCATCACCACCCCCTTTTCTGAATCATTTTGTCCACCATAAGCGTGGAAGGGTATACTCAGATGTGAGTCCCTTGCTCATTGCACCATCAGGATTCAAGCAAGCCGGGCCGACGACGGCTGAAATGCCAGAAACCGGTCCCCGGTAGCTTGTTTCCTTCCCAGTATAGGAATTGGCTTGGTAGTTTGGTTTGCCCTGCTCCCATCATGCACTGGGACAGGAACAGACTAATTTGCATGTAGCCAGGTTCTGAGCTGGGATGGTGCAGTGAGCTAAAAAACGGTGATGGATTAAGCCCTGATCTTTGGACTGGGTAAGAGTGGTCTGCTTAATTCAGACACTCTGTTCATCACCACCCCCTTTTCTGAATCATTTTGTCCACCATAAGCGTGGAAGGGTATACTCAGATGTGAGTCCCTTACTCATTGCACCATCAGGATTCAAGCAAGCCGGGCCGACGACGGCTGAAATGCCAGAAACCGGTCCCCGGTAGCTTGTTTCCTTCCCAGTATAGGAATTGGCTTGGTAGTTTGGTTTGCCCTGCTCCCATCATGCACTGGGACAGGAACAGACTAATTTGCATGTAGCCAGGTTCTGAGCTGGGATGGTGCAGTGAGCTAAAAAACGGTGATGGATTAAGCCCTGATCTTTGGACTGGGTAAGAGTGGTCTGCTTAATTCAGACACTCTGTTCATCACCACCCCCTTTTCTGAATCATTTTGTCCACCATAAGCGTGGAAGGGTATACTCAGATGTGAGTCCCTTGCTCATTGCACCATCAGGATTCAAGCAAGCCGGGCCGACGACGGCTGAAATGCCAGAAACCGGTCCCCGGTAGCTTGTTTCCTTCCCAGTATAAGAATTGGCTTGGTAGTTTGGTTTGCCCTGCTCCCATCATGCACTGGGACAGGAACAGACTAATTTGCATGTAGCCAGGTTCTGAGCTGGGATGGTGCAGTGAGCTAAAAAACGGTGATGGATTAAGCCCTGATCTTTGGACTGGGTAAGAGTGGTCTGCTTAATTCAGACACTCTGTTCATCACCACCCCCTTTTCTGAATCATTTTGTCCACCATAAGCGTGGAAGGGTATACTCAGATGTGAGTCCCTTGCTCATTGCACCATCAGGATTCAAGCAAGCCGGGCCGACGACGGCTGAAATGCCAGAAACCGGTCCCCGGTAGCTTGTTTCCTTCCCAGTATAGGAATTGGCTTGGTAGTTTGGTTTGCCCTGCTCCCATCATGCACTGGGACAGGAACAGACTAATTTGCATGTAGCCAGGTTCTGAGCTGGGATGGTGCAGTGAGCTAAAAAACGGTGATGGATTAAGCCCTGATCTTTGGACTGGGTAAGAGTGGTCTGCTTAATTCAGACACTCTGTTCATCACCACCCCCTTTTCTGAATCATTTTGTCCACCATAAGCGTGGAAGGGTATACTCAGATGTGAGTCCCTTGCTCATTGCACCATCAGGATTCAAGCAAGCCGGGCCGACGACGGCTGAAATGCCAGAAACCGGTCCCCGGTAGCTTGTTTCCTTCCCAGTATAAGAATTGGCTTGGTAGTTTGGTTTGCCCTGCTCCCATCATGCACTGGGACAGGAACAGACTAATTTGCATGTAGCCAGGTTCTGAGCTGGGATGGTGCAGTGAGCTAAAAAACGGTGATGGATTAAGCCCTGATCTTTGGACTGGGTAAGAGTGGTCTGCTTAATTCAGACACTCTGTTCATCACCACCCCCTTTTCTGAATCATTTTGTCCACCATAAGCGTGGAAGGGTATACTCAGATGTGAGTCCCTTGCTCATTGCACCATCAGGATTCAAGCAAGCCGGGCCGACGACGGCTGAAATGCCAGAAACCGGTCCCCGGTAGCTTGTTTCCTTCCCAGTATAGGAATTGGCTTGGTAGTTTGGTTTGCCCTGCTCCCATCATGCACTGGGACAGGAACAGACTAATTTGCATGTAGCCAGGTTCTGAGCTGGGATGGTGCAGTGAGCTAAAAAACGGTGATGGATTAAGCCCTGATCTTTGGACTGGGTAAGAGTGGTCTGCTTAATTCAGACACTCTGTTCATCACCACCCCCTTTTCTGAATCATTTTGTCCACCATAAGCGTGGAAGGGTATACTCAGATGTGAGTCCCTTGCTCATTGCACCATCAGGATTCAAGCAAGCCGGGCCGACGACGGCTGAAATGCCAGAAACCGGTCCCCGGTAGCTTGTTTCCTTCCCAGTATAAGAATTGGCTTGGTAGTTTGGTTTGCCCTGCTCCCATCATGCATTGGGACAGGAACAGACTAATTTGCATGTAGCCAGGTTCTGAGCTGGGATGGTGCAGTGAGCTAAAAAACGGTGATGGATTAAACCCTGATCTTTGGACTGGGTAAGAGTGGTCTGCTTAATTCAGACACTCTGTTCATCACCACCCCCTTTTCTGAATCATTTTGTCCACCATAAGCGTGGAAGGGTATACTCAGATGTGAGTCCCTTGCTCATTGCACCATCAGGATTCAATCAAGCCGGGCCGACGACGGCTGAAATGCCAGAAACCGGTCCCCGGTAGCTTGTTTCCTTCCCAGTATAAGAATTGGCTTGGTAGTTTGGTTTGCCCTGCTCCCATCATGCACTGGGACAGGAACAGACTAATTTGCATGTAGCCAGGTTCTGAGCTGGGATGGTGCAGTGAGCTAAAAAAACGGTGATGGATTAAGCCCTGATCTTTGGACTGGGTAAGAGTGGTCTGCTTAATTCAGACACTCTGTTCATCACCACCCCCTTTTCTGAATCATTTTGTCCACCATAAGCGTGGAAGGGTATACTCAGATGTGAGTCCCTTGCTCATTGCACCATCAGGATTCAAGCAAGCCGGGCCGACGACGGCTGAAATGCCAGAAACCGGTCCCCGGTAGCTTGTTTCCTTCCCAGTATAAGAATTGGCTTGGTAGTTTGGTTTGCCCTGCTCCCATCATGCACTGGGACAGGAACAGACTAATTTGCATGTAGCCAGGTTCTGAGCTGGGATGGTGCAGTGAGCTAAAAAACGGTGATGGATTAAGCCCTGATCTTTGGACTGGGTAAGAGTGGTCTGCTTAATTCAGACACTCTGTTCATCACCACCCCCTTTTCTGAATCTTATTGTCAAAGATAGGCAGTTTGTTTAAAAGTGGTCCTTCACGTTTCTGTTACAGTGGTGCCGCGCCCGGTTTTTCATTCACAATGCACTTCCTTATTCAAGGTAAGAGGCGTTTGGTGAGTGGTCACAGTTAGTAACCCATTTAATAGCTCGCATTAGTGACCCCCATTTCTCTCTTGTTACAGCTTTGAGGTTCTGATGAGAACCCCCGATTCCTTAAGGGTTCGAAACGCGTAGACCGTGTTTTCACATCATAAGACTTTTTGAATATCACACAGGATTGCAAAAAATTCTCAAATAAGACATTCAATTCTGAAAATATTGCTATGGTGTTTACCTCTGTCATTGTATGATTTCAATTATTGACAATGCAAATTGTAAATATCATTGTCTGTATGTATGTTTGTTTTGGATGAGAGAGAGAGTGAATGTTTGAATGCAAATGTTGATCAACCAGGTATGATTGTGTCTTGTTATTGTTGAACTTTTTATGATAATGTCATTTTTATAGATATGTCTTGTATTGCTTGTGTTCTCTATGTTTGTGAAATTTGGTGAACTTTAACCAACGAATTGTTTGAAAAATATTCCGTAAAAATAAAAGTGATTAATTCCATGAAATTCATTTCCCATTCCGCACTAAGTTTAATTCTTTGCGCGTAGATGATTGAAAACTAAATAGTAATCACAGTACTGGCAGTTGTTTTGTTTGGTCCTAAACTGACAGAAGCGCTCCTTAGCAGAATCAATCTCCCACCGCGGGCAGCAACTTAGAGGATGGAGTTTCCAAAGATGGACAGACCTGCCAAATCAGCGAACTTTGAAAAGACAATATGCACTGTGATGGCAAGGAAACAATTTTTAATAATATGCATTTTAATGTTTACACATTCCTTTCACCCTCTACCTGAACACGAGTCGGCCAGAAGATTAGAATGTGTAAATAACTCATTCGTCCAGCTCCTACACCAGCACCAGTCTGTAATGAACACAACGAATTGTTGGGTATGTGGACTTATGCCACACACGACAGATAAGGGTATCCCATATTTTGTCCTGCCTTTTAGTTACTATGGTTCTCTGTGGGCTTTCCAAACCATGTTCTTGTTTGCCATAGAACCGTATCCCCCGCGTCCCACAGGAAGAAATTCAAGCAACAAGGCACTAGTGGCGGGAATAAGAAATATGAGTAGGGATATCGACACAGTTAGAACAATTCCCAGAGATGAATTGACGCCCTACAGTAGGTGGAATATAACTAAGTACGGGATATCCTTGAGTAAGAGCCAGAAAGCAAAGAAATCCTCCCCAATCTGGATAGTACCCCACCAAGGTCACCTATGTCTGCAGGGAAATGGCAAAATCCCCAGAGCTCAGTTAGGGAAGAGTGTCTGTACTGAAACTTACGTTTTCTCGTCTCAGACCTCTCCTTCATTCCTAGCAGCTAAAGGTACCTACTTCGTCTGCCACGACAGAGCATATACATGGTTGCCCCCTGACTTCTCGGGCACATGTTTTGTCTCGTTTCTGCTGCCACCCACCTACACGGCCGAGGCAGACTACCATCGGACAAGGACAGTTAGAGGTGTTGTGAGTAAAGACGACACTGCGGAACAGGAATTTGGAGATTTCGCAAAGGGTTTTCTGCCGTTTTGGGACCTATGGTGAACAGCAGGAACATTCGCCAACTGACGAGGGTAGTTGAATCCGCCGTGATTGAAACGGCTGGTGTCCTTAGTAACTTGACTGCAGAGCTCCAGTCGGACCGCCTTATGACTCTTCAAAACAGGGTTGCCCTAGATGTCAAACTTGCAGACCGTGGTGGGGTATGTAAAGTGATCCAATCCAGTTGCTGCATTTTCATCCCTGACAATGCTCTGACAGTATACCAGGCCATCTCCAAACTGCATAAGATCTCTGAATCCATTCACGTGGATAAAGGGGACTGGTCCTTGCTGGGGTGGTTCTGGGAACGGATATCTGCCTGGGCATGGAAAATTCCGATATTCATTGGAATGATCTTAGCCATTCTGGTCCTGTTCTGCCTGTGTGTGCAGTGCGCTCCTGCAATAGGTGGCCTCTGTGCTACATCATGTGTAAGGAAGCCTGTGTCAAGGGTTGAACTGAGCAACAGGATGATGCTACAGCAGCATCTCCATGACTTCATGAATACAAATTTGGACTCAGATTAGCGTGAGTTATTGCCTATATAAGGGCAAAAGGAGGGGCTGTGGTTCTGAAAATTATGGACCCTGCTATCATGTGGTACCGAGGTCCAACACTCGTGTCAGAAAATATCATCATACCATGACGAATTTGGTATCGGCAGACCGGTAATGATTAGGACATTATACCTATGCATTTGCGTCGTGATCGAGCGATGCAATCACCTTAAAATAGTAGTTTCTGTCTTGAACCCTCGGGTTCCATTTTGTGAGCAGCATCCATCTTGTGGTTGCCCTTACATAGTCAATTGACCAAGGCCGAATTCGAGCTGAAAGGACACGTCCACCTTTCCTGACTCCTCTGTGACCTGGGCGAGCTGCCTCCACTGCCTCCAGCCAAACCTGTTCGGGCAGTCCCCAACCCAGTGGCCGAGCGAGATTAGCATCAAGGCACAACATGTCATAAACCGTTTACCGCATACAAACCATGCTTTATCATACACACAACTGTCCCTGTTTCTTCTTTATGGCTAGTTTTACAAGGAGGACGTGCCCGATTTTATTGGGGTTTCATCGATATCTGATGGAAGTTCTGGGCCTGGCTGGGTCATAGTGGAGAAGTGTGACTCAATGCTTAGAGCGGCAGACCTTGATGCAGAACGCTGGCCAGGGACCAGGGTTCGATTCCCGCCTCGGCGGGTTTCGGGCTTAAATTCCTCTGACCGGATATTCTCGCCTCAGTGCCGATTCTAAGCATGGGTCCCACGCTGCAACTCTGGGCAATAGCTTGCTTAGTCTCCACAAAGGCCCCCTGATACACAAGTGATGTCTGGTTTCACCATGGGATGCCCAGGAGTGGACACCCCACAAGGAAAAGCCAGGAGGGGTTCCCTTGTGGTAGGAGTACAAGCGCCGTGATGCCTCCGGGTCACTGTTCGCGCTATACAAATACGCCACATCGATCACAAACTAGACATACGAAAATGTAGGCTGGCCATCATGACTTTGCTTTTTCATTGTTGTGAAAATATGTATATGACCATACTGTAAACCAAAGAATTCTTGCCCGAAGCTAATATTTTTGTATAAAAGGAGAAGGCTGGTTCTGTAAAAACGAACAGTCTCCTGAGAATATACACACCGTGCTGTTGTACTTCTAGGACGCTTGTTACTTGGTTGCAGCCAATAAAACTCGATCCTTGACATCAACTAGAAGACTCTGTGTTTCTGTGGTCTAGAACAGGAAGAACTCAAGAGGACTCTGGTTGTTCCCCCTGGCACCGCCGGGTTCCTAAAAACCCGGTACCTCAGTTTGATCTTAGTTACTTGTACATAGTGGGGTGTGAAATTCGATGACTTTTGGTTACAAGAATTTATATAGCTTTGTGCTTACAAAGACTCTTTTATGTAACCATAAACTATTGGAATAAAATCCTTGAAGATTCATATGATCTATTGTGGGGTTTCTCTACATAGTATTTTGCCTACATACCCTGGTAAGAATAGCTCTCATTTCCAAGGTTTGGATAATGTTCAGCATTATTTCTTAAATTTGCTGAAAGTGTTTGTCATAAAGTTTGCAAACTAAAGTCCTTATGTCTTTGCCTTAATGGACAGGCTAAGTTGCAGTGAATTCTTTCCTTTA
This sequence comes from Lissotriton vulgaris, assembly GCF_964263255.1. Lineage (NCBI taxonomy): Eukaryota > Metazoa > Chordata > Amphibia > Caudata > Salamandridae > Lissotriton > Lissotriton vulgaris. The sequence continues at coordinate 2,019,200,693 of NC_141691.1, forward strand.
TTAATCCCAAGGCAATTACAGTAACTTTGTCCAATTCTATTGCGGTCTGCCACGGTTTATGCAAGCACATTTTGTATCTCCAGGTATTTTACCCATGTGCACAATTCACTACCTAGGATGGAGTAGTCACTGGGGAATCAGACCTCTATATCTACAGTACTGCTTGTGAGCGTGTCTGTTACTACTAGGCCTCAATTTCTGTCCACAAACTTTGTTGGTTAGTTGATGTCTGATGGTTCACATTAAATGGAAACAAAACGTCTGTGTGGTACTGCAATGCAAACATGTAAATTCCGTTTATGTATAATAAGATCATTTGCTCTGAACGTTTGTGAAAGATGCTTCTATCCTAAGCACTTGGCATGCAGGTGTGGAACAGTCTCCAACTCGTTTTGCCCAAACCTGTAGTTATCTCATTTGCCGGTTTCTTCAAATGCACACTGTAAAACATTTCAGAAGCAAGCAATGTATAGGCATCAACATTTTTTATTAAAAAAATGTTTATTTCAGTACGTGGCCAGCTTGTTATTCTAAAGCTAGAAGATAAAACAGGGATGTCAAGGTGATGTTTAAGCTGCATTGTTTCCACACACTGTTAAGAAACATCTTCAGAATTAGCTTTACTATTCTTTGATGATTTTGTCCACATACTTTAAACGTGGACACTGCAGCTTCGCTTTATTTAAATCTGGGCAATTCTACACTACCTAGAGACCACGTTCCTTAATTCTACAGTCCTTATCTAAATCCATGCTCTGCATGTGATGATGTACATTATTTTCAAAAGCAGCTTTCGAACTTTTGAAAGCCAATGTCCACCTTCATATCAGGGAAGAATTTCCTATTGGCATTTGTTTCTCAAGGAAGTTATTACTTGGATATTTTTGGATATTTGGATATTTGGATAGGCATTTCTAGAGCGCAGACGTTCGCTCCGAAGGGAGCATCTTGGCGCTGTAAAACCTGGGACCAGATCACAGGGAAGGTAGTGGGGGGCTAAATGGCTGCTTTAGTCCAGTCATCAGAGAGATTAAAAATCCACGTTTTGAGGTGCTTCCTAAACGGCTTCTCATGCGTCTGAAGTCTGAGATGCCTTGGCATGCTGTTCCAGGCTCTAATAGCCAGGGTACTGAGTGTTTTTCCACCTTTAGACTTCAGGTTGAATTTGGAGGGGGTCATGAGGTTTTCTTGTGAGGATCTGAGAGTGCGGCCCGGGGTGTGGTGGGGGAAGCGTCTCGACAAGTAGGATGGGCCGGATTTGTTGAAGGCTCGGAAGGCTACAGTGAGAATTTTAAAGAGTATTCTCTTGTGCAAGGGGAGCCAATGTAAGGATTTAAGAGCAGTGGTGATAGAGGATTTGCGTGGGAGTTTAAGGACAAGACGCGCAGCAGTGTGCAGGACACTTTGAAGTTTCAATCGGGTGGACTTTTTGGTCCCTGCCAGAAGGCCGTTACAGTAGTCCACTCGAGAGAGTATAAGGGCTACCGCAATGGTCTTTCTGGAGTCGAGCGGGAGGAAGTCAAAGAACTTTCTCAAGGACTTTATAATGCCGAAGCATTTACCTGCTACGGTCGCGACGTGGGTATCGAAAGAGAGGTCGGAATCAAAGATAACTCCGAGGTTTCTGGCCGATGAAACTGTATGAGGTGGGGCAGCAGAATTATCAGGCCACCACAGGGCGGGGCAGAAAGATGCATTCTTTCCAATGGGCAAGATCTCGGTTTTATTCGAGTTGCAGCGGAGGTGGTTGGCGTCCATCCATTGAAAGACCGCTGTGAGGCAGCGCTTAAGATTGAGTTCGGCCGTGTTGGAATTGTCGTCGAGAGGGATGACAAGCTGAGTATCGTCGGCATAAGACGTGACGGTTATGCCGAACGATTCTATAAGGGTAAGCAGAGGGATGAGATATATATTGAAAAGAAGGGGACTCAGAATGGAGCCCTGGGGAACTCCACAGAAGATCTTTTTCTCTTTCGATTGGAAAGGGCCCAGTGAGACAGTTTGAAACCTGTCGCTGAGGAAGGAACTGATCCAGGCTAGGGCCGAGTTTGTAACGCCGATGTCCATAAGTCTGTTAAGCAGAATGGAGTGGGAAATAGTATCGAATGCTGCTGTGAGGTCAAGAAGGATCAGAATGGCCTTCTTCCTTTGATCTTGGAGGATTTTGATGGTATCGGTCAATTCGATCAGGGCGGTTTCGGTAGAATGTTTAGACCGGAAACCGGATTGCTGGGGGTGAAGTAGGTTGTGGGTATCAAGAAAGGACTTGAGCTCCTTGTGGACTAACTGTTCTGTTATTTTGCCCAGCGCAGGTAGCAGGGTGATGGGACGGAGGTTAGTCAAATCAGAGGGGGGATTGTTTGCCTTTTTCATAAGAGGTTTAACCACACCCTTTTTCCAAGAGAGGGGAACAGAGCCAGTTTTGAGGGAGAGGTTGACTATTTCATTAATGATGGGGTTGATTTCATCAATGATGGTGTGGAGGATCTTGGGGGGACAAGGGTCAGAAGGGGAGCCAGATTTGCATGAAAGGATCGCTTCTCTGGTCTGAGTCAGGGTAACCGGGGTAAAGTGTTTGAAACTGTTTGCAATCGGGCGAGATTGGTCTAGATCCAAGATTGAGTACACAGGAGGGGGAGGGGGGAAGTTTTTATGGATAGAGCTGATTTTTTCCTCAAAGTAGTCGGAAATCTTGTCACACAGCTCTTGGGAAGGGGGGATTTCTGGTTGAAGAGCTTTTGGTTTGGTGAAAGATTTTACTATGGAAAAGAGGGTTTTTTGTTTTTGGCTAGCCTCTTTAATGGCGTTTACATAGTAGGTTCTTTTTGCTGATTTAATGGTTGAGAGATAATTTTTCCTCTGTAGAATGTAGTTGTTACGATCGTCATTGTCGTAGGTTCTACGCCATTTACGTTCCGCTTTCCTGCAGAGTAGGTGTGCGGCTGTTAGGTCAGGCGTGTACCAGGGGGCTTTAATTTTCGTTTTCTTTAGGGTGTTGTCTTTATTATTAGGTGGGCATCGTTTTGAGATTTCTTGAGAGAGCCAGTTGTTGAGACGGACTGCATCTTTATCGATGTTACCAGAGGAAGAGGGGGCATTGGTAAGGGAAAAGGGATGAGAAATAAGACTTTTCTGGACAGTTTTCCAATTGATGGAGTGAATGTGTTGGCGAGTGCGTTTTTTGCAGGTAAGAGGGAGAACGCTGAAGATATGGAAAGGGATCAGACAGTGATCAGTCCAAATTTGGGGAATGGGGGACAAGGTGGAGATGGACGGGAAATTGGAACAGACACCATCCAGGGTGTGGCCAAGGGAATGAGTAGGCAGCTTGACGCTTTGTTGCAGATTGAAAATATCCATTGTCTGCAGAAAATTTCTGGTGAGGGGGTCGACAGATGTTTCGAGATGCAGGTTAAAGTCGCCCAGGAGGGTGAAATGTGGGTAGCGGAGTAGGAAGTGTCCGAGTGCGTCATTAAGGGAGTCAAGGAATTTTGCGGCATTGCCGGGTGGGCGGTAGATCAGACCACCTGAGAAAGAGAGGGTTTGACTAAGTTTGATGGAGAAACCTAGTCCCTCTGCATCAGTGAGGGGGTCGAGGCAGAAGGTGTGGCAGCTAAAAGAGTTCCTCAGGATGAATGCAACACCTCCTCCTCTACCTTTCTGTCTGTCCTGTCTGTGAAAGGAGTAGCCTGGGGGGAGGGCGATGGCTATGTCAGGGTTACTGTCTTCAGTAAGCCAGGTCTCGGTGATCAAGAGACAATCCAGGTCATGGCCGATAATGAGGTCGTGAATATCCTGACTATGTTTACACATCGACCTGGCGTTTATCAGACCGCCTGTAAAGTGAGGTCGGTTGGGGGAGGTTGGCTGCTTGGTGACGAAGTTGAGTATCCAACGACATTTGTTACAACTGGTGGAACCGAATACTTTAGAAAGATCAAGCTTGCAGGGGCAGTCAGATCTGCCTCGGAGTTTAAGGAGGTCGTTGGGAGCATACCTGATGGTTAGAGGATTTTGGGCAGGGGTTCCTGCGCCTGGCGCGGTCTTGGCGCGGACGGGCGCAGACGGGCTTGCCATAGGTGCGCCTTCGGCGCGCAAACGGCGCTCCCGCTGCGCTCGTCCGCTGCGCGTCCTATGCATACACATTTATGGTGGAAGGCGGGGGCGTGTCCTCAGAAAGGGGCGGAGTCTGCGCGCACGCCGGTGGCTATGGCGGCTGCAGGTAAAGAGCAATGAAGGGCGCGATGCAGCCAATGGGATCAGCTGTGCGCGAGCGCTACGTTGTGCTTTTGATTTAAAAGCAATTAAAGAGTGACACCACACGAAAACAATTTTTAAAAACAGCAGAGTACCTCCAGCTCCCGGCTTCCGCCTCAGGACTGGGACAAGGTTTTACAAGTTGCTGCTGAAGGTCAGCGGTTTAAGTAGTGATCAGGGGGCGTGTCCTCAGAAAGGGGCGGAGTCTGCGCGCACGCCGGTGGCTATGGCGGCTGCGGGTAAAGAGCAATGAAGGGCGCGATGCAGCCAATGGGATCAGCTGTGCGCGAGCGCTACGTTGTGCTTTTGATTTAAAAGCAATTAAACAGTGACACCACACGAAAACAATTTTTAAAAACAGCAGAGTACCTCCAGCTCCCGGCTTCCGCCTCAGGACTGGGACAAGGTTTTACAAGTTGCCGCTGAAGGTCAGCGGTTTAAGTAGTGATCAGGGGGCGTGTCCTCAGAAAGGGGCGGAGTCTGCGCGCACGCCGGTGGCTATGGCGGCTGCAGGTAAAGAGCAATGAAGGGCGCGATGCAGCCAATGGGATCAGCTGTGCGCGAGCGCTACGTTGTGCTTTTGATTTAAAAGCAATTAAACAGTGACACCACACGAAAACAATTTTTAAAAACAGCAGAGTACCTCCAGCTCCCGGCTTCCGCCTCAGGACTGGGACAAGGTTTTACAAGTTGCCGCTGAAGGTCAGCGGTTTAAGTAGTGATCAGGGGGCGTGTCCTCAGAAAGGGGCGGAGTCTGCGCGCACGCCGGTGGCTATGGCGGCTGCAGGTAAAGAGCAATGAAGGGCGCGATGCAGCCAATGGGATCAGCTGTGCGCGAGCGCTACGTTGTGCTTTTGATTTAAAAGCAATTAAACAGTGACACCACACGAAAACAATTTTTAAAAACAGCAGAGTACCTCCAGCTCCCGGCTTCCGCCTCAGGACTGGGACAAGGTTTTACTGTAGTTTGCACTGTAGTTTAGGGTCATCCACAAACAGCAAACATGGATTTGTCTGGCTTCGGGGGATTAATTTACACCCAGTACATAAGCCACTATCGATGCTGCTTACTGGGTTAAGTAACAGAATGAAAAGAAGTAGAGGCTAAACTTCTCTGAAATATTTCTATTGTTTCTCACTAGTATGGTTGGACAGATGTTGAATCAGCTGTGACTGTGATGAAAGTCTTCTCCCATTCAGTACATTTATAAGATTGCTAAACAATATGGATTATCTGGTGCTGCTTTAGTCCTGGTTTTGTAATGAAAGCTGTGCCACATTCAGTACACATGTAAGATTTTCCACCTGTGAGGATTTTCTGGTGCTGCCTTAATACCTCCTTTACACTGAAAACATTTGTCACAGTTATTACATTTATATAATTTCTCAACTATGTGGAATATCTGGTGTTGCTTTAACCTTGAGTTTATACTGAAAGCTTTCGCACACTTGGTGCAGCGATACAATTTCTAGCCAGTATGGCTTAGGTGGTGCGTGTTAAGGTTCCCCTCTCTAATAAAAGCCTTATTACATTCAGTACTTTGATAAGGTTTCTCACTAGAATTGATTCTTTGGTGTTGTTTTATTGGTGCACACTTTGTACTGAGAGCTTTCTCATGTTCCTCACAAGAATGGGCTCTGTGATGTACGTTTAGCCCTCTATGCGTTAACAGCCTTGTTGCATTCAGTATATCTGTAGCACTCCTCACCAATATGGATTCTCTGGTGTTGCTCTTCTCATACCATTCAATTAAACCTTTGTCTCATTCAGTACATATAAACGATTTCTCACCAGTATGGATTTTGTGGTGTCTAATTAAATGTGGTGTTGTAATAAATGCCTTGCCACATTCAAGACATTTTTACCTAGTCCAATGTGTCCCAATATGTGTTTCCTCAGAGATTAACAAAAACTAAAAGACTGTACACATTCACTACATTTATATTGTTTCTCAACAGTACAAATTACTTGGTGTTGCTCCAATTCACTCTTGAAAAGGAAAGCTTTGCAACAATCAGTACATTTAAATAGTGTCTAGAGCCACTATGGATTTTCTGGTGTTCCTTTAATTCAGACTGTGCATAAAATGGTTGGTCAGTACATTCATAGGATTCCTCACCAGTATGGATCTTTTGGTGTCTGTTCAGTTTCGGCTCTGCCCTAAAAGCTTAGGTACATTTGCTACATTTATACGGTTTCCTGCAGGTATGGGTGGTCTGGAGAAGATTTAGTCCAACTTTCGTACTGAAGGCTTTCACACATTTACTATATCTATATGGCTTATTTCCAGTATGTGTTCCCTGGTGGACATTAAACAGCACATTTCTAATGAGGGTCTGGTAACATTGAATACATTTATGGGTTCTGTTCACCAGCATTGATTTTCTGGAATAGATTCAGGAAGTGCTTGGAACTAATCATTTTGGTACATTTATAGGGTTTAACAACAGTAATGCATATTCTGCGGCTTTGACAATGTACGTACAGCTTTATCACGTCTGGTATGTTTTTATAGTTTGACAGTAAGAATTGTCTAGCATGTTCTTACAATACATTTAAAAAGCTACTCAATTACATGAATTTTCTGGTGTCTAATTAAACATGCCTTTGCCATGAAAGCCTTATCACGTTGAGTACATTCCTATGATTTACGAGCAAAATGGTTTCTCTGGTATCTCATTAGGTTTTAGTTTGTAAACCTCTCTTCAGTGTGACTTTTTTGTACAGCCACCAATGATCCTTCTACAAAGAATGTATGAAACATTTAGTACATCTGTATGGATTTTCGAGTCTCTTACTAAGAAACATTTGTCTTGTCAACCTCAGATTTGTTTAATGGAGTTCCTTTAGAGGTAAAGAGCAACTAAAAAGAGCAGAAACTTAGACAGTCTGTTGTGATGTGTGGACTATAAAAAGGTAGTGATTATTTGGGAAGCTGTTCTCATGTCTAAAACACGAACACTGTTTTTGGTGGGATGGCACCAGCTTCCTTTAAATACTTTTCCTTGAGGTTCCTCTCTCCATGATGGCTTACGACTATCTGATTGTGCAGCTCTTAAACATTGGATCTGATGGTAAGAAGGTGTGTGTATTTCATAATTTCTGTAACCTGTTGAAATAAGAGAATAAATGACACATTAATATTTTATGAACACAAGATACTTTAACACCACAGACTAGATACAGATTAATAGCCACAAACATAGCTAGGACTAATTGACCAAGCCTGTAACACTGACCTGAAAGGGAAACCAAAATACTTGTAATTCAAAGAATGCATGGTCCTGCAGCATAGTGCCACACATAGGCCAAAATGAATGAATGAATGTATGTATGAAAGGATTTTATAAAGCACGTTACTACCCTGAGGCCTCGTAGCGCTAGGGTCGGACAGGGCAGGGGCAAGGCATGACCGGTTAGTGGGGGTTCGTGAAGAGATGAGTTTTGAGAAGTCGGCGTAAGATCTGTAGATTGGATTCCCTGGGAAGAGTGGAGGGCAGTGAGTTCCACATAATGGCAGCGTTCCAAGAGAAGGAGCGGCCACCCCATCTGGATCTACGGACCTTCCTCGTAGTTGCGAGGAAGGCAGTGCTGGAACGAAGACTCCTAGATGGTTGGTAAGAAGTAACCAGAGAATGGGTGATAGCAGGTCCAGTTTTCCAGATAGATCCGTGGGCCAGGCACATGGCCTTGAAACGCACTCTGGACTGGATTGGCAGCCAGTGAAGCTTCCTCAGAGCAGGTCTCGCTGATTGTCTCCCTGGAATCTCGAGGAGTAGGCGTGCCGCATAGTTCTGGATTATCTGCAATTTCTGGGTGGTGGTCTGCGGGGAGCCCAGATACAATGCGTTCCTGTAATCCAGACGGGACAAGATGAAAGTTTGCACCATAATCCTTCGGGCCAAGAAGGGAAGTAGGGGGAGGATTTTCCTTAACATCCTCATCAGGCTAAAGCAGGTAGCAGAGAGCTTGGTGGCTTGATAGTTAAAGTAAAGGGAACTGTCAAGCCATATACCAAGGCTCTTAATTTGGTGCTTTGGAGCAGGCATTGTGCCGAGGCAGGGCGGCCAAGAGAGGGCTGATGAAGGTGAAGGAGACTTGCCCAGAAACATCAATTCTGTCTTGTCTCCATTCAGCTTAAGGTGGGATAGCGCCATCCACTCGGCAACCGCCTCTAAGCAGATGCCTAGGTCGCATGATGACCCTTCGGGGTGGTTTAACGCAACCACCAACTGGGTGTCATCCGCGTAGGTAATAATTTCTATGCCGAATGGAAGCACTATCCCCGCCAGCGGCATCATATAGACAGGGGTGGGGAATTCCTATCTCCCGAGGCCCGAGACATCTAGATTTCTTACAAGGGCAAGAGGTATTAATTTCTAACTTGTCCAAAGGACAAACAGACAGTCTTTTGCTTTCTCCCCAGGTTCTTGTGTGGCTTCCAGGCCCTCTCTGGTTCTTTAATATTCTTCGAGCACATGACGCAGCTCCAGAACACAGACATCACTGGAATGTAAGAGGCTGCTTTAAGGGCCTCATGGCTCCTGCTCTGACTTTAACCTTGTGACCCCCCCTGCCTTTTATTCTGTGCTTCACCCTTGAGCCCCAAATCGACCACAAGATCCCTCCTCACCCTCGCCTCCGGGGGCCAACAATAAATATGCTTTCCCTTCTCTTGCAGCCCCTGCACTACCATCCTTTACACTTTGCTTTGCCTGTACACCTTATGTTTCACTCAGTGACTGTACTTTCTAACCGACCCAACCCCCCTCTGCTACCCCCTCTGACTACCCTGACCCGCTCCCCTTGGCCCTCATATTTTAACACATCCAGAGCTTACATTAAAGTTAATCGGTTTGCCCATGGGGAATTGATGCAATCCTCAGGCGCACCATCATTTCTCTCCTTGCACTGGGCCTCTCATCTCACTTTGTGCGTGCACCAGGGGCATCTTAACACGCCGCTGTAGCATCTACAGTAGCTGTGGAGTTTTTAAGGGCCTCTTTCTGCAGGTCCAGACAAAGGTTCATAATTAACATGAAATGGTGGATGGACATATACATGGATGAATGAAAGGATGTATGTAAGAATGGATGAGTGAAAGAATGGATGGATGGATGAGTGCAAGGGTGAATGAATTGATGGATGGGGTGAAAGTGGATGGATGAGTGAAAGGATGGATGCAAAGATGGATGAGTGAAAGAATTGATGGATGAGTGAAATGGTGAGTGAATAGATGGGTGAAAGTGGATGGATGAGTGACAAGATGGATGGTTGAATAAAAGGGTGGATTGATGGATGAGAGAAAGAGTGGATGAATGTCTGATGGAGTGGGTGGATGGCTGATGGAGTGGGTGGATGGCTGATGGAGTGGGTGGACGGATGGCTGGGTGGACAGATGGATAGATGGGTGGAAGGATGGATAGATTGATGGGTGGATAGTTGAGTGAAACGGTGGATGGAGGGATGAGTGAAAGGGAGGATGGATATGATTGAAAGGGAGGATGGATATGATTGAAAAGGAGGATGTATGGGGTGAAAGACGGAAGAGCAAAAGGATGGATGGAGGGATGAGTCAAAGGGTTGATGGATAGGAGTGGAAAGGAGGATGGAGGGGTCAAAGATGGAAGAGCCAAAGGATGGCTGGATGGAGGGATGAGTGAAAGAGTGGATGGATAGAAGTGAAAGAGTGGATGGATAGGAGTGAAAGGGTGGATGGATGTATGAATGGAAGGAGGGATGGAGGAATTTGAAGGATAGATTTGGGGCTGGAAGGATAAATTGGGCCCAAAGGGCATCGTGAACCACTCGCTTTAGCAGCTACAGTGGGGGTGGAGCTCTTGATGAGCCTCTTCTGTCTGCAGCTCGGCAGACAAAGGACCATAATTAACGTGTAAGGGTGAGTGAGTGAAAGGATGGATGTGTGGGTGAAAGGGTAGATAGATGAGTGAGTATTAGTGTAAGGGTGGCTTCCTAGATGGATGAATGAGTGAAAGGATGGATGATATGGATGGTGGATGGACGATGGATGTGTTGATGAAGGAAAGGGTGAAAAGATAGATAGGTTGCAGGATGGATGGATCAGTAAGTAAAAGGATGGATGAGTGAAAGGGTAAATTGATGGATGAGCGGAAGGATGGAAGAGTGAAAGGGTAAATTGATGGATGAGCAGAAGAATGGGTGTGGGAAAGGATGGACAGATGGCTGAGATGGATGGATATGTTTGGGGATGGATGGGTAGATTTGGATATGGATGGGCGGATGGATGAATTGACAAACAGAATGGTGAAAGGATGATGAAAGAATGCATGGAAGCCAATGTAAAGGTGAAATGCTAGATATCAGTGGGTGAATGAAAGGATGAATGGGTAGATCTGCAGAAAAGAGGCAAAATAAGGAAATCACTAGTATTCAAATCCTTCTATACTATGAGCCTGACATAACCAGAGAGGCTATTATCCGAGCTCTTATATAATGAGTGCTGCCAATTTCTGATGGTGCACTGCATGATGGCACCAAAGGGACAAGTGGATTTTGTACAGGACAAGTCGATTTATGGAGCTACCTTTCCTATGGACAAGTAGATATTTTATAAAATTCCACACCACTGTATAGATATTAAAGAGCGTGGGGCTCAGGGAGGAGCAAAATACTTGTGGCACCAGTGAGCCAAACACCCTTCTTTCATGTAAACAGTTTTTCTGTAACTATAGATGAACATACTCTAAAATCATTTATGCAATCAACAAATTAACTAGTTTCATTTCTTAGAGTGGCACACTGAGTGGTTAATCACTTGAGTGGAGAAAGAACATACTTATTTAGAGACACAAGTAAACTAACTTTGAAAAGTAACATGAAATCTACTAACTGTACAGAAAAAGTGATTTGAAAGTTTGTTATGGTAGTTTTAAGAAAATGGTGTAACTTTGTAACAAACTGTGAGAACTATAATTTCCCACCCCTTCCAATAGAGGCGGGTGCAAGCTCATCTTGGTAAAGGGTCTCAGTGTGGATGACTTCTCGCAAGAATAGAGGACAGGACCGTAAGGGACATAAGTGCTGGACAGATCAGTACTAGGCTAATCTACTGGCAGAAGGTTTCCACAGGGTCACACTGGTCTCACTTAATTAGCAACAGAGATGATGAGAAAGTACTTGAAACTGTGATCCACCACATTCTATAATTCAGTAAGTGTGTGAGAAGGGTCCCCTGGATCCCATCCCTTATCCAGGTGGTTGGGCGTAACATTCAATATCACATGTAGCAACATTTCATGCTATTATATATCAGCCGTAACGTTAGTCTTGGCTGATCATTTCATATGCCCCCTTGAATAAAGAATTATTAATTCCATCTCAAACTATCCCGTTGCTTGCCTCGTTGTTTACGGTTCTCATTTTGGGATGAATATGCCAGGATCCTACTAGAGAAGTCTTTTTGGGAGGCTGGAGGTGCTGTAGTAACAAGAAGCACATCAGGAATTAATAGGGGGTGTATGAATTCTATACGATGTATGAGTGATGCCTACAAGTGCCAGATGTACCCACGAAAATAAATACATTGCACAATCTATTTGACCTGTATATGTAACAAGGCTATCGGGATGGCCGCAATCATTCCCTAAACAGGTTTGAGTGGATTTTCTCCCTGTAGCTAGTGGGGTGGTTCATGCAGACCTATCCCCGGGCTAAAAACCTCCTCTCTGTTGTACGCATTACAAATGTAACTATTCATTTAGATATTAGCTAATAAAAGCCAGACTATAGCACCAAGGTCGACGTGTGTGCAAGACTTTATTCCCTAGGAAATGGGTAGACCCTGCAACGCATAACAGACATTCATAATACTCCTGCATCGTGACTCTGCCCTGCGTGGTGTTGGATTGTTTTGCTGAGCTGTTCCTTTTGCTGTTCCTTCTCGCACAAGCCCACAACTCGCGGGTCCCGCAGCGAGGAAAAAGTCTCTGGGGAAGTTGCTGCAGACTAGTGGTGGACGCTGTAACTGGGGAAATCTAGGGGCAGTGCAGCAGGGCTGAGAGCGAGTGCGGGGACTCCATCTCCCAGGAGTCCCTGCTTGGCCAATTGGCAACACCTGGCCCGCTCTCCCTGCTAGCCCCGCCCCCTGGGCGGACCATAATCTATAAGAACAGAAGCTACTGCCGCTGCGCGGGAGCGTCCCAGGAGAAGCCCGGGCAAAGGGCGGGCCCTCTGAGGCCCTCAGAGACCGAGTGAGGAAGGGCAGGGCTTACTCTCTTTCATCGCTTTTACGGATAATACCTCCTGGTGCACACCCCCCCCCCCCCCCCCCGCAATGGCGCAAAGTTCTGACAAATCATTTTTAGAAAAGACTGGGGCTAACATTATTGGAACACTCAATAATTATTTTACACGGGCTCCCACTGACCCAGACAGGGAAAAGTTACTGGCAGAGCGCCGAGCAGAACGTCGTCGCTCTGTTGAAAGCTTGAAGAACAGGACTTCTACAGATCCCCCCGCTCCTTGCTCTTCCCCCCATTGCAGGCCTAACCGGTACCGGTAGTAATGAAGATCCCCTATCTCTGGAGAGTTTCCCTTTTTTGTTACGTGAAAGTACTCCAACACCCTTAGTTCCCACAGTTCAGCCTATTACTGATACTTCTCTCTCCAGTCCGATTTTAATAGATGCAGACTCGACACCTCGGACTTTGGTCCGAGTTAAACCTGCTCTAAATAAATCGAAAAAATCAGTGCCCGTTAAGGTACATGGCCCACCACCTGCCAAAAGAAGACGGAAGGGGGGCGTCCCACAAAAGCCTAAGATCAGTCATACTGACCTCGGCAAACCTTTAAGGGCTACTACCAGATCTTCCTCGGCCCCAATGGCCGCATTAGTCAATTTGCCAAACCCGACACCCCCTTCACCACTGGTACCAGTTTTACAGGCAGTGAATAATACGGTCCAATCCGATACTCCTGTTTATCCCGCTCCAAAGGATACACCTCTTGCCGTCTCTCTGGATAATATGGAACACCTAATAAGGTGTTTCATCTTACCTATCATAGAGAGGCTGAAGAGGGTAGAGAATAGGCTTGAGGACATCGAATCTGCACTCACCAAGCACGTAGGATTTTCCAAGGTACTGGTGAGCGGGGTTGTCCCACCCCCAGCCTTGGTTACACCAGGCATTCCCATTCTCCCCAACGCTTCGGTTCAATCCATTGATTTAACACACCCTAAGCAACAGAGGGCTCCATCCGACAAGCAGGGTAATAACTTAAACCCCTAATCCAGTTAGTGCAGCCAAGAGGGGACCTGGAAAAGTATCCGCAGGAAACACACGGGAGAACACACGGGTGATCACACGGGGTACCACTAGAAATACCAGGTCACCTTCTCGCAAATTACCTCAGGAAAAATAACCCCTGAAGCTCTCCCCTATTTGGTTGTACTGACAGGGGTCCCTAGACTACCAGATAGTAAGAGGGAAGGGTTTTACCAGTTGAAAAATAAAATTATGCACTGGCTCAGCCAATTTAGACCACTTACACAAAACATTAATGGAGAAATTGTACACGTCAGGCGCCTCCCCTGGCTGGGCAGTAGGGCCAAGGACAACGAGGGAGACCTGGTTGTTGTAAACTTTAGAGACCCATGAGCGGTCAATTATATATTAAACTGGCCCCTAGGTAGCGGCACCAATTCCATCGTCCCTCGCCCTTTGACTTATTTTTATCCCAGATCCCTAGTGTTTCCTCCCACCTATTCTGGTGGCCAGGCACCCAATCAGACTATCCCCTTATTACCTTATAATATCAGATATCCGTTACAAGCTCCTCACCCCCTACCCGTTGCTGACCCCTTCGGTGGAATATGTTACCCCCTAGGCCTAAAAGAAATATGAACAGTAGAATGGATCACCTGAGACCCTTTACACCCCTGGAGTCAGTAAATAGGTTTGACGTGTTCTCAGGTATGGATGACTGCGACTGAAGTTTACAGTCTCAACAGGGTAGGGGTGTCCAATTAAATGCCACTGGCGAGGGAGTGATCGGTGCGGAATTCCAATCTACCAAACCCCCAGCCGAGCTGGCGGACACTACTGTGGCTACTGTATTTGATTCCCCTGCTACTTCCCCCGGAGAGCACACATCTCGTCTGTCCATCCTTTCATGGAACTTGGCGGGGCTTCAGGGCAAGTTAGACTTCCCTGAGTGGGGATCATTCATTGATGAACAGGACATATGCCTGTTTCAGGAGACATGGGCACGGAAGGACACATGGCGTTCAGGGTATGCAACCTTCACAATCCCAGCTAAATGGGAGGGGAAAGGACGGCCCTCGGGGGGTCTTTGTATATGGGTGGCTTCTCACCTGGTATGTAAGGCTAGGGCCCTCCAAACTAATTCACTGGATGTTCAGTGCGTGCTGTTGGAATGGCCGAACCATACCCAACTCGCGTTGATAAACGTATTCTCCAGACCGACGGGCATAACAAAGCCCTTACCCACTTGGGACGAGCTTTCTTTATTTCTCCCCAGAATACCCCTGGGTGCTCGTGTTGGGGGGAGATTTTAACTGTCAGTATGGGCCGCTAACCCTGTCTATGGAGGAAGCACTTATGGAGGAGGATGACCAGTGGGGAATTCCGCAATTGGTTGGCCCCCCACCTAAGCCATGGTCTCCTTTAGCAACACAAATTATGGCACTTACTCTCAGCAATTCACGGAGGGCTTGTAATGGCCAACTTAAGAGTGACATCCCTTCAAAACCTACTTTTAACAAATCAGGGCAAGAGTCTCATTTGGACTATATCCTGGTTCAGACACCAGGGTGGAACAAGGTCTCCGACTTTGTGGTAGTCCAAAGAACTGACAGCGACCACAACGCGCTGATTCTCTCGCTGGTCGCGCCCAGTGGTCACTTGGGCGACCCGCGGGTAGAGGCATCTTTAAACTATTAACTAATTTTAACAAATGATTGACGCAGAGTAAGGTGGGCTAAGCTTTTGGATAATCCTGCCCATATCTCCGAGCTGTATGCTCGGATTCTCCCCCTATTTGAACGGGTCGGGCCCTTATTAGTCAATTCTCGCCAGAATTTTTTTTCCCTAAGCTGGGCACCCTCCATATGAATTGGTGGACACCCTTGTGGAACTTTTAAATCCAATCGCGCGGAAAGGGTCCCGCAGGGGGCAAAGACCCTCTTGGTTCAATCCAGCTTGCAGGAAGGCAAAGGCCAACCTTCTCGCTGTATTGAAGTATCCAAGGGATACAGAAATAATTAAGATTAGGAGGGCGGAACTAAAGCAAGCAATCCACCATGCAAAGGTGGAATGGGACTATTCTAATTGGGATAATATGCTGGCCTCTCTTCAGACTAGAGATGCTCGCAAATTCTGCAGATAGTAAGAACAGGGTCTGCCGAGCCGACTCAGGCTGTGGAGGCCAATATAGCGGCTTCGGTTTGGGAGGACCACTTCCGCAGCCTCTATGAAGAGGTTAGCCTTGGCCCGCCCAAGCTCCAAGACGAGCTGACGTTTGAATACCTTCCACCTTCTGGCGGGTCAACCGCGCAATTTGAAATTGTGGAGGGCGCCGAGACACTGCAATTTTCCCTGGGGGAGGTCTTTAATATAATATCTAAACTGCCCTCGGGTAAGGCCCCCGGGTTAGATAAAATCCCGGGAGACTTATTTAAGCACCAACCCAGGGTCTGGGCCCCGTATCTGTTGTAAGTTTTTAACGCAATTCTTGGGGGAATGGCGGTCCCTAATACTTGGCTGGGAGCAGAGATTGTACCTATCTTCAAGAAGGGCTCTCCTCTGCTCCCAGCCAACTATAGGCCAATCAGCCTCATTGATGTTTCACAAAAAACTTTCGCGAGGCTGATACTTGACCGCCTGCAGGAATGGATGATGGACCATACAGTTTTAAGCACGTTCCAGGAAGGGTTTAGGAGCAAGGTGTCAACGATGGACCAAATTTTTCGTTTGGTCCTTCTGTTTTGGAAGACGGTGCGGGTGGAGGGGGGTACGTTGTACACCGTCTTCGTTGATCTCCGCGCAGCCTTTGATTTGGTTCCGCGGAGTAAATTATGGTCAGTACTCGCCAACCTTGGTATCGCCCCTGCTCTTTTAGACATCATTGTTCGCTTGCATACACATAATTACGCACAGGTTAGGTGCGGGAGGTTGGGTACTCTCTCACAAAGATTTCCCGTTGGCAGAGGGGTAAGGCAGGGATGTGTTCTTGCACCGACCCTGTTTTGCCTCTTTGTCAACGGGGTAATCGATCACCTAAACAATGTCCCCAACACAGATGCACCAAGACTCGGCGGCAGGAGGGTGCCCGCAATCATGTTTGCGGACGACACCCTCCTGCTGTCGAAATCCCCAATGGGGATTCAGCGTATTCTCGAGGGCTTTGAGGCATTCTGCCAAAAGCACGGTCTCGAAATAAATGCCCTGAAGACCAAGTACATGATTTTTAATCCCCCCTAAAAAACAAGCCCCAATCCCACCATAGCCTGAATAGGTTAGAAAGAGTCCTTACGTTTGATTATCTGGGTGTGACCTTGAATGACAAATTGGAATGGGGCGATCATCAAGTTAAGTCCCAGCTCAGATTGGCCCAAATAGCAGGGGGAATAATTAGGCTAGTCAATTCTAATAAATCATCTCTTAGACCGTTAGCCCCCCCGTTGGAGATTTATAGACTCCAGGCCAGAGGCGCGATTCTCTATGGCAGTGAACTTTGGGGACACGCTTGCAAAAAAGAGCTGGTCATAGTTGAAAACAAGTTTCTTAGACAACTCCTAAAGTTACCGGCTAGCACCCCCTTCTGCCTCTTAGGTTGGATCTGGGTCTAAAACCTTTAGACGAAGTTGTGGGTGTAAAGCCTCTAACCTTTTGGAGAAGATTATGGTCTACCCCGGAGTTAGCCAACTATAGGCAGGAATTGCAAGAAATTCTTGCTCTTCCTACTATAGAGAACATCCTGTGGTTTAAATATCTAAAAACTGAGTTTGCCCGGCTGGGTCTTCCTACCCTGTGGAGTGACCCTGAAGAGGCTTGTCAGGGTTTGTCCCGTAAACACCTGGTGGCAACCTTTCACGCATGTAATCTTGCATCCCACACACAGGGTACACGCCCAGATTCCTTGGTTAACACCTTTCTTGGGGTGAAAGATTCTTACAAGTTTGAGCCAGTCTTTGATGATATTTTTCAGAACTTGGCCAGGAAATTATATTTCCAATGGCGGTATGGTACTCTTCCGCTTAGAGCATTCACAAGTAAATGGAAGCTCCACTCCCTGGAAAATTGTCCAGGCTGCAATTGTGGGCTTGAAGACGAATTGCATTTAGTCTTCTTTTGTCCTGCCCACAGTGCGGCTAGAAGGTTCTGGATAATCCCACTATGTAAAAATCTAGGGTTTTTTAAATGCTCTGAGGCCTTTAGAATTCTCAAGACTGACCTCTCAAAAGCAACTGTTTTTGCAATGGCCAAAGTTCTTGAAGCAGCATGGCATAAGAGACGGCTTTTAATTTCTAGGATACCCCATCCCTGATCAGATCATGTACTACTGAGTGTGCAATCCTTTTGTATTGGTCATTTGAACTAGAATTTAATTATTATGTAAAATTGCTCTCGTTTTTTACCTAATAGATTGTCCAAATAACTAACTAGCACTGATTTACTGGATTGTTTTTATACTATAGGCTGCTATGTATTGGGGCATTTTCTCGTTTTATCCGTATGTTATCCTGCTATTGATGTAACATTGATGTCTGACCTTTGTTTGTTGTAATTTTATGTTCATCTTTTATGGAAATTGCCGAAATAAAGATTAATGAAATGAATAATACTCCTAGAATGTATGGGTGGTTTGGAAATGGTTGTTGGTACCCTCTGTCATACACTCTTAAATCCTGCAAATTTAGGCACCAGTTACTGTCCAGTGTACAAGTGAACGACACTCAACTGACCATTCTGGTGCCAGGAATGGACAGGTGAGGGGGATTGTGCGTTCAGTGATAAGGAACCAAGTGATACACTATTTTCATTTTATCCTGATAAAATGAGTTGTGCACTATGAAAAAAGATGAACAAATATTTAAATTTGAAGGCACTTAAATGATAGGTGGATATTAAGCGTGCAAGTTAAAGAATGCAATCTTTCTGGGTGCGATATTTTTTGATAATCAAATTTGATTGTTTTCAAACACGTAAAACAAATCAGCAGATGCACGGAATTCATTTGTTTGAATCCATTCTGAAAAGCAATGTGTCCCACAATCACGAACCCCATAAAACATACACAGACGGGATATGGGACCAGGTTAATCAGAACCCTCCACATTCCCCAACCACTTCCCCCACACTCTACGGTATTTTTTAACGCACCCCATGGCCATGTAAAGGGCTTTCTCCTGGGTCGCGCACCAGTCCACCCCTCTACACCACCTCACTAGGTCAGGTGGATCAGGGCTGCCGCTATGTCCTGCTTGGCCCCAATCATAGCTGTATTAAAGAATAACTTTTCGTTTCTGGACCCATCCAGCCCGTCCATGATCCCCAACAATGAGTGACATGGATTATGAGGAACCTCCCAGCCCAGTACCTCTGTTAGCTCCACCTCTATAGATCCCCAGAATTGCTCCAAGCGGGGGCTCAACCAAACCATGTGGAGGAAGTCAGCCGGGGCATGAGTACATCTCACACATGACGCATAAGGGCGCAAGAACGCATGTTAAAGGCGCAGGGGAGTGAGAAACGCTGCATGCATGTAGTAGAGCCGAATCAGCTTAAGTTTGGCGGATACGGTGACTGTTCTGGGGGCCATGAGGGCATCGCGCCAGTCCACATCGTCGAGGGGGCCCACCCATTCCACCCATTGATCCCTCAACTTATCCAACGAGGTGGGGGTGTTGTTAACTAAGGTGCGATAAATGCGGGAGATCCCTCCCTTACCCAAGTCTCCCATCATCGTCTGGGCCTCAGTAGGGCTATATTCGTGGAGCCTTGTGTCGTCCGCATTGTGCATATGGAGGGCAAGTCTCATCTGCAAATATTTTTAAATTTTGGGACGAATGTAAGGAGTAGTGGGTTTGGAGCTCCTGGAAGGACAGCATATGGCCCCTAGCCCATACATCCCCTAGCTGTGAGATGCCAATGAGGTCCCAAGTTTTAAATCCCTCTAGTCTGCTAACCTCCCGGAGCCAGGCCCCATGCCAGAGGGGAGTACATTGGGTCAGCTTGCATGTCCATCCGGTGTGAGGCAGCGAGGCCCGCCAGGCCAATGACACAGAGAGTGTCACATCAGGCAATCGGGATGAAATTGGCCTCCGTACATCATGGCCTGGATTTTAGTTAGACCTAGTTCGCTAGCTCAAGCCTGTAGGCCGGGTCAGACCAGCCCCCCTTGAACCAGTCGTGGACTACCAAGAGACGTACCGCCAAGAAATACAGATAAAAGTGTGTCATTCCATACCCCCATCAAAGCAGGGAATCCGGCAGGCAGACAGAGCCATGCGGGCCCTTCCTCTGCTCCAGAGAAACTTGGCAGTTAGACTGTCCAGTTCCCTCAACCAAGTCCTGGGAAAACAGAAAGGGGTATTTTGTAGGACATAAAGAAATCTGGGGAGGATCATCATTTTAAACAGGGCCACCCTCCCCAGGGGGTTCGAAGTTAGCGCTTTCCATTTATGGAGGTCTTCCTTGGCCTTCTTGACCAACGGGGCTATGTTGAGGGACCAGCCCAGCTCAAGAAGGAGGGTAATCTATATCCCCAAGTATTTAAAGGATTGTCGCCGAAGTGGTATGGTGGACTGCCATTTAAAGCACTCCCTAGAAAGATACAGGGGGACCAGAACCGATTTCCTGGGGTTTAGCCGCAGTCCTGAGGCCTGCTCGAATGAAAGCAAGATCTGGAGGCAATATGGTCCGTAGGAGGCTGGGTCAGTCAGGAAGACCAGGACGTCATCCGCGTATAATGTATGTATGTATAGGCATTTATATAGCGCACTACTTACCCGGAGGGTCCCAAGGCGCTTCGACCGCTGCAAAACCCTTTCTGGCTTCCCTGAGAGATGGTCCCTTAATGGGTATCTCCAGGGTGAGGCCAGGCATCCCCGGCGGTCTGGTGGGGCCGTTAGTGAAGATGAGGCAAGCTAATGCCCAGAGTTGCCGAGTGTGATCGCTGATCGGAGTGGGCACCGAGGCGAGAGAATTTTCGAGTCCGCTGACCCTGGTCCGGAAACCTGCCGCGCCGGGAATCGAACCCTGGTCCCGGGCCGTCCTCTGCTGCGATCTTACCTATTTCAGTATTGGGCCACTCCCATCCACGGAGGCGATCCTCAGCCCGCACTAGGGAAGCCAAGGGCTCCATCGCCAGAGCGAATAGCAAAGGAGAAAGGGGGCAACACTGCCTAGTACCCCTGGCAATGGGGAAGGCCTCTGACAGTACCCAGTTGACCAGAACTCGTGCCCTCGGGTGAGCGTAAAGGACACGAACCAGAGAACGGCAGTGGGGCCCGAACACCATCTCGGCCAGCACACTCTGTAGGTCCAGTCTACTGAATCAAATGCTTTTTCGAAATCTATGAACAAGAGTGCTAAGTATGGGGTAAGCAAGTGCCGGTGGGCTAGAGCCAGCTGCAGCCTCCGGAGGCAGTGGCGGGTCCCACGTTGAGGCATGAACTTACATTGGTCTGGGTGTACCAGCAAGGGTAAGTAGGGTTTCAATAGTTGAGCCAGAATGGTGGCGTAGAGCTTAATTTCAGTGTTGAGGAGATGGGACGGTAGTCTGCACATCTACGGGAGGGAGGCTGGGATTTCGGGAGAACCACAATGGTGGCGATATCCATTTCTGGCGGAAAGGAACCTTTCTCCAAGGCTTGATGAAATAAGCTGGCCAGGTGGGGCGTTAGGGTGTCTCGGTATGCCGCATAGTACTCCTGAGGAAGGCCATCAGGGCCCGGGGTCTTACCCGGTGAGGCCAGGGTGATCGCCTCTTCAATTTCTTTCAGTGAGATGGGGCGCTCTAGGTCTTTCCGAGTGGCCATTTCCAGCCTAGGGAGAGCACCCTACCCCTGTCAAGGAGAGCTGAGATTGACAGCTCGGGGGTGTGCGCTGTGTACAGCCTCCGGTAGTAGGCAGCGAAGGTGTTGGCCATCGCCACGGGGGCACGCTGCACCGCTTCAGCCTTGTCAACCACCTCTGGGATAATACGATTCACCCTGGATATGTGGCCAGCCTGTGCAGGATCGTGCCATTCTTGTCCCCCCAATCATAGACTTGCCACCAAAGACCTCCAGAGGAGCTTAGCAGCGTCCAGGGATAGTTGTCTAATGTCGTCCCGAATGAGGGCAAGCTGTCGGACCTGGGCGGCATCCTCTGATGTGGATAAAAGCTATTCCAAGCAAAGCACCTGCGATTCCTTGGAAGAGACCTTGCGCAACTGCGATTGCCTCTGGATCTTAAGCTGCCCTTTAGCGACGCCCCGAATGGTTGCCTTCCCCGCCTCTCATAGGGTGCCCAGGGAGGCTACAGAACCCCCGTTAGTGGTAAAGTATTGTTTAAGTTCTTTCCTCACCACTTTTTTAAAGTCTTTATCTTGGAGAAACCAATTGTTCATCCTCCATGTTTGGCGGGCCGAAGGAGGAGGAGCCCCTGTGCTAAGGAGTATTGGAGAGTGGTCAGAAATGCCTCTGGGCAAAATACGGACATCTAGAATCTCAGTACAGTTGGGTGCAGGGACAAAGATCGCATCTATGCGCGCTTGAGTGCGGTGAGATGCGGAGGTATGTGTGAAATGAGTGCTGCAAGGGTGCCATGTGTGCCATGCATCGCAGAGTCCCAAGGATTCAGCCAGTTCTTCAGCTGTTTCGCATGCGCCGTTCGGCAGCAGAGGAGGATCCGTTGTGTCAAGGGCCGGGACTAAAACTGCATTAAAGTCCTTCGCCGATCTGTCTGTTCTGCCCATGATCAGCCCCGGGGAGGCGTGGGCTCCCAAAGACCCCCCAACGGGACCCCACAGTGGGAAGCAGACAAAGCAACGGAGGTGAACTAGGGGGCAGTCAGGTGCAAGCAGCCAGTGCCAGTGCTACGAGGAAGGCAACCTTCCAGGAAGGGAACTGTAAAGGGCAAGAGTTTTGTGGCTCGAAAGGAAGGCCCAGTTGAGGTGCCAGACTGGGGTAGGAGGCATCCTGGGGGGGATGATATGTTAAAGTCTTCTGTGAAGGCTTAAATGACATGGATTTTGAACAGCCCCGGGGAGGCGTGGGCTCCCAAAGACCCCCCAACCGGACCCTACAGTGGGAAGCAGACAAAGCAACGGAGGTGAACTAGGGGGCAGTCAGGTGCAAGCAGCCAGTGCTTAGACTTGGGACGGACCAATCTGCTTCTCAAAAGGTGCGGCCAGTGGAGAGGGATAAAGGAGAAGGGTCGTGGTCAAGGGCCATATGCTGGTCCCCCTCCGCCAGAGCCACAGAGCGGTCCGCCGGGGCAACAACCCACAGCAGACAAAGAGGTCCAAGAAGGGCAGCGGGTCCCGGGCTGGAGGGTCGATGTGGGCAGATGTCCCCAGGGGTATGGTGGCGGCCCAAAGAGAAGAGTAGAGGGCCTCGCAAGTCCTGCTTCATGTGGCGACAGCCATAACCCCCAGGGAGCCACCAGATCTCCGTTTATATCCCTCAGAGGGACGCCGCCACCCAAAATGGTGGCCGGTGTGCTCACGCCCACGCCCCGGGCCAGCGAGGAGAAGCCTAGCGGGTTACGCCATCACCACCACTGCGCAGGAGGGGTTGGCTCTCCCTACCAGCAAGTCCCAGGTGACACGCCAGGAGCGGGGGAAGAGGTGGGGGGGGGAGAGAGGAGCCGCGCCAACAAGGGGGCCCCCCTCCCCCCGCATGCTGCTCTATTGGCAGCCGAACCCACACTCCAGGACCAGACGCCACTGCACCGCCCACTCCTTAGCTGCAGGTCGGTTCACAGGAGAGTACCATCCATCAGATGACGACTGGCAGTGCCTGCAGCAGCGGCCCAGGTTGCAGGGCACAGCAGGGGCGTAGTGAGGCCTTTCTTTCGTGGATTCAGATGGAGGCCTGTGGTGTTAGCGATGTCTGTCTGGGCCTCAAGGGTGACCATATAACGCCGCACCTAGAAGGCCGCCCCACCGGCAGCAGTCCACGGCGCCGGCGATGTCCATTTGGGCCTCGTGGCAACAAAATGCCTCTTCCTCAGCGAGTCGCCCAGCAGATGCAGGCCCACCACGCCAATGACCCCCGTCTGTGTCTCATGGAGCTACAGGAGGGCGCCTCCGCCAGCGGTCCACCCAGCAGGCGCTGGCCAGGCCCTGGGAACAACAGGGGATCGCCCACCCAGCAGGCCGTGCCCTCAATGGGGCTCGCGGCAATGGCGAAGTCAGACTGGGTCCGAGGGCAACAAGGGACCACCACGGCCTCCGCACACACCGCCGATGAGGGCCCGCGGCACAGACAACGCCAGTCCGGGCCTCAGGTCCAACAGGGGGTCACCGGTACCAGTACGCTGCACCGTGGAGGAAGACTCACAGCACCGGACACATCAGGCCATGCCTCGGGGGAAACAAAGAGGATCAAGCAGGAACGTTACAAGTGGCCCGCGGGCACAGAAGCACCTTGCGGAGCCGCGGCGCAGCAAACACTTTGGTCCCACCTCAGGAGAGCCAGCAAGCCCAGGGCGACTCTGGGCCGGTGGGTCACACAGGGGGAGCGGCGATCCAATCGGGACCGGAGAGGGGGGGGTGGGGACGGCACGACAGTCAAGCAGGGCCGATCATGGACAGCAGACCGGCAATGGACCAGAACTCAGCGCGGCTGCGGCCACCATCTTGAGAATTCCACACGGCGGGTCCGAGAGGCCGGGGCGGCCCGCCCAGCTCCAAAAGCAGCACTCAAAGACCCAAAGGAAGTTTCAGAGGCCCCCAGGCATGTGATGCAAGATGCCAGGCGGTCCCGATGGCAGTGGATGGCCGAGCGGATGACGGAGGGGTCCGGAGTACACCTAACGTGCAACCGCCATCTTGACGCTCGTACCGTTACTCTCTGGGTGCGATATTTAAGATAATACGGGTATATACATACATATTTAAAGTAAGGTCTTCTTTTATTGCAGATTACAAAGATCAATTGAATACATCACTCAAATTTGCAGAGATACATTACCAAACAGACATGAAATGTATTTCTACGTGTCAAGAGTAAATATTAAATTGATAATCTGAAACATTTTTTAACAATTTACAAAAACGTACTTTCTGGCTGGGAAAAATAAAAAATATAAAATGTAATAACTACATTATCCTACACTGAATAGTTACAGGCAACAGCTTAGGCATTTGTTAAACAATAAAAGCAAATATGCCTTTTCTACGGTGCAAACTGGAAAACCTCACATTTTCCAACACAACAAAATATATTTCATGCAAAAAATTAACTAATTAGACTCTTGATGCAATGCTCTAAGCATATTCAATGATGGCTCTCATTTCCATTTGTTTTCAGCCTTTGATAGTCATGTCAGGGCGGCCATTCTCTTTTGATGCTCCTGTTATTTTAACTCGGGTGGGTGGTAGGCTAGGGGATTCAAGGTGCATAGTTTTGATAATTTAGATGTTTATGCAAGTCTTTTTGTTGCATGTAATGCTGTAGATTCACGTGCTCTGCGTAATCCTGCCATATAGTGTTGGGATTGGACTGTTGCAACTTAGTTTTATTTTAAGAGGTATTTTGTGTCACAAAATCTCTTGTAGCAAATGTGCATTGTTTTTCAAACAGAAGGTGGGAGAAAGTATGGAGTAGTGAGCAGGTTAATATAGTGTCCATGCGTGCTATGTAAATGAATATTGGTGAAAATATCTTTAGCACACACTGGCTTCAGTGCAGACGGGTGGGTAAATGTGATTCTACAGCACTACTCGCAAGGAATATACTCTTACAGGGTAAGTAACATGTGTTTGTATCAGTTTGCATCAGTTTGTATCATGTGTGGCTGTAGACACACATGTTCTTTATCAACTGTATAGAAGTACTCTGCTAAGAGGTGACTAGCTACTGGTTGGTGCAGATCTAAAATAGAGCCATCAGCAAAGTTGACCATATCTAGCCTGCTGCCTTGCAAGCATTTCCACATAAGACTGGCCACTGTGGCGCCCTGTTTATGGGTGGAGTGAGGTCTGCAGTTGGTGCGGTCAGGTAGGGTTCTTTTGGTTTTAAGGTAGCAGGTTTAGATGCATTTGACGATCCACCTAGCTATACCTGCCTTGGATATGGAGTGACCTTTATTAAGCTGTGTAAAGACAACGCAAAAACTGCTCGTTTTATGGAAGGTTGTTGTTTTATCTATATAACATTATGTAATACATATGAACACACTTGAAGTCAAGTGTGTGCGAGTGTGTTTGCGCGTAGTGTTCTCTCTGCTACCGAGTCAGCCTGAGCAAAGAATACCGGGAGAGCAATTGTTTGGCATGACGAAAAAGGGACACAACATTAGGTGGAAATTTGGGGTTGGTTCTAAGGACAACTCTGTCATTGAAGACCTGGAAATAAAGGCTCCTGCAGTGTAAGAGCAGGTAGCTCACCACCAAAGTTTAAGGGATGTAATGGCACCGAGGAAGGCAACCTTCCAGGAAGGGAACTGTAAAGGGCGAGAGTTTTGTGGCTCGAAAGGAAGGCCCAGTTGAGGTGCCAGACTGGGGTAGGAGGCATCCTGGGGGGTATAATATGTTAAAATCTTCCGTGAAGGCTTAAATGACAGGGATTTTGAACAACAAGGAGTGTTCCCGGTCCCGCATTATGCAACTAGGTATAGCCAAGTCCATACTTTTGCAAATGCAAGAGGTAACAAATGAGGTCCTGTACTATTGGTGTCAGAGGGTTTAGGTTGGTTGACATACAATAGTGAACAACCCTATTCCAACTAGCAGCATACCAAGTGAGCGAGGTGGGCTTACAGGCTTCCTCTATTATGGTCATACACTCTCGAGGCAAGTTAAGGCAATCACACTCTAGGACATCAGAAGTCAGATCACTATATTGAGCTGCCTGGGGTCTAGGTATGATTCTGCCTTGGTTCTGTGTGTGACTGTCCAGCCTGTTGGGGAGCTTCTTGTGTGGACTAATGGATATTTCTAGAAGGGTTGAGAACAATGGTTGTCTGGCCCACATGGGAGCCACCAGGTTAAGTGAGGGACATTTGCGCAGTTTAGTGGGAGAGGAGGAAAAGCACATGCAAATGTCCCTGACCAGTTCATCCACAGAGTATTGGCCATGGACTGGGATTTGGAAACTGAAGGTGAAGTTTAGGCATTCTGCATTTTCGCAGGTCTATGTCTGGGATTTTCCACCAATGGACTTGTGGGTGGAGTTCCCCTTCAATGACGTGTTGCTGCATCCTGCTGAGCAGGTCTGCAAAGTAACTGTCCACATGGGTGAGGGTCTCTGATTCTGGAGATAAAACACTGTGGTCGTGTGGTCTGTTCATACAGGACTACCAGCCCTGAATATCTTAGAAAACAGGTTTGAGAGCTAGGTGTATGGCTAAACGTTCCAGACGGTTGATGTGGAGCCCCTGTTGTTGGGGTGGCCACCGATCCTGGACTGTAATATCGCCTAGCTACACCACCACAGCCAGCAAGTAATGCATCTGTGATTATGGTCACCCGCGGAAATGGGTCTGCGAAGGGCCTGCCCCTCAACAGTTTGTTGCTGCTCCACCGTTGCAGAAAGCAATAGGTGCTCACCTTAAGAATGTTAGATCTTCCCAGTGACCCTCTGCTTGGGACCACTGTGCCGTACGTCACTCTTACAGTAAACGCAGATGAAGCCTTGCACGAGGGACTATGGCTATACAGGAGTCAATCATACCTAGGAGGAGCATAACTTCTCGCCCTGTGAGAGGTTGGACTGGCTGAAAAAGAGGCAGTAGCTTCTGAGATGTCACTACCCTTTGATCACTTGGGTAGATCTTGGCCGTGACTGCTTTTAGGACTCACCTCAGAAAGGGCTGAATCTAAAGGGGCTGGAGGTGGGACTTGGCATCATTGATTGTACACTGCAATCAATTTTGTGGAGCATGGAGATGGCAGCTTGAGTGTAGGCTAGGTACTCCTATTTGTTTTCACTCTTGATCAGCCAGTCATCTAGGTAGGGAAAGACGTCAGTTTTCCCCTCCCCTTCTCTAACCCCACCTCGGAGGTGGATGGCTGTCAACCCAAGGCATTTAGTTGAAACTCTTAAGGCTGTGGTGACTCCGGAGGGCAACATTTTGAACTGCTAGTGCTAGCCACTTAAAGCGAAGGTAGTGCACATGAGCCAGATGGACACGGATGGTAAAGTAGGCATCCTTCAGGTCTAGTGTAGCCATGAAGTTGATGGAGTTGTCGATGAGGATATGCAGAAGGTAGAAAGCTTTGCCTCAGTGATTGGGGTGTCGGCCACTGGCTCTATGGCCCCTTTGAGGAGAAACACCTCCGCCAGTGGTAGGGTGAGGTGTTATGATCTGAGGACGTGTGAACAGAGTAGTATGTTTAGTGGGGTTTAGGCAAGCTGAGGGCAGTAGCCATGCTCTTAAGTAGATTGAACAAACCGTCTGGGGTAATTTTCTCCTAGTGGGTAAGAAATTGATGGAGCCTCCCCCCGAAGGATGCAAAGAGATCAGGGTAATGCAGGGCAACTCAATGTTTGGAGGTAGTGACTCCTATGGATGGAGTGCTTCTGCCTCAACCCTTCGAATTATTACCTTGGAGGGTGGCCCTGGTGTACTCTCTATTGATGAAACCGGTTTATTAGTTGAGGGGGCAAAACCCCACATCAAGTAATAATCACAATCCTCGTCAGGGTGAACCATAAAAGTCACTAAATAAACCTCAGCTCCACACCCCGGTAGCTGTGGCACATAGCAGACACGCCTAACTTAGAGGCAATGTGTAAAATATTTACACTGTACTAAAACGGTACTAAAGTTAAAGTTTTAAGTAGAGATGGCGCCAAGAAGCACAAAGGGCCAATGATAGTGAACTGTCACCGTAGATCCAGGTGTCTCAAATATTTTTTGTAGTGAGAGTTACTTTTGATCAGTGAAAATCAATGTCAGCTACCAAAAGGCCAAGCAACTCGCACATTGGTCCCAGAGACCCCCAAGTTTGACTTTAAGCCTAATTTCCATGGAGACAGACACTATATTTAATCCAAAGACTTTCTCTAGTCGGAAACAAAGATGAGAATGATGCCAGAATTATTGCCACCGTGCTTCAAGACATTAAAATTACCAGCTGTCACCAAAATTATTATAAATGCAGCTCAAATAAAATTCAAAAAGGAAGATCAATCTTACCTTCAATATGGTTCTGCATGATGTCCTTTAACGCTGTGTAATCTGGTGGTTTCAGAGGGCAATTCTGATGAAGCCATTAGTAGTCAGTTTGACAGTTAGAATGGTGCAAACCTTTGCAGAATTTCAAGTGTGTTTCAAACGGGTGTTACTCTTCTATTGCAGCTCTGACAAGACCTCCATGGTTGTCAATGTCCAAATGAGCTCAACTTCAGCTTTGTTTTATGCAGCTATTTAGTGCACAAAGGAAAGAGAACCATCTGCCCTCTACTCGGCATTCCTTGAGACGGTTATGTTACAATTTCACTTTAAAGTTTTTATGGCATCAGTTATGTTGTTGATTATATTCTCACTGCTCCCTTTACTTTTGGTGTCAGCAAGAATTGTTTTGTTCTTGTTCAACTTATACAGAAATTGAAAGATGGATTTATTCTTGTTCTTCAAATAAAACAAAACTTTTAAAGATGCTGAAGATTCTTCTCTCCAAGTAAATTTTTCGAAGTGTCAGTAAAACACCAGATTTGTTTGTGTCAGTTCAACCAAAAAAAAAAAACCTTGAAAGATGCTTAAAACAAAACATCTCTACTATATCAGTGAGAAACTTGACACTGCCTGGCATCGGCCAATCCCCTGTACTCTGGGGTATAGCCTGAGAGGGCAACTCTGATGCAGTCATTCAAATGATCGCCAGTCAGACGTGTTCGCAACTTGGATTTTATAAAGTTCATATCAGAGAAGGTTGATTCACAAAGATAAGTGGAGCCAAACAGAGAAAAAAGTTTCATTGCAGCTGTGCGGATGTTCTTGTACTTTTCAGCATCCACAAGACTCCAAAAATTCAAGTCCAATTGTCTTGCTTTCAATTCAATGTCATTCTGAAGAGTGAGAATCTCCATCTCCATGGTGGCAGAGTCCAGGTTGAGCAGCACACTAATTTGTTCAGAAATGTCACTAACATCCACTTCCATGAAGGGGTTTGAAGTAAACATCACACAGGGCTCTAGTAGCTCAAAATCACTAAATCGTTCCACAAACTCTTGATAGAGCCTCATCAGGAGGCTAATATATTTCTCAATGTCCAGGAGCTCAGGTGCAGCATTATTTTCTGAAAAGATTTGGAGCACAGAGGGAAAGTGCTGCATCTTCCTTTTCTGCACATGCTGCATGAAAAGGTTAAGTTTTGATTTGAATGTTTTTACAGAACTAATCATGTTGGCGATTGTCTTCTTTTTGCCTTGTAATTCACAGTTCAAGCCATTTAATTTTTGTGTCACATCTGTCAAAAATGCCAAATCAAGCAACCACTCAGTGCTTGATAACTGGGGGGCATCTTCATTTCTAGACTCCAGGAAAGCTTTCACTTCTGGCAATAATGAAAGGAATCTATGCAGTATATTTCCCCTACTAAGCCATCGGATCCGAGTGTGCAGCAACAGGTCACCATATTCAGCTGATATTTCTTCTACTAATACCTTAAAGCTTTGGTGCTGCCTGGCCTTTGTCCAAATTAAATTAATAATTTTAACAACAGGAGTCATCACATGATCAAACCCCATTACCTTGCCACATATCGCCTGCTGATGTATAATGCAATGGTAGCTCAGTAATGGAGGGAAATCAGGATCGGCTTTACAATTGGCAATGAAACCAGAGTGATGTTCTATCATTGTGGGTGCCCCGTCAGTGGTTATTGACACTAACTTTTCCAATGGTATATTTTGTTTAGCAAAATAATTCTTCACTTCATTATGGATGTCAGCTCCCCTAGTTGTGGTTTTCAGAGGCAGTAAAGTTAAAAATTCCTCTTTGTCTGTGAAATCTTCAAAAACCATTCTAACAAACATTGCCAACTGGTCAATATCAACGGATTCATCACACTGAATAGAAAAATATTTACTTGTCTTTAAATCCCGATCTAGCTGCTCTATCATGTTGCCTGATAATGCGGATACCCTTCTTGCAATAGTGTTGGCTCCTAACTGCACACCTGAAATGGCGGACATAATGTCACGGCTATTGTCGAAATCTTTGAATAAGGACTCTGCTATTACAATCATTGCTTCCTTCACAATAGCTCCATCTGAAAATGTTGCTTTGTTCTTGATTAAGTGATGAGTAACTACGAAAGAGGCTTCAGTTGCTGCATTAGCTTTCTTAGTTGGCTTTGTATTAAAAGAATGCTTTGTCTGCAATGCAGCTTTTAGGTCACTCACTTTTTGTGACCTCACATTGCTTCCTTTAGGAAACATCCTCTCAAAATGCATGTGCATTGTTAAAAAATGCCTCTCAACATTGCCTTTTTTCGACACTGCAACTTTTGCGCCACAAATTAAACACGTACATTTGTCTTCAATTTGGGTAAAAAAAAAATTGTTTTCCCACTCGGGATGGAAGTAGTAGGTCTTACTCTTTCGCATTTTGGATGGGCCTGCTCTTCATCCACAATTACAAATCTCAGCGCTGTAAGGAAGAGTAGAAATGTATGAGGTCACCAGCCATGCTTCTCATGTAAGAATGACATGAACACAACTTCAGAAACATAGTGTTTAAGGCAATCTGTGAATAGCAACCAGCCTGGCAAGCAAACAGCACAGTTGGAAAGTTAATTAATAATTCACACCTACCATCTTTAATTAAAATATATAAACACTCCTGGGTGGCTGATTTTCACAAAATCAGGGCTTTGAACTATGATGTGAGCAAGGAAAATTAGCTTCTCTTCCTCATGGTTAAAAGCAATGTGCATAATTGTGCATTCAGCAACTTCCTCCAACCCCTGGGCTCTGGTGTCTCTGTACCTGCTGCACTATTGATAAATATGTACTCGGGCAGTTAAGATCTTATACCTAACATTTAATGGACCATCCTAATTCCCCTACACCCTCCCTGATATAATGTGTCCACAGAGCACACTGCTAAAGTAAAAATGATTTTTAAAGTGGTTTCTGACAAGAAAGCCTTGGTCCGAAGCCTTATGGTGCAATATCTGTGATCCGATTTCTTCTTATTTATCAACCACCAAAGGTCGCTTGAGATAGTCAGGGACACGGGAAATACAGCAATGAGCGGCAAATAGGGGATCAATTAACATTTGGAAAGGTGCCTTCCGCTGTGTGGCAACACGTACTGCTGCCTTTTTAGTAAAGTTTGATTCAATTGAGCTAGAAAATCTAAGATTATCCAGCACATGGATTATGTGGCAAATACATATTTATGAGGGATAACGTCACACCCCTAAAAATCACAGAATTCCAGTGGCTCTATTTATATGACAAATTCGCATTTCACCTGCAGTGGTGTTTAAACCCACTGATCTATCCTAAACTGTATTATGGGGGTCACTATGACAATGCTGTACACATATGTGTGTATGAATAGGAAATATGTTTTTGTGTCTATCATCTTGTGGCTCAGGACATACACCAAAACTCTCACCACATGTGACAACATTACATGTATAACAGAAAAACAGCCATTTCTTTAAATGGGAGAAATTTGGAGTGAAAAAACGTGTTCTCCCATTTAAAAAAATTGCTGTATTTTTCCGTTATGAACATGGCCCGATGCCTACCGGCCGCTGGCCATGTCTGAACTGGGGTGGATTGGTGAGCAAAATACCAATGGATTAAACCCAGATCTGTGACTGGGGTGAATGTTAAGCCATTGTGCAACATTCCGTCCATCATCTTGTTTGTTTTGCTGTTCATCCTATGTGGGAAGGGTATGCCCAGACGTGGGTCCTTTGCTCACTACGCCACTGGACTCAAGCTATCCTGGCTGAAGACGGCTGATAGCCAGAAACCGGTCCTAGGATGCTTGATTCCTGTCCAGGGAAGACATGGCTTGGCAGTTCGGGCTGGACTGCTCCCATGAGGCACAGGGTCAGGACTGATTTGCATATGGCCATATCTGAACTGGGGTGGCTTGGTGAGCAAAATAACGATGGATTAAACCCACATCTGTGACTGGGGGTAAATGTTTTGCCATTGTGCAACATTCCTTCCATAATCTTGTTTGTTCTACCAGCCATTAAAAGCAAGAAGTCTGCTGTTTGTAAATGCAGCACTTTTAAATGAGAGAAGATTAAAAGGAAGAGTTAATTTTGTTGGATTCCAGCAAAATCGACTAGGTCGGTGAGTGAGGGTTCTTTTACAAACACAGTTTTTTTGTCTTCTGCTGTTTAGTCTAACCATTTCTTTTGGTTGCACTAATAGTCACTCTTTTGTTGTTACATACTGATTTACAGGGGTCTAAGAGTGCCTCTCTCTTGTTGTTATACATACATTCCAGCAAACTCTTCATTATAATTTTTTACCAGTTCAAAGGATCGCATTTACAAACACCAGGCATCTTCCTCCCAGTGTCCGGTAGGCCCTGTGCCATATTTAGAACCAAAAAATACAGGACATTTTTATTAAATGGGAGAAATTAAAAGTGAAAAAAAAAGTTTAAGACATAATGAATGTGTAGAAAACTTCATGTTTTATTAAACATTTTTCTTCATTTCATTTTCAATTTCTTCCTTTTAAAAGAACATCTGTATTTTTCTCTTAAAACGGCCCTGTATCTACCAGCCACTGGGAGCAAGATGCTTGCGATTGTACATGTGCCACTTTTAAATAAAGAGTTAACAGTTAACTTTTCATTTTAACGTGTAGCACCTTGCTCTCACACTACCATAATAAACAATATCGCTGCTTTTTGTTGAAGTCATTACGCTTCATGTGGATGTCTTCTATTTACTAAGCCCTTTATTTGCATTTAGCACCAAAGAACGATTTGCAAGCGAGTTTCCTACCAAGAAGCATTATTCCTCTTCAGCATACAGAGGAGTGATGCCCACCTTTTAGCAGTTTACTGAGATGTTTCATATTCCATCTGCACCTACGACCCCAGCCTTCCCATCTGATGTGACACATTACATTCTGTAATGCGAATAAAGGGCCTAACAGAGGTTACATTCTGGAATAGACAGTCTATAATTCTTTTTCCCACCTTAAAGCACTTTTAATATAGTATTAAATCCTGAAAATGTCTTCGTATGTCAGGCTCATTCATCTTGAAGTCACTCCCACATTTAACCTTATTCAAAGTATTTCCATATAGGAAAAAAAATGAATGCCCTCCAGGCCTGACCATTACACCAATTCACACTGCAAATTGTTTTTATTCAAACGATGCAGTAATATAATGTTAGTAACTGCACCTGCATCTGACCTTTATGCCTAAAATAGAAATGTGCAATGTCGTTCCGAGTTATTACAGTAAAAACACTTACTAAGTAAAGAAAATACGGGTTATTTTTATTGGGTGCAATTCAGATGCACAGAAGAACATTACTCTTTTCTATTTTAGGATTTCAGCTACTATTATGTCAAACACGCCAAAATAAATCATGCACGGAACAACATTACACTTTTCTATTTTCAAGAAGAGCTCATCCTGTTTGTAATTAAAGCATGAAAATTCAGGCCTCGAAAAATCATGAAATTGTTACTAGACCAGCTGGTCTACTAAACTGAATAATCTAAAATCAACCTAATTGTAATGTACTTGACCCACAAACCGCTCTCATAATTTCATGCTAGGCAAATATTTTATTTTGCAGCGCCATCTTTTTCTTCATTATCACATATGTGAGCACAGCATTCCTGATGTACAAAAAAATCTATTTGGTTTGATTTATTAGACTAAACATTTGCTACATGCATAATAAGAATCTAGCCCACATATAGGTTACACAGGACCCCTGATTTTCCTCTTAGTTCATTAATAGCATTGCCATCAGGTCAGGGGCGGAATGTATCTTAATTCATCTTTAAAACCCCACTTTTAATAAATAGATTACCTTACATGAGGTCATTTACAGACAGCACATTTTCCATTGAAATGGTAGAAATCGTTCACATTCACATGGAGTTACTTATAAAACCATATAGTGTATAAAGAATAATCTGTAGAAATTGGGTTTCAGCAAACATATTTATCATGTGCACATTACAGAGAAAAGTGATCATAACACAGAATTACAAATAAAGGGCTTTCGTAACTACTGAAATGTATTTCGAAATCTTTGTACAGTTCACTTTTTGCTATTTAAATGTGTTAGAATAAAACGTGACATCCTGCAGCCTTTCATTTCACACTTATTGTAAGCATGTTTGTCAGACAGTTCACTTTACAAAATCCTTGAACTTTGAAGTCGAGAAAGAAAAGTAATTGTAGCTGTAAACTGACACTTGACCTCTGTCTCTAAACACAGAATAAATGTGACGAAATTAAGTTTCAAAGGCATCTTTAACCCATTGACCTCGGCGCAAATTCCGACACGGTGCTGGTTAAATAATGGGTGGGCGTGGTTCGGACGGCCCCTGGCAGTCCTCTGCACACACCCACTGTGACGTCGGAAACCCGGGGGATGTCCGACGCACCGAAAGGGTTAATGATCCTTTATTTTGTGAGTAAACCGAACCGGTTCTTTGTCAACTTGCCAGAAGGGGGGAGTAGATCTTTGTCGCAGGGATTCTGCTCCTACACAGAACTGTGCATAGAGACTTGGAACCTCAGTGAATTAGGGTGTGCCAAAACTCAACTTAGTAGCCAACATCCCCTACCAGACTAGCAATCAGTGTCTCATTGGTTCTTCCATACCCCCAATGATTAGACAACCCAGAACATGAACTTAGAACACCTCAGGTAACGTGGAACACACGAACACTCTTTCGTTATACTAAAATACCAGTCCAAAACTAGGAGTAAATGAAGACACGTGCAAGTTTAAAATATTTATTTCTAATGCTGTGTTCTCAGGCGCATTATCTTGCCTGTGATGTGACTGCAGCGCATTGGAATTCCACTCATTGTAATACAGCTCCGCCTCCGTATAGCGCTGGACATATACCCATTCCATACACCCCTGCGGTCTTAAAAGCACGGGAATGGCCCGTGATGCCGTTAAGGACTCCTGACATATACTCAGCACTGAGCCCAGAACGGCCGATCCAGACTGACCGCGAGTGTCGTTCAAGTATCACCGAAGCCCCGCCCATCCCTCGGAGGGGTTCTGCAGTGCACTCCGTAATAAGAGCTCTATTGAGTGCCAGGAGGGGGGTGGGAAAAAGACACGTTTCTCCCTTTTTTTAATCTAAAGCCCCATATGCTGTCAACCTACACCAATCAAAAAACATACCTACTTTCCATTTTCACGTTTTTAGAAATCAAGAACGAATATAACAGCCTAAGGCCACGGAAGAGAGCTCACACAGACAGTGTTATATAGTCTCCTGAAGTGAGCCTGGGCCAACCTCTGCCTGTGATGTGACTGCAGCGCACTGGAATTCCACTCATTGTAATACAGCTCCGCCTCCGTATAGGGCTGGACATATACCCATTCCATACACCCCTGCGGTCTTAAAAGCACTGGAATGGCCTGTGACGCCGGTAAGGACTCCTGACATATACTCAGCACTGAGCCCAGAACGGCCGATCCCGACTGACCGCGAGTGTCATTCAAGTATTACCGAGGCCCCGCCCATCCCTCGGGGAGGTTCTGCAGTGCACTCCGTAACAAGAGCTCTATTGAGTGCCGGGAGGGGGGCAGGAAAAAGACACGGCGGGGAGGACAGCGAGACGATCTCATCAGCGGGAGGGGAACAAAACCACGGACAGCGGGAAGGGGCGGGAAAAAAGACGGCGGGACGAAGAAAGCAAGAGCAGCCTACCTCAACCTTACCAGCAGCAAAATGGCAGCCTCAAACTTCTGAACTTTTTCGGATTCGGGGGCGTGTTTTGCTGTCCTGAGTGACGGACGACGTCACGAGCTAAAGAACAGCAAAACTTACGCCCCCGAATCCGAAAGCGACGGGGCTTGTTTGGAGTGACTCCCTTCTCTTCCAATGGCTGGCCTCCGTTTAGGAAGCCAGCCAATGGAAGCGAACGGAGCAGAGAGGCGGGTTTAAACTGCTCTACTCCAAAACATAAGATCTCCGGACCGGAAGCTGCGCCCTAAAAAGGTCCAACGCTGTGCTCTCGCGGGGCACAAAGTTTATAGACATGGGCCCCAATCGCTGCTGATTCAGAGTAGGATCCTACTCGGATCTCTACACACATGTGTTTAACAACAACCCCCAGAGATTGACAAGGAGCAAGGGAGGCATGAATGGGGTGATACTAATACAAATTAGAACAACAAAGCATGTCAGTGTAGCAACGAATTAACATTCTGTTGGCAGGGGAATGTCCCTGTAGGGTAAAAGGATATGTAGCCCTGCCATGAGTGATCAACTGCATGTGAAACTGGTACTCTGACTTTTATTTTGGCTCAGGCATTAAGTAGAGCCTAGGCCTGTTCCCGATAACGTGAGGCGTACAACCTGTTATGTGGTCTGGAGGGGCGCTCATTGTATACCCTCATAGTAGGTATTGGATTACTGCCCGTGTCCTGAGTGCAACACATAAAAGAGATGGTAGCAACATACTGTGTTGTGTGACTCTGTCCTATAACTAGAACTTTATGTCAATGAGAGAGAGGGTAGTCTACGGACCACTTGTGTCAGGTTCCACTGCTATGTAAAACCCAGGATCTTCTGCTGACATCTTGTGTGCATATGGAGTGCATGTATATGCAGTGAAATATTAGCACGCCTAGGGTATATGTGCAGAGCCTTATATTCTTACTAAAACATCCAGAGTTTTAGCCTCTCATTAAAAGCTGATATTGGAATGCTGCAAGAGATACACTTGAAAACGTTTGACTCTGAGACTTAAGCATTGGAAATGCCAATCGCTTACTTTTACATACAGGTGAGGCCAATTGGCATTGCCAAAGCTTGTTTATAGTAGTGTTCAATGTCTGTCAAGATCAACGTTGCATCTTTCACATTTCTGCTACTTTTTTTCTGAGTACATTCAAGGGGCACTGAAATGCAGCAAATTGGTGTTGTTTAAACTTGGTTCTGTTTTCTTAGACGCAATGCTGCATTTGGAGCAGATGAATAACAAATCTACCAACAGCAAATTAAAACAAGCATTGGAAATGCAATAGGTCTTGGATTTATTTGAGTTAGAGCAAATGGCATTGTAAATGGCAATGTCTTTTCGCCATGTGTTATGGAGTGTATGCATGTGGTGTGTAGTGGAATTATGTGGGTTGGACTGGAATTGTAGCAATGGTGGCATGCTGGGCTTTGGATGACTATGTTTAAATGTAAAGTGCGCATTACTGTGATTGCTACAATACTTAATTGTGGATGCGTTAACAATTGATGTGTGTACTGATGGCTGGTGGTGTGTGTGCCTGTAGAAACTGTGCACTGATGGCTGGTGGTGTGTGTGCCTGGTGGAAGTGTGCACTGCCAGCTGGTGGTGTGTGTCTGCCTGGTGGTGTGTGCCTGGTGAAAGCATGCACTGACGGCTGGTGGTGTGTATATGACTGGTGAAAGCGTGCATTGATGGTTGCTGGTGTGTGTGTGTGCCTAGTGAAAGCGTGCAGTGACGGCTGGTGTGTGTGTGCCTGGTGAAAGCATTCTCGCCCTGCACACACACACTTCTGGATCTGGACACCCACATACTGATCACCCTGGACACCCACATACTGATCACCCTGCATACTCCCATACTGATTACCTTGCATACTCATACTGCTCACCCTGCATACTCAAACACGGCTTACCCTGCATACTCAAACACTGCTCACCCTCCATACTCACACTCTGCTCGCCCTGCACACTCACACACTGCTTGCCCAGGACACCCACATACTGATCACCCTGCATGCTCACATACTGATCACCCTGCATACTCAAAAACTGCTCACCCTGCATACTCGCACTCTGCTCGCCCTGCATACTCGCACTCTGCTCGCCCTGCATACTTGCACTCTGCTCGCCCTGCATACTCGCACTCTGCTCGCCCTGCATACTCGCACTCTGCTCGCCCTGCATACTCGCACTCTGCTCGCCCTGCATACTCGCACTCTGCTCGCCCTGCATACTCGCACACTGCTGGCCCTGGACACCCACATACTGATCACCCTGCATACTCACATACTCACACTCTGCTCACCCTGCATACTCCCACTCTGCTCGCCCTGGATACCCACATACTGATCACCCTGCACACTCACATACTGATCACCCTGCACACTCACATACTCACACTCTGCTCGCCCTGCATACTCGCACACTGCTGGCCCTGGACACCCACATACTGATCACCCTGCATACTCACATACTCACACTCTGCTCACCCTGCATACACCCACTCTGCTCGCCCTGGACACCCACATACTGATCACCCTGCACACTCACATACTGATCACCCTGCATACTCCCACTCTGCTCGCCCTGGACACCCACATACTGATCACCCTGCACACTCACATTCTGATCACCCTGCACACTCACACTCTGATCACCCTGCACACTCACACTCTGATCACCCTGCACACTCACACACTGCTGGCCCTGGACACCCACATACTGATCACCCTGCATACTCAAACATACTGCTCGCCCTGCACACTCACACACTGCTGGCCCTGGACACCAACATACTGATCACCCAACATACTCACATCCTGATCGCCCTGCATACTCACACTCTGCTCGCCCTGCATACTCACACTCTGCTCGCCCTGCATACTCACACTCTGCTCGCCCTGCATACTCACACTCTGCTCGCCCTGCATACTCACACTCTGCTCGCCCTGCATACTCACACTCTGCTCGCCCTGCATACTCACACTCTGCTCACCCTGCATACTCACACTCTGCTCACCCTGCATACTCACACTCTGCTCACCCTGCATACTCACACTCTGCTCACCCCGCATACTCACACTCTGCTCACCCCGCATACTCACACTCTGCTCACCCCGCATACTCACACTCTGCTCACCCTGCATACTCACACTCTGCTCACCCTGCATACTCACACTCTGCTCACCCTGCATACTCACACTCTGCTCACCCTGCATACTCACACTCTGCTCACCCTGCATACTCACACTCTGCTCACCCTGCATACTCACACTCTGCTCACCCTGCATACTCACACTCTGGTCTTGAAACTCATCCATGCAGGAAGCTTTCTTTCTGTGCGAGGAGGCCACTGAGCAATTTTTCCTTTCTAGAACTGCATGCTTGAAATCAGTACTATTTTAGAGTGAATTACATTTTTGTGATAAACAGGTTAAGCTCGCCATAGACTGTTACAGATTTTTACCTGCCTAGCAATACTGAAAGAATTACAGGATGCTTCCAACTCTTCTGGTTCACAGTATAATTGGAATTGTGACTGCTACGATATTTGAAGGCAGTCTGAATGTTTTCTGGCTTCGTTTTGCTCTCTCGTTATTAACTGTAGCCTGCCTTTCTCATCATTAAGTGATCGTCAAAATCATTACTAAGAAACCCGATATGTGAACGTTTTT
Source organism: Lissotriton vulgaris (assembly GCF_964263255.1). NCBI lineage: Eukaryota > Metazoa > Chordata > Amphibia > Caudata > Salamandridae > Lissotriton > Lissotriton vulgaris. The sequence goes on from NC_141691.1 coordinate 2,019,240,735, forward strand.
TTAAAGAAACAATAAATACCAATTTGCCTTTACCTTAATTCTCTCCTTAGAAAGAATAAGAGAAATGCATGCATTGCAAACTTCCCTTCTAACAAGGAAATCTTTATACGGAGAAGAGGCGCTGACAGGGAGAGCTTCCCCGTGGAATGGATCCCAAAAAATAAAAGAAGCTCGAGAGTGGTGCGCCCGTGCGCCACTGCGAGCATATGGCTTAAATTATCGCAGCCATGACGGCCGTGATAATTGAAGACATATGGCCTCTGGTGCGCGTAACAGACACCAATAGGCCATGGGCGGAGCTAGGCGACCGCCCATGACCTATTGTGTGTTCTGTTTTCAAAGTACACGCACGCAAAGGCCAATGAAAATGGACCTAGGAAACAACACGCACGAGCTGCGTGGAATTCCTAGGTCCAATTTCAAAACCCTGGGAAAAGGACTCTCGCTACGCGACACTGCTACATAGTGTATGCTAGGCCCGAGACCTAAAAACTCATATGGATGGACCAAACACAGAAAGGAAGGAAATCCACAAATCAGAGCATGGTAATCAGGAGTGAAACGAAAGCCAACCAATCTTGTATAGAATACTGTTTGTAGCTGTCTGTATATAGACAGCAAAAATAGCCAATGCAAGTAAGGACCACAGCACCTACTAATATGCAAGGTAGTGATTGTATTTAGACAGGTGTTAGACCTGGCTTTTCCAGCTGGTTTCTCTCCATACCTTTTGCTTTTTGGCCTCCTGTTTCTGACCAGTTTTTGTTGGTTTTAGGACTCTGGGCACTTTAACACTGCCGATCAGTGCTAAAGTGCACATGGTCTCTCTGTAAATTGTGTTTCTGGATTGGTGTTTCCATGACTGTCTTATTTGATTTACTACTAAGTCCTTAGTAAAGTGCATGTTGTGCGCCCAGGGCCTGCAAGTCAAATGCTCCTAGTGTGCCTGAGGCACTGATCGTGCAACCCACACAAGCAGCCAAAAGGGTCCCAGACCTGCCACTGCAGTGTCTGCGCATAGTTCTACTGCCATGTCGACTTGGCAAGCGCACCCACTTGCCAGGCCATAACCTTCCCTATTATTACATGCAAGTCACTCCTAAGGTAGGCCCAAGGTACCCCTGTGGGCAGGGTGCAGTGAAGGTGAAAGATGGGACATGTACTGGTATGCGGGACATGGCCGTTTGGTGAAAAACAGTGTATTTAGTTTTTTTCACTATTGAAAGGCTATCTGTCTCATAGGATAGAATGGGAGTTAACCCAAAATAATTTTTCATTGGTACAAGATAGAAAGTTGGAGTTTAGTATGCCTGCACACAGAATATAAAAATGCATCTTTTAGTAAAGGTGATTTTTATATTGTGTGTTTGAAAATACCACTTTTAGAAAGTGGGTATTTTCTTGCTTAGTTGTCCTGTGGGCCTCTGCTGGTTTGTGGATTGACGGTCTGCCTTGGAGTGACAGGGGCTGGGGATAAGCATTCACTGTAAACAGCCACTTTGGAGGGGGGGGTTGAGGTGTGTCCTGCCTTTCCTGGATGAATCAGGGCTCAGCTGAATAGACCTGGGCTGCATTTATATTAGGGGGGGGGGGGGAGATTTCCTTGCACCTGAATGGGCAAGGTCTGCCCAACACAATGCTGTCGCCACCTCCTGCCAGGAAACTTTAGAATACTGATGGACTCAGGAGGAATCTCTGCCAAGGGGAAGAGCTGCAAAAGCTGAAGGAGAATTACTTACTGACCCTCTGCTGTGTGTTGTCTGGGGTTGGCCTGCAGTGGTTGTTTCTGCCAAGGAAAGGACAAAGACTTTACTGCGTGCTTTGTATCCTGCTTGAAGATCTCCAAGGGTTTGAAGCAGACCTTGCCTCCTGTTCTGAAGTCTCAGGGACACAAAGACTTCACCACCAGCTCCCCTGAACATCTTTGCTGGGGGTTCTGACCTGCCAAGAGGGACCTGTTTCTGTGTTGGGCCTGTAGAGGCAGTTCCTGCTGTTGGGAGCTGGGAAAAGAAAAGCAACTACAGAAGTGTGACGCATCTGCACCAGTTTCTGACACAACATCGCCATGTGGGAAGAATTCCTAGGCATCGTCAACGTGCCGCTGAAGAAACTGACACAGCACCTTCCCGCGGCTGGAGAAACGCTACACACCGAGTCTCTTGCACAGATCTCTGGAGTCAGAAATCACCGCACTGATTCCGACGCAGGCACTGCTGTGCAACAAAGAACCAACGTATCGGAAGACCATGGCTGGAGAGATCAAAGCAGCACCGTCGCCACCCCCGCATCGAGAGCAGCCGCATCCCCACGCATCACACCATGGTGCCAAGACTACGGCAACGCTGAGGCTGCAGTAAGAATCTGACTAATCACCTCCCCGCACAGTAAGAAACCAACGTATCACCTACCCTGCGTGGTAGTAAGGAACCTAAGCATCACCTCCCCTGCGTGGCAGTAAGGAACAGACGCATCACATCCTGTGCGTGACGCATTACCTCCCCTGGAGTAAGGAAGCTACGCATCACCTTCCATGTGTGCGACGCATCACCTTCCCTGCAGCTGTTTTTTGCTTACGAGTTTGACGAATCCAAGGTACTTTGTGTTAACACCATGGCTGCTAATGGTTTTCCCCTCCTGTGCTGGGAGCTTTAAAAGCCCATTGTTCATGAAGAGCTGAGCTCGTCATGAGCGTCGAAGGAGTTAAAGGTGTCGCATCTTTAGTTTGCTATGGACAGAACAATATTTACCTTTTAAAAGTCTTATTTGGATAACTGTATGTTAGATTTGTGTTGTTTTGGTCTTGTTTGGTTTAGATAAAGATTACTTATTTTTTAGGTCTCGCCTAGACGAAAGCAAAAGCGAAGCTTTTGCTGTCTATGCGAGACAACTTATGTTGCCACTTTTCTGGGAATATTGTGGACATCAGACTGTTACGAGCTTTTTCTGCTGTAGTCAGGCTGTCACGAGCTTCTCCTAGATTTGACCTCGTGAGCGCGCCTTGACTGCATCTAATGGGCCGTGTGCTTCCTTTAGTCAGTTTCACTTTGACACCTGCACTTTCAAAGTGAAATGAAACAATGTGTCTGGTAGTTGTTCATGTGGAGTGCCTTCTGACCTCGTGAGCGCGCCTTGACTGCATCTAATGTGTGTGGCTTTTTTTTTCAACGTGGCCCGGGCGCTTGCTTCAGTCAGTTTCACTTTTAAGGTGCAGGCGTCAATGGGTCTGGTACTTGTTTTATTTCCATTTAATGCTCTTTGGAACAACAATTTTATATTACTTGTGTGTATTACCACTGGCCAGAATTTCAAAGACTTATATTCACGCAGGTGAAATAATACTATTGTGATTAGGGCCGATTTTTGGAGTCTGACCGTTCAGAGTGCAGAGTGGAGCTTCAGAGTGGAGCTTCAGAGTGGAGCTTCAGAGTGCAGAGTGTAGCTTCAGAGTGGAGCTTCAGAGTGCAGAGTGGAGCTTCAGAGTGGAGCTTCAGAGTGGAGCTTCAGAATGGAGCTTCAGAATGGAGCTTCAGAATGGAGCTTCAGAATGGAGCTTCAGAATGGAGCTTCAGAATGGAGCTTCAGAGTGGAGCTTCAGAGTGGAGCTTCAGAGTGCAGAGTGGAGCTTCAGAGTGGAGCTTCAGAGTGCAGAGTGGAGCTTCAGAGTGCAGAGTGGAGCTTCAGAGTGGAGCTTCAGAGTGCAGAGTGGAGCTTCAGAGTGGAGCTTCAGAGTGGAGCTTCAGAGTGGAGCTTCAGAGTGGAGCTTCAGAGTGGAGCTTCAGAGTGGAGCTTCAGAGTGCAGAGTGGAGCTTCAGAGTGGAGCTTCAGAGTGCAGAGTGGAGCTTCAGAGTGGAGCTTCAGAGTGGAGCTTCAGAGTGGAGCTTCAGAGTGGAGCTTCAGAGTGGAGCTTCAGAGTGGAGCTTCCGAGTGCAGAGTGGAGCTTCCGAGTGGAGCTTCCGAGTGGAGCTTCCGAGTGGAGCTTCCGAGTGGAGCTTCCGAGTGGAGCTTCAGAGTGCAGAGTGGAGCTTCCGAGTGGAGCTTCCGAGTGGAGCTTCAGAGTGCAGAGTGGAGCTTCCGAGTGGAGCTTCCGAGTGGAGCTTCCGAGTGGAGCTTCAGAGTGGAGCTTCAGAGTGGAGCTTCAGAGTGGAGCTTCAGAGTGCAGAGTGGAGCTTCAGAGTGCAGAGTGGAGCTTCAGAGTGGAGCTTCAGAGTGGAGCTTCAGAGTGGAGCTTCAGAGTGCAGAGTGGAGCTTCAGAGTGGAGCTTCAGAGTGCAGAGTGGAGCTTCAGAGGAGACCTCAGAGTGGAGCTTCAGAGTGCAGAGTGGAGCTTCAGAGTAGAGCTTCAGAGTGGAGCTTCAGAGTGCAGAGTGGAGCTTCAGAGTTGAGCTTCAGAGTGCAGAGTGGAGCTTCAGAGTAGAGCTTCAGAGTGGAGCTTCAGAGTGCAGAGTGGAGCTTCAGAGTGGAGCTTCAGAGTGGAGCTTCAGAGTGGAGCTTCAGAGTGGAGCTTCAGAGTGGAGCTTCAGAGTGCAGCTTCAGAGTGCAGCTTCAGAGTGCAGCTTCAGAGTGCAGCTTCAGAGTGGAGCTTCAGAGTGGAGCTTCAGAGTGGAGCTTCAGAGTGGAGCTTCAGAGTGGAGCTTCAGAGTGGAGCTTCAGAGTGGAGCTTCAGAGTGGAGCTTCAGAGTGGAGCTTCAGAGTGCAGAGTAGAGCTTCAGAGTGGAGCTTCAGAGTGCAGAGTGGAGCTTCAGAGTGGAGCTTCAGAGTGCAGAGTGGAGCTTCAGAGTAGAGCTTCAGAGTGGAGCTTCAGAGTGCAGCTTCAGAGTGCAGCTTCAGAGTGCAGCTTCAGAGTGGAGCTTCAGAGTGGAGCTTCAGAGTGGAGCTTCAGAGTGGAGCTTCAGAGTGGAGCTTCAGAGTGGAGCTTCAGAGTGGAGCTTCAGAGTGGAGCTTCAGAGTGGAGCTTCAGAGTGGAGCTTCAGAGTGGAGCTTCAGAGTGCAGAGTGGAGCTTCAGAGTGGAGCTTCAGAGTGCAGAGTGGAGCTTCAGAGTGGAGCTTCAGAGTGCAGAGTGGAGCTTCAGAGTGCAGAGTGGAGCTTCAGAGTGGAGCTTCAGAGTGCAGAGTGGAGCTTCCGAGTGGAGCTTCCGAGTGGAGCTTCAGAGTGCAGAGTGGAGCTTCCGAGTGGAGCTTCCGAGTGCAGAGTGGAGCTTCAGAGTGGAGCTTCCGAGTGGAGCTTCAGAGTGCAGAGTGGAGCTTCAGAGTGGAGCTTCAGAGTGCAGAGTGGAGCTTCAGAGTAGAGCTTCAGAGTGGAGCTTCAGAGTGCAGAGTGGAGCTTCAGAGTGGAGCTTCAGAGTGCAGAGTGGAGCTTCAGAGTGGAGCTTCAGAGTGCAGAGTGGAGCTTCAGAGTAGAGCTTCAGAGTGCAGAGTGGAGCTTCAGAGTAGAGCTTCAGAGTGCAGAGTGGAGCTTCAGAGTGGAGCTTCAGAGTGGAGCTTCCGAGTGGAGCTTCCGAGTGGAGCTTCAGAGTGCAGAGTGGAGCTTCAGAGTGGAGCTTCCGAGTGCAGAGTGGAGCTTCAGAGTGGAGCTTCAGAGTGCAGAGTGGAGCTTCAGAGTGGAGCTTCAGAGTGCAGAGTGGAGCTTCAGAGTAGAGCTTCAGAGTGGAGCTTCAGAGTGCAGAGTGGAGCTTCAGAGTAGAGCTTCAGAGTGGAGCTTCAGAGTGCAGAGTGGAGCTTCAGAGTGCAGAGTGGAGCTTCAGAGTAGAGCTTCAGAGTGCAGAGTGGAGCTTCAGAGTGCAGAGTGGAGCTTCAGAGTGGAGCTTCAGAGTGGAGCTTCAGAGTGGAGCTTCAGAGTGGAGCTTCAGAGTGCAGAGTGGAGCTTCAGAGTGGAGCTTCAGAGTGGAGCTTCAGAGTGCAGAGTGGAGCTTCAGAGTGGAGCTTCAGAGTGCAGAGTGGAGCTTCCGAGTGGAGCTTCCGAGTGGAGCTTCCGAGTGGAGCTTCCGAGTGGAGCTTCCGAGTGGAGCTTCAGAGTGGAGCTTCAGAGTGGAGCTTCAGAGTGGAGCTTCAGAGTGGAGCTTCAGAGTGGAGCTTCAGAGTGGAGAGTGGAGCTTCAGAGTAGAGCTTCAGAGTGGAGCTTCAGAGTGGAGCTTCAGAGTGCAGCTTCAGAGTGCAGCTTCAGAGTGGAGCTTCAGAGTGGAGCTTCAGAGTGGAGCTTCAGAGTGGAGCTTCAGAGTGGAGCTTCAGAGTGGAGCTTCAGAGTGCAGAGTGGAGCTTCAGAGTGGAGCTTCAGAGTGGAGCTTCAGAGTGGAGCTTCAGAGTGGAGCTTCAGAGTGGAGCTTCAGAGTGGAACTTCAGAGTGGAGCTTCAGAGTGGAGCTTCAGAGTGGAGCTTCAGAGTGCAGAGTGGAGCTTCAGAGTGGAGCTTCAGAGTGCAGAGTGGAGCTTCAGAGTGGAGCTTCAGAGTGGAGCTTCAGAGTGGAGCTTCAGAGTGGAGCTTCAGAGTGCAGAGTAGAGCTTCAGAGTAGAGCTTCAGAGTGCAGAGTGGAGCTTCAGAGTGGAGCTTCAGAGTGGAGCTTCAGAGTGCAGAGTGGAGCTTCAGAGTGCAGAGTGGAGCTTCAGAGTGCAGAGTGGAGCTTCAGAGTGCAGAGTGGAGCTTCAGAGTGCAGAGTGGAGATTCAGAGTGCAGAGTGCAGATTCAGAGTGGAGCTTCAGAGTTCAGATTCAGAGTGGAGCTTCAGAGTGCAGAGTGGATCTTCAGAGTGCAGCTTCAGAGTGGAGCTTCAGAGTGCAGAGTGGATCTTCAGAGTGCAGCTTCAGAGTGGATCTTCAGAGTGCAGCTTCAGAGTGCAGAGTGGAGCTTCAGAGTGCAGAGTGGAGCTTCAGAGTGGAGCTTCAGAGTGGAGCTTCAGAGTGGAGCTTCAGAGTGGAGCTTCAGAGTGGAGCTTCAGAGTGGAGCTTCAGAGTGGAGCTTCAGAGTGGAGCTTCAGAGTGGAGCTTCAGAGTGGAGATTCAGAGTGGAGCTTCAGAGTGGAGCTTCAGAGTGGAGCTTCAGAGTGCAGCTTCAGAGTGCAGCTTCAGAGTGCAGCTTCAGAGTGCAGCTTCAGAGTGCAGATTCAGAGTGGAGCTTCAGAGTGGAGCTTCAGAGTGGAGCTTCAGAGTGGAGCTTCAGAGTGGAGCTTCAGAGTGGAGCTTCAGAGTGGAGCTTCAGAGTGGAGCTTCAGAGTGGAGCTTCAGAGTGCAGAGTGGAGCTTCAGAGTGCAGAGTGGAGCTTCAGAATGCAGAGTGGAGCTTCAGAGTGTCAAGAGCAATGCCAACAGCTCTAACTTTAACAAAGGCAAAACCATTGCATTGTAAATGCTTGTTATTTTACCGAATCACATGCTCATGCTGCTGCCTGGTTTGTCTACATGCACACAGGCAGAATCACTCGGTACAAAATGGCTCCTGTTCACTCGTCAGTACGGTCTTGCGCCGCCCCACCTTCCCCCTGCCAAATACATTCATTCCAAATACTGCTTATTTTCATATCAGACTGACTTCTCACATCTGGGATAGCAGGGGCACCTTCCACAGTGATTAGTGCTTCACAAAAAATAATTCTCGGCTAGCGCTCAGAAGCCTTGAAGCTTTGATTGAATGACACTGCAGTTTGATGCCCCGCTCGTTTTTTGATGCTATGCGTTCCAGACACTGATTTTATTAAGACTCACTTGGAGCTCTAAACTGTCACTTGATCTTTCTTTGGGTCATTTCGTTTGCCCGGAAGGACTAACATATCTGTGAAACCCTCTTCTTTTATAGTTTGAGCATCGTCTTCGTTTAGCAGGATAACATTATACATTTGAAAATACAAATATCCGGGAAGAGCAGAGAGCAAATCTCCGCGATGTTGGGCATTCTCCTATCATAAAGGAAGCGTGTTGGTGGGACCTGTGGCATCTAACGCATCATTTAACCCTATATGCGTGGGCACCTACCACAATAATGTATAGGATGAGTTTGTTCCGTTCCCGTTTTTAATTTGATGTAAAACTCAAATCACTGCACACTCTCTACTACACACTCTCTACTACAGTCACTACTCTCTACTACACACTCCCTACTACAGTCACTACTCTCTACTACACATTCTGCTACACACTCTCTACTACAGTCACTACTCTCTGCTATGCACTCTACTCTCTAATACACTCTACTACACACTCTCTACTACACACTCTACTACACACTCTACTACACACTCTCTACTACAGTCACTACTCTCTGCTACGCACTCTACTCTCTACTACACTCTCTACTACACACTCTCTACTACACACTCTCTACTACACACTCTCTACTACAGTCGCTACTCTCTACTACACACTGTACTACACACTCTACTACAGTCACTACTCTCTACTACACACTACTACACACTCTCTACTACAGTCACTACTCTCTACTACACACTCACTACACACTCACTACTACAGCCACTACTCTCTTCGACACACTCTATACTAGACACTCTCTACTACACACTATCTACTACAGTCACTACTCTCTACTACACACTGTACTACACACTCTACTACAGTCACTACTCTCTACTACACACTACTACACACTCTCTACTACAGTCACTACTCTCTACTACACACTCTACTACACACTCACTACACACTCACTACTACAGCCACTACTCTCTTCGACACACTCTATACTAGACACTCTCTACTACACACTATCTACTACAGTCACTACTTACTACACACTCCACTACACACTCCACTACACACTCCACTACACACTCCACTCTCCACTACACACTCCACTACACACTCCACTACACACTCCACTACACACTCCACTCTACATTACACACTCTACATTACACACTCTACATTACACACTCTACATTACACGCTCTACATTACACGCTCTACATTACACGCTCTACATTACACGCTCTACATTACACGCTCTACACTACACGCTCTACACTACACGCTCTACACTACACGCTCTACACTACACGCTCTACACTACACGCTCTACACTACACACTCTACTACACTCTACTACACACTCTGCTACACACACGCTCTACTACACACTCTACTACACACCCTCTACTACTCTACTACACATTCTCTACTACTCTACTACACACTCACTACTTTCTACTACACTCTACTACAGACTCTCGACTCTCTACTCCACACTCTCTACTTCAATCTCTCTAATTCAATCTCTCTACCTCAATCTCTCTACTTCAATCTCTCTACTTCAATCTCTCTACTTCACATTCTGTATTACACACTCTCTACTACACACTCACTACTCTCTAGTACACACTCTCTACTACACACTCTACTACACTCCCTACTACACATTCTCCTACACACTCTACTACACACTCTACTACACACTCACCACTCTACTACACACTCACTAGTCTCTACTGCTCACTCTCTACTACACACTCTCTACTACACACTCTCTACTACACACTCTCTACTACACACTCACTACTCTCTACTACACACTCACTACTCTCTACTACACACTCACTACTCTCTACTACACACTCACTACTCTCTACTACACACTCTACTACTCACTTACTACTCTCTACTCACTCTCTACTACTCACTACTACTCTCTCTACTACTCACTACTACTCTCTCTACTACTCACTCTCTACTACTCACTCTCTACTACTCACTCTCTACTACTCACTCTCTACTGCTCATGACAATGCCATTTATTTATCTGTTTCCAAAACCAACACATAAATAAAACATTTGTCATTTACAATGCCAAAAGCGCTAACTTTTGCAAAGGCGAGACCGTTGCATTGTAAATGCTTGTTCTACACTGGTGTGGTGTCCATTTGTAGTGTTTTCACTGCATTACTGTCTGTGTGCGCAAATGCTTTACACAGTGCCTCTGAAATAAGCCTGCCTGCTCGTGCAAAGCTACCAAGGGCGTGAGCAGGGGTTGACTAAGGGCATAACTCCCTTAACCTGACTAAAAGCAAGGGTCCCTACTTGGACAAAGGTGCAAACCATTGCAGAGAGCTCCCCATTTCTAACAACAGGGTACTGAAATAACTTCACCAAACAATGCCTAATGGGAAAGTTACAGTGAACAAGATCCAAATCAGAAATATAATCAATGAATATTTAGAAATAAATGACCCCACGGATACATCCAAAGCTATTCTTTGTGATGTCTTTAAGAAAGTGGGGAGAAGAAAGGCACCTGCTCTGATTGCACTGGTCAAGGAAACGAAGTGGTACAGTCGCACTTAGAAACTGACCTAAGGGGGCCCAAGAAGAACACAAATGTGCAGGCTCTAGAAAGACATTGCACCAAATGATCACAGCTAGGTGTCAGTTTCACACCATGCTAAAAGAAGATTGGAAAGAATCTAAACTGAAAAAGTTTGACACAGGGAATAAAACAAATACTAGGTTAGCCATGACTGTTGTCATGAGAGCCAAAGAAAACACATTTTCTATAGGTGGGCTAAGAGACCACCTTGGTGCAATACAATATTTGGAAGGAGATAATGCTGCCACATTCAGAGCAGATTATTAAGTGATATACATTAGAGCTCCAGACTCCACTTTAGAACAAATGGAATTACTGTAAGACCTCTGCTTTCAGAGGATTAAAGAAGCACAGAGAGAAATGTTATCAATGCCATTCTCTGAAGCAGAAACATTAACTGCTATTAATTAAATTGAATTGTTAAAGCACTTGGAATGGATGGCTTTATAGCGGAATTTTATAAGGCTAGGGCCAATGCCAATGGAAGCATTCCAATCTATAGCAGACTCTTGAAGCTTCACATCAAAAATGATGGGGCAAATATTCTAGTGGTACCCATACCCGAGAAGGTCCACTTTATTTGTGAAGGCTTTAGGCCAACTGTTATATTACATATGGGGAATAACTTTGACATGAAAGTACTTGTCCACATGTTGAAGGAGTGAATACCAAAGTTGATATCTAAAGGTCAATTGGAATTCATCAAAGAAAGGCAAACTTTTAACATTAGGATAGCAGCTCACCTTGTTAGGAAAAAGAAAAAAAGATAAGACATTAAATATGGCCTTAATTGTCCTAGATGCAGAAAAGGATTTCGACAAGGTAAGACAGTCCCTTTGGAGAGATAATGGGACGGTTTGGACTGGAGGGGGTAAATTTATTAGTTATTGTGGATTCATACCAAACACCTAAACAAGGATATTGGTCAACTAGGTATATTCAGGAGAGTTTGAGTTGGGCAGGGTTATGCAGCAGGGGTGCACATTGCCCTCCTTAATATTTACCTTAGTTTTACAACCATTACCAAAAAAGAAAGGGGCCTCATCGCAAATCATGTGTGTCCTTCACATGTTGGTAGAACACCAAACTTCACTATTCACAGATAATGTTATACTGTCACAGAGTTCTGGACTTGGAGACAAACTCTTGAAGACGTACTTCAGAACTTCAAGAAAGCATTTGGTTATAAAACACACAAGGAATTTTTTCTGATATTACCAGTAAACAAAGAAGGGGGTGCGTGAAGAAAGAGGAGCAACTCAAATCATAACCTTTCAAACAGGCCAAAGACTCAGAACATTAAGGGGTACAAAACACATCCAAATTAAGTGGGTTATATGCCGACAGCATACTGAAATTGTTAGGTGAAACAAAGGAGGTTCTCAAGAGATGGAGAAATAGACACTCAACAGAAGAGTGGCCTTAACAATGAATGCCATTCCCCACTTCCTTTACATACTCCTGGCTTTTGGTGATATCTATGGACAGTCCATGTTTGAGACCCTCCAGCGGCAAAGGCTGGTATTCATCTAACAAGGTGGTAGCTGTGTCTGTTGATGAAAATGCAGACAGCGACTGTGAAAAGAGAGGGTTAGGTTTTTGAGATAAACAGTAACAATACATAGCAGCCCAACTGTGAATCTTTGAAGAGGGGTTGCAGACACTCAAACAAACTCAGAGGGACAAGGCAGTAGCAGGAAAATTCCTCAGGACATGATCTGGGGAGAGACCAACAAAATGTATACTACAGCCAAATAACTACTACTTTGCTAGACATTTTGGGTGCAACAGTCATCCAAGTGAGTCAGACATGGCCCTTGTCTTTAAATTCTCAGATTGACATAGTTCACCACGAACCGGAGTCACGGCATTAAAATTTCTTAGACACGGAAAGTGTTTTGGAGGATTTCACACTATCAGCATGAATGGAGAGAGGCAGTATTTAACATCTTACACTCAGAAAGCTGACGCATTTTTGGGGACAAAAGGAGTAATAACCAGCTGGGTACCATTGAGACACCTGATGTGGCATTTTTCGAATGAGATTACTGGATAACATCATCACTGTCAATTTTGCATGAGATTTCATTGTTTAAATAGCACGGAGTAGAAGTCCTGGTATAGAAGGATGATGTAAGGTTCACCCTACACATTGTTTTAATATTTTACAGACTGGCCCCTGACGAAGGGACACATCCCGAAATGCATTGTGCACGGAAGAAAGTATACTTTGATGTTAAAAACTGAAATATACAGCAGCGGCAATCCTTTACAGCGGCCAAAGCTCGCCTGAGAGACCTCAAAATCCAATATGCCTTGCTTTATCCGGCCTGCCTGCGAGTTGTCTACCAGTCACGTACACTGTCCTTTAACTCTCCTGAAGACGTGTTCACCTGGACCGATGAGACGGTGCGGGTTGGGCGCATACTCCGCCGGCCCGCGACTCTGATTCGTCCTCCTCGGCGATGCCGCCGCAGAGGACCTACTGCGTGAGCGTCTGGGGCCTCCTCGGCGATGCCGCCGCGGAGGCCCCAGACGCTCACGCAGTAGGAGTAATTGGAGATCCCGCTCGTCGAAACGATCTCCCTCCAAGGGGGGGGAGGGGGGGGGGGGGGAGGGGGCGGGGTACAGGGGAGACCGGAACCCCAGACACCCAGAAGGTGGATCCGTGAGGGATGATGTAACATGGGTTACCTTGTTGAGACATACCACGGCGCGGGAAACGCGAGCAGTCGCAAGAGGCCTTGCTGGAGATAACGAACGACCTTGAAAAGCGCCTCAATGTTGTGTAGAAGACTATGGATTTGCTGACAAGGGGTGCGGGTATGGGTGGGGGGTAGCGGACTGAAGGGCGGGACACATGCCCCAGATTAAAGAAGTTCGAACCTTTGGGAGATAGGTTGGGGATTGGGGGGGGGGGGTTGTTGGTGGGGCTCCGTTGGGATAGGCGGTCTCCGGTCTCCCGTTGGGGGCTAGAGATGTCCTATGCCGCAACAGATACTTCACCGTTGCTGAGGTATGGGAGGGGGAGCTTGGGGGGTTGAAGAGGTGTTGGGGAAGTGGCTGCCTAGTTAGGTGTTTGGGGGGGGGAACGGGGGTTGGGGAGGGGAAGGGAGGCTGAGGGATGGAGGGGGGGGAGATGAGTTGTACTGCACATGGCTGTCTCGAGTGCTGCGCTTGGTGTGTTCATGCCCACCTATGCCCATTACTGTACCTGATGCTATGCTTACGCCTAGATGGCGGTTGAGGATTCCGAGCGGAGGCCATCTAGAGCCTCAATGAAAGTGATGAGTTGGAATGTGCGGGCATGCTTGATAAGATTAAGAGAGGCGCTGTACTAAGGATGGGGAAAAGGGAGAAAGCAGACATTTTATTAATGCAGGAGACACATCTGTTGGGCAATAAAGCACAAGGCCTGCAGAGATACGGTTACGACCAGGTCTATCATGCAGGGTTTGTGAGGGGGTCTCGTGGAGTGGCGATTTTGGTGCATCGCAGATTGTCCTACGCCCACATGAAGCAATGGATTGATCCACAGGGTAGATATGTTTTCATACAGGGGATGATAGGCACAGAACCAATAGTAATTGGGAGTGTGCATGCCCCGCCTCCACTACCGTGGGCATTGATTGAGAAACTGTTTACAATATGGGCGGAAATTCCTGAGGGACTGGCAGTGATCAGAGGGGATTGGAACGATGTTATGCAATGCCGGCTGGACCGCTTCAGACCCGGGGGTGACCAAATTGCAGATAATCCCACCAAACTGGGCAACATGGTGCAGGGCATGGGATGGGATGGGTGGACACTTGGCGCTATCTCCACACTCATGAACGAGAATACACATACGTCTCAGCTGTGCATAAATCTTTTTCGAGACTGGACTATATCTTTGTCCCTAATGTCGTTGTAGAGAGGGTTACCTCGGCGTCCATCCTACCGCGTGGTCTGTCAGACCACTCTCCAGTCACGATAGATGTCACCTTAGACAAAGAGAGGCAGCCATTTCGATGGCGCCTCTCAGCTTGGAATTTACAACAGGAAGCCTACCAGTATCATATAGGGGAGGCCATAGCTCACTACTGGGAGGAGAATTCAGGCACAGTATCAGACGAGAGGACGTTTGGGAGGCCCTAAAGCCCACGCTTCGTGGGGTGGATATCGCCTGGTGTGCAGCAGCGCGCCGGAAACGAAAAGAGGATCTGGCGAAGGCTGCAGCGGAAGTAGAATTGCTGGAGACTCAGTGCAGAGTGGCAAGCCGCCGGGAGGAAGTGGACAGCTACTGCTGGCGCAGCAATCGTATGCGTCCCTACTACTAGACGAGGCTCGACAAGTATGGCTGGCAACAAGGAGCAGAATCTATCAGTGGGGGGACAAGTCAAGTACAATGCTTCATAGACTCTGCCAAAATACGTTTCGGGCGCAGGTATTGCCAGGTCTCAGGGATGAAACTGGGGCCTCGATTTCGGTCCCAAAGAAACTGGCGGATAGCTTCGCTCACTACTTCACAGCCCAATATGCTAAGCAGGAATATCTCCCTGCGCCGGACACTGACAAATTCATAGCTGACCTTCCGCCCCGCGCGCTCCCGGAGGATGTACAAGAATGCCTTGAAACTCCGCTATCCGTTGAGGAATTGGGCACAGCCCTGGGGGAGCTTAATACCGGTAAAGCCACAGGGCCTAATGGGTTTCCGAGCGAGATTTTCAAAAGATACCACCTTCAATTAGGATCACACTACAAGGCTGCCCTAGAGAGGATGGACTTCTGCCGGCAGATTGGAGACACGCAGAAATCGTGGTGTTCTGCAAACCTGGACGGCCCCCGGACCGGCACGAGTCTTATCGACCGATTTCCCTATCAAACATTGAGGCCAAAATATTGGCCAAGGCACTTGGAAATCGACTCCTTCCTTATATCACGGAGCTGATCCACCCGGATCAGGCCGGTTTTATGCCTCATAGGGCGATGAGGCATAACATCAGACGCGTACATGTGGCGGTGGAGGCGATTAGAAAGACCGGAGATCAGGCGGCGCTGCTACTTGCCGACATTGATAAGGCCTTTGACTCCCTGAGCTGGACCTACCTATTCGCGCTCCTTCCACGTCTCAATCTTGGGCCACATTTTATGTCATATATAAAACTGCTATACACTGATTTGACGGCCTCGGTGAGGGTGGCGGGAGTGACCTCAGCGGCCTTCCCAATAGGGCGAGGCACCCGACAGGGATGCCCCCTCTCGCCGTACCTATTTGCTCTGACCATGGAGCCATTGGCTGCATGGGTTCGACTGGATGCGCAGCTGCGGGGCTTCGAGTGGGAGGCAGGACCTTCGGACAGAATAGCCTTATATGCGGACGACGTTCTGTTTTTCCTTACGAATGTGAGTCGGTCCGGGCCTAGGGTTCTGGAGATAATGAGAATATTTGGAGAGGTTTCAGGATTATACATTAACCCACGGAAATCCACGCTTTGGATGCTGGGTGACCGCATGGAGATTGGGACGTGGGCGTCGCCATTACAAATCGCAGCTGGAGGCCTCAAATATCTGGGGGTGTTCTTGACGGTTTCGCCGAAAATTGCCTGTGAACGTAATATTGTCCCGGTGTGGGATAAGGTGCAACAAGAGATGAAGTCTTGCTCCCGCATGCCCCTCAACATCTACGGCAGGTCAGCCATTTTTAAGATGGTCGCCCTCCCACGCCTGCTGTACCAACTACAAAACCATCCATACATAATTCCGGCGCAATGGTTCCGACAGGTCAACTCAGCTCTAGGTCAATTTCTATGGGCAGGGGGAGCGGCGCGAGTGGCCCTACGTACCTGCTTTTTGTCCACGTATTGTGGAGGACTGGCAACGTCAGATATCTTATCCTTTTACCAAGCGTCCCATCTCGTGGTCCTGAATGAATGGTGGTACGGTGACAGGGGAGACCCAGCATACACCCTTGAGAGGTACCTGATGGACCCGGATACATTGCACACAATTTTATACTCAGCAAAGCTGAGAAAGGGGCTGCCTCGGGCAACCCAGGTGGTCTTCCAGATCTGGCGACAGTCACTGTATGGGATGGTGGGGGAGGCTGACGGAGGAGACCTCACTCTGGCACAATGGACAGCTCCCGGCACTGGCATAGCTGCAGGGCTTCCGGGGTTGGGACTCGATAGGAATTTCCACGCTAGGGCATGTCCTGAAGGGCACAACGCTTAAATCCTTTCAAGAACTTAGTGAGGAATTTTGTATGCCCCAAACGCAGTTCTTTAGATATCTACAGTTTCGTCATGCCCTTGCACCTGTACTGGAGGGACTAGACTCATTGCCCGAATTCAGCCCGATAGAAGCGAAGGTGTTCATGGGGGACTTGGGGGGGAAAAGAAAATATCCCGTATATATCAGACACTAGTCACGCACTGCTCTTCCAATGTGCAGACACTACGGGATCACTGGGTGAGGGATGTGGGGGAGCTGGAGGAAGAGGATTGGCGAGAAGCCCTTGAGTCCCCCAGAGGAGCGGCTATTGCCATACGCCTGCGCTTAATACAGTTTAAGTACTTACATAGGGCCTACTATACAAGGGAGAGATTGTGGAGGGCAGGCCTGATTGAGTCTCCAACGTGTCTGAGATGCGACCACGAAGTGGGTGATTTCCTACATACTGTGTGGGGCTGTGATGGCCTGGCAAGATTTTGGACCGGGGTGTGGAACTGTCTATCGGAGGTGCTGGGATGGGACCTCCCTCGTACCCCAAAATTAGGACTACTTCATGTTCTCGAGGGGGTGGGTGGCAGCATCTATAAGAGACACCTACTCCTACTGGGCCTCACAGTGGCAAAGAGGGATGTGGCTCAGGCATGGAAGGACCCCAGAGCTCCCAAAGTGGTTATATGGAAAAAAGGCCTTGATTTCTGCATGGGGTTGGAGCGGCCAATATTTCAAGCCAGAGGCTGCCCCAGGAAACACTATAAAATATGGAAAAGGTGGGCGGACTACAGGGGTCTATGGCTGGAACCTCCGGCACCGCTACGAGAAACAGAGGGGCAGATGTGATGGGAACATGGGGGCGATGTTATACACACGGTTTTCTATATAAACAATTATCTACAGAAACAGAGAGACGCTGTGCAGGGGAGGGTGGGGAGGGGGTGGGTCAAGGAGGGGGGGAAGGGGGCAGGGGGTTGGAGGGCAAGTATTATTGTTGTATCTTGGTATTACTTTAATCTAGAATCCAGTGAACATGACAGTCATTATAGAACAATAAAGTAATACCAAGATACAACAATTATAATGTTAAATGAATCGCTGACTATGCTGTACTGTACTTGCTGCAGCTCCTCCGGGGTACGGAGTGCTGTGTCTTCTATGCGATTTGTCAATAAAAAGAGTTGTTAAAAAAAAAATGAAATATAGAATCTGTGATGTGAACAGATCAAACAGATGTATTAACATATGTAGAAAACATTATGTTATGGAATGTGTATAGGTTTCATGAAAATATGAAGTAATAACCACTGATTCAAACATAAATTATTTGGAAAAGAAAGTAAAAGATTGTAAGCATTTGTTTTTGCAAATTGTGCACATTGGAACGAGTACAAGTTCTTGAATGTATGGTTCAGACACAGCCCTTACCATACACGACTCCACAGCAACTTACAAGGGAAAGTAAGTATTACACAAAATGGAGGGACGGGAAATGCAGAATGCTAGGAGAACTATTTGAGAATGGGAAAATCAGCTGTTTTGAAAATGGTTTAAAAACACAACCTTCTTGAAGAAAAAGACTAATCAGTTGAAATATAGGGCTATGCACCCAAGCAATACAGAGGCACCTATTAGACCAAAGACAAAGTGATGTGATGATTTACAAGCATGAAAGGGTTAATAATGGTTCAACACTAAATACTTGCAACTAACAGGAACCCATACAAAAAATATATATTTCAAGGTGGAATAATATAGTTAAAGAGATCTCATGAAGCATTAAGTGGACTATAAAGAGATGTGGTCATTTGTGATAAGTAGATAAAAACAAAGAAAGCAGAGATCAAAATAAAGATAGGAATGCATTTAACTCCAAGTAAAATAAATTGTATGTTACCAAAAGCATCAGATAGATGTCGGAGGTGCTGTGGACACAGAGAAACCGGGTAAAATTCCAGAATTATGGCACCATAATTCCAAGTTATTGGAAAGATGTGCTAGCAGCCATAAGGAGAGTGGTATGGTATGCTATACTACACATAGGAGAAGTAGTGGTGCTGGGTCTACTCTGGGATAAATGGGATGCAGTGTATCTCAGTAACTGGAGACTAAACTTTCAGTTATCTGGGTAGCAAAAATTGTGCTAGCGATAAAGATGATGTGGAAAACATCACCAGTGCTTAAAACGTGGTATGGGAATGCGCCGGAAAACATGATACTGGAAAACATATCACAGCACCTGGTGAAAGATAGAAATGGCTTAAAGAGTGTATGGTCACCAACTCTTCTCTCTTTGAGTGAAGAAAATAGAAACTTAAAATACCGTCAATGAACTCAGACTTTATACTTCTTGGACTAAAAAGAGATCAGGGTCAATTGCCCTGCACAAGAAGGGGGAAATAAAAGGTAGGCATTCTGAACGGAATCGAGGAACATGAAAGAGTGGAGGCATCTTTAACCAGCACAAGGCGGTGAGTTATAGGGAGGGACATTGTTTGAGGTTGGTTGTATTGTTTACTGGTAAACAGGGAATCAATTGGTTACGTACACTTACTGCAGAAGATGAACAGCACAGAAACACACAGTTAAGGGATAAGATTATGTTTGATTTATATGCAAAGACCAATAAAAAAATTGTTGCTTAGTTTTACAAAGAAATGTGTAGCCTTTATAACTGCACTCATTATTTGCAAGCACTCCATTTATTTATTTTAACATTATGAACTGAACATATACTATTCCTACTTACTATTTTAAAAAAAAACATCAGCAAACTGAATATTAGGCAGAGATATTAAAGTCAAATGCTGTAAAGCAGAGACCTCAAGTTCTCTCATGCCATGTGGGACTTTTTTTTTATTTCATTTGAATTCTGGTGCTTGTAATCCTGCATCTACAATGAGGAAAGCAAAAATACAAGTCCAAAAACATAATACATAAATGAACTGAATATAAAACTCAAACAGAAGATTCCAACTTTAACCCTTTCCATGCGCATGACGAGCTCAGCTCATCATGATGCACGGTTGAGCTGTGCTGATGACGAGCTGAGCTCGTCATGATTAGTAGGAATGACGAAAAGTCAGCATAGGAGGGGAAAACACCTATATCTAGCGCATACTCTGTCCATTGAGTACATACCAGCAGAGCTTAATATGCAAAAAAATGAGTGCGGGTGTTCGAAGTTCTGCTCAGAAGGCCGAGGCAGGAGCTATTGCACGGGAGCACACCGCATAACAAGGCTGGAATCCAACTCAAGCCTCTGCAACTGACTATTAGACCCTTTTACAGGTTCCTTCTTTTTCCCCATCTGTGAAGTTGTTCCATCTTTCTCCGGGTTCCGCACATTTTAACTCTCATGCTCTCAGGAACCGTCTGATGAGGATAAATCAGCGTTGGTCCCCAGAAATGAAGGCCAGAGGGCTCCACTGACAACCACCCCCTCAAATTAAGCACTGCATACAGGCCAACTATCCTCTTGTAGGCAGGATGCTCCCAAATGTTGAGACAAAAAAATGTGTTAGTTTACTTTTCCCCTTCTTAAAATAACCCACTCTAGCCCCCTTACCTGACCGAATCATCATTATACATCACTACGTTTTAGGTCTCACTGAGTCAGGGCGCATGCGCTGCTCTGGCGAGACTCTAGTAGGGCTTCCGAAAATGCTTCCATTGTGGCGATGAGCTTGCTGTTGCGCGCGCTGACAAGCATTTGCTTTCACTTTTGGCGCCGCGTGCGCGACGCTACATTTGCTTTTTACTTTTGGCACCGCGTGCGCGACGCTGCATATGCTTTCACTTTAAAAAATTTTTTTATTTATTTCAATGCATGGCCCGACCGCGCTGCCAATGCTTGTTTGAAGTGCGCTGACCGTATGATGTCCGAAGGAAGACTGGACGCAATGCCATAGAAACCCCCCTTTGTGCGTCGCCAGCGTGCGCAGCCGTCGGCCTCTGCCAAGCTTCAGCTGATGCCTTGACAGCGTCGCTCACCGTCTGTTGTGATCTCAATTTGTTCCAGCTACGAGTAGCTTATTTTTTTCTGGCAAACAAACACTGTGCTTTTATTTCCTTTTTGAAAAAGCGCGCCGGCGCGCACACAACTCCCGCTTATCCCCCCCCCACTCCCCCACCACCGGAATGGGAGAGTTGCCTGTGCTTCAACCAACAGTGGCATGTTCTTGGGGTGAGCACCGGCGTGTTCTTGCGGTGAGCACCGCTTTTTACTTGCTCGTCACTCCCGTGGGCCATGCTGTGACTACTCTGCAGCTTTAACTTGTCGTAGAGGTACTTGCGTTGCTGTGTTTCTATCAGTTTTGCTTTGGTCTGCTTCTACAAGCTTTTGGTTGTCCTCTCGTTTCACCAGCGCTCACATTCTTTACATTATTCTTGTTTGTTTTGTGGCTGCGTTGTCTTGCTTTATTGCATGTTTAAGTTGTTACCCCAACCTGCTCCCTCATTGAGCTCTGTGCTCTCTCTGACCGAGCAGCACTAAACTGTCCCATTTACAGTCTGTCTTCTATCTCTGATTTGATCGTGTCTGCCTGTCCAAGCTCCTGTTCCTCCTAGTGGGCTTTCTCCATGCGTTGACACTATCTATCACTTTAGTTCGATCTTCCCGATTACATTGCAGCAATATTTAGACCTAATAGGATTCCATCCATAATACTACCTTATGTGTTGATGTTCGTGTTTCAGCATGAGTGATTCGAGTGCTTATTGCATGGGCTCATTGAGTGTTTTCATTATTTGGATCACGATGTATAATTAGAATATTTGATGGAGTTTATTACATTGCATGTTTTTGATCATCTACAAAGGACTAAAGTGCAAAATGCATTAGGCACTGTCCCACAATAATTAATTATTCTGGAAGCAATAAAATATATTGAAGTGAATTATGCATTGGAAAAGACTATCATCGTGACCTCGAAGTTGGCCTATCGTTTTGTAAATAAGGTTGACTCTGAACAGCACTCCAGGTCAGTAAGAGAATATTCTATTTAATAAACTCCATATAATGTCTGTCTGTAGTCATTGGGCTTCATAAATGGCACAAAAATAAAGAGCACATTATTAAAAATAGGCAAGGGTCCCAAAATCTCTGCCCCACTGCTACCACTCCCTTATTAAAAAAAAAAAAAAAAAAAAAAAAAAAATCACGTGCAAACTAAAGATACCATAAAAAATAATCTGCCTAGAAAAAACCTGTTAACTGTATAGGCAATAGGTCTCGCTTTTGGGACCTTATAAGTATTTAGTTTTGCAGCACAATATCGGTGCAACAACATCAGCTGTTGCATGGCTAAACCTTGTTCTCCTTCCCTTTCGCCCCGTCTTTCGCTCTCGTTCTACCTGCTTGCATATCGCCAATGCCGGTCCATTATATGTCCTTCACATGACCCTCATTTCCCCCGTCCCTCTCCATCACTCCATTCTCTCGTCCCTTTCTTCCAGAGATTGCGCCTTCCTCCCCTTCGAGTTTACACCACCATTCCAACTTCCGCCCTCTCACCCTCCCCTACCTCCCTGCTGGCCTCTGATTACATCAGGATTTGCCCAACTTGCAAAACAGGGACCCTGCCTTTTAAAAAATGTAAGCAGCATTTGTCTTTCCCTTTGTTCTGTGTGAAAACTCCAGCGGAATGTTAACCATCCGAAGGGGGGGGCCTGGGCCCTGACACAGGCCCACCACCGCCTGCCCACCAGTTAGACTCTTCAGCTTAAAAAACAGTACTAGGTTATTAGTAATTAGCAAAATTACATTCTACTCAAGCTAGGCGTACCAAATGAAAAGAAGTAAAATAGACAGCAATTGGTGCCTGAATGTCTTTTCAGACGCCTCCCCATAGGAGCGCACTCCAGTATGTGTGATGGAGTCTGAAACGTGAGTGTGTGTGTGATGTAAAGCAAGCTAATTGCCCTCGTGGGTGGGTTTCATGTCTTCTTAACTAGCATTTGTATAATAGCTTGCACCTGCCACTAGCTTCACATAATAGAATTTAAGCTGTTCTGATGGGTTACAGGTGCCCCTCTATGATTGGTTGTAAGAGCTGTGTGGTTGTAGTATGCCTCATGTGCGAAGAGTTGGGGGCAGTGCTTAAGTTGTTGCAAAAAAAGAAATGAAATAAAAAAGTGGGGATGCCCCATATTTTTTTTCGTCATCAATCTTCTGCCAGCGCTGTGTTTCTCTATTGCCAATTAGTCGCCTCAAAGGCACAAATTTAGATTAAATTGTAATTTTTTTTTAAACAGATTTTATTAGTCTGCACAGATAGAAATGCAAAGCCCCGAGCTCCGGAGTCTATTGCACACATCATTAGAGCAAGTATAGCATCGTCAGACAATTTCATAAAATGCAACCCCCCCCCCCCCTAGGTTGTGCTGCTGCCGTACTCTACACCACCA
The DNA here is from genome assembly GCF_964263255.1 of Lissotriton vulgaris. Lineage (NCBI taxonomy): Eukaryota > Metazoa > Chordata > Amphibia > Caudata > Salamandridae > Lissotriton > Lissotriton vulgaris. The sequence goes on from NC_141691.1 coordinate 2,019,263,647, forward strand.
AAAAGCCGTAATATACACATCGAATACACGCTAGTTCCATTGGAGCACTACCGACGTACTCCAACCACCCCCTACAGTTAAAGTGTCAGAAGGGAATCACTCTCCGGTGGGGGGGTCCAAGTCCAGCCCCCTATAATCAGCCCACTTTTTCCAAATCCGAAAGTGCTTACGGGGGCACCCCCTGGCCAGGAAAATGGGCTGCTCCAGTCCCATGAAAAAGTCCATGCCGTTCTTCCAAGCGGCCAGAGGCGGAGCCAAGGGTGCCTTCCAGGCTCAAGCGATATCGCGCTTAGCAAGGGTGAGACCAAGCAGCAACAAGTGACGTTTGTAGCGATTCCCACCAATCCCCTTCATAACATGTAATAATGCCAATTTCGGATCCCTAGGCAGCTCCCATGCCAACACCTCTGATAGGCAGCGGAAGACCCCAGACCAGAACCTATGCAACCCTGAACATCCCCATGTGGTGTGTAAAAGTGTGCCAACCTCTGACCCGCAGCGCAGGCAGTCAGGAGAACCTATCATACCAGCCCTCCATAGACGCTCCCTAGTGAAGTATGTACGGTGAAGGTATTTGAATAGTATGATCCTCGGGCGTGTGGAGATCGCCGCCCACCCTAGGACTCGCCAGTGCCTCCAACCAGTCCTCCTCCCCCAGCTCCCCCACATCCCCCGCCCACGCCGCCCGCAGCTTCTGTAGGTCAGAGGAACAATGTCGCACCAGGGACTGGTACATAAGGGACAGTTTTTTTTGCCTGGAAACTCCCCCATAAACAGTTGGGCCTCGAGTGGGCTAAAGTCTGGGAGAGTATCAATTCCCGTCAGATACGGTGTCAGAGCATGTCGAAATTGGAGGAACCGAAAGAATTGAGAACAGGGAATCCCAAATTCGTTCTGCAGATCTAAGAAAGACTTCAAGGTATCACCCAACATGACATCCCCCAAAGAGGAGATACCTATTGCGTCCCACCCACCGAAACCCCTTAGGGTCTCCAAGTGGGGGAAGCGGCCGTTGCTCCAAAGAGGGGCCTCCCGAGTAAGGACATTCCACCATTTCATCCTGCGCAGCGCCTGCAGCCAGATAGAGAAAACCCCTTGCGTGGAGGATGGAAGAACCCGCTTAAGCAGCGCCGAATAGAGTAAGGTGTGAATGGACGACGAGCCCATCAGGTGGCACTCCACCGCATAAGCTGGATCACCCCTGTCGCCGTACCACCCGTCGTTGAGGACCAAGAGATGCGCTGCCTGATAGTATTGGAGGATATCTGATGTGGCAAGGCCCCCCGCGTATGTGGATAGGAAGCATGTCCGGAGGGCCACCCTTACGGTCCCCCTCCCACAGAAATCCGCCCAGCGCCAAGTTGACCTGCTGAACTCAGCGGGGTGGGATAGGGTAGGGATGTTTCTGCAGTTGGTACACAAGCCGTAGGAGCGCCACCATTTTGAATATTGCCGATCTACCATAAAGAGACAATGGCATACGAGACCACACCTTCAGATCTGCCCGTGTGAGATCCCAAACCGGAGCAAGGTTACGAGCTCGGGAGACGCCCGCACTCTCGGACAAATAGACTCCCAGGTACTTCATCCCCCGCAGCAGCCAACTGTATGTTCACCGCCCATTCACAGACCATCCGTCCGTCGTCCAGGACCCACAAGGTGGATTTACCCGGGTTCACATACAGACCGGAGGATTCCCCGAAAATCTGCAGGATGTGCAGCAGACACGGCCCCGACCGATCAAGGTCCGTGAGAAAGAAAAGCACATCATCTGCGTACAACGCTATTTTATCAGTAAGGCCGGGGGACCATCGGAAGCCCTTGAGCTGGGCGTCAATCCGCACCCACGCAGCTAAAGGCTCCATAGCCAGCGCGAACAGGTACAGGGAGAGGGGACACCCCTGTCGTGTACCCCTCCGAACTGGAAAAGGCAGAGAAACCGCTCCCCCAACACGCACGGAAGCAGTGAGACCAGTATACAACAGCTGTACGTAGGCCAGAAAGCGAGGACCCAAGTTGAGGCGTCGTAACAGGGCAAATGAATACGTCCAGCGCAAAGGAATACGTCCAGCACAAAGAATCAAAGGCACGATCCATATCCGCTAAGAACAATGCAGCCGGCTCACCTAAACTCCTCCAGGCAGAGATCGCCATCTGGGTCCGCCTGATATTCTGCCGGGTCGCCCTCCGCGGCATGAAGCCCGCCTGGTCCGGGTGGACCAGGTCGACGATATAAGGCTTGAGCCTGTCAGCTAGGGTCTTGGCCAAAACCTTGGCCTCCGTGTGAAGTAGCAGTATTGGGCGGTAGGACACGTGGCTCTCCGGGGTTCGGCCCGGCTTCAAAAAGACCACCACCTCGGCGTGCCTCCAGTCCGGCGGGAGCACTCCACTCTCCCGCGCCTCCTCAATTAACGGACGCAGACGGGGGCCCAGCTGCACATGAAATCTCTTAAAAAATTCACAGGGGAACCCGTTGGGGCCGGGCGCCTTACTGGGGTTGAGTTCGCCCAAGGCCGTGCCCAGCTCCTCATCAGTGAACAGCTTGTCTAGTATGTCTCGCGCCTCGTCAGGGACCGACCACGGGGGGAGGTCATCTATGAACCGCTGAAGGACCTCAGCCGACAGGCACTCCTGAGGTGTGTAGAGCCCCTCATAATATGCGGCAAAGCTCTCCGTAATAGCAGACGGCTCCGAAACCGGCGATCCCGCTGAGTCCAACAACTGGGTCAGCGGCTGGGCGTGGAAAGCGCCCTGACATAGGCGGTGGAGCATCCTACAGGATTTGTCCCCTCACTGATACACCCGACTACGGGTAGCCAACCAGGCCTGTAGTGCCTCATCAAGTAGGACCGCTGCATACTGCTGCTGAGCCAGAACTAATTTCCGTCCTATAGATCTACCACCCTCCTCCCTACTCCTACGTTCCAATACTACCAACTCCGCCTCCCGCCGCACCAGATCCCGCCGCCTCTCCGCCTGGGCCGCCGCGCACCAGGATATATCCACCCCACGCAGGGTAGGTTTCAAGGCTTCCCAAAGGGTCGTCGGGGAGTCAACTGAGTCATGGTTGGTCGTCAAGTAATGGTCAATTTCCCGAGACATATGTTCTCTATAGTCAGTCTGTAGCAGATGCCATCCAGACATGCGCCATCGAAATGGGTGCCTGGCAGGCCCTACACGAAAGGTAAGGGCCACCGGTGAGTGATCGGATAGAGCCCTCGGTAGGATGTCCGAGGACACGATCCTCTGGGCCTGACCCCTGGGGACAAATAAGTAGTCCAGCCTGGAAAACGAGCCATGCACAGAGGAGAAATAGGTGTACTCTCGGCGTGCGCCATGCCCATACCTCCAGAAGTTCACCCAGTCCAGGCTCGTGGCGAGGACACGAAGCCTGTTGGAGGGGTCCCTCTGCATCCACGCCCGCGTCAGTCGCCCCCCTCTGCCACCGACCCATGCGTATGTCCATTACATCATTCCAATCCCCCCCCCCAACTATAGCAAGGGTGTCCGGCATTTCATTCCAGAGGGACATGACCTTCTCTGCCAGGGACCACTGCAGCGGGGGCGGGGCATAAATGCTACCAAGTGTCACCCTGTCGCCCCCAACTCTCCCCTGGACAAAGATGTACCTGCCCTGAGGGTCGGAGCAACTCCGTTCGTGTACAAAGGAAACTCTGCGATGTAAAAGGACAGCAATCCCCCGGGAGCCCCTCGTGAACCCTGCATGGTATGCATGTGTGTATCCGAAGCGTTGTAAGCAAAGCGCCCTTGTACCGAGTAGGTGGGTCTCCTGAAGCAGCAAAGCATCTACCCCGGCCCTCTTGGCATATCGGAGAATCGCCCCCGATTCACTTTATCCAACACCCTCGCATATTCCAACTCAAAATACGTAGTGTGCCTGGAGCTACTCGCCCCATCCTGAACAGTCGACATTGGAAAAGGGCATTGCATGGGCAGCGGAGGCCCCGACGGTCCAGCATGTAAACATCACAGTGTACAGACAGCAGCAAAATAAGCGCAACCAAAGCCACTCCCCACCAGAACACTACCCCCAACACCCCCCTCCGCCCCCCAACATGGAAGTACTTGTTGCGGTCGGATCGTGGCATGGCCCCCAACAGGGCACCGAAAGCCACCCCCTCCAATGGATCCCCCGAACATATCCCATTACTAGGGAGTCACCACCCCTACCCACCCACTCTTACAGGGCAGGTGTCCAGCCCAATACAGGGCACCTGAGCATTCCAAGAGCAACCATAGAGTTCAATGTGAAAGTCGCAGTCTTCATTTCACTCCACCCTGCAGCCCCTGTTCCGGACCAGGCTGCAGGGACGCGGATCCCGCACGAGATGCGGGGCCAGACCCGGATCTTCTACGACGCCTCCGTTGACTTCTCAGTCCCTCACGGACCACTCCACTCGAGGAAGAGTCGGAGTCGCCTCCGAAGGGCGCACTGACCTTGATCTTAACTGTCTCGTCTGTCCATTGAAACACTTCCTCCGGGGAATGAAAAAATAGCGTGCAGGACTTCTAGATGACACGCAGTCTTGCGGGATAGAGCAAGGCATATTGAAGTTTGAGGCCACGGAGACGGGCCTTGGCTGCTAGAAACGATTGCCTCTGCTGCTGAACCATCTTCGTGTAATCCGGGAAGATGAGCATAGTAGCGTTGTCAAGCATGAGTGGAGCCTTCACTCTCGCCTGTCTCAGGATAGCGTCCCGGTCAGAGTAATTTAAGAACTTAGCGATAATCGGCCTCGGGCGCGCACCCACAGAAAGCTTCTGCATGAGGGCCCGATGGGCCCGCTCCACAACGAAGCAGCGGGTAAGAGTATCCGGGGGAGCCAACCCTCCAGCCATTGGGCCAAGAAGCGTTCCACGTTGTCCCCCTCGCAACCCTCTGGAAATCCAACAAAGCGCAGGTTGTTCCGCCACGCCCACCCTTCTGCGTCTTCCACCCGCATGGCCAGGCCCTTCTGTAGCTTCTCCATCGCTGCCATCTTCTTCTTTAGCACAGAGACGTTGTCTTCCACTTCGGAAATGCGGGTCTCCACACTGGTAATTTGCTCGACCGCGTTCCGTAAATCTTGGCGGAAAAGTGTGACATCCACCCCAACTGCTCCAGTCTTAGCATCCAACATGTCTCTGGATGGCGTGATCGCAGTCAACAACGCCGCGTTATCCGGGGCCGGAGCCTGCGACTCGGCAGCGCCGGACGCCAAGCAGGCTTCAGTGAATTTGTCCAGTGTCCCTTGCTTAGAGTGACCGCCACCCGCCTGGCCCCGCGTCATGGCGGCCGCAGCGGCGAGCCCAGGAACCTCTGCACGAACGACGGTCACTGTCCGGGACCCGCAGGTCAGTAGAGGTCCAGGCAGGCCCACCAGTCCACAACAGCTGCCCACTGGCCCACTCGACACTGCTCTTCAGAGAGCAGAGGTGGGAGAAGAGTTGCTAGGCGAGGTGCCATGTCCCCGCCGCGCCAGTCCAGGAGGGTGAATCCCCGGGCACCCCTCGAGCCCATGCACAGGACACCACCGACCACCTCCGGGGCCCGACCTGACCCCCGTGTCTCAAAGCCAAATAGTGCAGGTATAGTGTAGGTGGTCAAGCACAGTCAGGTCCTCCAGCGAGCAGCGCCCACACGGTCAAGCCTCAGGGCCCCCAATCCAAGCCACAGGCATAAAGTGCCGCTGCTAGCCTCGGTGTATCTCTAAGGGGGGCCCCCAGCACGGACACCACACCACAGGCCTCACGGATCAGCACACGACTCCCACTGGGGCCGATCTGGCCCCCGAGCTCCCAACCTTCTAGGGGGCCTCTGCCCATCAGGGCCACGCCGACCACAGGCAGGCTGCACTCACAGCAATGCACACGGTGCAGTTAGGCACTCCGGATCGCTCCTGCCAAGCCGGCCCACACACGGCAGGGCCCCCGGCACTCTCCTCAATCACAGGGCAGTCCAGCAGAGCCCCCAATGTGTCTCCATCCGCAGGCCTCTCCAGGGAGCTCGTGGGGACCCAAAATGCCGGCCGCCGCCAGAGCCGGCTTCCCCGCTGCCCGGCCGGGCCCCGCGGCGCTTCTCTTCGCCCCCCCTGGGGTTGATGGCAGGCCCCCAGGCACAGGATGTTGGCGCGCTCAGCTCCGCTGGACCGCGAGCAAGCCAGGCTCCGGTCGCCGCCGCCTCTCCAGCTCCCAGCCGCCCCAGCAAAGCACGTCCGGCCTGGGGAGCGCCAAAATCGAGGCCCCGGTCGCAGGCCCAGCCGGACCTGGCAGGCCCCTCCGCTTCACCGGGCCTCCGCACGTCCCACGGAGCCGCCACAAAGCTACCGCCTTAGCTATCTATCTGTCGCCCTCCCTCTATCTGTCGCCCTCCCTCTATCGCCCTCACTCTATCCATCTATCGACCTTACTCTATCTATTGCCCTCCCTCTATCTATCGCCTTCCCTCTTTCTATCTATCGCCTTCCCTTTATCTATCTATCGCCCTCCCTCTATCTATCTATCGCCCTCCCTCTATCTATCTATCGCCCTCCCTCTATCTATCTATCGCCCTCCCTCTATCTATCTATCGCCCTCCCTCTATCTATCTATCGCCCTCCCTCTATCTATCTATCGCCCTCCCTCTATCTATCTATCGCCCTCCCTCTATCTATCTATCGCCCTCCTCTATCTATCTATCGCCCTCCCTCATCTATCGCCCTCCCTCATCTATCGCCCTCCCTCATCTATCGCCCTCCCTCTATCTATCGCCCTCCTCTATCTATCTATCGCCCTCCCTCTATCTATCTATCGCCCTCCCTCTATCTATCTATCGCCCTCCCTCATCTATCTATCGCCCTCCCTCATCTATCGCCCTCCCTCATCTATCGCCCTCCCTCATCTATCGCCCTCCCTCATCTATCGCCCTCCCTCATCTATCGCCCTCCCTCATCTATCGCCCTCCCTCATCTATCGCCCTCCCTCATCTATCGCCCTCCCTCTATCTATTGCATCACCACAGTATTACTCAGCACCCCAACAGCATCACTCAAGGGCACCACAGCATCACTCAGGGGCATCACAACATCACTATGTGCTACCACACCATCACTGAACGCCACAGCATCACTTGTCGCCACCACAACATCACTCAGCGCCACCACAACCTCACTCAGCGCCACCACAGCACCAAACTGTGCAACCTTTCAACAACAACTGGTTCAAATATGTTCTACCAATGTTTCAAGCTTTATTACAAATGTCACAAAAAAATGTTAATATTTCACTTCTGTTCTATTTCCATTATAAATTAAAATAACTTTTATTTAAGTATTAATTTAATAAATTAAATTTTAAAAAATTAAAATCCATTGTTATTTGTAATATCAATACATCTAAGTCACGTAAATACAACACATATTGAATTACAAATGCTATAGGTGTCACATTTGGGAAAGTTAAAACTATTGGCATTTTAAATGACAAAAGCTATTATTCTAAGTGATAAGAGGGCTCCATTTTTCCCCATTCCTGGCCAGCACTTTTATAATATCATTGTTATCAGGTGTGTGGCTCCATAAGGTTCAATTAAAACGAACCAAGACTACAATAGACCTGGCACGTAAAAGAAAATTCACTGTGAGTGCTCCGCCTGGGAGGAGATGGTGCCACGTGCTGAGAAGTATCTAAGAGGCACTTTTGCCCATCGACAAAAGCTTGCAGAGGCTGGAGCTGATATCCTGCAGTGTTTCACACTCCTTAGTGGACACCGGCTGATCACAGCTTCCAAATTAGAAGTGGAAATCCACTCTTTGTAGTAGTTTCCAGCACGTTTTCCCTGCCACAGTGTGATACGTGCTCCTCACAGAGTGACAATGTAAAGTGAATTGATATTGTGAGACGGTGGTACCATGAGAGTTTACAGGTCTGCTACAACTCCCAGAATGCACTGACGAGTTAAATAAGAAAACAGATGTGAAAGTCGTGCCCAGTGACATGGAGTCATTCGGTAAGCCTACTCTAGTGCTTAATTTGTAAAAAATAAAAAAAATTAAGTAAGCACTAAGGCCCTTGTGAAGAGCCCCCTGCAGCTTCCACCACCCATTGCCACTGCCAGCCCTGCCAATTACAGCACCAGCACAACTACTAAACATCACGCTCCTACAAGTGTGACAATTCTGACTATTACAGGCCCCCAAAGGGGAGAAGATGTGGCCTTACGGCAAGAGATGTCAACCTCAAAGCTGAGGAACAGAGTTAGAGTTTCAGCAGGGACACTCAACATCTTGTGATTCTGGGCCAATCACTTAATCTCTCTGTGCCTAACAAAACAAGCATTGGAAAAGCCAATAGGTCTCACCTTTGGGGCGTTATAAGTGTTTAGACAGAGCTATTGGCTATGTTAATGTTTTTAATATGTGTTGTAGAGCATTGCGAATGTTGTGCAGCATGTTGTAAATGTAAAGTTATAGTAAAAAAAGTGTTATAACTATTTCTGTCACCTTATAACTAACCGAAAAAACATTATATACAACTGAGGTATTGTACTAAAAACCAAAATGAATACAAAAAATGTGTTCTAGTTTATTTGTTTACGCAATGCTGTCAATTTTTCTTTGCTTGTTGCAATTAATTTTTGTTATCGTTTTTATTGTTAGGTGTGGGATATAAACAAAGGGAGGTGGATGTTGTGAAATAGTATTTTAAATTAGATAGGAGTAGTGGAGAGTTATTGTGGAGAATTAATAAATTCCAAACTGAAGTGATGTGGAGTAATGCTGAGGTGGTTGTGAGTAGTGGCGGAGGTGATGCTCAGGTGATCCGGAATAATATTGAGGTAATGCTGAAGTGGTGGTGCGCTGGTTCCGAGGTGATGCTGAATGATACATAGGTGGTACTGAGTGATGCTGAGGTGGTGCTGAGCGATGTTACGGTGATGAGTTATGCTGATCTTGTGTTGCTGAACTGGTGCTTATGTGGTGCCAAGTGATGTTTTTGTTCTGGGTCTCAACAAATGCCGACGTCACCCTCAGCACCGCCGAACACCTCCACTTCCAGATCCACACCGACCACAACACCACCCTCAGAGGAACCCTTGTCTGCAGACCCGCCGGACCCCGACCACAGTTCAGCGACTCCATCGCCGACTTTGTCAGCACACACGCCCTCGCCTCCATGGACTACATCCTCCTTGGGGACCTGAACTTCCACCTCGAGAACAACAATGACACCAACTCCACCACCCTGATCAACAACCTCGCCAACCTCGGACTCAGGCAACTCGTCACAACACCTACCCACTCCGCCAGCCACACGCTTGACCCCTTCTTCTTTGCAAGCTCCCACATCTCCTTCAACCACACCACTGAGCTTCACTGGACCACCGTTGCATCCACTTCACCTTCCGGAAACCCACCACACACCCAACAGATGCAGTGCCGCTGCTGGAGCAAAGTCACCGAAGACCAGCTATCCACCACCCTCGACCGCAGGCCACACGCTGACCCAACCGACCCAGACACCGGCACACGCAACCTTAGACACTTGAACAACGACTGCGCCAACAACCTCGCCCCGCTCAAGAAGCCCTCCAAAAGCCTCACCAGCAAGAAAGCCAGCTGGTTCACGGAAGACCTCCAGGCCTCCAAGCAAACCTGCCAAAAGCTGGAGAAGAACTGGATCTGGGAACGAACACCAGAAAGCTACACAGCCCACAAGAATACCACCCTCAGACACCACCACCTCATCAGATCCACCAAACGGGCCTCCTTCAAAGACCGCCTAGACAACAATGAGCTCTTCAACATTGTGAAGGAACTCTCCAACCTCAGCTCCAACACCAACGACATTCCCATCCTCGCAAGACCTATGCGACTCGCTGGCCACCTTCTTCCATCACAAGACCGCAGACATCCACGACAGCTTCAACACCACGACCGCCCCAACATCCACTGAGACCGCCACCCCCATGACCACCATCCGCACCAACCGCCTGTTCTCCTGGACCAACATCAACAACACCATCAAGTTCATTAACACCGTCCACTCTGGATCCCCATCAGACCCTTGCCCACACCATATCTTCAACAATGCCAGCACCACCATCGCACCCCATCTACGGAGAGCCATCAGCATCTCCTTCGAGACAGCGACCTTCCCGGAGAGCTGGAAACACGCAGAGATCAACGCCTTACTCAAGAAACCCAAACACATTTTCATGCTTCCGTTCCCGGCGAAGGTCATCGAGAAGGCCGTCAACAAACAACTCACCAGCTTCCTCGAGGAGAACAGCATCCTAGACCCTTCCCAGTTTGGGTTTCGCAGCAACCACAGCACCGAAACTGCCCTCATCGCCACCACCGATGACATCAGGACCCTGCTAGACAACGGAGAAACCACGGCCCTCATTTTCCTGGAACGGTCAGCCGCCTTCGACACGGTCTGCCACCGCACACTACGAACACGTCTCCACGGAGCCGGAATCCAAGAGAAGGCCCTGAATTGGACCACCTCCTTTCTCTCCATCAGAAAACCGAGCATCCGCTTCCCCCCTTCCGCTCCGAAGCCACCGAGATCATCTGCGGCATACCCCAGGGCTCATCCCTCAGCCCGACGCTGTTCAACATCTAAATGGCACCACTCGCCCACGTAGCCCGACTGCACGACCTCAACATCATCTCCTACGCCGATTAAACCCAGCTGATCCTCTCCCTCGCCAAGGACCCCCACACCGCCAAAACCAACGTCCGCGAAGGAATGAAGGCTGTCACTGATTGGATGAACAGCTGACTAAAGCTGAACTCGGACAAGACGGAGGTCCTCGTCCTCGGATCCACCCCCTCGGCCTGAGAGGACTCCTGGTGGCAGACTGCACTAGGGACAGCTCCAACACCCACAGACCACGCACACAACCTAGCGGTCATCCTCGACTACACCCTCTCCATGACGAAGAAGGTCAACGCTGTCTTTTCCTCCTGCTTCAACACCCTCCGCAAGATCTACAAGTGGATCCCCACTGAAACAAGAAAGACTGTGACCCAGGCCCTCATGAGCAGCAGACTGGACTACAGAAACACCCTCTACTCAGGAGCCTCGGCCAAACTCCTGACACGGCTGCAATGCATCCAGAACGCCTCCGCATGCCTGATCCTCGACATCCCTCGCCGCATCACACCCCACCTGAGGGACCTGCACTGGCTCTCCGTCAACAAGAGAATAACCTTCAAACTCATCACCCACGCACACAAGGCACTCCACAACACCGGACCAGCGTACCTCAACACCCGACTCTGCTTCTACACCCCCACCGCCAGCTCCGCTCCGCTCCGCAGACCGCGCCCTCGCCGCTGCCCTCTGCATCCGAAGAGTGACCACCGGCGGCAGATCATTCTCCAGACCCAAGACCTACTGACCTTCAGAAGACTCCTCAAGACCTGGCTCTTCGAACAGTAGCACCCCCACCTACCCCCTTCCCCCTCCTTAGCGGCTTGAGACCCTCACGGGTAGGTAGCGCGCATTACAAATACTATGATTGATTGATTGAGGTGTTGCTGTATTGATGCTGAAGTGGTGCTGCGTTGGTTCTGAATTGCTGCTGGTGTGGGGCTGTGGAGGTGCGGAGCTGGTTTTGCACTGATGTGGAGGTGATGCTGTGCTAATGCTGTGATGGTGCAGTTTTGATAATGAGGTGTTGCTGCAGTGCATCTGAGGTAGTGCTGTGCTGATGGTGACTTGTTGCTGCACTGGTGGTGGTGCACTGATGAGGTGTTACTGTGTTGGTGCTAACATTGTTATGTGGTGATAAGGTGCTTAGGAGATGCTGTGCTGGTGCTTAGGTGGTGCCAAGTGATGCAGAGGTGCTGCTTAGTGATGCAGTTGTGGTGCTAAGTGATGTTGTGGTGTTGGTGAATGATACTTAGGTGGTGCTGAGTGAGGTGGTTGTTTGCTGGTGGAAGGTGGTGCTGAGTGATACTGATGTGGTACCAAGTGATATTGAGGGGGTGTTGTGTGATGCTACGGTGGTGCTGACTGGTGCTAGGGTGGTGCTGACTGATGCTGAGGTGGTGCAGAGTGATGCTGGGGTGGTGCTGACTGATGCGGAGGTGGTGCAGAGTGATGCTGAGGTGGTGCAGAGTGAAGATTTGTCAAAGGTAGCACGCATCACAGCTGCCAGAGGTGTGAAAGGAAGCGTGCATCACGGTGCTGAAAAAACGTAAATGTTAAAAGGTGCGGTCAATTTTTAAGCTGTGCACTGTGCAGTGGGGTGAAAGGAAGAACGCACCACAGCTGTGCAATAAGGTGAAAGGAAGCACGCACCATGGCTGTGCACTGGGGTGGAAGGAGGCACACACATATATCTGCACTGTGCAGTGTTGTGAAAGGAAGCACGCACAACTAATGTGCAGTGGGATGAAAGGAAGCCCTCGCCACAGCTGTGTGCTGTGCAATGGGGGGGGGGAGGAAGCATGCGCCACAGCTGTGCATCGTGCAGAGATGTCAATGGTAGCATGCACCACAGCTGCGCAGAGATGTCAAAAGAAACACGCACCACAGTGATGAAAAAAGTGAATGTTAAAAGGTGCGCTCCATTTTGAAGCTGTGTACTGTGCAATGGGGGGGAAAGGAAGCACGCACCACAGCTGTGTACTGTGCAGAGATGTCAAAGGTTGCATGCACCACAGCTGCGCATGGGTATGAAAGGAAGCATGCACCACAGCGCTGAAAAAACACGAATGCTAAAAGGTGCTGTCAATTTTTAAGCTGTGTACTGTGCAATGGGGGGGAAGGAAGCACACACCACAGCTGTGCACTGTGCAGAGATGTGAAAGGTAGCACACACCACAGCTGCTCAGAGGCATTATTTAACAGCCGGTGCCAGCAAGCGCGCACAAAAAGCAAGTGCTAATAATTAAGTGCCCATATGCGCACCGGCATACATCAGCTCAAATTAAGCCCCCAGCAAGGGCCTGCGTTACGCCCCTGGATCAAGAGAGTCCGAAAAGCAATGTGAGAAAAGAAAACACACACCACGGCTGCGCAGAGGTGTGAAAGGAAGCGCGCACCACAGTGATGAAAAAACGCTAATGTTAACATTTTTAAGATGGTACCGGAAAAAGAGGTGACAATAGAGGCCAAATACAGAGAGTACAGTAAATGTCTTTACAATAACATACAAATATAACGGTGCAGGAAGAGAGTGCTGACATACGAGTGCTGGAAAAAGAAGTGAGCAATATTGTAGCTGTGAGGTCAGTCCCTTGGCTGGGGTGAAGGGGACGCGCCTTGCTAGTATCTTATTGTCATGAATGTGAGTGCTGGAAAAGAAGCGCGCACTCTTGTGGCGGTGGGGTCTGTCCCTTGGGGAGGGTGGATGGGACGCGCCTTGGAAGGAAATCTGCAACGTCTTGAAATGAAACACGATCCACAACAGATGGCGCTGCTGCGCGCTCCTGACAGCTAAACGCTGTGGGAGTAAAAACATTTTTAGAAAAGTTGGGACATGCACCGGTCTTTGACCCATTGCGTGCTTTCATTTTTGAAAGCCACACGCAAAGGCCAATAGCATGTGTGAAAAATCGAACACCACACGCACGAGTTTGCAGAAAGTCTGAAGTGATTCCAAGAGGCCTTCTTCGTGAGCAGCGCAGCGCTAGGCTCCACCTAAAAACCAATGTGTCTGCCTCTAACGCAACTGGTGCTCGTGTAAAGCGCTCTGATACCGTCAGGTCCAGTTTGCGAAATATAACCCCCCCCTACACCACCTCTCCCCAAAGCCAAAAAAGCGAGAAGAATGGCTGGGGCCCCAGGTTTTAACAATTGTTTATGTGTATTTAATTAAGAACCAACTGTTGTTCTCATCTCTAAATTACGGTACAAAAGAGGGTGGTGATGGACGGAGCATCTGAATCAAACACTCACACCCAGTCAAAAGATCTGGGTTTAATCCATCCCCGTTCTTTAGCCCACTCTGCCACCCCAGTTCAGACATGGCTATATGCAAATCAGTCTGACCCTGTGCCTCATGGGAACAGTCCAGCCCGAACTGACAAGCCCTGTCTTCCTTGGACCGGAAACAAGCTTCCGAGGACCGGTTTCTGGCATTCCAGCCGTCTTCAGCCCGGCTTGCTTGAATCCAGTGGCAAAGTGAGCAAGGGACTCAAGTCCGAGCATACCCTGCCACACTTATGGCGGCCAAAAGCGGTACAAAAGGGGGTGGTGATGGACGGAGCATCTGAATCAATCAAACACTCACACCCAGTCAAAAGATCTGGGTTTAATCCATCACCGTTCTTTAGCCCACTCTGCCACCCCATTTCAGACATGGCTATATGCAAATCAGTCTGACCCTGTGCCTCATGGGAACAGTCCAGCCCGAATTGCCAAGCCATGTCTTCCCTGGACCGGAAACAAGCTTCCGAGGACCGGTTTCTGGCATTCCAGCCGTCTTCAGCCCGGCTTGCTTGAATCCAGTGGCAAAGGTGATGGATTAAACCCAGATCTTTTGACTGGGTGTGAGTGTTTGATTGATTCAGATGCTCCGTCCATCACCCCCCCCCCCCCCCTTTTGTACTGCATCTCTAAATTAGGCAAACAGCACCACCATGTGCCAGACTGTCTAAAGTGCCGGTGTTGACAATTAAGTACAGGTGTTAAGAACCGGAAACCATCAGCTCAAATTTAGCACTGCCCTACTCACAAATGACTGATCAGTCAGCAACACCAAAATAATGCATTCCTGATGCCTGTAAAAATATGACTGTTCGGTTGAGGAAGGTACTTACATCACAGAGGGCTCTTGATATTCCACACCAGATGATTGGGGGACAACTATTGCAGTTAGGGCAGTTCCTTGGCTAGACTGAAAAGATTCAAGTCCAGGGATGGGGTTCTTGCCACCAGTTGATGAAATTACTGCACTTGTGAGAAAGTGTACCTCAAATGGTCACACCCAAAACATGGAAAAGCCACACACTAGCATACATGAAATGTGAAAATTTCAGACTAAAGATCACTAGAAAATTGGGAGTGCTAAAAGTATTCCCTTCATCGATTTCGAACTGAGACACCTGCCAGACTTTCATATTGGATACTTTAGATGCATGCCTATCTTAGGTGCTAGAAGAATGGGGCAGGGGTGCTGCAGAACGCACAAAATAACCATGCTGAAATTCAAAAGGTAAATGAGCAATAAAGATGCCTCTAAATGTTGTTATTTATATTATCACATGTACTGTGCATTCAAAAGAGGAGGTTAAATGTCATGATATGTCTTCTGAATTATTCTTTTAAAAGGGAGGTTGGTGTATATTTTTTTTTTCTCCAACAGCAAACTTACAGGATTTTGTTAACTGAACTATAACAATCTTGCTGTATACAGTGGGTGTGAAAGGAAAGGCTGTTTTGATCACACAACAAAAGGCATCAGTAAAAAACAAAACACCTGAAATTGAACTGTTCAAATATTTCCGACTATATCAGCAAGTTCGAAAACATAAATGAAGCACTTCTTTGGAATTTGAAAAGTGATGGAAACAAGAATTTAATAAAATCAAAACAAATTAATACACTTGGTGGTGCACAAATTAACTTTTCGCTGAAATCTGATTTCCACACATTGTTCTTGCGATGTAGTTTCATTGGTGAAACTGTTGCGTCACTATGCTTTAGAAATATACAACAAATTGCTTCAAAATGACCGCCAGCTACATACATCCAATAGATCCGATTCAGACGCGAGACTCGCGATTTATTAAACCAAAAAAATGGCCTTAGTTTGGCTTTCCTCAGCCTGAAATTGCATGTTTCAACAGAAGTCAAAGGGAGATATACATTTTCCCGATATCTTTTTTTTTTTTCAATCTCACACTTCTTTCTTCTAAAATGTTGCCAGGTACGATACTATAGCCTTACTTATCTCCTGGTGAGTGCATTAACTACGTTTTTTGCTTGAGTGGCGTTTGGATTTTCCACAATATATATCACTTCAGTGATGTGGACGGCGGCATTCCACTGGCACCTTGTCTATACAACCACCTACTAGTCTGAAGTTTGTTTCAGGTTTGATCCTCCACACCCAAGGTTAAACGAGGCTACTTACCTCCCCGCCTTATCTTCAACGTAGAACCTAGATTTCGACCCCAGCGAATAGGCACTGTGATGTGGTCAGAGGAAACAAACATCGAAATTGGAGCGCAAATAAGCACATGTGTGACACCGTCGTACTGAGTGCACGTAAACAACGCGGCCATTTTACAGTGGAACAGTTGTTATACTCAATGCACCAAATGTCCTCCAGCAGCAAGCAAAGCTTTGTTTATAAGTATAGTATATACTTTTTTCCTTTTTTGATATGTATTATTCATCTTATTGTTATTATTATTATATGAATACCATAGTTAATAATATATTACTTAATATATCAGAAATGAACAGGGCCTATATCAGGCGTTTTACTACAAGAGTGTTTACGCTTTTGTACAATGATATTACCGAATTATTTATATCTAATGTGGAATTCCCTTTGTATTTGGCTTCGGGTCACTCCTTTTAAAGATGGCCTTCTTCGTTGAGAATTTTCGCAGCATTCTACCCTTAATTTGATGTTCTGAGCATATTAGAGACAAGTGTTGAGCCTTCCAGTAGTACGAAGGAAGAAAGATCACTGCCCGCAGAGCCTGTCTCAGGCGGAAATGGCGTCATGGTGATCAGCATGCCGGGAGAGGTAGTATTTTGGTCTCTCTTTGCCCAAGCTAGTGCACGGTTTGTAGTCTGTCCGTGCTTCCTCGCGGGCCGCTGACATGGCGGGAATGGAGCTGCTGTCTGACCAGGGCTACCGGGTCGACGGGCGGAAGCCGGGTGAGTTGCGCAAGATTCAGGCCCGCATGGGGGTCTTCGCGCAGGCCGACGGATCCGCGTACATCGAGCAGGGCAACACCAAGGCGCTGGCTGTGGTGTACGGGCCGCATGAGGTGAGCCTCGACTGGTGATGTTTTATTTAGCGCAAACTGGACCTGCAGGTACTGGAGCACTTTACATGGGCACCGGTTACATTACACAAGGACTCCTTCATTTTTGGTAGGCGGGGGAAGATTAAGTTAGTTTCTGTTGTCTGTAACTTAAGGACAATCATCCTTACCTGTTGCTTGGCCAACATGTTATTGTATGTTAACGGAGCTTGTTTAGCGCATGGCTACCCCAGCAACGGGGCGTCCCAGCGCCAGTGGACAGGCAGCAGTGGTGGCAAGTGAAAGGCTAAGTGTAAGGACAGCCAGACAATGCCTATAGAGTAGGGCGCCATGGGGCAGACACTCACCACGCAGGCGTCCCCGGCTATATGGTGGAAAATAGCCAGGTTTTAATCTGTTTCCTGAAAGCCCAGTGATTTTGAGTGCGGTGAGCCGTGATTGGAATAGAGTTGCAGAGGGCAGGATCCTAAAAGAGCGCCCCCCCCAGCTCTGCTCCTGCGCACCCTGGGAGTACAAGCCAGGTGCAGGTCTGCAGAACGTAGTGCTCGAGTCGGCACATAGAGTGAGCAGAGCCCCTGCAAAATCTAGGGGCCCTGATCATACAGAATCTTATGGATGGTGCAGAGAGTCTTAAAATGAATACTCCTTTCGATTGGAAGCCAGTGTAGGCGGTGCAGGAGGTGGGAGGTGTGGCAGTGCTTAGGGAGGGCGAAAAGTGCGGGCAGCAGCATTCTGAGCCCGTTGCAGTTTCTTCGTGACCGTTTTGTTAGCACCCAGTAGAAGTCCGTTACAGTAATCAAGGCGAGACAAGACCACTGATTGAATAATCACTTGACGGATGGGCTCGGCAAAAAACTCTAAGATGGGTTTTAACCTGTGTAAGTGGCCGAAACAAGTACCTGCCACTTTTTTGGCATGCAGTTCAACAGAGAGGGAGTTGTCCATCAGGACCCCTACGTTCTTAACTGTGTTTTTCGGCTGGGGAGGGGTCCAGTACAGCGGGCCACCACTGATTAGTCCCATTTATGAGAGTCTCTTCCAACCAAGAGCACCTCCGTTTTTGAGGAATTGAGTTGGAGGTAGTTTTCCGTCAACCAATCTGAGATTGCCAAGACATCCTCCTGGAACCTCGGTCAAGGGCGGGGTTGTTAGAGAAGGTAAATAGCAGCTGCGCGTCATCCACATAAGATATCATACTGATCTCCCAGGCTTTGGCCAAAAGGCAGACGTACACGTTAAAGAGTGTAAGGCTCAACACAGAGCCCTGGGGGACGCCACAGCAGAGGGGGTACGTACTGGACTGTTATGGAGGGGCGTGGATCTGGAAGGAGCGATCAGATAAAAGAGATGCAAACCAGGCCCAAGCCGTGCCGCTGACCCCGATCTCCCTCAGTTGTTGGAGCAGAATCTCATAGGAGACCGTAACATCTCCCCGAATCGCAGAGCTGGAATGGTACAGAAAATAGGCACAGGAACCCCCCCCCCCCCCCAAAAAAGCATCACCCCAAATTAGTTTCCGGGACACATTGGAACACAGGGCTGCTGCAGATAGAAAGTTCTTGTTTTTGTGCCTCTGTGTAATAAAGAGGAACAGTTTCTGCAAAGTTATTACCCGGGACAGTTTCCAACTTGCCAGGACTCCCCCCTGTAAAAACAGGACAGTTGGCAACTATGCCCACCTCAGTAAATTTGATTGCTAAACATGTGGCCCTCGTTTGCGAACTGGGGCTAGCTTGCGATTGTAAAGACACACTGTATAGGTGTTTTTATTTTAAAAGTTTTATATAGCGCTAGCTCGACACGTAGGTATCAGAACGCTTTACATACACACAGTAAAACAGCAGAACGACAATAAATTACATAGTAGGTCTTAATTAAGGAAGCAAACCACAGGCAAAAATACAGCATGGAAATAAATATGCAGTGCAGCGGAGGGGAAGAAGGCAAAAAGAAAGGGCGAGAAAGACATAGTCCGATCACACACTATCCTGAAAAGTCCAGGGAGAGGGGAGACAACTTGGATAAAGAAGACTAGGGTAGTTGATGTTGGTCATGAAAGTATTTGTTTAGGAGATGGAGTTTCAGGTCCCTTTTTGAAACAGGAGAAGGCGTGGTTGCATCTTAGGACTCCAGGGAGAGCTTTCCATATCCTGGGAGAGTTGCCAGAGAACGATCGATATTGTTTTTTTTTTCTTTTTCACTTTTGGAGGAATAAGCAGGAGTGAGTTGGAGCTTCTTAGTGTTCTGGATTGGCCTGCTCCTAATCGGTTTGTTGTTTAAGTAGATGGGGGCAGGAGAGTGAAGGGTTTTCTGTGTGATGCAGGCCAATTTATAGATACATCTCCCTTCCATGGGAAGCCAATTGAGGCAGTTGAGGGCTGTAGTGATGTGTTCAAATCTTTCAACTCCACATACGAGTCAAGCGTACATGTTAGGACTGCTCTTAGAGGGGCTAGGTGAGATTTCGGAGTTCATGTAAGGATGGCGTTCCCGTAGTCGATCAGGGATTGGACTACTGTCTTGAGGTCATCATGGGGTAGAAAAGGTTTCAGTTTCTTGAGGTGTTTTAGAGAGAAAAGAACACTTTTTGCTGAGTTTTTGATGTGGGCCCTCATTGATAAGTTCTTGTCAAGGGTGATGTCTAGAGCCTTAACTGAGTCGGATAGGGTAAGGGGGCAGTTTAGGGCAACCAGCTTCTTGAGCCACTCAAATAAAATTTATTTATTTGGTTATTAAAACTCAATAACCATAAAAGTTCAGATAAAATCAGTCAATTAACAAATTCATCATGAGCATCATTATTACGTTGTCACAAAAATATTAAAATTGCTACACGAGTCAAATAACAGTTCATGAATGATATCATATACAATACATCATATTTAGGTTACCATGGATTTCCGTAATTTCAAAGCATTATTTAAAAACGAGGAAATAAATACGATAGTTAAAATGTTGTCCAATTTCTGTACAGCTAAAAATGCTGGGCGCAGCGGTTAACTTCCATAATCTTTAGAAGGGGAATAATCCATCTTCGTCTGGGTATACTATAGAATTTGCAGAAGAATAGGAAGTGCATATCTGATTGATCTGAAATGTCATCACAAGGACATTTAATCAGTTGTTTAGACCAATCCTTCATACCCGGGAAACTGAATAACCGAAATAATAAGGTAAACCTAAAACGAACTAATAAAAACCTCTCGTATTCGCACATCTGGAGTTTAAGGTACGGCTGCACTGTATTAGAGATAACCGTCTGGGCATGTGCTACTACTGTTAGCTTTTTCATTTCAGTTTGTGTTCTAAGTTCATGTAAAAATGCCATACACTTTTCTTTTAGAGCTTTCCTTGAAATATTACGTAACGAGGTTGGATCATAACAATAATTTACAGTTCCCAAATCAGAAAAGAATTTCTTTAGATATGCCAACCAACCCATCTTGCCATTCCTTTCTAAACCTAACACATTGTTTAAAATCAGGCGATTCAAACCGCATTCATCCGTAGTCCAGACTCTGTGCCATAACAAAATCAGGGCAGTTCTTATAATATCCACAAGATATGGTTCCCCCATTTCTACGTGACAAGCAAACGTGGAGACGCTAGTTGGAACCGCCAGGAGATACTTCATAAAACGGTTTTCTACCACCTGTAGACATGTCACATTCGCGTGTCCCCATAAGCCTGCTCCCTATGTCACTACTGACAAACAAGTAGCTTTATAAACGGTTAACATTTCCCCTATGGGTTTCCTGCCCATTTTGTGACTAAAGTTTTTTAATGCCGCTATAGCTTTACAATACAACAGTTTACGTGTTTTAATTGCAGTAATCCAATTACCATTGCGTTCAAACCAAACTCCTAGATAGGAAAACGTTGGAGTAATGTCAACAGGAGTCTTACCAATAAAAACTGTTTTCCTCTTTTTATTTATACCACCACCGCAAGTCATGGTAAAAGTTTTAGAACAGTTTATCTTTAAATTTAGGCCAGCCATAAAATTTGAGAATGAGGTAACCAAAGCTTGCATGGCCAATGGGGTATGTGCCATCAGGACAGCATCATCTGCATACAGTAATGCGGGCAAAGATCTTTCTCCTACCATAGGCAGGTCTCTGCATTCCTTCAGGAGGGTTTTTTCCACATCATTGATGTAGAGAGTGAAGAGGAATGGGGCCAGCACGCAACCCTGTCGTACGCCCCTCGCTATACTAAAAGGTTCCGTGCATTCCCCATTTTTCCCAAACCTGATTCTTGCGGATGATCCCTGATATAATTCCCTTAAGAAGTGGATAATAGATGTATCTACCCCCATTTTGTTCAAAACCAACCAGAGCTTGGAATGTGATACGCAATCAAATGCAGAGGTTAGATCTATAAAAGTTAAAAATAGTCGACCCTCTTTTACCTTTGTATATTTCTTAACTAGCATGTATAGATTTAAACACTGATCAACTGTACTGAGCCCTTTTCTGAACCCGTATTGTACATCACTAATTATGTGGTTTTCGTCTGCCCATGATTGGAGCCTGTTTAAAATAACCCAACCAAACACTTTAATGGTACTATCCAAAAGTGAGATAGGGCGGTAGCACTGGCAACTGAGTCTGTCCCCCTTTTTAAATATGGGGACAATCAATGATTCACACCATGATGGAAGAGGACCATTCTTAAGTGGAGGGGTGTGGCTCACTGGTTAGAGGCGGCAGACCTGTAAGCAGAGAACAGCCCGGGACCCGGGTTCAATTCCCGACGCGGCAGGGTCGTGGACCAGGGGTCAACGGACTCGATAATTCTCGCCTCAGTGCCTACTCTAACCAGGGGAAAAAGAGACCACGATGGAGAGGGCGGAGGGCCACGGGGAATGACCAGGCACCCGGCCAAGACACCTGCTGCGAAGAGAGCCACCCATCAGTAAAGTGCGGCAAAGCGGGTTAGGTGCAAGGTGAATAGGGGCGAGGGGGGCAGAGGGCATTATATTACATTTATGAGAACATTACTTGTGCAGCTGTGGCACCGGGGCCCAGGGGGGTTGAGAGGGCCACTTTACTCCAGCTGGGGGAGGCGGGCCCATTTCACATCCTTGCACCCTTGCTGGATGGGTAGGGGGCGGCTAATGGGTGAGCCCGGGTCAGAAATACATCTATACTGCGAGGGAGACGGGCCGATTGGGAGAGGCAAGGAAAGCAGAAACTTGTTGGGTGAAAGGGACGGGTCGTTCAAAGAGAGGGCAAGGCCGAAAGAGGGGAGACTGTGCTGGTGACTGGAAAAAGGGGTAGCCGGGCTAGCGAGACAGGAGTATAGAAAGGCGAGCAGAGACTAGTGAGAGGGGGCGCTGATATTGTGGAATGAGGGCAGGGATGCTAGGGACAGGGAGCAGGCGGCTGAAAAGATAAGCAGATCATAGTGAGTGGGATGGAGGCGAATGAATGAGCGAGAAGGGACGAGTGAACGGAGGGAGGACAGGCTGCCGAAAGCAAAACGCCAGTGTCTTTAAGCTATGTTGTAAATCATTGTGGCTGCTGTGTGGCATGTTAGAAAATTATAGCGTAAAAGTGTTATAAGCGTTTTATTTACTTTACACATAACCAAGAAGACCACAGGAGAGTGGAGGATGGGAAATAGTACCTGAATTACAACACAAGCACTGGACGGACACTAGAGGAGAATCAACAGATGCCAGATTCCGAGGGCAGTTTGAGGTGGTGCTGAGTGATGCCGAGGTGGTGGTGTACTGGTGTGGGGGTGATATTTAATTGATGCTGAGGTGGTGCTGAGTGATGCTGATTTGGTGCTTTCCTGAGGTGATGCTGATGCTAAAGATGTGCTGCATTGGTGCTGAGGTGGTGTTGCTCTGAGGCTGAGCAGGTGCCCAGACCTGTTGCTGCCTCACTCTATGCCATGGGTACTCACAAACTTTCTTTCGGGGGCCAAATTTACAGTGTGGTTTGTGTCCGAGGGCCGCACCGGTGGGGGCGGGGTCAGTGGGGGTGATGCGGGGCTAGAGCAACAAAAAAAAAAACTGTGACCCTGAGGTTGAACACAGGTCCCTGCAGCAGACGCCTTCCTCCACTGAGCTACAAGACCCGGCATACACACCTCTCTCTCTCTCTCCCTCTCCATCCCTCTATCTCTATCTCTCTCTCTCTCTCTCTCTCTGCCTCCCTCCCTCCATCCCTCTATTTCCCTCTCTCCCTCCCCGGTCTCCCTCTGTCTCACTCACTCTGACTGTATCACTCCCTCGCCCTATCTCCCACCCTCTCCCTCCCACCCTCTCCCTTCTTCTCCCTTCCCTCCCTCACCCTCACTCCCCTTCCCCCTATTACCTCTCCCTCCCTCACTCCCCTTTCCTCACCCTCACTCCCTCCCCTTACTCCCCTTCCCTCCCTCACTCCCCTTCCCTCCCTCCCTTCTTCCCCTTCCCTCCCTCCCCTTTCCTCCCTCACTACCCTTCCCTCACTCCCTTCCCTTCCCTCAAACCCCTTCCCTCATTACCTCCCCTCACTCCCTTCCCTTCCCTCCCTCCCTCCCTTCCCTTCCCTGCCTCCCCTTCCCTCCCTCACTCCCCTTCCTCACCCCCTCGCCTCACTCCCCTGCCTCACTCCCCTTCCGTCCCTTCTCTGCCCTTCCCTAACTCCCCTCACTCCCTCCCCTCACTCCCCTTCCCTCACCCATTTCCCTCCTTTGCCTCCCCTTCCCTCACTCCCCCTCCCTCACTCCCCTTCCCTCACTCCCTTCCCTCCCTCCCTCCCCTCACACCCTCTCCTTCCCTCACTCCCTCCCCTCACACCCTCTCCTTCCCTCACTCCCTCCCCGCACACCCTCCCCTTCCCGCACACCCTCTCCTTCCCTCACTCCCTCCCCGCACACCCTCCCCTTCCTGCACACCCTCCCCTTCCCTCACACCCTCCCCTTCCCTCACACCCTCCCCTTCCCTCACACCCTCCCCTTCCCTCACACCCTCCCCTTCCCTCACACCCTCCCCTTCCCTCACACCCTCCCCTTCCCTCACACCCTCCCCTTCCCTCACACCCTCCCCTTCCCTCACACCCTCCCCTTCCCTCACACCCTCCCCTTCCCTCACACTCTCCCCTTCCCTCACACTCTCCCCTTCCCTCACACCCTCCCCTTCCCTCACACCCTCCCCTTCCCTCACACCCTCCCCTTCCCTCACACCCTCCCCTTCCCTCACACCCTCCCCTTCCCTCACACCCTCCCCTTCCCTCACACCCTTCCCTCACACCCTCCCCTTCCCTCACACCCTCCCCTTCCCTCACACCCTCCCCTTCCCTCACACCCTCCCCTTCCCTCACACCCTCCCCTTCCCTCACACCCTCCCCTTCCCTCACACCCTCCCCTTCCCTCACACCCTCCCCTTCCCTCACACCCTCCCCTTCCCTCACACCCTCCCCTTCCCTCACACCCTCCCCTTCCCTCACACCCTCCCCTTCCCTCACACCCTCCCCTTCCCTCACACCCTCCCCTTCCCTCACACCCTCCCCTTCCCTCACACCCTCCCCTTCCCTCACACCCTCCCCTTCCCTCACACCCTCCCCTTCCCTCACACCCTCCCCTTCCCTCACACCCTCCCCTTCCCTCACACCCTCCCCTTCCCTCACACCCTTCCCTCACTCTCTCCCCTCACTCTCTCCCCTCACTCCCTCCCCTCACTCCCTCCCCTCACTCCCTCCCCTTACTCCCCTTCCCTCACCCATTTCCCTCCTTTGCCTCCCCTTCCCTCACTCCCCCTCCCTCACTCCCCTCACTCCCCTTCCCTCACTCCCTTCCCTCCCTCCCTCCCCTCACACCCTCTCCTTCCCTCACTCCCTCCCCTCACACCCTCTCCTTCCCTCACTCCCTCCCCGCACACCCTCCCCTTCCCGCACACCCTCCCCTTCCCTCACACCCTCCCCTTCCCTCACACCCTCCCCTTCCCTCACACCCTCCCCTTCCCTCACACCCTCCCCTTCCCTCACACCCTCCCCTTCCCTCACACCCTCCCCTTCCCTCACACCCTCCCCTTCCCTCACACCCTCCCCTTCCCTCACACCCTCCCCTTCCCTCACACCCTTCCCTCACTCCCTCCCCTCACTCCCTCCCCTCACTCCCTCCCTCACTCCCCTTCCTCACCCCCTCGCCTCACTCCCCTTCCGTCCCTTCTCTCCCCTTCCCTAACTCCCCTCACTCCCTCCCCTCACTCATTTCCCTCCTTTGCCTCCCCTTCCCTCACTCCCCCTCCCTCACTCCCCTCACTCCCCTTCCCTCACTCCCTTCCCTCCCTCCCTCCCCTCACACCCTCTCCTTCCCTCACTCCCTCCCCTCACACCCTCTCCTTCCCTCACTCCCTCCCCTCACACCCTCTCCTTCCCTCACTCCCTCCCCGCACACCCTCCCCTTCCCGCACACCCTCCCCTTCCCTCACACCCTCCCCTTCCCGCACACCCTCCCCTTCCCTCACACCCTCCCCTTCCCTCACACCCTCCCCTTCCCGCACACCCTCCCCTTCCCTCACACCCTCCCCTTCCCTCACACCCTCCCCTTCCCTCACACCCTCCCCTTCCCTCACACCCTCCCCTTCCCTCACACCCTCCCCTTCCCTCACACCCTCCCCTTCCCTCACACCCTCCCCTTCCCTCACACCCTCCCCTTCCCTCACACCCTCCCCTTCCCTCACACCCTCCCCTTCCCTCACACCCTCCCCTTCCCTCACACCCTTCCCTCACTCCCTCCCCTCACTCCCTCCCCTCACTCCCTCCCCTCACTCCCTCCCCTCACTCCCTCCCCTCACTCCCTCCCCTTACTCCCCTTCCCTCACCCATTTCCCTCCTTTGCCTCCCCTTCCCTCACTCCCCCTCCCTCACTCCCCTCACTCCCCTTCCCTCACTCCCCTCACTCCCCTTCCCTCACTCCCTTCCCTCCCTCCCTCCCCTCACACCCTCTCCTTCCCTCACTCCCTCCCCTCACACCCTCTCCTTCCCTCACTCCCTCCCCGCACACCCTCTCCCTCCCCGCACACCCTCCCCGCACACCCTCCCCTTCCCTCACACCCTCCCCTTCCCGCACACCCTCCCCTTCCCTCACACCCTCCCCTTCCCTCACACCCTCCCCTTCCCTCACACCCTCCCCTTCCCTCACACCCTCCCCTTCCCTCACACCCTCCCCTTCCCTCACACCCTCCCCTTCCCTCACTCCCTCCCCTTCCCTCACTCCCTCCCCTTCCCTCACACCCTCCCCTTCCCTCACACCCTCCCCTTCCCTCACACCCTCCCCTTCCCTCACACCCTCCCCTTCCCTCACACCCTCCCCTTCCCTCACACCCTCCCCTTCCCTCACACCCTCCCCTTCCCTCACACCCTCCCCTTCCCTCACACCCTCCCCTTCCCTCACACCCTCCCCTTCCCTCACACCCTCCCCTTCCCTCACACCCTCCCCTTCCCTCACACCCTCCCCTTCCCTCACACCCTCCCCTTCCCTCACACCCTTCCCTCACACCCTCCCCTTCCCTCCCTCCCTCCCCTTCCCTCCCCTCACTCCCTCCCCTCACTCCCTCCCCTCACTCCCTCCCCTCACTCCCTCCCCTCACTCCCTCCCCTCACTCCCTCCCCTCACTCCCTCCCCTCACTCCCTCCCCTCACTCCCTTCCCTCATTCCCTCCCCTTCCCTCATTCCCTCCCCTTCCCTCATTCCCTCCCCTTCCCTCATTCCCTCCCCTTCCCTCATTCCCTCCCCTTCCCTCATTCCCTCCCCTTCCCTCATTCCCTCCCCTTCCCTCATTCCCTCCCCTTCCCTCATTCCCTCCCCTTCCCTCATTCCCTCCCCATCCCTCATTCCCTCCCCTTCCCTCATTCCCTCCCCTTCCCTCATTCCCTCCCCTTCCCTCATTCCCTCCCCTTCCCTCATTCCCTCCCCTTCCCTCATTCCCTCCCCTTCCCTCATTCCCTCCCCTTCCCTCATTCCCTCCCCTTCCCTCATTCCCTCTCCTTCCCTCATTCCCTCACTCCTTCACTCCTTCCCTCACTCCTTCCCTCACTCCTTCCCTCACTCCTTCCCTCACTCCTTCCCTCACTCTCTCCCCTCCCTCAATTCCCTCCCTCACTTCCCTCCCTCACTTCCCTCCCTCAGTCACTCCTTCCCTCACTCCATACCCTTCCCTCACTCCTTCCCTCCCTCTTCCCTCACTCCTTCCCTCCCTCCCCTTCCCTCGCACCCTCTCCTTCCCTCACTCCCTCTCCTTCCCTCACACCCTCTCCTTCCCTCACACCCTCTCCTTCCCTCACACCCTCTCCTTCCCTCACTCCCTCCCCTTCCCGTACACCCTCTCCTTCCCTCACTCCATACCCTTCCCTCACACCCTCCCCCTCCCTCACTTCCCTCCCTCACTTTCCTTCCCTCACTCCCTTCCCTCACTCCCTTCCCTCACTCCCTTCCCTCCCTCCCCTTCCTCACATGTTTTGAGATCTACTACTTATATGTAATCGGAAGCGGGTACAAAATCGCCTCTGAACATTTGAGCTATAGTTCCCAGTGGCTGCTGGCATCTACCGGGCAGGGGAGGTGGGCAAATAAAATAATTTATGCATGCAGCATGTTAGCAGCGCCCTGATTGGAGGGAGTGACTCACTCGGCGCTCCACAGCTGCCTAGAGGCGTGTACTTACTCTCAGCCCAGCTACCTTAATGCAGCTGGGTTGAGAGGTTTAAAGTGTGCATGTCTGGCTGGCTGTAGCATGATGGCCAGTCTAAAAGACATGTGCACTTTGAACAGTGCATAGGCAGCTTTCTGCCCACCACTCCTCCCTGCTGTCACTCAGCAGGTCCTGTGCTGTCCTAACGCTTTGTTCAGCACGGGACAATGAAAAATAAAATGGTAATGAATTTCCATTTTATTTTTTATCAGGGGGATCTTGGCGGGCATTTAAGTGGGGTGACGCTCCTACACTCCAATGGAGGAGCACCCCCTGAAAGTTCCCCGTTCTGAAAATCCAATACTATACCATCAGCTACTCACCGGTCATAAATGATGTCTTTAGTGGTTCAGAGCTAGAGCAGAATGAAGAACCAGCAATCAGGGACATATTTTCCAATCTTTATGAACCTCTCTCTGGTGTTACCAGGAGATGCGGTGGGAACACCTGAAGCCATCGTGGTATCATGGCACGCTGCCCAGTACTTTTGGGAGATATCGTGCAGCATTTTGCGGTCAGGATGCGCCTCTCGAGGAGAGTGCCCTGATTGTTTTTCTCGGCTCCAAAACTCATCTGCCGAGTGGACCAGATTACCTGTGAAATCATGCCTCAAAAATTTGTATTTTCTCATATTCAGCAAGAAATCTGTGTGCTTGGACTCTTAATGATCAAGAGAATAGAAAGGCTCTTTAAATCCCCTTCCAGGCCTGGAGCCGGTGGCAGGCAGCGCTGCAGCTATTCACTGAAAGCGCTATTCTGAACTGAGCTCTGCGATAAATATTTGGAATTGGGTTGGAATGTAATGGGGTGCCACTCCTGCGCCATTCACCCTGCCTGTGTGCCCTCCTCCCCCCCCCTCTCCCCCTCCCAGGCTGTGACAGCTTCCAGGCGCGCGCAAACAGCCACACACAAGCATTTCACAGGACTTTAAAAGACCATTAGCATGTTAATGAGGCTACTTTCACCTCTCAGCGCCCCCTGCAGCCCCACTCTGACTACAGCGGAAATTGCCCGGCCCCCACAGGCAGCAGAGTCTCGGAGTCGAGCTCTGGTTGCAGGCAGCCTTTATAAATAAAAATAAAACTCGGGTACGATGTCTGAAAGGTCCGCGGGCCGCCAGGGAAGGCTTGCCAGGCCGCCACTGGCCCGCGGGCCGTACTATGAGTACCCCTGCTCTATGCCAACAGAAAGGGAGAGGTGGGAGGCAGGAAATGCTGTGTTTCTGCTCGGAGAGTAGGGGGAGGGTTCCTAACTTGAAGCAGGACGGGGTGAAAATATGTTAGTCTCTTCAAAATTAATAAAAAATTAGGGGTGGGCGAGATGAGCCGTGCAGAACAAAAGAAAGGCGATGCCGCTATACTTACAGATAAGGTGTAGTATGAGGCACAAGGAAGGAGAGTGAGGAGAAGAGCAGCATGAGGCACAAGTACAAAGAGTGATGATTAGAGCAGCAGCGTGTGGCATAAGGGAGGCGAGTGAGGAGAAGCAGCTTAAGGGCCAAGGTAGGAGAGAAAGAAGAGCACTGTGAGGTACACAGAAGGAGAGTGAAGAGAAGAGCAGCATGAGGCACAAGGAAGGAGAGTGGAGAAGAGCAGCAGGAGGCACAAGGAAGGAGAGTGGAGAAGAGCAGCATGAGGCGCAAGAAAGAGTGAGGAGAAGAGCAGCGTGAGGCACAAAGTGAGGAGAAGAGCAGCGTGAGGCACGAGAGTGAGAAGAGCCGCGTGAGGCACCATAAAGGAGAGTGGGGCGGAGAAGAGCAGCATGAGGCACCATGAAGGAGAGTGAGGACGAGAAGAGCAGAGTGAGGCGCCATGAATGAGTGTGGAGGAGAAGAGCAGCAGGAGGCACAAGGAAGGAGAGGGGAGTAGAGCAGCAGGAGACACAAGGAAGGAGAGTGGAGAAGAACAGCAGGAGGCCCAAGGAAGGAGAGTGGAGAGGAGCAGCAGGAGGCACAAGGAAGGAGAGCAGAGTAGAGCAGCAGGAGGCGCAAGGAAGGAGAGTTAAAAGAACAGCAAGAGGCACAAGGAAGGAGAGTTAGAAGAGTAGCAGGAGGCACGAGGAAGGAGATTGTAGAGAAGAACATCCGGAGACACAAGGAAGGAGAGTGGAGAAGAGCAGCAGGAGTGACAAGGGAGGAGAGTGGAGAAGAGCAGCAGGAGGCACAAGGAAGGAGAGCGGAGAAGAACAGCAGGAGGCACAAGGAAGGAGAGTGGAGAACAGCAGCAGGAGGCCCAAGGAAGGAGAGCGGAGAAGAGCAGCAGGAGGCACAAGGAAGGAGAGCGGAGTAGAGCAGCAAGAGGCACAAGGAAGGAGAGTTAGAAGAGTAGCAGGAGGCACGAGGAAGGAGATTGTAGAGAAGAACAGCCGGAGGCACAAGGAAGGAGAGCGGAGAAGAGCAGCAGGAGTGACAAGGAAGGAGAGCGGAGAAGATCAGCAGGAGGGACAAGGGAGGAGATTGGAGAAGAGCAGCCGGAGGCACAAGGAAGGAGAGTGGAGAAGAGCAGCAGGAGGCACAAGGAAGGAGAGTGGAGAAGAGCAGCAGGAGGCACAAGGAAGGAGAGTTAGGAGAAGAGCAGCAGGCAGCACAAGGAAGGAGAGCGATGCGAAGAGCCCCGTGCGGCACACAAAGATGGCGAGTGAGGAGAACAGCCCTGTGCGGCACAAGGATGGAGAGAGGAGAAGAGCATCCTTGTGCAGCACGCTGCTATTCTCCTCTCTCCATCCTTGTGCAGCATGCTGGCGAGAGAAGAGCAGCGTGAGGCACATGGAAGGAGAGTGAGGAAAAGAGCAGCATGAGGCACAAGGAAGGAGAGTGAGGAGAAGAGCAGTGTTTGTCATAAGGGAGTCGAGTGAGGAGGAGAAGAGCAGCGTGAGGCACAAGGAAGGAGAGGAGTTTGTGAGACAGCAGGAGTGAGGTGTAAGATGGCACAAAAGAGTAAAAATTCATAAAACAATAGGAACTGAACACATTCTACAGATACATTTTGAAAATGTTATAATAATTTGTGCCCTGGAGTATTTGACACCAAAACCAAGTCAGTAGGCTCACAGCAACTTTTCACCGCCAGTAATAAGCTCTAAAAAAAAAAGTGTTGCGAATGGGAAGCTTTGTATGGGCTCTTTTACTGGGAAATTGTTTCATATCTCACGGTCACTGACCAGCCTCTGCCTGGTACAAATCAACCCATGTCTCGTGCGACACAATGCAAGATGCCAAACTAGCAGCTGTAGGCTCAACCTAAAACGAGGCATTTTCCTACAAACTTATTACTGCTTTAGTGCTGCGTAAATACGTTATACATTGCCTCCAAGTTAAGCCTGGCTGCTCTGTGCCACAGCTACCATGGACGTGAGTGCAGTTTTATTTAGTGACTTTATTGCTTTACCCTTTCAAGGACTCCAATTGGTACTTGACCTGGGTATTTACCCCATTAACTAATAATCCAAATTGTTAAAATCTCCATGTTGCAATGTAAACTTCTTTACTATGTTTTGGGGCTAAATTTCACTCCGGATGGATCAAATGTATAATGTGATGTATCTCAAGCCAGTGTTGTACAGGATGATGCATTCTTTCCAGATTTTCTCCATATCATTCATTGCGTTCTCTGCGTCCGATGTGTTGCTCAGTAGGTTAGTTGTAGGGTAGGATTGTCCAGTGTTGGTCCCTGAGGTCATGGGCAGGCAATATTATAAGATAGCAACTGACTGTAAATTACTCCCACACCATTTCTCTGTATGTGAATGTATCCTGTATGTTGGATTAACATGATTCATGTGTCCTTCTCCTCCCCCCCCCCCACCCCCAAAATATGTTTACCAGATCCGAGGATCCCGAAGCAAAACACTCCATGACAAAGCGGTGGTGAATTGTCAATTCAGCATGGCCACTTTCAGTACCGCTGAGCGCAAGCGCCGGCCGCATGGAGACCGCAGGTCCAGCGAGATGACTCTGCACTTGAAGCAGACATTTGAGGCTGCCATCTTGACACAGCTGTATCCCCGCTCACAGATTGATATATACGTCCAGGTGGGTTGAAAGTTAGAGGATCATTTATGTCGAAGTAACACAGGCTTAGGAAGAATCTGGGAAGTTGGAATGTCGAGAAATTGAAACTGTGCGAAGTACCGAACATACTTTTATAAATGGTCCTCTCCTTTGCTAAGCTTATGAAACATTGCTCCTCTTGTGTGTGCTGGTGCACAGCAAGAAATACAGTTACACAACTAGTACCACTTTTGTAAAGCTTTTGGCATGCCTGACTGTTCCATGTATGCGTTGTAGGCCCGCCTCTGAGCCAGAACTTCAGCCCTACTTGCTTTTTGTTGGTTTGCCCTTCTTTGTTTTGTAGTCTTATAACACCCATAGCTCAAAAAGTACTAATTTGACCCAGATCTCTTTTGTCCAAACGCCGCAATGAAAGGAATAGCATTATGAGGCTTTCTTTCCAAAAAGATTCAATTGGGGAAAAATGTTTTAAATCTTTAGGAAACATTGCTGATCATTTTTGTAGTGGTGTGGCTGTGGTTTGCGAGAGAAAGACTTCTGGCGTAGTTAGAGGAAGTTTGCCATATGCACCTTGTGGATTTAGAACTGCTTAAACTTGTTTTCTTGGCCGAGTTATCTGGGGCAATCGCAATAAAACCTAGGTCAGGCATTAGCCGAGCAAAACCCCGATCGGCAGTCTGGTTTCCAGCTAGAAATACTGAGCACGTTCATTAAGGCCAAAGCTAGCTGAGAGAAGTTTCTAACTCCTTTCCTGTAGATTCACATTAATAACACTTTCTGGATCCCCTTGATTCTGAAATCATTTGTATGACTGGTAGATATAAAAAAAAATTGCAACACTGGTGAAACTGCTTGCCTCAGTGGTGTGTTGGAAGAAATATTTCTATGAAGTGAAGATAAGATAAAAACTGCATTGCTGGACTACCTAGGAAATATGTCCTTAAAGTCTGCGATCAGAAATAATTATTTTTGCAGTATCTGCTGCTAGCAGAAGATAGGGTGCAGAGGGGATGGCACAGGGGGCCACTGATACGGATGCAGTTCTTGGTTCTTCTGCCATTTGGTACCATATAGTTCAACGGTCTTCTCAGCTTTCTTATGGATTTGTGATGGATGAAAATTCCTGTAATACTTCAAACCTACTATTCTCTACTAGAGGGATAATTTCCCATTTTGGCTGTTGTTTAAGAGTTGAATTGCACCCTGCCACCTCTTATGAACTCTCACCCAGTCGATCGCCACCAAGTACTTCTTGATCGATCAGTCAAGCAATGACCTTCCTCATTTGTTGAAATATAAAAATGGCATGTGCTGTACCTGCTGCCTAAGAAACAGGACATAAGCTTTTGAAGGCATCAATTATGTTTACATTCCTCACTTCTCTTCTGTACTAAACCCTTCCTCCTTTAGAAATAACTATAGTGCTAAGGCCTTTGACCTTGACTGGTCTGATTGCCAGAATCTGTGTTTTTGTCGCAGAACCTTGTTCTTCTGCGTCAATGCACCTACTAACAATATTAAAACTACTGACCGTTTTGAAGGCACTAGTTGAAGTGGAAGACCCCAGACCAGGACTGGGCAAAATTTAAATTACTCTGGTGTAATATTGGGAATTTTAGTTAAGCTTGATATGCGAAAATCACAAACTTATGCCTTTACACCACTTTCGCATAAATATGTACCATTTGCAATAAGCTTTTTTTACAGCGAACTTAGGAAAAATAAGAATACAAATCGCTGTTTGCTACGATTCTATTTTGTTTGGACTTTTTTTTAGCACGCAGTGTGTCATCGACAAAACTAGATGCGTAGGTGTATTTTGCACTAAAACTGTGTCAAATTACAGATTTGCATTTTGCATAATTTTGCCAACGTTTTGCTTTATTATGGAATAGCAAATTATGCATTTTATGCAGCAGAGAGAACTTTAAATAGTACCTCTTATGTCCCCATTGGTCACAGTCATCCAAACACCACTGAAGCAGTAATTTTACATGCTTTGTTTGTTCCTATCCCCATAGTCCTGGTAAAAACTTCACTACCAGCTTGGGTCTCAGGGAAACATCTAGGGAGGTTCCTATGTGATTATTGTGATGAAAAGGAATATCATCCTTCAATAGGCTCCGGGCTTTACAGAGTTTTTTTGTGCTCTGCAGTGTGTCAGCCAAGTAGGACCACGTGTCAAAATGCTTGCATTGTACCAGCTAAAGATAAGCTTGTTTGGTTGAGCTGCTGGAGTTCTGCGATTGCTTGGTAGGGAACAACAGTCTAGTGGCACACATGTTCACTATTTTATGTGCTTGGAGAGCACTTTTAAATTCTTTCTCAGAGCCAGTGTATAGTTAGAAAAGACGTATTGAGGGTGAAGATCTTCAGGCCTAAGACGAGTCTGACAAGATGGTTTAGCACTCTGCACTGAGCCTATGGTCTTGAAGGAAATCTTGCTTAGATCTTAGTTCAAGATTGTCATGCTCAAGCTTGTTGAAAAGAAACGGAGAATCCCGAACAGGAGGCATGTGCGATACTGCAATGTTTGGGATATTTTGAATTCTGTCGATGGGGAAAATAAGGCGGCATTGATTAGAACTCCAAAGTTGCCAATATTCTGCTTGGATATTGGCGGTGCCATAGGCATAAGGCAGCAGTCATAGTTCAAATTATGCAATAGGGAATACTAATCTATGCATAAAGGAAAAGCAACTTATGCAGCACCTCTTTTTATTAGAAATAGTTCTGCAGAACATTATAGTACATTTCATATGATGGCTGTTTTGAAATGAATGCTGCTGTGAGGGCAGTTTCTATGATGTTAACCCCCATCTCTGTTAATACTTATAAAAATGTATGGCCAATAAGGAATCATTCTTTCTTACCAGCCTCAATGCAATTCGAGGAAATAAGATGTTGTCTTCTGTGCTCAGCATACGGCCCTTGAAATGAGGACTTTTTCACTGTTTGGACAGCATAACCTAATTACAGCAAACAGTCGACTAGTGACTAGCTAACTAACCTTTTTCAAAGTGGATTATGTGGCAAACGCTGCAAGTGTATAAGTACATTAAAACCGCCCAATTCCTGTTTTTTTTTTTCTTCCAGATGTTCTGGGTATTCCCTTGTTTAATGGAAAGTCAGAGGCTCAGGAGTATTTTATTGAGCAGTTCTCCAAAAACAAATAGGCAGGGAGAAAGAACAGACCAATAGCACAAGGGTCCTTTTTAGGTCTCGCCTAGACGAAAGCAAAAGCGAAGCTTTTGCTGTCTATGCGAGACAACTTATGTTGCCACTTTTCTGGGAATATTGTGGACATCAGACTGTTACGAGCTTTTTCTGCTGTAGTCAGGCTGTCACGAGCTTCTCCTTTGGAGATTTGACCTCGTGAGCGCGCCTTGACTGCATCTAATGGGCCGTGTGCTTCCTTTAGTCAGTTTCACTTTGAAGCACTTTCAAAGTGAAATGTAACAATGTGTCTGGTAGTTGTTCATGTGGAGTGCCTTCTGACCTCGTGAGCGCACCTTGACTGCATCTAATGTGTGTGGCTTTTTTAGGTCTCGCCTAGACGAAAGCAAAAGCGAAGCTTTTGCTGTCTATGCGAGACAACTTATGTTGCCACTTTTCTGGGAATATTGTGGACATCAGACTGTTACGAGCTTTTTCTGCTGTAGTCAGGCTGTCACGAGCTTCTCCTTTGGAGATTTGACCTCGTGAGCGCGCCTTGACTGCATCTAATGGGCCCTGCGCTTCCTTTAGTCAGTTTCACTTTGAGGCCTGCACTTTCAAAGTGAAATGAAACAATGTGTCTGGTAGTTGTTCATGTGGAGTGCCTTCTGACCTCGTGAGCGCGCCTTGACTGCATCTAATGTGTGTGGCTTTTTTTTTCAACGTGGCCCGGGCGCTTGCTTCAGTCAGTTTCACTTTTAAGGTGCAGGCGTCAATGGGTCTGGTACTTGTTTTATTTCCATTTAATGCTCTTTGGAACAACAATTTTATATTACTTGTGTGTATTACCACTGGCCAGAATTTCAAAGACTTATATTCACGCAGGTGAAATAATACTATTGTGATTAGGGCCGATTTTTGGAGTCTGAGTGCAGAGTGGAGCTTCAGAGTGGAGCTTCAGAGTGGAGCTTCAGAGTGGAGCTTCAGAGTGGAGCTTCAGAGTGGAGCTTCAGAGTGGAGCTTCAGAGTGGAGCTTCAGAGTGGAGCTTCAGAGTGGAGCTTCAGAGTGGAGCTTCAGAGTGGAGCTTCAGAGTGGAGCTTCAGAGTGGAGCTTCAGAGTGGAGCTTCCGAGTGGAGCTTCCGAGTGGAGCTTCCGAGTGGAGCTTCCGAGTGGAGCTTCCGAGTGGAGCTTCCGAGTGGAGCTTCCGAGTGGAGCTTCCGAGTGGAGCTTCCGAGTGGAGCTTCAGAGTGCAGAGTGGAGCTTCAGAGTGGAGAGTGGAGCTTCAGAGTGGAGAGTGGAGCTTCAGAGTAGAGCTTCAGAGTGGAGAGTGGAGCTTCAGAGTGGAGAGTGGAGCTTCAGAGTGGAGAGTGGAGCTTCAGAGTGGAGAGTGGAGCTTCAGAGTGGAGAGTGGAGCTTCAGAGTGGAGCTTCAGAGTGGAGAGTGGAGCTTCAGAGTGGAGAGTGGAGCTTCAGAGTGGAGAGTGGAGCTTCAGAGTAGAGAGTGGAGCTTCAGAGTGGAGAGTGGAGCTTCAGAGTGGAGAGTGGAGCTTCAGAGTAGAGAGTGGAGCTTCAGAGTAGAGAGTGGAGCTTCAGAGTGCAGAGTGGAGCTTCAGAGTGGAGAGTGGAGCTTCCGAGTGGAGCTTCCGAGTGGAGCTTCCGAGTGGAGCTTCCGAGTGGAGCTTCAGAGTGGAGCTTCAGAGTGGAGCTTCAGAGTGGAGCTTCAGAGTGGAGCTTCAGAGTGGAGCTTCAGAGTGGAGCTTCAGAGTGGAGCTTCAGAGTGGAGCTTCAGAGTGGAGCTTCAGAGTGGAGCTTCAGAGTGGAGCTTCAGAGTGGAGCTTCAGAGTGGAGCTTCAGAGTGGAGCTTCAGAGTGGAGCTTCAGAGTGGAGCTTCAGAGTGGAGCTTCAGAGTAGAGCTTCAGAGTGGAGCTTCAGAGTGGAGCTTCAGAGTGGAGCTTCAGAGTGGAGAGTGGAGAGTGGAGCTTCAGAGTGGAGAGTAGAGAGTGGAGCTTCAGAGTGGAGAGTGGAGCTTCAGAGTGGAGAGTGGAGCTTCAGAGTGGAGAGTGGAGCTTCAGAGTAGAGCTTCAGAGTGGAGAGTGGAGCTTCAGAGTGGAGAGTGGAGCTTCAGAGTGGAGCTTCAGAGTGGAGCTTCAGAGTGGAGCTTCAGAGTGGAGCTTCAGAGTGGAGCTTCAGAGTGGAGCTTCAGAGTGGAGCTTCAGAGTGGAGCTTCAGAGTGGAGCTTCAGAGTGGAGCTTCAGAGTGGAGCTTCAGAGTGGAGCTTCAGAGTGCAGAGTGGAGATTCAGAGTGCAGAGTGGAGCTGCAGAGTGCAGATTCAGAGTGGAGCTTCAGAGTTCAGATTCAGAGTGGAGCTTCAGAGTGCAGAGTGCAGCTTCAGAGTGGAGCTTCAGAGGGCAGCTTCAGAGTGCAGAGTGGAGCTTCAGAGTGGAGAGTGGAGCTTCAGAGTGGAGCTTCAGAGTGGAGAGTGGAGCTTCAGAGTAGAGCTTCAGAGTGGAGCTTCAGAGTGCAGAGTGGAGATTCAGAGTGCAGAGTGGAGATTCAGAGTGCAGAGTGGAGCTTCAGAGTGCAGAGTGGAGCTTCAGAGTGCAGAGTGGAGCTTCAGAGTGGAGCTTCAGAGTGGAGCTTCAGAGTGGAGCTTCAGAGTGGAGCTTCAGAGCTTCAGAGTGGAGCTTCAGAGTGGAGCTTCAGAGTGGAGCTTCAGAGTGGAGCTTCAGAGTGGAGCTTCAGAGTGCAGCTTCAGAGTGCAGCTTCAGAGTGCAGCTTCAGAGTGCAGCTTCAGAGTGCAGCTTCAGAGTGCAGCTTCAGAGTGCAGCTTCAGAGTGCAGCTTCAGAGTGCAGCTTCAGAGTGCAGCTTCAGAGTGCAGCTTCAGAGTGCAGCTTCAGAGTGCAGCTTCAGAGTGCAGCTTCAGAGTGCAGCTTCAGAGTGCAGCTTCAGAGTGGAGCTTCAGAGTGGAGCTTCAGAGTGGAGCTTCAGAGTGGAGCTTCAGAGTGGAGCTTCAGAGTGGAGCTTCAGAGTGGAGCTTCAGAGTGGAGCTTCAGAGTGGAGCTTCAGAGTGGAGCTTCAGAGTGGAGCTTCAGAGTGGAGCTTCAGAGTGGAGCTTCAGAGTGGAGCTTCAGAGTGGAGCTTCAGAGTGGAGCTTCAGAGTGGAGCTTCAGAGTGGAGCTTCAGAGTGCAGAGTGGAGCTTCAGAGTGCAGAGTGGAGCTGCAGAGTGCAGATTCAGAGTGGAGCTTCAGAGTTCAGATTCAGAGTGGAGCTTCAAAGTGGAGCTTCAGAGTGGAGCTTCAGAGTGGAGCTGCAGAGTGCAGAGTGGAGCTTCAGAGTGCAGAGTGGAGCTTCAGAGTGCAGAGTGGAGCTTCAGAGTGCAGAGTGGAGCTGCAGAGTGCAGATTCAGAGTGGAGCTTCAGAGTTCAGATTCAGAGTGGAGCTTCAGAGTGCAGAGTGCAGCTTCAGAGTGGAGCTTCAGAGGGCAGCTTCAGAGGGCAGAGTGGAGCTTCAGAGTGGAGCTTCAGAGGGCAGCTTCAGAGGGCAGAGTGGAGCTTCAGAGTGGAGCTTCAGAGGGCAGCTTCAGAGGGCAGAGTGGAGCTTCAGAGTGGAGCTTCAGAGGGCAGCTTCAGAGGGCAGAGTGGAGCTTCAGAGTGGAGCTTCAGAGGGCAGCTTCAGAGGGCAGAGTGGAGCTTCAGAGTGGAGCTTCAGAGGGCAGCTTCAGAGGGCAGAGTGGAGCTTCAGAGTGGAGCTTCAGAGGGCAGCTTCAGAGGGCAGAGTGGAGCTTCAGAGTGGAGCTTCAGAGGGCAGAGTGGAGCTTCAGAGTGCAGCTTCAGAGGGCAGAGTGGAGCTTCAGAGTGCAGCTTCAGAGTGCAGCTTCAGAGGGCAGAGTGCAGCTTCAGAGTGCAGCTTCAGAGGGCAGAGTGCAGCTTCAGAGTGCAGCTTCAGAGGGCAGAGTGCAGCTTCAGAGTGCAGCTTCAGAGGGCAGAGTGCAGCTTCAGAGTGCAGCTTCAGAGTGGAGCTTCAGAGGGCAGAGTGCAGCTTCAGAGTGCAGCTTCAGAGTGGAGCTTCAGAGGGCAGAGTGCAGCTTCAGAGTGGAGCTTCAGAGTGCAGAGTGGAGCTTCAGAGTGCAGAGTGGAGCTTCAGAGTGCAGAGTGGAGCTTCAGAGTGCAGAGTGGAGCTTCAGAGTGCAGAGTGGAGCTTCAGAATGCAGAGTGGAGCTTCAGAGTGTCAAGAGCAATGCCAACAGCTCTAACTTTAACAAAGGCAAAACCATTGCATTGTAAATGCTTATTATTTTACCGAATCACATGCTCATGCTGCTGCCTGGTTTGTCTACATGCACACAGGCAGAATCACTCGGTACAAAATGGCTCCTGTTCACTCGTCAGTACGGTCTTGCGCCGCCCCACCTTCCCCCTGCCAAATACATTTATTCCAAATACTGCTTATTTTCATATCAGACTGACTTCTCACATCTGGGATAGCAGGGGCACCTTCCACAGTGATTAGTGCTTCACAAAAAATAATTCTCGGCTAGCGCTCAGAAGCCTTGAAGCTTTGATTGAATGACACTGCAGTTTGATGCCCCGCTCGTTTTTTGATGCTATGCGTTCCAGACACTGATTTTATTAAGACTCACTTGGAGCTCTAAACTGTCACTTGATCTTTCTTTGGGTCATTTCGTTTGCCCGGAAGGACTAACATATCTGTGAAACCCTCTTCTTTTATAGTTTGAGCATCGTCTTCGTTTAGCAGGATAACATTATACATTTGAAAATACAAATATCCGGGAAGAGCAGAGAGCAAATCTCCGCGATGTTGGGCATTCTCCTATCATAAAGGAAGCGTGTTGGTGGGACCTGTGGCATCTAACACATCATTTAACCCTATACGCGTGGGCACCTACCACAATAATGTATAGGATGAGTTTGTTCCGTTCCCGTTTTTAATTTGATGTAAAACTCAAATCACTGCACACTCTCTACTACACACTCTCTACTACAGTCACTACTCTCTACTACACACTCCCTACTACAGTCACTACTCTCTACTACACATTCTGCTACACACTCTCTACTACAGTCACTACTCTCTGCTACGCACTCTACTCTCTAATACACTCTACTACACACTCTCTACTACACACTCTACTACACACTCTCTACTACAGTCACTACTCTCTGCTACGCACTCTACTCGCTACTACACACTCTACTACACACTCTCTACTACACACTCTACTACACACTCTACTACAGTCGCTACTCTCTACTACACACTGTACTACACACTCTACTACAGTCACTACTCTCTACTACACACTACTACACACTCTCTACTACAGTCACTACTCTCTACTACACACTCACTACACACTCACTACTACAGCCACTACTCTCTTCGACACACTCTATACTAGACACTCTCTACTACACACTATCTACTACAGTCACTACTCTCTACTACACACTGTACTACACTCTACTACAGTCACTACTCTCTACTACACACTACTACACACTCTCTACTACAGTCACTACTCTCTACTACACACTCTACTACACACTCACTACACACTCACTACTACAGCCACTACTCTCTTCGACACACTCTATACTAGACACTCTCTACTACACACTCTACTACACACTCTACTACACACTCTACTACACACTCTACTACACACTCTACTACACACTCTACTACACACTCTACTACACACTCTACATTACACACTCTCTACTACACACTCTCTACTACACACTCTACACTACACGCTCTACACTACACGCTCTACTACACTCTGCTACACACTCTGCTACACACACGCTCTACTACACACTCTACTACACACCCTCTACTACTCTCTACTACTCTACTACACATTCTCTACTACTCTACTACACACTCACTACTTTCTACTACACTCTACTACAGACTCTCCACTCTCTACTCCACACTCTCTACTTCAATCTCTCTAATTCAATCTCTCTACCTCAATCTCTCTACTTCAATCTCTCTACTTCAATCTCTCTACTTCACATTCTGTATTACACACTCTCTACTACACACTCACTACTCTCTAGTACACACTCTCTACTACACACTCTACTACACTCCCTACTACACATTCTCCTACACTCTACTACACACTCTACTACACACTCACCACTCTACTACACACTCACCACTCTACTACACACTCACCACTCTACTACACACTCACTAGTCTCTACTACACACTCACTAGTCTCTACTACACACTCACTAGTCTCTACTACACACTCACTACTCTCTACTACACACTCACTACTCTCTACTACACACTCACTACTCTCTACTACACACTCACTACTCTCTTACTACTCTCTACTCACTCTCTACTACTCACTACTACTCTCTCTACTACTCACTACTACTCTCTCTACTACTCTCTCTACTACTCACTCTCTACTACTCACTCTCTACTGCTCATGACAATGCCATTTATTTATCTGTTTCCAAAACCAACACATAAATAAAACATTTGTCATTTACAATGCCAAAAGCGCTAACTTTTGCAAAGGCGAGACCGTTGCATTGTAAATGCTTGTTTTTCAACGTGGCCCTGGCGCTTGCTTCAGTCAGTTTCACTTTTAAGGTGCAGGCGTCAATGGGTCTGGTACTTGTTTTATTTCCATTTAATGCTCTTTGGAACAACAATTTTATATTACTTGTGTGTATTACCACTGGCCAGAATTTCAAAGACTTATATTCACGCAGGTGAAATAATACTATTGTGATTAGGGCCGATTTTTGGAGTCTGACCGTTCAGAGTGCAGAGTGGAGCTTCAGAGTGGAGCTTCAGAGTGGAGCTTCAGAGTGGAGCTTCAGAGTGGAGCTTCAGAGTGGAGCTTCAGAGTGGAGCTTCAGAGTGGAGCTTCAGAGTGGAGCTTCAGAGTGGAGCTTCAGAGTGGAGCTTCAGAGTGGAGCTTCAGAGTGGAGCTTCAGAGTGGAGCTTCAGAGTGGAGCTTCAGAGTGCAGCTTCAGAGTGCAGCTTCAGAGTGCAGCTTCAGAGTGCAGCTTCAGAGTGCAGCTTCAGAGTGGAGCTTCAGAGTGGAGCTTCAGAGTGGAGCTTCAGAGTGGAGCTTCAGAGTGGAGCTTCAGAGTGGAGCTTCAGAGTGGAGCTTCAGAGTGGAGCTTCAGAGTGGAGCTTCAGAGTGGAGCTTCAGAGTGGAGCTTCAGAGTGGAGCTTCAGAGTGGAGCTTCAGAGTGGAGCTTCAGAGTGGAGCTTCAGAGTGGAGCTTCAGAGTGGAGCTTCAGAGTGCAGAGTGGAGCTTCAGAGTGGAGCTTCAGAGTGCAGAGTGGAGCTTCAGAGTGGAGCTTCAGAGTGCAGAGTGGAGCTTCCGAGTGGAGCTTCAGAGTGCAGAGTGGAGCTTCCGAGTGGAGCTTCAGAGTGCAGAGTGGAGCTTCCGAGTGGAGCTTCAGAGTGGAGCTTCAGAGTGGAGCTTCAGAGTGCAGAGTGGAGCTTCAGAGTGGAGCTTCAGAGTGCAGAGTGGAGCTTCAGAGTGGAGCTTCAGAGTGCAGAGTGGAGCTTCAGAGTGGAGCTTCAGAGTGCAGAGTGGAGCTTCAGAGTGGAGCTTCAGAGTGCAGAGTGGAGCTTCAGAGTGGAGCTTCAGAGTGCAGAGTGGAGCTTCAGAGTAGAGCTTCAGAGTGCAGAGTGGAGATTCAGAGTGGAGATTCAGAGTGGAGCTTCAGAGTGGAGCTTCAGAGTGGAGCTTCAGAGTGGAGCTTCAGAGTGGAGCTTCAGAGTGGAGCTTCAGAGTGGAGCTTCAGAGTGGAGCTTCAGAGTGGAGCTTCAGAGTGGAGCTTCAGAGTGGAGCTTCAGAGTGGAGCTTCAGAGTGGAGCTTCAGAGTGGAGCTTCAGAGTGGAGCTTCAGAGTAGAGCTTCAGAGTAGAGCTTCAGAGTAGAGCTTCAGAGTGCAGAGTGGAGCTTCAGAGTGGAGCTTCAGAGTGGAGCTTCAGAGTGGAGCTTCAGAGTGGAGCTTCAGAGTGGAGCTTCAGAGTGGAGCTTCAGAGTGGAGCTTCAGAGTGGAGCTTCAGAGTGGAGCTTCAGAGTGGAGCTTCAGAGTGGAGCTTCAGAGTGCAGAGTGGAGCTTCAGAGTGGAGCTTCAGAGTGGAGCTTCAGAGTGCAGAGTGGAGCTTCAGAGTGGAGCTTCAGAGTGCAGAGTGGAGCTTCAGAGTGGAGCTTCAGAGTGCAGAGTGGAGCTTCAGAGTGCAGAGTGGAGCTTCAGAGTGCAGAGTGGAGCTTCAGAGTGCAGAGTGGAGCTTCCGAGTGGAGCTTCAGAGTGCAGAGTGGAGCTTCAGAGTGCAGAGTGGAGCTTCAGAGTAGAGCTTCAGAGTGCAGAGTGGAGCTTCAGAGTAGAGCTTCAGAGTGCAGAGTGGAGCTTCAGAGTGGAGCTTCAGAGTGGAGCTTCAGAGTGGAGCTTCAGAGTGGAGCTTCAGAGTGGAGCTTCAGAGTGGAGAGTGGAGCTTCAGAGTGGAGCTTCAGAGTGGAGAGTGGAGCTTCAGAGTGGAGCTTCAGAGTGGAGAGTGGAGCTTCAGAGTGGAGCTTCAGAGTGGAGAGTGGAGCTTCAGAGTGGAGCTTCAGAGTGCAGAGTGGAGCTTCAGAGTGCAGAGTGGAGCTTCAGAGTGGAGCTTCAGAGTGCAGAGTGGAGCTTCAGAGTGCAGAGTGGAGCTTCAGAGTGGAGCTTCAGAGTGCAGAGTGGAGCTTCAGAGTGGAGCTTCAGAGTGCAGAGTGGAGCTTCAGAGTGCAGAGTGGAGCTTCAGAGTAGAGCTTCAGAGTGCAGAGTGGAGCCTCAGAGTAGAGCTTCAGAGTGCAGAGTGGAGCTTCAGAGT
Organism: Lissotriton vulgaris; assembly: GCF_964263255.1. Lineage (NCBI taxonomy): Eukaryota > Metazoa > Chordata > Amphibia > Caudata > Salamandridae > Lissotriton > Lissotriton vulgaris. The sequence continues at coordinate 2,019,307,322 of NC_141691.1, forward strand.
GGAGCTTCAGAGTGGAGCTTCAGAGTGGAGCTTCAGAGTGGAGCTTCAGAGTGGAGCTTCAGAGTGGAGCTTCAGAGTGGAGCTTCAGAGTGCAGAGTGGAGCTTCAGAGTGGAGCTTCAGAGTGGAGAGTGGAGCTTCAGAGTGGAGAGTGGAGCTTCAGAGTGGAGAGTGGAGCTTCAGAATGCAGAGTGGAGCTTCAGAGTGTCAAGAGCAATGCCAATAGCTTTAACTTTAACAAAGGCAAAACCATTGCATTGTAAATGCTTGTTATTTTACCGAATCACATGCTCATGCTGCTGCCTGGTTTGTCTACATGCACACAGGCAGAATCACTCGGTACAAAATGGCTCCTGTTCACTCGTCAGTACAGTCTTGCGCCGCCCCACCTTCCCCCTGCCAAATACATTCATTCCAAATACTGCTTATTTTCATATCAGACTGACTTCTCACATCTGGGATAGCAGGGGCACCTTCCACAGTGATTAGTGCTTCACAAAAAATAATTCTCGGCTAGCGCTCAGAAGCCTTGAAGCTTTGATTGAATGACACTGCAGTTTGATGCCCCGCTCGTTTTTTGATGCTATGCGTTCCAGACACTGATTTTATTAAGACTCACTTGGAGCTCTAAACTGTCACTTGATCTTTCTTTGGGTCATTTCGTTTGCCCGGAAGGACTAACATATCTGTGAAACCCTCTTCTTTTATAGTTTGAGCATCGTCTTCGTTTAGCAGGATAACATTATACATTTGAAAATACAAATATCCGGGAAGAGCAGAGAGCAAATCTCCGCGATGTTGGGCATTCTCCTATCATAAAGGAAGCGTGTTGGTGGGACCTGTGGCATCTAACGCATCATTTAACCCTATATGCGTGGGCACCTACCACAATAATGTATAGGATGAGTTTGTTCCGTTCCCGTTTTTAATTTGATGTAAAACTCAAATCACTGCACACTCTCTACTACACACTCTCTACTACAGTCACTACTCTCTACTACACACTCCCTACTACAGTCACTACTCTCTACTACACATTCTGCTACACACTCTCTACTACAGTCACTACTCTCTGCTACGCACTCTACTCTCTACTACACTCTACTACACACTCTCTACTACACACTCTACTACACACTCTCTACTACAGTCACTACTCTCTGCTACGCACTCTACTCTCTACTACACACTCTACTACACACTCTACTACACACTCTCTACTACAGTCGCTACTCTCTACTACACACTGTACTACACACTCTACTACAGTCACTACTCTCTACTACTTACTACTACACTCTCTACTACAGTCACTACTCTCTACTACACACTCACTACACACTCTCTACTACAGTCACTACTCTCTACTACACACTCACTACACACTCACTACTACAGCCACTACTCTCTTCGACACACTCTCTACTAGACACTCTCTACTAGACACTCTCTACTAGACACTCTCTACTAGACACTATCTACTACAGTCACTACTTACTACACACTATCTACTACAGTCACTACTTACTACACACTATCTACTACAGTCACTACTTACTACACACTCTACTACACACTCTACTACACACTCTACTACACACTCTACTACACACTCTACTACACACTCTACTACACACTCTACTACACTCTCTCTACTACACACTCTCTACTACACACTCTCTACTACACACTCTCTACTACACACTCTCTACTACACACTCTCTACTACACACTCTCTACTACACACTCTCTACTACACACTCTCTACTACACACTCTCTACTACACACTCTCTACTACACACTCTCTACTACACACTCTCTACTACACACTCTCTACTACACACTCTACTACACACTCTACTACACACTCTACTACACACTCTACTACACACTCTACTACACACTCTACTACACACTCTGCTACACACACGCTCTACTACACACTCTACTACACACCCTCTACTACTCTCTACTACTCTACTACACATTCTCTACTACTCTACTACACACTCACTACTTTCTACTACACTCTACTACAGACTCTCCACTCTCTACTCCACACTCTCTACTTCAATCTCTCTACCTCAATTTCTCTAATTCAATCTCTCTACCTCAATCTCTCTACTTCAATCTCTCTACTTCAATCTCTCTACTTCAATCTCTCTACTTCAATCTCTCTACTTCAATCTCTCTACTTCACATTCTGTATTACACACTCTCTACTACACACTCACTACTCTCTAGTACACACTCTCTACTACACACTCTACTACACACTCTACTACACACTCACCACTCTACTACACACTCACCACTCTACTACACACTCACCACTCTACTACACACTCACCAGTCTCTACTGCTCACTCTCTACTACACACTCTCTACTACACACTCACTACTCTCTACTACACACTCACTACTCTCTACTACACACTCACTACTCTCTACTACACACTCACTACTCTCTACTACACACTCTACTACTCTCTACTACACACTCTACTACTCACTACTACACACTCTACTACTCACTACTCTCTACTCACTCTCTACTACTCACTACTACTCTCTCTACTACTCTCTCTACTACTCACTACTACTCTCTCTACTACTCACTACTACTCTCTCTACTACTCTCTCTACTACTCACTCTCTACTGCTCATGACAATGCCATTTATTTATCTGTTTCCAAAACCAACACATAAATAAAACATTTGTCATTTACAATGCCAAAAGCGCTAACTTTTGCAAAGGCGAGACCGTTGCATTGTAAATGCTTGTTAAAAAGTACAGTCTTGATGCATAGATTCCTAGAGGGTTGCCTTGTGGCTTAAAGGTCTGGTTTAGAGCACAAAATCCAGGTGACAAATGAGAACAGAACATCATCTGATATCTAGATAAACCCATAATACATAAGGTGTGACGTATAATGAAATGATAGGCGTTAAATAAAGGGAAAATGAAGGGACGCTAGTAGGTACAGAATCAAAACACGTGTATCGGTGGGTAAAATCAAGGGGTGGTTATGGAGCATTTAGATGCAGGTGTGATTCGGAATGTATGTTCATTTCCATCTAAAGATTCCGCTCAGGGCTTCGGGAGGAGGTGTTATCAATTCTAATTACTATTCGAGTTGTAGACAGACAGGAGAGGGAAGGTGTATAGGAGTGTAGGGTGTAGAACTCCTAGTAGGGTTTCATGGTGGTTTAGAGGTGGCAAAATAGTTATCAAGGGAGTTCCATAGAGATGTATTGCGAAAAATCCAAGGGGAGTTTTGCAAGGAGGTGTTATCTGCTCCTCTCAGAAAGGAGGCCCAGTATTACCAGGGGCGGGAGGAAGTGACAGCTGTGTTCTTCCAGTTAGCTAGGATAGTGTTATAGGCAGCAGTAAGAAGGATATCAATTAACCCGTTCCCAGCGTCGAACGTTCAGCGCCCAGTGCTGAACGTTCGGAGAACGAATGCTGGCCCGTCGGCCAATGGTCGTGCGCAGCACTGGGGAGGTAGCGCTCGTGACGACCGTTGGCCGACGGCAGCAATTAAAGGGTTAATAGCCTGCTGCAGGATCTGATGTTTGTGGTCAAGAATCCTTTGAATAGTGTTGAGAAAGTCCTTTCAAGATGGACTCCTCAGATAGAATGAGGCCCAGTAGAACATGTTACTCCAGTATTAGTACAAGATGAAATACATAACACTATATCTTAATCATTTATTGTGGTACCCGATTATCAATCTGATATGATTATTTTTTTTTCTTCATATTTCTAGATTCTCCAAGCTGATGGTGGCAACTACTGCGCATGCGTAAATGCTGCAACACTCGCCATCATGGACGCTGGCATCCCAATGCGTGACTACGTGTGTGCCTCTTCAGTGGGTTTCATTGAGGACACGCCACTCGCAGACTTGAGCTATGTTGAGGAGGCTGCAGGTGGTCCACAGGCAGCCCTGGCTCTGCTGCCAAAGACTGACCAGATTGCTTTACTGGAAATGAACTCCCGCCTACATGAGGACCACTTAGAGCGTGTGATTGATGCCGCGAGCAAGGCCTGCAAAGACGTGTATGCGGTGCTGGATAGTGTGGTGCGGGAACACTTGCAGGAAGTTTCCATACTGTCTGCAGATTGATACTTCATTTTTTATTTCCTATTTTTTTGAGATTCTGAACGCACTTTTGATTGAATACATGTGAAATAAGAAATTCATGTCACAACAGTAAATTAAAGCTGAGCGGATATTTCATTTCTTTTTTATCCATAATCATATGTCATCCTTTATGTTAATACCCTCACAGCCAAAATCCATGTCCTCATAATACACTGTACCCAGAGTCTCTTAATTGTGTGAGCTTTTGTAAAGTGACAGATATTTCATTACTGTTGCCGCCCAGTAAAACAAGGTAAGGGGTATGTGGAGTTAGGTCTACAAGTGCAACTGTGCAAACTTAAGCATAGCATAGCTATTGTCCCTGAAAATCATTTGATGCCAAATACTACCTCGACCTCCCTGAATTGCCCCATTTATTTATAAAGCGCCAGAATCGACCCCCGAAGATGTATCTCTGTGCTCTAGACGTGCCACGTGAGGGAACCTGGCAGCTAGGGATCGGAGGTAAACAGAAATGTCTTAAGCTGTTTCCTGAAGAGTAGATGTTCCGTGCATTGTCTTAGTTACACAGGGAGCTTGTTCCAGTGGCAGAGACCCAGATAAGATAGGGCCTTCCCACCTTGTTTGGCTCGTTTTGATTCTAGGCAATGTGAGCAGGTATTTGGATTGTGAGCGGAGAAACCGCCAAGGGATGTAGGGGATACATTTATCTGCCAAATAACTAGGGCCGAAGTTGGACAAGGCTTTGTGAATGGTGCAGTAAACCTTGAATTGTACGCGCTTCCGTATCGGGAGCCAATGGCGCTGGCAAAGCAGGGGCCAAGAGGCCGTCCTTGGTGGTGCGTTCAGAATCAGACGTGCCGCCGTGTTCTGGGCAACCTGTAGTCTGTCAAGGGCGGCCTCATTGGCAGACAGCAGAAGGCTATTGCAATAATCCAGGCGGCTTCATATAAGCGCCTGGGTTAACATCTTCCTAGATGAATCTGGGAACAGAGGAAGGATACAACTCAGGAGACCCAACACATGGAAACATGAGCCAGCTGTCAGAGCAGCATGCTCTTTCATAGGGTCTGTTCAAAGCGAACACCTACGTTTTTCGAGGCAGGGGGAGTACCTAGATCTGAGGGCCACCAGTTGGGGGTCCACAGTAATTGAGCTTCCCCAAAAAGCATTATTTCCGTCTTCCCCCACATTGCACTGAAGAAAGTTACACCTCATTCACTGAGAGATGATTCTCATTCCCAGGGAGAAGGCGGCTTGCACTGATGGAGTAAACTTTGCAATAGGAAAAAGCAGTTTGGTATCGTCCGCATAAGAAACAGGGATGAGCCCACTGTTCATCAACAGATTGGCCAGGGGAGCCACGTAGATGTTAAACAAAGTCTGGCTCAAACAAGAACACTGTGGGACTCCCTTGGACAGTTCTTTTGCGGCTGAACGATATAAACCAAGGTTAACCGCCTGGGAGCGAGAGGAAAGAAAACTCGTCGACCACTAAAGGGCCAAATCTCGAAGTCCGACCACCTCCAATCTCCTGAGTAAGATCTTATCGGAAACCGTGTTGAAAGCGGCAGACAGATCCAACAGCACCAGAATCGTAGAGTGGCCTCTCTCTAGGGTCACCCTGATGTTGTCGGTTACCTCTAGTAAGGCTGATTCTGTGCTGTATTTAGGGTGAAAGCCTGATTGGGATGAATTTAGGCTGCCCATCCGTTCGACATGGTTGGAGAGGTGAGTATTTATGTTTCTCCAAAAGCTTGCCCAGGAAAGGGAGGAGAGAGATAGGACGAAGATTGGAAAACTCAGTTAGCGGGCCTTGGTGTTCTTTCGGATTCCCTTTGGAATGATTTCCATTCCAAAGGGACCAAACCTTCTCACAGGGAGAGATTGAAGAGATGTGCAATGGAGGGGTACAGGTGGCTGGTAAGAGAAGTGGTAATTTTTGCCGGCATGAGATCCTGAGGTGATCCAGATTTTACTGAATGGCTCAATAACACAGTCTCCACTTGTGTCACAGGGGAAAAACTTCCCAGCAGTAGAGTGGCTACCTGCCCAGATTTTGCAGGAATCATGGTGGTGTCAGAGTGCTCCCCCGATTGAACAATTTTGTCATAAATGGTCTCGTGTTTTTTTTGCGGGAAAAAGTTGCCAATATCATTGCACAGTTTTTGTGTAGGGACCATCTGGTTCTCGCACGCCTTAGGGTCCATAAAGGACTTTAGGATGCGATAAAGCACCTTGGGGTTATTTTTGGCCTGGGCTAATTGTAGGGCTATGTGATCTTTACATGCTGCCCTGATTTTCCGATGTTAATCTGCCAGGGTAGCATAAAACCGGACTTCATCCTCCTCCTCATGAGTGAGGCTCCAACTTTTTTCATACTTCCTTCAGATTTGTTTCTGCTTTCGAAGTAGGGGAGAATACCAGGCATTCTGGGGGAGCCTGGGCATACTAGGGAGGGGTTTCAGGGTGGCTAATTGTTCCAAGGCACTAGAAATTGCCAGGTTATACTTGGCTAGCGCCTCAGCAATGTGTCCGATCCGAATATCCGTGGTTCTACAAAAGTGGCTTTGAAACCCTCAGAGGTAACTCTCTTTCACTGTCTGAAAAGGCCAGGGGTGTCGTCGGTAGTATGAGTCATCTTCCTAGGTGCCTCGATACAAAATTCGATTGACGCATGGTCAGACCAAGGTAGGAACTGGGAGGATTTACAGGAGACATTAGGGGAGTTGGAGAAAACAATATCCAGGGTATGACCCGCTGTATGTCTTGGGCCCTCTTCACCTTGGTTAACCCAAGAGCAGCTAGCTCCGTTACAAGTGTCCCTGCTTCCACATTAGAACTGCATTCACTGTGTATATTAAAGTCGCCTAGCAGCAAAAAATTGCTGCTCACGATTACATGCAGAGTGATTAACTCAATGAGATTAAGAGGGAAACTGTTTAGGAGTTCGATATACCAGGGCCCCCTTTCAATTTATACGGGACGAAAGGTCGGTGCGGAAGACCATCACTTCCATAGTTGTCACTGTGCTGTTCCAGTACAGTAATCTTGATGTTATCCCTATGCACAATAGCAACTCCTGTTTTATTCTGTCTGTCCATGCAAGTTAATCTGTATCCCTCGGGCACAGCAGGTGCTATAGAGGGGACCAAATGGGGTTCAGCCAAGTTTTGGTTAAAAACCCAAGATCGGGCTGCACTGAGACCTCGGCAGAGTGCTTGGGGAGGGATCTCACATTACACAGTAAGCCTCTCCACCCCTGCTGCGAGTTGGTGGGGAGATAACTTAAATTAGCCGTGGGGGTATGAGATGATATGTTAATCATGCCAAAGGTAGTGGGTATCTCATTATCAATAGTGGCCTGAAAGCCACAAGCCTGACATGAGAAAGGACCCTCACACAGGGGCCGAAAGCCCAACCCATCAGCGGGGCAGTAGGTGGACCTCATCTCTACCATTTCTTCAGTCTAGTATGTCCATCTCAAGAGTACCTTGGTCTGAAGAAAAAATACCAGAGCTCCTGGCGACTCCTGGGCGCAGACGGGCTTGCCTTTGGCGTGCCCGCTGCGTGTCGTGGCTGGCATCCGGTTTTATAGAGGGGATAGCCACTAGAGCGCTAACCTCCTTCTCTGACCAGAAATGATCCCTGCCTCCCTCCACTCAAACGAGCTAGTCTCGCGGTGGACCGGGGAGTGGAATCGTGAAGGCAGAATGCGGGTTAGTGCACAGAGAATAAAACAAATGGCAGGCAATTTAAGTTAAAAACAGGCTTCCCAATATCGCAGTATTAACACAAGCTTAGCCTTTCACCGCGTATCTTCTCTGTAGGCTCCCACTTTTAGGAGGTAGAGAGGTTGAACTGTCCTGGCTTAATCCTGAAGGTTCATTCTGAGGCAGGACAGTATCGTCAGCTGGTACATTTATAATTGAATAGATCGCATGAAGATAACAAAATGTTTGTGGCGACCACATGAGATATCTGTTTGCTAATCAGCAAATAAATGAAGCAGTGGAGTATCAACAACTACATAGAAGTCTAATTGACAACCACGTTTTCAGAAGTTACCTGAACCGCAACGGATACATTTCACATATAATGCACACCAGTAAAAGGTTTGAGGCCTAGGCAGTGTGTATAGAAAACCATGTTCTGCCTGGCCTGGTTTCTTTAAGCCAGTGTACTTTCACTATGTTAACATTAGATGATCTGATGATGCACATTACAAAACTCGACTCTAAGAAGTAAGAGCTTGAATTATGAACACCTTCATGACAAAGGAGCATTTTGAACCAGACCCATTTAACCGCAGTCCCCCAACAAAGATTTTCCAGCGTGAAGGATACTGATTAGCTGTGCTTCAAACCCATGACTAGTTTTGCAGTGGCCTTTGTTATTAAGTATAGTTTCCTAATCAGGAAAGAAATACTTACAAAGAGTTACCATAATCTAACAGGGTAGTAATAGTAGTCTGCATTTTGGTTTTAGCACCTATGTGACGCATTCGTATTTTTTGTTTCTTGGCACTCTCAAAATTGTAATGCAGGATGAAGACAGTGTACTGATTTGGGATTTAAAGTCCATTTATTATTGAAAACGAAGCCTGGGTTCTTGGCTTCAGAGAATAGAACTGCAATCGCCCATAAAGACAGTCTACCATGCCTCAGTCCAAATCTGGCTCGAGCTGCCAAACTTGACCTCCGTTTGATCAGTTCTTAATTTTAGTTAATCATCCTTAACCCAGCTGGCATTTGCTGTCTGGCAAAATTGAGACCTTTGTGGTGTCCTATTTATATCTTCCTTGGCCCCAGGCGTGTTCTCAAAACGTCCACAGTTTTTAAAAAGTCCTTTTCATTCTTAGAAACATTAATTGAGTTTTCCCCAAAATAATTCGAGACTCCACAAACTCCTAGACTTATGAAAATACCCCCTGGCTGAAGGGAAACTCTTGTGTACAGGGAAAGCCCCTTTGTCCGCAGAAACTACCTCACGTTTTCCACAATCACGGAGAACTCAAAACCTTCTTCAGTACTTTCCGGCTCCACTGCCAATCCTCAAACGTCCCTCTAGTGCTTTGAAACATCATTGAAAATTTCTAAAGCCCACATCTTCTATCTCATCTTTTAGTAAGGTGCCTGTGTAGGGCTGAAGATGGCTGCATCCCTAGTTGTATGCCCTAGTTTAATGAACATACATAACGTATTGCTGGTGCCTATATGACAGCAAGTGGCTCCAGTACCCAGAGTTAAATTACCAATGGAAGTGAGTGGACACAATTAGCTAACTTTTTCTGGGCAATTAGCAGCTATATGAAAGACTAACTCTGAGATAATGACTGGTACAGTAGAAAGACACGTACTACAGTTGTTCAAACTCTAGGCAAAGTGATGTGGTTTCTGAGTTACAATATTATAATACATTTGTTATTTAGGCTTAATATTTCACATTCTGAGGTTTACACATAATTGTGCATTCTGTACAAATACTTTATGTTCAGAAGGCTGTGCCAAAACACATCTCACCCACTTGTGATTAATACCAGGGCTTTCCCAAGGGAAAAGTTTTAGAGCAGTTATTACATTTTAAAGCAAACCTCTACTCTTATGGTGATATGTTCACCTGACCTGTGTAACGCACTGCACATCAATCCATTGGTTTCAGTCCTGGTCAGGGATTCAAAAGAAAAACGTTTATACAAACGAGAAAATATAAAGATGCACATGAATGAATCCCACTCTACATTGCCCAGGGCTAGTGAAAGTGGCAGTTGATTAAGATGTCTTGTGCGCATTAGAACACTGAATACAGAAATGGGCTTGTACCTGTGTCTGAGTCACAATGCATGTATTGCCCAAAATACAGGTGTAAACCGATCCACTGGTCATTCTATAAAAAGTACACTTTATGCTGTCTCTCCTCAACTCAAAAAAATAATTCTTCAGAACTGAACTGGAGAACGCCAAAAATCGACCTCGCAAGCTGTTCGACTTGGTCAAACACCAATCCAACAAACTAGCGAAAACCTCCAAAGAAACACCTAAACCGCTAATAACAGTGAGGAATTCTCTTCCATCTTCTGCGACAAAATCTGTGCCCTAGGTAACAAACTCAAATCCGCAACTCGCCATCAAAATCTGCCTGCTCTACCTCTTCTCTCCGCGATGCCCTCCCAAACCTCACCCAAAAACCTAGCGCACTGGTCCAATTTTAAAATCCATAATGAACACACTATCTCGAAAATTCTTGCCTCCTTTAAACCGAACAATCAATTCAATGATCCTCTCCTATCTAACTGCCTAGCTGCAGCCTTTCAGGCTATCATCCATTCCTGGACCTCAATTATCCGCGCCTCCCTCCTCCAGGGCTCAATTCCGGATTCGCTCAAGGCTGGCCAAGTTGTCCCTATCCTTAAAAAAAAAAAACACATTAGACCCTGCTTCTGCTGAGAACTATAGACCCATATCTAACATCCCACTCCTAGCCAAAGTTCGAGAAAAATGTGTGCAACAGCAACTGAGCCTACACTTCAACTAATTTCACCTGTTAAATGACTTCCATTCTGGGTTCAGATCGGGGCACAGCACGGAAACCACCCTCCTCCACATTGTAGATGACGTTCTCCAAGCCCTCGACCAAGGCAAAACCTGTCTCCTAATCCTTCTAGACCTTTCCTCTGCCTTCGACCCGGGTAACCATCAATTTCTCCTTGAAGGCCTCAAACTCAGTATTGGGTTGGATGTCACCGTCCTTGAATGGTTTAGATCCTTCCTCCAAAACTGCTCACAGAGAGTCCTCATCAACGATAATCTACCCGCCCCCTCTCCGGTTGGAGTCCCCCAAGGCTCAACCCTCTCCCCTACCCTCTTCAACCTTTACCTTGAACCTCTCACTGAGGTGCTACGTGCCGCCAATATCTCTACCTTATATATGCCGACGACACCCAATTCTACATAAAAATCTCTTCCCCATAGGATATTTTCTCCCTTTATGAGGCCTTGAAGCTGACAGTCCACTGGCTTACGGCCAACTGGCTTAAACTCAACGCAAATAAAACTGAATTTCTTCTGGTCTCTCCACCCAAACCCAATCTAGACATCCAGGAATGGATCAAGACCATCTCGGCACTAAACTGCCCTCCTACCATTGTTGACTCGGCAAAATCCCTTGGAATAACCCTGAACGACATGCGTGGACATATAAACTCGATGGCCAAAACGGCTAGATTCCACCTGACTTGCATAAGAAACCTAAAACCATTCCTCGATGTGTCCGACCTTAAAACGGCAGTACAGGCACTAGTCATTTCCAGATTAGAATATGGATGCTCTACTCTTGCAGGGCTACCCAAGAAATCTCTGGCCCCATTGAAAGCCTGCCTCAACACCGCCTCCAGACTACTAACCGGCTCAAAGAAATTCAACCACATCTCTCCCCACCTCAAAGCGCTGAACTGGCTTCCAAAGACCTACTGCTGCAACTTGCACGCTTCCAGAAGAAACAAGCATTTACAATGCAATGGTCTCGGCATCATTAAAAGTAGAGCTATTGGCATTGCTCATGACATTTCTTTTTTTTCCTTAAATCATAAATAACAGCACTCTGCACTCAACAGCACACATCACTCTGCACCTGCACTCACTGCTCTGCACACTCACTCTGCACTAACTACTCTGCATTCTGCACTCACTACTCTGCATTCTGCACTCACTACTCTGCACTCACTACTCTGCACTCTCACTACTCTGCACTCTCACTACTCTGCACACTCACTACTCTGCACACTCACTACTCTGCACACTCACTACTCTGCACACTCACTACTTTGCAGTCTGCACACTCACTACTCTGCACTCACTACTCTGCACTCACTACTCTGCACTCACTACTCTGCACACTCACTACTCTGCACACTCACTACTCTGCACCCTCACTACTCTGCACCCTCACTACTCTGCACCCTCACTACTCTGCACCCTCACTACTCTGCACCCTCACTACTCTGCACCCTCACTACTCTGCACACTCACTACTCTGCACACTCACTACTCTGCACTCACTACTCTGCACTCACTACTCTGCACAATCACTACTCTGCACTCACTACTTTGCAGTCTGCACACTCACTACTCTGCACTCACTACTCTGCACTCACTACTCTGCACTCACTACTCTGCACTCACTACTCTGCACTCACTACTTTGCACTCTGCACTCGCTACTCTGCACTCACTACTCTGCACTCACTACTTTGCACTCTGCACTCACTACTCTGCACTCTACTCTGCACTCACTACTCTGCACTCTCTACTTTGCACTCTCTACTTTGCAGTCTGCACACTCACTACTCTGCACTCACTACTCTGCACTCACTACTCTGCACTCACTACTCTGCACTCACTACTCTGCACGCACTACTCTGCACTCACTACTCTGCACTCTGCACTCACTACTCTGCACTCTGCACTCACTACTCTGCACTCTGCACTCACTACTCTGCACTCACTACTTTGCACTCTGCACTCACTACTCTGCACTCACTACTCTGCACTCACTACTCTGCACTCACTACTTTGCACTCACTACTTTGCAGTCTGCACACTCACTACTCTGCACTCACTACTCTGCACTCACTACTCTGCACTCACTACTCTGCACTCACTACTCTGCACTCACTACTCTGCACTCACTACTTTGCAGTCTGCACACTCACTACTCTGCACTCACTACTCTGCACTCACTACTCTGCACTCACTACTCTGCACTCACTACTCTGCACTCACTACTTTGCAGTCTGCACACTCACTACTCTGCACTCACTAGTCTGCACTCACTAGTCTGCACTCACGAGTCTGCACTCACGAGTCTGCACTCACTAGTCTGCACTCACTACTCTGCACACTCACTACTCTGCACACTCACTACTCTGCACTCACTACTCTGCACTCACTACTCAAGTCAAGTCAAGGAATTTATATAGCGCACTACATACCCAGAGGGTCTCAAGGCGCTTAGGGAGGGGAGGAGGATTACTTGTCAAATATCCACGTTTTAAGTTGCTTTCTGAATGCTAGGTGGTTCTGGGTAAGGCGAAGGTAAGTGGGGAGTGAGTTCCATGTTTTAGCAGCCAGGTATGAGAAGGATCTGCCTCCCATGGTGGTCTTGTTGAAGCGAGGTACAGTGGCGAGTGCTTGGCTGGAAGAACGTAGTTGGCGGGAGGGGGTGTAGAAGGACAGTCGTGAGTTGAGGCATTCTGGTCCGATGTCGTAGAGTGATTTGTGTGCGTGGGTTAGCAGTCGGAAAGTGATCCTCTTATTGACGGGTAGCCAGTGGAGGTTTTTCAGGTGACCAGAGATGTGTTCGTTGCGCGGGATGTCTAATATGATCCTGGCTGAGGCGTTTTGGATTTGTTGGAGTTTCTTCTGGAGTTTAGCGGTGGTGCCTGCGTAGAGGGTGTTTCCGTAGTCCAGTCGGCTCGTGACCAGAGCATGGGTGACTGTTTTTCTGGTTTCGGTGGGGATCCAGCGAAATGTTTTTTTGAGCATGCGAAGAATGTTGAAGCAGGATGAGGATACAGCGCTGACTTGTCTGTTCATTGAGAGTGAAGAATCCAGGATAACGCCTAGGTTCCGTGCGTGGTCTGTCGGGATGGGTGCTTTTCCAAGGGCTTCCGGCCACCAAGAGTCGTCCCATGCAGAGGGGGATGTACCTAAGATGAGGACTTCTGTTTTATCTGAGTTCAGTTTCAGACGGCTGTGTTTCATCCATTCGGCAACTTCTTTCATTCCTTCGTGTAGGTTAGTTTTGGCGGTGCTGGGGTCATTGGTGAGAGAAAGGATCAGTTGAGTGTCATCCGCGTAAGAGATGATGTTGAGGGTGTATTGGCGGGCGATGGCCGCGAGGGGGCTCATGTATACGTTGAAGAGGGTGGGACTGAGTGAAGATCCTTGTGGTACGCCACAGATGACTTCAGTGGCCTCGGACTTGAATGGTGGAAGGCGGACTCTCTGGGTTCTTCCGGTGAGGAACGAGGTGATCCATTCAAGTGCTTTTCCTTGTATTCCGATGTTTCTGAGACGTTGTAAAAGGGTGCTGTGGCAGACCGTGTCGAAGGCTGCAGAGAGGTCGAGGAGGATGAGTGCGACTGTGTCTCCATTGTCCAGTAGAGTTCGAATGTCGTCTGTTGCTGTGATGAGGGCGGTCTCAGTGCTGTGTTTTGCTCGGAAGCCAGATTGTGAGGAGTCGAGGGATTTTTTGGCTTCGAGGAAAGCGGCGAGCTGGTTGTTGACAGCTTTCTCGATTACTTTGGCCGGGAATGGAAGGAGCGAAATGGGGCGGTAATTTTTGAGTTCGGTGGGGTCCGCTGTGGGTTTTTTCAGAAGGGCGGTGAGTTCAGCGTGTTTCCAGCTTTCCGGGAAGGTGGCGGAGTTGAAGGAGCAGTTGATGACGTCTCGGAGGTGCGGTGCTATGACGGAGTCTGCTTTGTTGAAGATGTGGTGAGGACATGGGTCAGTGGGGGATCCTGAGTGGATGGAGTTCATCAGGCGGATGGTGTCCTCAGTGGAGATTGGGTTCCAGTCGTTAAGGGTGTTCAAGGGGGGAGAATGTTCAGCATATGGTTGGGTGGGTTGGTCTCCGGGTTGGTTGTTGAAGCTGTTGTGGATGTCTGCAATTTTGTTGTGGAAGAATGAGGCTAGGGAGTCGCAGAGGGCTTGAGAGGGGGTGATGTCGTTGGAGTTGGGCGAGGGATTGGTAAATTCCTTGACGATGTTGAAAAGTTCCTTGCTGTTGTGGGCGTTGTTGTCAAGTCGATCCTTGAATGCTGTTTTCTTGGCCTTTCGGATTAGTTGGTGGTGTGTGCGGGTGGCGTTTTTGAAGGCGTCCTTGGTGCTAGTGGTTGGGTCTTTTTTCCAGGCCTTTTCAAGGGAGCGGCAAAGTTTCTTGGACTTCTTAAGATCATCGTTGAACCATGAGGCCTTCTTGCTGCCAGGTTTGCTTTGACGTTTTTTCAGTGGTGCTAGGGTGTCGGCGGTGTTGGATAACCATAGGGTGAAGTTGGCGGCGGCTTGGTCTGGGTTGGAAGAGTGGGCTGGGGTGTTTAGAAGGAGCGATGAGGAGATCTGGTCGATGGTGATTTTGTTCCAGTTTCTTTGCAGAGTTGGTTGGAGGTGGTTGATGGGTTTTGGCTTGTTGTAGGTGAAGTGAACGCAGCTGTGATCAGTCCAGAGGAGATCCGTAGTGTGGCTGAAGGAGACATGATTGCTGGAGGTGAAGATTGGGTCGAGTGTGTGACCTGCGATGTGGGTGGGGGAAGTGACTAGTTGTTTAAGTCCAAGGTTGGCGAGGTTGTCCAAGAGGGTGGTGGTGTTGCGGTCGTTGATCTTTTCAAGGTGAAAGTTGAGGTCTCCCAGAAGGATGTAGTCTTTGGAGGGGAGCGCGTGTGGAGTGATGAAGTCCGTGATGTCTTCACTGAATTTTGCGCGGGGTCCTGCACTCACTACTTTGCAGTCTGCACACTCACTAATCTGCACTCACTACGCTGCACTCACTACGCTGCACTCACTACGCTGCACTCACTACGCTGCACTCACTACTCTGCACTCACTACTCTGCACTCACTACTCTGCACTCACTACTCTGCACTCACTACTCTGCACTCACTACTCTGCACTCACTACTCTGCACTCTGCACTCACTACTTTGCACTCCACTCACTACTCTGCACTCACTACTCTGCACTCACTACTCTGCACTCACTACTCTGCACTCACTACTTTACAATGCAATGGTCTCGGCTTTGATAAAGTTACAGCTATTGGCATTGCAAATGGCATTTTTTTTGTGTCCACATTTATTTAGCCAATAAATGTACCTTTATTTGTCAATGCCTAACAGTTTTTAGCACTATATGAAGTCGTATACAATACAACACGCTCATCAAAGAAACATGAGCATTATAGAACAGCTTAAGTAGAGTCACACCTGAACCTATTTAAACTTCATTAGGAAACTTTCTCCTTTAACTTTCCGATCGGTCAGCCTGTATAGTGAGTCACCGGCTAGCCATGATTTACCACATTTAGAAGCATTCAAAATAAGAACCATTTTCGGTATTTAAAAATAAATGCAGAGAGTGAAAGAGATGCTGTACTGTCTCTATCTGTACAACAAATAAGTAAAAATGATAGCGCTGAAAAACTGGGGCTGTCTCTATGCATTGTTACATTGAATACAAAGCTGCAGTGCTGCTCCCGGTGCACTGCAGAGAAGTACACTGACTGGCACGCAGTCATCTAACCTGTGCTTAATTTCAGCCTGAGTGCTTATTTTCCCCATTTGATACGAACATACGCAGGGGCGGATCTGAAAGGTGGACAAACTGCCACAACGTGAGAATGCTGCAACCTGCAATAGTTTGATGAAGGGTACGCGAGTGGTAGGTAATCGATTCAAGACAGATTAAGTGGGCTAAAACAGAGGCATAACAAAGGCAGATTATCGGCGGGTAATGGTTCAGAGGTGTTGGCATTCGGCGCGCTGACGTTTAATTGAGTTGGCTACGAACAGCTGAGAAGAGCCTTGGGCACCTCACAAATTAAGCACAACTTCAAACCGCCTTGAGTCGGGTGTGAAGCACAGCTGGCGTGACCTTTCATAGGTGTCACGACTTCAGTCAGTGCTGGCATTTTACCCAACAGCAGCTTGCATTCTGGGACTTGGAGTTTCTATGTTATTGTTGCAAGTAGAGGCCCAGAAATATCAGCATGCAAAGTGCTGTTGTGTTAAAGACCATGAGTGCCTGAAGTTAAAAGCTCGGGGTGAGGTAAAGAGAAGCTCTCCAAGGACGACGAGAGATCATGGGGGTCAAGTACACAAATGTTTGGTGGACTCGAGGGAAGACGCAGACGAGGTGGACAGAGCCACCGGCTGCCGGGACAGTGCAGGTATTAAAGGGCCGATTCCAACATAAAAGGTCCACAGAGAGATGACGTGAAGCCGCGCGCTAGAAGGGACAAGCAGGCGAGGCAGGAGATCCCGAACTCAGTGAGCGCAGGTAGGACGGGAAGTCAGGCAAAGTCGCCTGTGACGGGGGCGGGGCTGCGTACGTAACCCGAAGAGAAGGCGGAGTGAAAGAGTCTTGCGACGCCAGAAGGAGAGCGGAGTCCCTCAGAATTGATCTGGTAAGTTACAAAGGGTTGGGGGGAGCTCGGTTCCCTCGTTGTGTGTGTATGCATGTGTGCGACAGCGGGGGAGAGGGGGGGTGCACTCGTGTGTGTGCGCGTGTGTATGTCTGCGGAGGGGGGGTGGGTGTCTCTGTATGTATGTGCGTGGGCGCTTGTGTGTGTGTGTATGCGCATGCGTGTGTGCTTCCCAGGAGACAGCGCCAGGCCACAGCGCTCGTTCGCGTGCGCGTGACAGTTTGAAATCGCCTCCTTGAAAGTGTCTCCTGGGAAGCACACTCACTAACAATAGTTCTCGGCGAGAACGCGCTTCGCGCGTTTCAGCCGAGACCTAAAAAGCATACAATTGGGCCTTCACTGGAGCTGCACCAAGGATTTGGAAAACTCTCCCACCCGCCATCAGAAGCCTTCCTTCCTTGGCACACTTTTAAGAAGGAGACCAAAACCTTCTTATTGGGTAAATACCTTGCCTTATGAACACATTACATTATCTTTCTATGAAGGATACCTATTCCTACACTCCTGGGCATTCCCCCAAGAGTTGAGACTGTGCCTTCTTGTACAATGTATCTATCTGTTTTAATTTATTTCGCACATGTAGCTGGGACTTTAGACTGCGTGTTTTTTTCTTGCATTATGTATCCCCTATTTTACCCAAGTGATCCCTCCCTGCCCAATGCTTTGTACTCCACCCTTAATACTGTAAAGCGCTCTGATACCCTCATGGGTCTGGTTCGCGCTCTATAAAACTATAAAATAAATAAAAGAGTTTAACAGTGTAGCGTTAGTCAATGGACTAACATAGATGTTCAATACAATAAGACTGATCGAGGAACCCTAGGGTACCTTGCATGTTAACTTTGTGGCTGCCGATTTAAGTGGACTTCATGGTACCGATGTAGTTCCATTCTGAAGAAAAGATTGAAGTTGTACCAAGACACTTAGTTAGGGCATTGTAGGAAACTGTCAGAGGCTGTGGCGAGATCTAACAGTATCAGATTTTCCTTCATCTAACCCGTTGCAGCAATAAGCTCAATTCTCTGATGCCTCTGGGTCTAGTTTGCGCCATATAAAACTCAAGGGAAAAATAAATGTATGTTGACAACGGAGTATTCACTGTGCATTCTGGGAACTTAAAACCAACTAAGAAAAGAGAGATTAGCCTGCAATTACCCATAGTAGATAGGTAGGTGCCCAATTTTTTTGAGGGGAGAATGTCAATTAGCATCTTTCCATAATTTAGATACCCTGCCTTCTGGTAGTAAGAGATAACATAATTTTGCCAGCCTTGCACTGATCTCTCCATTAGTCAAAATAAAATTGTTGATTGAGTGGTTGGTCGGAGATCCTGATTTAATAGAAAGTTTTTCCCACCAACTTAATTGAGTCTGGTTCAAAGCTAGGAAAATAGTAGACCCTGCACTTACATTGGGTATTGGCTTCTAGGTGTGATAATTCAAAGTGGCTCTGAGTTTCTTAAAATTGGCCTGAAAACAAATCAGATAATGGACAAAAACTCTGTGAAGTAGGATCTGTTGACAGTATGTGGCAGGGTGGAAATCTGTTTAACAATGCTAACATTGGCCATGCTAGGAATAGAGGCATTCTTTTATTTATAGTGCCTCTTCTTTTCTAAATCAAAATCACTACATGGCATATCAGCCATGTAGTGGCCCTCTAACCAACTTACATAGACCAATCGCTGCACATCGATCTATTCACTCTATAGCATCTGTGGGTGCTGTGATCTCAATCCATAGACTAAAATCCCTTGAGAAGAAGATTTGTTTTCTTCTAAAGGTGGAACTAGAAGCACACACGTATGCAGGTGTAAAGCCAACTCCTGCACTTCAAGAACAGCATGCTGACCCACACATACTGACTGA